>NC_133650.1:76966986-77634476 GCF_009905375.1 Apium graveolens | reverse complement strand
ATGTGTGATGCAAGGACATCCCAAATTCTCAATAGCCAAGAGGGAAGAAACCAAAAGGTTGAAGAAAGAAGCTGAAAAACTCAAGGCTGACAAAAGAGCACAAGCAAAGCTTGAACAAAAGCTAAAGTCAAGTCTAGTTGAAAATGAGAAAGGAATTGAAGTCAGGGGTGAAGACAAGATTGCAAACTTAGATGAGGTTTTTGGGAGTATATTTGGTGAAAGTATGGAGGAAAAAGAGGAATGGCAGAAGGGAAACAGAAGAAAGGCCAAGGCACATAGAAGGAGTGAAGGCAACACTGAGAAACTAAATCTCTACCTTCCATACCTGAACCCTTTGTTGCTGATCCCACTATAAACATCCATGGTGAACCAATCATCCCAAAAGAGGAACCTATTGATTGGGACACCATCAATTTGCCTACCTTTTTAACCACTCTTCCACTACCAAAGAAACAGAAAAGAAAATCCAAATCTACACCTCCCCTAAACTCTAAGAAATTCACTCAAAAACATAAACCTAACCCTAAGCCACCCATTTCTAAAGATGATTATGTTCACATCTGTGACATAAAAGAAATTTCAGACATTGAACTCTATCTGGATGAGCTGGAGGATGTAAGGGGAATTGCTGCTTACAGACAGCTACTAGAGAGATTGGTGTTCAGATACAAAGGAGCTGGGGAAAGAACATGGCCTCTCTACAGGATTCTGAATGAAGGCTACTCTACCTTGATCAGAGTCTTTTCAGCCATACAAAAGGATTCTGGCTTTACCAGGACTGCCAAGACTGAAATTCTCAACAAGATTGCCAACATAAGGAAAACTTGGAGGGAGCCCAATGCCTTGCCCAGAACCTTACTCATTCAAGAAAGGGGAACTACAATTCACAAATCACCTCATTGGTTGATGGAATTCAGAGATGATAAAGGAGTAAGAAGATTTTTCAGACTTGAAGACCAACTCAAGATTGCCAGCAATGAAACTCTCAAAGAAATGCAATCTAAGTTGGATATCAGTGATGAAGATGAAGCTGAATTCTTCAGACAACTCCAACTCCAAATTGAGGAAAATGACAAAGGGCTAGGAAAGAAAACCAGGGATCAAAGAAGAAAAAGATGATTTGCTCAGGCTAGAGGAGCATCCTTGGAAATACTGTAAATCTTCAATTACCTTCTAGTACATACACTTTTGCAGCACTTTTGAATTTCTACTTAGTTTCAGTTCATATATTTGTTAAGTGTTTTGTTATCATCAAGTTAACCTTGAATTTATGTCTACAATTCTTATAGACATAAATAGGGGGAGATTGTTAGGAATATATGTGCATTAGTTTGATGATATGTTTAACAAAACACTTAAGTAGAAATCTAGTGTTTGCAGCCTCAACGAATAAGACCATTTTGGCTATCCGTTGATGGTGTAGCTTTACTTAGAAATAAGTCTAGTGTTGTAGCACATTTCAGTCTCTGAATTTGAGATATAAATTCTTAAATGTTGAGGGAAATTATAAGTCATGTTGACTACTAGAGGATATGCAGATAGGAAGGCCAATTGTAAGTATTTCATGCCTTGTAATTTTGTATAAATGAAATGGTGTCAACGGATAACTTAAAGACCTTCAACGGATGAGAAACAAAGCTTCAACGGATGTCTCTAAAGCTTCAACGGATAACATCCTTCAACGGATGAGTGCATCAACGGATAGAGCTTCAACTGCTAACACATTAACGGATAAAGCCATCAACGGATGAAGGCTTCAACGGATGTTCTGTTAAATAGCAGTTGACAAGTGGTAGTTGTACCTACAAACAGAGGCACATGGGTTGACAGAGACAACTGAGATGTGGTAGCCTATTTCAGGAATATCAGAAAAAGCAGCCGTTCTACTCTAGTATAAAGAGGCAATAGTCAACAATGCACTGGAGTAAAATGGAGAAGAAACAAGTGGAGATTTTATTTTATTATTGTACTTTTTATCTTTGTCTTCACTTGTAAACTTGGTGATATATAAACCAAGTAGCAGCTAGTAATTAGAGGTGAATTTTTCCAGAGCTGTGTAGAAAAATCTTGAGAGAAAAATTATCTAGTTTGTACTAGGACGCAGCTGTGATCAACTTCTTGAATCACAGATTTTCTGAAATACCATCTCTGGTGGAACAACAATCCACCAGAAAAGTTTTTAAGGTCTGTTGTGTTCTTTACATTAGTGTTTGAATATATATCTGTCAGTATTAGCTTAAAGCAATTCATACACTTGTTTATCTTAAACACATAGCCTTTGAAACTGCTCAAAACTTGAAAAAGTTTTGAGATTTACATTCAACCCCCCTTCTGTAAATCTCATTGTTAGTTCATTAGGAATAACACTTAGACATCGGTTAAAAACCGATGTCTATGTAAAAAATGTATGATGTCTTCGCGACTGATGTTAAATGTATTTTCTCATAGACATCGGTTAAAAACCGATGTCTATGTAATATTACACATCGTTTCTGGAAAATTTCTGATGTCTAATTCATATTGATGTTATATAATTGTGTAATGTCAAGTTCAGAAATATAATATTAGGACGATTAGGCCTATTTAAAACTATAACAGACAAGCAATATTTATAAAATAACATCGATTACAAATAAAAAACCGATGTCTATAACCTATTAGACATCGGTTGTATTCAAATAACCGATGTTAATTTGAACAATAGACATCAATTGTTTTCTAAATAACCGATGTCAATTTGAACAATATACATCGACTGTCTTTTAAATAACCGATGTTAATACGATAAATATACATCAGGTGTTTATTTTTGAATTGATGTTATTGCCTTGTTTATATGTGCTAATATCCCTTTATTAACATCGAATATTAGACAATGTATTAACCACAATATTGTAAAAATTTAATTCTCAAAACTCAACCAATACATATATATTATTACTCAACTGAATTCAAGATCAACAAATTCTCAATGTGTACAACTAATATCAAATATGTTTATCATTCTAAACAAAGTACAACTAATATGTAAAATCAACCATATTTCTATTTCTAGTACTCAAGTCATCCCCTTGCAGATTTCCACCTTGCAGATTATATATAGTGTTTATCGTTGAACAATACTCTTGCAGCAGACTTTGAATCATAATTAGAGATAAAAGCTGCACAGTCTCCACCTTTTGCAGAATATATATGAGCCTGAAATATGATAAACAATCAGTACACTACAAACTAATGAATTTTGCGTAAAGATCTGGAGAAGAAAGATCCGGTTTATTATTTACCTCCTTTGGGTTACTGCTATTATTACAACTACTGCTTCTACTCCTACTATTCTCTGCCTGGGTCTCCGTGAGAGAGTAGGGGTGAAGGACATATAGTGGCGTGCAATTAAAGCATCTCGCACAAGCCTATTTACCAAGGTAAATCCACCTGGTTTTCACCCATTTGTATGCCTTGTAGGATAAACAAAGAGCATAGATCCGACTTGGGAAAACAATTTTTTGTCACTGATCCCGTGAAATAGAGCCAGAGGCAATTTTAGTTACTGAAGTTTAAGAATTGCAAAAGCTTGTGTACAGAATGCAGAGGAAGATTAAGTTTTACTTATAAATTATAAAAATAAATTGATTGCTTATAAATTATAACAATAAATTGATTGCTTATATATTATAACAATAAATTGATTGCTTAATCCATTATTTATCTCTGTATCGCACGACATAAAGGTTTGGCCTTCAAGTAACGACATAAAAATAGGAATGCTGATAGTCTAATACCATTGTCTGTGACCTCTAATCAATCTAGTACATTTATAATTAAAACATTAATCTATATGCCACTCTAAGGGGAAGAGGCAGATTGCAGTAACAAGTGGATATGTACAAAAAAACAATAACCGAAAAGAGAACAAAAGGAAAACTAATTTATTATTTTCCACAAAGATATGCGATACAGCATCTTCCAGCCTAGACATCTCTCTATGATTTGTAGAGCCTTTCTTATCAATTACAAACAAATATAAATAAAAGTGTAGCGAAGCAATATATGGAACTTACCTTATTACGAACACTGCAGAATCCAGTAAATTGGAGTGTGGCTCCTAACAAAGAATCAATAACACTTCCGGATAGTCCTGCCAGAGTAGAAAGGGGTATCACCAGTAGCTGATTCAGGGATTTATCAAACATACAATTTGTTGTGAAAAACCCCATCAGAATAAAAGTCAGCCCAATGATGCTTCCTACTGCAGCAGCAGCTATAAGTCCTGCTTTTGTCACTCCACCATTTGTTCCCCTTCGAACTGGCTGATAATAGTGGAGGAAGTGAGGAACATAATTAAGACACAGAATGTAAACAAGCAAACAACGGGACTGGGAAACTAAATGCAACTATTATCTACATGGTCGTATAATTACTAGAAAGTTTGAACAATGTGAAATTTTAAAATGACTGCAAGCAAATGCTATATTTAACTAAGAGAGGATTGCGAAAGAGATTTATATCTTAAGCCACTCGCCATTTGCTATATTGTTACAATAACTACTGTAACAATAGCCATCTGCAACACCGCCATTTCATTCAAGTAACAAGTTAATTACTTAAGTCGATAACACCGAGAAATATGCAAAAATGGAAGTAATTCAAATCCAAAATTATAACCTTAAATGGCTCATTGTCTGTTCTGAAGCTAATGCCTGGAACATACTTCAGCCAAACAGGAAACCCTCTGAACAAATTTACAAAAAAACATACATCCCATTAAAACAACTTCACAATTTAATTTTCACCGACACATGCATCAGAATAAACAAAATAAGATCTAAAACAACTATATACAGTACCCAAAATTCCATTCGGCATAAACATAAGGCCCGACTCGAAGATTCGCATAAAGCCTGCTTTCTGTACTCTCTTTAGAAACCTAACTAGATCATATCTCCCCTCAAAATTGTACTGAAATTAAATAGAAACATATTATAGATCTTAAAGTAAAAAATGGAAACAATGTAAAAGAACCAATTACTAGAAATAGAGATAAAAGTAAAGTACATTGCCAGGAGAAGGCTCATGAACATTCCAAAACATATATGTTTCAATAACATCAATGCCTCCATCTTTAGTTTAAAAGATTTGAGCGTGTGCATTAATAATACTAGAAGCCACCTGGTGAAGCAAAAAAAATTGTTACTACATACAAACGGATAAAATGATCTTCCATTTGAGTTTCAACTACTTTAATAAAATGTCAAACGGGCATCAAGAATCTTAAAGAAGATGCTCAATTGGTAAACACAGGAGAGAAAAGCAAAAAGGTTCGTATCCTTGATACAGATACACCAAAATATTACAGATTTTTCATATTCATATTAAAGAAAGCTATCACCAAGCTATTTACTAAACCAAGAAAACATGAATTACGGGAATGGAAATAATTTAGACAGTATCTCTAATCATTGAAAAGGCTATGTGACCTGGAGTAATTGTTATTACTCGTATAATTAGTACCTGAATAAACAAGTGGAGAGAGATGGATTTCTGGTGGGCATACGAAAGGGAGACGGACAAATTAAACCTAATTGAACAAACAAACCTAATTGAACAAACAAACCTCTTCAGAAATTAGGGTTTCTTGTATATGGGATTTGATTAATTGAAGGTGTTCTTCAATTTGGGGTTTAATTGAGACCCTATATACTTGCAATCAACTGATATATTGTGTGTGTGAGAGAGAGATGGAAGAGAGAGAGAGGGAGAGAAGCGGAGAGATGGAAGAGAGAGAGAGCGAAAGAACCAGAGAGAACAGAGAGAGCTCAGAGAGAGAGAGAGTAGAGAGAGTGAGAGTGAGAGTGAGAGAGAGAGAGAAAGAGAGAAGAAAAGGAATTAGGGGGAAAACAGGTTTTTTTTGGTTAAGGGGGGAATATTTGGGGAATAATGGGGGGAAAGTTTCCGCGTGTTTTTTTTAATTTTTTTAAGTTAACCATCGACAATGGTTGTAAAATACAACCGATGTCTATAAAACAAAGTCATCGGTTATATAGAAAACCGATGTCTAACTAACGTTTCTCAGTTTTGAAAAATAACTATAGACAACGGTTATTTTCTCGACCGATGTCTAATATAAGCAGTAACATCGGTTTTAAAATAACCGATGTCTAAAAAAACTTTAACATCGGTCGTCTGAGCAACTGATGTCTAAGGACCGATGTCTATTGACATAATTCTAGTAGTGTGTATTGAATACCATTTGATAAGAGTTTTAGATCTTTAGAGTGATAGATACAAGCCATAGTTTCCTAGCTTATATTTTGTGTTGGATTTATCTATTTGTAACTTTAAATATTTGTTCAAAGATGTAAGCAACCCATTGCGGTTTAATTTTTTAATACAAGAATTATTTCGTGAATCTCTTTGTTTATTTATTTTATTTTCATAGTTTGATTATCCAATGCATTTATTTGTGAAAAATGAAGAACATACATTCACCCTCCCTGTGTGGCGCCCTCCAAACCCGAGTCAGAAGTTTGGAGTCCACACACACACACCTTATTTATAACCTGCTTATAACAATAATAAAGGTAATGATAATATGCAGTGACCCTACTTACCAACTACCACAGATCGCAACAGGTTAAAGTATGCACACAAGCCACACACGCACACACTTATATTACAAACGCCCAAATCCCAACTATTTAACTTACAACCGAATATTAAACATTATTACAAACTTCACAAACTTAAACTATTCCAAAAGTCGTTAGCTAGCTTATTCCGATCAACCTGAAATCCTAGCTTTCGCACTAGATTAGGGATCCTCGCTACCAACAGATTCCTTCTTAACTGGAAAAGAATATAAACAAAATCGCACAAATGAGCTAACTAGCTCAGCAAGTCACATTGACAATATTGAGAATAAATAATGATATAGTGAAATGGTTTAAGGTATCAAGTGAACAATGAATAATGATTTAGAATTGGATATTAAATTTTCATTTTTAAAAACCAAGGTTAGGTTGCTAATCAGTCACGCACTGACCCCGAGCAAGGCACACAGCTCTGCTCTAATTACTGGATCCAAGGCACACATTGGCCTAACTTGACCACCAATCTGGTCTGACCACGAATCTGGTCCACAATTTTATAAAACAATCCAATTCTATCACAATAACAGAATAAACAATGTAAAGCAATAAACAGATTCATACACAACATTGGATTTCCAATCATGTGATGGTTTCAATCTTCACAAGGAAACAATATGACAATGACAAAGAATGGCTATCAGGTGGTGAATGAATTGGATAACAAAAGAATCAAAGTTTCAGAGTTACAAGGATTTGGTCTTTCAATGTATAAGGTACAATAGTTTGAGTATGTGAGTAATCCTGGTTCAGTGTTCAGTATTTAGTTTGTATGTATTTGTGGGGTAGTATCGTATATCTGTGGTTCGTATTCAGGTATTCAATAATCAATGGTTCAGAAAGAATAAGGTTTACGGCTCAAAGATCAATAACTGAAATCAAGGTTTAGAGTTCAGTGCTTCAAAGCACCTGCAATATAAAACAGAACTATCAACTATTCACAGTATATCTCGAGAAAGTTCAGAACATTTGCCTTGTATTAGCTTGCTACACTCTACTAGCTTTCAATCACAACCTCTTATTCCTCGACTACTTGCTTCCCTTTCCTACGCCTTGCCTTTTCTGCTCACATATCATAAGTATCTATCAATACTCAACTCATATGATTCTATTCGGTATATGCTTCTATCTACCCTTCATTTTACCCAAATCCGCAGGGTAGCGGCCGCAGGTTACCTACGATAAAAAAATTAAAATAAAAATAAAAATAATAAGGATATAGAAGTTGATATTTACAGAAATAAAAATGTTATCGTTATTATTCATAACGTTAATATTGTAGCAGTTGTTTTAAAAGTATAGGATGTGAAAATATGCTCACAAACTCGTAAAGTCATATACATATACATGTTCAGTCTTTTAAAAAAAGTAATATTAAAAAATTAATTTTTGGTCAAATGACCAGGCCCAGCTAGTGACTCAAGCCACTTTAAAGCAGTGTTCTAAAAATCAATCTAGGCGGCCACCTAGGCGGCGCCTAGGCGGTGGTAAAACGCCCCGACTCGGACCTAGGCAGTGATTTAGGCGTTTTTATAAAAAATCAGGACCAGGCGGTCAAAAATCGGTCCTAGGAGGTCAAAAATCGGTCCTAGGCGGTCTAGGCGGAAAATAATTAAAAATATATATATTTTTTACGTTTTTATAATTTTAATTCATTAATTTTATAATTTCACACTATATCATGTCAATTTATAAAATAAAGTATTGGTAAGAAGTAACAAGTAATTTAATATATTTATTTTTTCACTTAAAATATAAAAATAATATAATATTATAATTAATTTTAAAAGTGTGAATTAAAATACAGTTAATATTGTAAAGTAAATAATTAGTACATAACACATGTCAAATGTGGATATTGTTTAATACCATTCTAATTCTTTTTTCAAACGAATATTTGACATATTAATCATTATATAATTATAAAAATTAAAAATAATATTTATATTTTTCCGATTAATGTTCCGATCGATTAATCGGTTTGATTAATCTTCGACTTACCGATTAATCTCTCGAAGGTACCCTCACCGTCCTGACACGCCTAGCGATTTGTGGAACCCTGATTTAAAAGTGTATGCTATTTCTTTCACTTGTCCATCCACTTACTTTTGCAACAAGTTTTCTTGTATTTCTGAGCAACTTAGAGTAGCAATTTGACATTTTGTAGTTAAACTGCAGCAAAAGTTATTATTAGAGTAGTCTAATAACAAAATTTTTGAAATTTACGACATGATTAATAAATTATAAATTTATTCTAAAATATCTTCAAAAAGTTAAAATTTAATGCATGTATACACGTTGAATCCTAAATTTGATTATAAAGTTTTGTATAACAAATATTAAAAAATATTAAAAAATAATTATAATCTTGATGATATATACGAGTATAAAATTACTATATGAGTTAATTGTCTAATTCTAGAATTAATTTAACTAACTTAAATCCCGTGCGATGCACGGGTTTCCGTTATTATTCAAAAAATTTATGTATCCCTTGATATTATAATTTTAAAAATATATATAAATATATAATAATTATACATTAATAATAAAAATAATAGGAGTCGTAGTTTAGTAGGTTAAGTATACTATGTCCCGTAGTTTAAGAATTTAGTAGTTTGGCGGATATATACCACTATTTATTTATTTTTTAATAATAGAATATTTTGTAGTCATAGTTTAGTAGTATAAGTAGTTTAACAATTTAGTAGTTTAACACATATATAACATTATTTATTTACTTATTTAATAACTAAAATTAGGGAATAACCGTTGAACCAAATTTTAGCTCATTCCGGTTATTATAGTATAATCTAGATTTATGAATATAAAATAAAGATTAAATTAAATATAGGTTCCGACAACCAATCTATTACCATTATATAAAAGACAAAATATTGAAAATTTTGTTACGGTTTATATCTTATTTTTACTTAATCCTAATAAATATTTATACTACTTTATTAGCTATATACGTATATCTGTGTCGTACATGTGTCTGCACAATAACATAATATCAAATCAAATATTATGATCATCTCTTAATCATAACTATAATAGCCAAAAGTAAACTTTGATAAGACTTTAATAAAACAGATATTGTATCTATTATTGGTGTAATGGATCTACCCTCTAAAATAAAAATAACATATGTTATGAATTTGGCTCGATTTGAGTTTAAATTAAATTAATATTTAATATTATATTAAAAATGAAACAATGAAAGTTTGATTGATAGTCGGTTTGGTAATCACCGTATTTATAATAATATTTAAAATAAAAAATATATAAATAGATTAATATTCATAATAAAATTATTCGAATAAAAATAGAATTATAATATGCCTAATAGTTTTGGTTTAAACAAAAAACTATATTATTTATCCAGGCTGGGCTAAATCTATATCAATACAATTATATTAAAAATGAAACAATAAAAATTTGGTTGGTCATATGTTTGGTCACCGTAAATATAGTAATATTTAATATAAAACACTTTCATAAATAGATAAATATTCACGATAAAATTATAAAATGTCTAATAATTTTGGTTTAAACAAAAATAATATATAATATTCACCCGGGTCGGGATAAATGAAATTATAGTATTGATCCAATTTTAAATAAAAATAAAAAGGAACTACATATAGTTAGTTGAATTTGAAGAATCAGGCTAAAATAAAATAATAAATATTATTGATCCCGCTAAAAATATTATATTATTGAACCGGACTATAACAAAATAAAAATTTGAAAGAAAATTCGTGGGTTGGATATAATGAATCATGGGGTCAATATAATATCATCAAATTAAAATAAAATAATACATGTTATCCATTCGGTTTAAAATAAAATAATGGTCACCCAGACTAAAATAAAATTAAACAAAATAGTAAGTATAACTAGTTGGATTTGGTTGATATAATAAGCTCAAACTAACATATATTTGGTTGATCTGAATTAAATATTTTTCCAAAAAGTTGATCTTGTAGTCATATTAATATACATATAAAGCAGTTTAGAATCAACGCCCACTTTTTAAATAATGTGGTTTGATAATAATTATATATACATACAAACGTATATGTTCATGATAATTTAGAAACATAATATTGTTCTAAAAATATTAAAAGAATAATAATATAATTTAGCATAAAAAGTTAATTGATTTAACTTATAATTATATTATTATTTATTTTAGTAAATAGAATTGTATATGTTATTTTTGAAATAGGGGGTTTTGTTGGAAAAAATAAAAAAAAGTTAATATGTTTTAGTTGTAAAAAATAATTAGTGAGTTATTAGTAATTATTACTCTCTTCATGCCACTCATTTCTTTACATTTTTTTCTCGCATTTTAAGACTACTATAAATTATAGTTTTATAATTTATTTTAAAAATTTTTTATTTATTTAAATTTGAACATTATATTTTTATTTATTTATTTTTTTAATTGAGACAACTACATTTTATAAGAATTTAAAATGTGTGTTGATCTCACGTCCCCCAAACATAAAGAATTGGGTAGTAGTGAGTGATGAGCATATTTTTTATAGATTAAAATGTTGGTGATATTTTTTGAAAAGTAGATATTATAGTTTGAAATGTAGAAAATTTATTATTGTTTAGTTGAGAGGTGTAATTTGTCGAATATTAATAATTATAATTTTATTAAATAGAATGACGAAAACTAAAAGTTTAAATGCTGTATGGTTCCTAGATCATAGGTTGATGTGTGTTTCTCTTATTTTAGATAACTTGTTAGTGTTTTATTCTAAACTAATTAAATAATAATCTTGTGAATATTATTAACTATTTATAATTTAATAGTTACATTTATTTATGAGGTCGATATCCAAAGACGAGACTGCTAAGTGCTAACGAGTATATATCGAAACTAATCTAGGTCAGTGTTATGAATTATATATAAATAAGAAAATAGTTTTTAAATTTTATAATTACATAAATTTAAAAAATTAATATATTTTTTAGAGCTCAAATTTCCTAGTATAATACAGGATTATTGGTTGATACGTAGTTTTTTTACAGGATCTACCTATGTAATTAATTACTATGATAATTTCATTTCAATTTGACTTCGATTTTTTCATGGGCCCTAGTCGCTTTTATAATATTTTAAATTTTTATTTATTCCGTCATATTATAATATTAAAATATTTATATAAATATATAATAATAATAAATTTAACACGTGGTTGTAGTTTAATAAGATAAGTATACTATATTCAAAAAAAAAGATAAGTATACTATATTCAATAATTTAGTAATTTAATGGATATATAACAAATATTCTTATAATTTATTTGATTTCAATTTTTTCATGGGCCTAATCGCTCTTATAAATTATTACCCGGCTGATATTTTTTGTTTGGTAGCTAGGTTAACCGCCGTCATATATACAAACTCGGAAAGATTGACAGACATGGCGAAAGAGGCTGGTGACGAAAAGGCTATGTGCAGGGGATTACGACCCAAATATTTGTGGAGGAGCCTTATGGACCCGAGGCCATAGAATTTTATAAAATTGTATTTGGTGCTACGTAGTTGAGCAGCGTGACTCAAATAATAAAGACTTCCGACAGGATCAAGGGCACTACTAAATTCGAGTCTTGTCAGCTTAAAATTGGTGCGAGCAGTATCATTATCTCTGAACGCAACCCCGATTCTTTTTTGTAAGTGAACACCCATATTATTTGGATTATAATGCACGAGAATATATTTATATCCTGATTGATTTTCTTTCGTTCTTATTTGTAGGGTCAACAAGAGCAGTTCTGGGACTCGAATTGGCTTAGTGATTAAAGACATCGACAGAACTATAGCTGATGCTTTGGAGCTTGGCATTGTTACTGAAGGAGGAGAGATCACTAGAACTGATCCCCATCACGCAGTGATTAAGGATCCGTATGGTATCCCATGGATCATCCGTTCTACTTAATTACATATAGGCCTCCTGTGGTACTGCTTCTCGGTTCTCAGCAGGCTCCTGGGTAAGATGAGCAAGGCCACTACCTAGGGCATCACTTTGACTAGTTTGGCTAGTAACAACAAACTTTTCCAATAATATTTATATTTTTATAATTGTAACTTTTTATATTTAAGATACAAATTCGATTAAAAACATACTAATATTTAATATATTTGAGGCACAATTTTAGTTAAAAACATATTAAATTATATGTATTCGAAAACTATTTTTTTAAAGCTAAAAATCAACTTAAATTAGAAAATAAGACAATACTATAATAATTTATTATTATATGATGCATTTTTATTCAGTTGCTCAAAACCATTATTATAACATTCCAGATAAATTAAGTTAAAGTTGAAAATTTTCCTTTTAATGAGTTGCCTTTTGTCTTAAAACATGAGAAGTAGTCCTTCTCATCACAAATTCTAACTTGAATAACATAAACATATTACGAGTTTATAAATTTTAAAGTACTGTTAACATTGTGTACCACACCTACTCAATCAACTATTAGTACACATATGTGATTTGATCTATATAAAATATATGTATATATTTGGAAGTAAGTCTTACGTGAATGTACATGAGATGCTAGAAATTATGAGTACATGCCAGACTTTATGCACGTAATTAAGTTTCTTATATACAATGATCCACTATTATATACGATAATATATATTTAGTATAAAGAATAAATAATATATTTATCCATATATTTTATATGTGGGGTGAAGAGTATATTATTTATGTAATTTATGTAAATACTTTATTTATCTATATACTTATATGTTCAATATAAGGATGTAATCCCACTTACTACTTATTGATATGGATAGAAAATACATTCTAAATACATATTAGATGCCACATTAATTACGTTTGGAATTCTTGTCCAAAGCCCAATACAAATCAGGATGGTCAAGGCTTGTTATACACCAAAGACGGCCCAGGTCGTCAAGGCCACGAGCCAAGGTCGTCAAGATTCACGAACACAAGTTATTCATGGACTAGGCCTAATACGTCTGAAAGAACAGAGACATGATGTCCAATATGGACACGAACTCCTACAAGGAAGGGTCTAGAATACTTTGCCTTACGAGAGTCCAAATTACCATCTAAATTGGAGACTTGTCCACCAAGTCACCCAACACAAGTCTAACCCTAGACTCACCTCTACATTAAAGTCTCTACCCCTTAACATAGAACTACGTTTTGGCTTGATTCTCCACAACACAGATATACGTAGGCATCTTGCGAGGACAACCAGTCCCCAATGTGAGAACAACCATTAAAACTCGAAACTCATAAATCCTAGCATTAAATATTAAAGAACCCTAGTTTCTCACCATCTCTTTCAAATTTTATATACACACTTCTTCTCAAAAATCTTATCTCTCTTCTATATACTTACATATATACAAGGTTTTTGAAACCCAAAATTAGCTTCACCCAACCAAGTTTTATCCCACCAAGTGAGCTCATCCACTACCACTTCCCGACCTCCCGAAGGGCTGCCCAAGTTTGACCAAAGTGCCAAAATCCGGCCGAACCTTCGGCGAATTTTTCAAGCGAACTTTTCTGACCGTTCTTCAAAAGTAGTAACATATAGCTTCTTATTTGAGTTCTTTTTATTTGAGCTTTGTACTTAACTTCTCTATTTCATCTTAAGCTCTAATACAAGATCGCTTATAAAGAAAGTTCTCAAGGGAAAAGAGAACTAAGATTCGAACTCGGAATTCGAATAAGTACTTGATCTTCAAAAAATAATTTCATCAAGAAGATTTATAAATATAAGTACTTAATCTCCAAGAGTGAGATTTAAATTTGACACAAGTTCACGAGTTAGACAATTATTTTCACGCTTTTTAATTGGATCATAGTCAAAATTCTTGATTTATGTGCTATTTGATAATAAATATCCACTTTACTTCTAGGATTCAACTGCATAAACACCGTGTTTCTCTTTTAATGTCAGATCTGTCTGTGTCTTATGACTGCTGTTTATCTTTGCTGAATCCATGTGAAGGTATTTGGTTGTGTATGATTAAGTCCATGAAATGTTATTAGTATAGAGAACAAACTGATCTAATTATTTAAGCAATTTCTAAAACATTTTGGTGTATGCTAGTATTCTTTAACTAATATCTTTAATAAATCAATAAAAGGAATTTCAGAAAACTACTTTGTATATGTCAGGAATTATATAAAGGTCATCAACTGTGATTAAATGTTACTTGATTCTTTCAATTGCATTTTGTGGTATAATTATCTGTGTACTTGAACCTATATATGCTTCTGATATTATACACTCTGTTTATGAGTTTGACTAGGCATAATGTGCTTTTTGACAAAGAGCTTAGGTTAATGAAAAGTTAAAGACTCATAAGCACACACTGCCCTCAAAGAAAGACCTGGCAGGGGAGCCTTGAGCATCTCTATATCTGGATCACTATGGTGATTAATGGCCACTTAGAATTCTAGGTGAAAATTCAGTTAAATTCAATGCAGTTGATGTGTTATATCTGGTGTTAATTGTATTCTGATTGTTCTGTGAAGTGTATGACTTTGAATGTTGTTTGAACTAAATGAAACTGGGTGTGCATTAATATAGATGCATTGTTCTATGTTAAATGTGCATATTATTCTATGTGTTGCATCTCATTTAACACAAGCTGCCCAAAGAAATGAATGTCACATTCTTTATTAAAACTCAAAAGTTTTCAAAAATTAAATTCTTTGGAAAAAGGGACAACCTTTCTACACTGATCTTTTCTCAAACACTGAATATTCTTAAATGCATTGTTTGTCACTTTTTAGGTCCTACGATATAGAGTGAGCTGCATTTCACCTTTATGTCACATATTCTCACAAATCTGTGTACTTTATGTACTTCTAACATTACTAAAATAGTATTATTTGGTACTATCTGTCACTATTTGCATATGTCAGCTATCAAATATCATACTTTAGCTACACTCTACTTATACCTAGATTTTGGAATCATGTAAACCATACCTCTGCATATCAAAATTCTACAAACTGCATTTAATGAAAAGCACTATTCATGAATAGTAAAAGTTATTTTACAAAAAATTATTTTCCTAAATAATATTGAATTATGTGCTATGTGTATGCATACATACTTATATTTACATTTGTTGCATTCACACACAAACACAGGTGACTTGCATTACTTCACTTCACTTACAAAATGAACCCAAATGCCAATACCTATTACCCCAAGCCCAGACCACTGATTGAAAATCCATACCTTCTTGAATATATTGAGAAAAATCAGTTTCACCATCACAAAACCTCTGCCTTCAAAATTGTTTAATCTTCACATCCTAAACACTATCACAACAGACACTTTCCACCAAAACAACTCAGAAAAGGATACAAAAATCACACCATTCCTTTCTACCAAAGCAGAAAATTTCAGAACTCTCATTCCCCTAACCCTAGACCAACTAAACCTTTCCAACCAAAAGTCTATACCAGAAGAGCCAATCTCAGACAAGAACCAAACCCAAGCCCAAACATGAACAAACCAAAACCTCCACCACCAAAACTATCTAACCCATCAAACTCCAAAAAATTTCTTGAGCTCATAAAATATGTCCAACCTGGCACTTGTGTGGATGTTAAAGGTGAAGTGGAGTTCATCATTAGAAGGGCTAAATGGGATGGTTTAATGTATAATCTAGGAAAATAGTATTTCATTCATCTCATGGGGGAATTTTATTGCAACATGAACATAATTAAAGGGGTAGATGGCGTCTTGCATTTCATTACTGTGTAGATAACAAGAGTATCAATAGAGAACTGCATTTACCTCTTCATTTGTGTGAGCTGCCATGTGAGGACATATTTTCTCTGTTTGTGTTTAACAAGTCTGAATTTGAACTTATGGTAGGTATGTTTTGTAAGTCTGATGTGCCTGATGGTCTCTGTGATGTCAACTGTGGTATTCACTTTAAACACTTTACTAGCACTTTCCAACACCTTGCTCTCATTATTAGGTCTAATGTTATGCCTAAACCTAATCAGAGCAAGTATTTTGACTTCTTTGATATATAAAATATTCATATGCTTTTCAATAACAAAATCAATTTCAGTATCTCCTATGTCATTCTCTTGAACATGATAAATGCTCATCTTGTTGATTATATGCCATATGGTATGTTAGTTACTTCTTTTTTTTAAAATCTGCAACATTCCAATGCTTGAAATCTTTGCAAATCTGGCTGATTTTCAAATCACCAATGACCATTTTAGGCCAAAAGTGCCCCTGATGCACTGTGAACCTCAAGAGTTCACTCTCGTTGTCATTCCTCAGTTCATCAGAGAGGAAGATGTCTTTCTCTTTAAATTTGAGTCTGTCAAGGCCATGTTTAATGAACTAAAAATGGAACTTAAGAGAGTAAAAACTGAAAATGATGAGGTTAAGGAAAAGGTAGGAGAACTAGAGGGTATCACTGCATCTTCCAAACATAGGATTGCATATTTAAAAAACCTAGTTGCATCTACACTAGGAACAAATTGCATGTCTGATCAAGAAATTGTCAATTCTTATCAAGTCCCTTTGAGTGAGAACACTGCAATGATTCATGAGTTAGAAGAAGTAGGTGTGGGAGCTAAAGGTCAATTGATTGATAATCTGCCTGATTTAATCCATGTCTGTGATGCTGATGGAAATGTGATTGGTTAAGTTTGCCTGATTCTGCTATTTGATGAGGTCTGCTCTGTGATGTTGTGCTGGTACTTACTGTTATGTACCTATTTTGCTATTGTCTGATGTATTTGTAACTTAAAAGACTTTGTGGTGGTTGTTGGTTTGTAATCTTGAATTATTGTTTAACTTTGGTTGGATTTGATGGAGTGTATGCACTCCCTATACTTTGTAATCTCTTAACAAAGGTGTAGAACTTTGTTATATTTAATCAGTGAACCACACTGATTGATATGAACACTTTTGTTCCATATAATATAATCTGCATTCCGTTACTTCTGGTGTTGCATACCCTATCATACTTATACTACAAGTTTGCTCTCAAATTGACTAACCAATCTATGCAGGAACAACGTCAAATCCGACTTGAACAATTTCTATATTTTCTGGTATAAAAAAATGAGTTTGTGAAATCAACTTCTTGTGCAGAATTTAGATCTGATATATAATTATCACTTATATTTAACCAGTAAATTACACTAATTGAGAAGAACATTTTTGTTCTTAAAGATACTCCATTACTTTATACACTACATCTAACAGTTATATAAATTGTTGGCAATTATTTTCTGTGTCCAACTGACTTGCAGGAAGTATACATATCTGGGAATCTAACAATATAAAGAACATCACAAAGTCCAGTACAATGCATTCCAGGAAGAGCTCATTTTAAAGGTATAAAAGGTGAGAAAAAAATTATCCCTTATATATCTTATCTATACTATTCACACTACTTAATGACAAACCATCCCAGTAAAAACACTAAAGGTATGTGCACTTTGTTCTCAATTTCACTATTTGATTGACATTAGAATGTATTAGATTCTTCATGTATTCAACTATTGTATTGTCCGGATTAAAAAGACTGTAGTTGAGTGTATTATATCCAGTGTCAAATATTGCCTGATTTAGATAAATATGTTAAGTATAGTCTTTGTTCAGTAAATCAGTCATAATAGATTATATTAGTTGTTCCGCTTTGTAAAAACTGTGCTTGGCTGCTGTTATTAATTTGGATCATTTCGAGAAAGAATGTTAGTTTGTATTAGACCTTGTTCAATGTAATGATATCAACTAGTCAGCATTAGTGTTAGACTTTGTAACAAGATAAATGATTGTATAAGTGACAGTCTGTGTAAATTATGTTTGCCCAGTTAGAATATATTAAAAACACTAAGGCCTTGTCTTCGTGTATCATGTTAAATTCTAAACTGAAATGGTACAAAAATGGCTTTACCTATAATCTGAAATCATTGACATGCAAACAAGCTTTCAAAATCAACTATTAAAAATACTTGTTAAATCACTAGAATTATTGTTTACTATCGAATAAAACTCATAGTTAAACACAATTGTCTAGTATTTTCAGACAAAAGGAAAGTCAAGTTATCCTATTTGTGCTATAAAATTGGACTTATACAACTGATTTGGTAAACTGCATGGATTATATCTCAAAAGTATTGCAATACTGTTTAAAATTAAGTATCCGTTTACACAAGTTACACATTTTAAGACCAATACATGCAAAAACAGATTCAAAATACCATGCATACAATTTTGATTTCACTCTTATATGCTCAGTTTTTCCTCAAACATACATGCACTTGACTAGATCCATGAACAAAAATGCCATGCTTTCTAAAGTTAATGTTTTTTGATAAAACTCTTCCTCAAATATATATACTCTTTTTGGCATGTACCAAACAAAAGGGGAAGAGAAATTAGACCCCTAATATTCAAATTGATCAAATATAAGAGAATTAGACCCCTAATGTTCAAATTAAATATAATTATCTTCTTGATATATAAGGATCTATCTTAGGCTTCAATATATTATTGTATGATACATCTAACAAAGTATTTTGCAGGATCTCAAGAAAGAGATTTAATCTTTAAGTAATTAAATATTTTATGTGCAAAATATTTTTCAAAAATTCATGCATACACCAAGGGGAAGCACACACTGTTAATTTTATGTTTGTAATATTCAAATTGATCAAATATAAGAGAATTAGACCCCTAATATTCAAATTAAATATAATTATCTTCTTGATATATAAAGATCTATCTTATGCTTCAATATATTATTGTATGATACATCTACCAAAGTATTTTGCAGGATCTCAAGAAAGAGATTTAATCTCTAAGTAATTAAATGTTTTATGTGCAAAATATTTTTCAAAAATTCATGCATACACCAAGGGGAAGCACACACTGTTAATTTTATATTTGTTTGGCAAATACCAAAAAGGGGAAGATTAAAAGGATATCTTCGATATATTATTTATTTTGGTATTCGTACCATTAAACATAAAATTAAGAACACGTAGATCCTCTCCATTAGGACATGAATTTAATTGAGCCAAATCAAAGTCAAAAAGTCAAACTAGCAAAATAATTTCTCTCAAACATATAAAACAGATATTCCAGTTTTGCAAATATCAAAATTATATCTTTATGGAATATGTTACATATTGAATTCTCAATGATCAGAAGAAGCTCAGGATCTGGCTGTTCGGGTATCATCAGGATCTGATGTACCGTCAGGATTTGATATGTCATCAGCATTTGTATGACATCAGTATTTAAAGACAGTCAGCATTAGAGGATTTTTTCTGTTCCTTATAATGTGGAGTAGATATCTGTTACGTCTGAGTTATAGGACTTTATCTGTTTAGTTTAAGATATGTATCAGTTTCAGTTAGTTTTTAATAATGCATATCTTAGATTAATCTGTTGTAGTTGTGTAGTATATAAACACAGTTTAGGTCATCACTTAGTGAAATACTCGAGGATCATTCGACCTAGCAGCTCTCGAGAATATCATTATTTCTTGAGAGGATTTGTAACAGTTTTTTATCAGAAATATAAAAAGTTGTTATATTTTATTACTTGTTCGAAACATTTATACAATTGTATCCAACCCCCCTTAAACAATTGTATCTTTACCAGGCAACAATTGGTATCAGAGCTCACTGATAAATTTACAATCAGAAATGATCTAAACATGTCTCTGAACAAGTATGAAAGCATTAAAATTCCCATTCTGAAAAGATTGAATATCCAACATGGAAGGTGAAGATGCTCATGTACCTGGAAGCTACAGATCCAGATTATCTAGACGTAATCAATGATGGAACCTTCATGCCAACAAAACTGGTGCCTGCAACTCCTACTGTTACAGAACATTATCAACTGAAAGAGAAGACAGAATGGACACTAGAAGAGAAAGTAGCTCTGTTGAAGGATTCAAAGGTAAGAAACATTTTGCATAACAGTCTTGATTCTGTGATGTCAAACAGGGTTATAGCCTACAAGACTGCCAAAAAAATCTGGGATGCTCTTGAAACTCAATATCAAGGAACCATGCTATCAAGAAGAATAGAAGGGCTGTTCTAATTCAAGAATATGAACATTTTGAGGCCAAGCCTGATGAAAGTCTCACTGACATCTATGACAGATTTCTGACCCTGCTCAACAATCTGTCTTTGGTGGGAAAGGTGTATGATCGAGAGGATTCAAACACCAAGTTTATGAGAGCCTTGAGTGAAGAATGGGAGACTCAGACTTCAATCATACGACATCAGTATGATCTGGAAGTAATAACTCTGGATGAAGTCTATGGCATGCTGAAAACTCATGATTTGAAAGTTCAGCAAAGGAGAGGGAGGAAAAGCAACAAAGGGAAATCTGTTGCTTTGAAAGTGAATGATAAAGCTTCAAGAGAAAAGTCTGCTGGAGCTGCAAGAAAGAAGAACAATTTGCCAGAATCAGATATTGATGATACATCATCAAATCCTGATGATGATACTGATTCTGAAACTGATGAGAACATGACAGATTCTGATGTCATGCAAATGGCCGCATTGCTGGTTAAGAGCTTCAGGAGGATGCAGTTTAGGAAGTCCAAGAACAATAAAAGCTTCAGGAAGAAGTTTACTAGAGGTGAAAGGAAGTCAACTGGGGGAAAAGATGGAAAGGACTCTAGAGCTGGGAAGGTAGACAGGACAAAGATCAAATGTTACAACTGTGATGAACCTGGTCACTTTGCCACAGAGTGTAAGAAAACAAAACATGATAAAGCGAAGAACAAAGCCCTGATCACATCAAGTAAAAATTGGGTGGACTCCTATGATTCTGAAGATGATAATACATGCTATGCACTGATGGCCAGTCTTGATGATCCTGCTGCTTCTGAGCCTAAGGTACAAACTCCTTTCTTCTCTTTTGATACTGAAAACATATCTGAATTGAAATCTATTCTTAAATCTTTGCATGGTAGTTTTAAGAATAAGACTCTAGAAAATGATAGACTTATAACTGAAATTGAGATCCTAAAGTCTAGGAATGAACAATTAGAGTCTGACTTAATAAATCAGATAGATTTGAAGAAAGAATGTGAGAGAGCTAAACATTCAGTTAAGATTCTTGAGGCTAGATACAGTATGTTAGAAAAGGATCTCGAAAATGAGAGAAAAACCCTTAAAGCCTGGACTGTTTCAGGAAAAAAGGTTCATGAGATAATCTCAAAGAAAAACTGGAAAGAATGCTTAGGCTATAAAGGTGGAGTTAAGGATGTTGACACTGAAAATAAAATTACTCTTAAAAATCCTATTAAGTTCATTTCCTCAGAAGTTGATGAACCCAAATCCATCTTTGAAAAGGGTTCAACATCAGTATCACAAGAAAAACTGGTAAGTAATAAATCTCAAAGAAAGGAAAGCTAGGAAACCATTAAGTCCGTTAAGAAAGAAAAGAACATAGGACTTTTGTCAGCAAGATAATTGAAAAAGAAAATATCTGAGGTTACTGACAAACCTTAAATAAAGAGTTCTAAAAGAAACAGGAATGGTAAGCAAGGTATTTCTAAGGATTCAAATTACAAGGTTGTTCCCAATGCTCCTAGAAAAACTTGTTTTAACTGTGGAAATACTAATCATCTTGCTATTGATTGCAGGAGGAGTAAGAAAATGAAAATTGCTATTCCTAATTCCGATGTTAGGGGTAGATCAGTATTTTATAAACCAAAAAATCCTTGTTTTCATTGTGGTAGTAGTTGGCATTCGATTTATACTTGTAGTTCTTATCACAGGTTGTATCGTAATTATTATGAACCTTTGCCTAAGTTTAATAAAGTTGCTTGTGTGTTTAATTCTGTTGGTTTTCCTAAATCTGCTTCTGACAAGACAAACCTGACAAAGGAAAAACTGTCAAAAGTACTTATGACACACAAAGGCTTAAGTTGTTCAAAAAGAGGGCCTAACAAGTGTGGGTCCTTAAAAATCCTTCTAATTAATTACTCTTCTGATTGCAGGGTAACAAGAAAAATACACTTGTCCTGGATAGTGGATGTTGAGGACACATGACTGAAAACAAATCCCTGTTGTCAGAATTTGAGAAGAAGGCTAGCCCAGATGTATCTTATGGAGATGGAAATGTAGGACATACTCTGGGATATGGCAACTTGATTATTAGAAAAGTGGCAATAGAAAATGTAGCTCTGGTGGATGGACTGAAGCATAATCTTCTGAGCATTAGTCAAATCACTGACAGAGGTTATCATATGGTATTCTATGACTCACACTGTGAAGTTGTTCATAAAAAGTCAAAAAAAACTGTCTTGATATGATACATACATGGTAACTGTAACGACCGAGAAATTACACTTGTATTATATCATAATAATGATAGATTATATGTATTATTATGTGATTAAATGTGTTGAGTCATTAAACCCTAACTGTTATGTGTTACGTGTTGTCTGTTTTGATCCAAACGTGTTTTGGATATTTATTGAGTGTTTTATCATAAGTTATATATTTTATATCAAAAACCGTACAACTCAAAACCATGTTTTAAAAGCTCGTATTTCAAACAAAATCATTGGCCCTATTTTGTCAAAAATGCCCTATATCATATCGTTATTCTGAACCACTAGACGTTTTAAAATTTACCTTTTTCGCGAAAAACGACTTTTCCGGACCCCTTCGGGTACCAAAAACCCCACAAAAATCATATTTTTATTTTTATATGATCATGAAATTATCATACATTATTTTTCTTTGCATTTTTGTAATATTCACAATTTTTGGGAATTTTTAGCATTTATTTTGTATTTATTGGATATTTAAAAATTCAATATTAATACCCAAAAATTATAAAAATTGAGGCCAAATATTTTTATTAGGAGTGTAATTAGCCCCTTAATTTTATTTAGGGGTATTATTTTCATAAATATAAATACCTGATTTATTGTTAATTTTTCAGTTAATTATTATTAAAAATCAGAAAAAAATAAAAAGAAAAGGAATTAGGGTTTGTGGTGAATAACAGGGCAGAGAATCAAACCGAAGTTTGATCGTGATTCCGGCATCCAAATCGAACGTGTGAGTATCCGTTTTGAAGCTTGTTATCTGTAGTTTCTGTTTATGTAATCATTTTTGTTGATTGTTGAGTTGATTTTTAATTCGTATTTTCGGTTTTAATTCTTGAATTCGGGTTTTACGATTGGCTGCTTGTTTGATGTTATTGTTGTTGGAGATGAGTAGATCGTCGATTTTCCCGTCGAACGACACCGGTTTCGTAGTTTTTGGCTTCAGTTTCGTGTTCGTCGGAAATGAGGCGACGCCGCCGCTGCGATTGAAGATTCAGGCGACGGGACGGCTGTGTTCTTGACGAGGGAAGGATGAGGACGTTCCTGTGGTGCTGTCGGTTAAAAACGAAGCAAGAGCAGCCCAGAATCGTGTGGTTTGCTGTGTATTCGAATCGCCGGAAAACGGGGCCGCCGGCTTCGGGTTTCCGTCCGGCCGACCCTGTTCTTGAGCGACCCGGGTTCCACCCGGTTTGCCACCTGGTTTCGACCCGGGATTGATCCAAAAACCCTAACCCTGAAACCCTGTTTTGTGTTTCTGGTTTTTTTTATATTTATTTTATTTTTATAAAAACCAGAAATTAGTTTTAGTAATTCTAAAAATTAAATAAAGATTAGTTTTAAATTTTGAAAAATAGTATTATTAATTTCTAAATTATTTTATTAAATTAGAAATTCGAATTTAATTATTTATCTAATTATTTATTAGTTATCTAATTATTTATTAGTTATCTAATTAATTAATAATTAGGTAATTAATTAATAAATAAGGATTAAAAATAATTAAATAATATGATTAATAATCTAATAATTAGTTAATATTACGAGTAACTCGTATTCATACAAGTAGTGGTTCGATAATGAGAATTATTATTCGAGCGATAATTTATTCGAGGGATATCGTAATAACTATTTGTATCGTATAATTAAATATGGATAATTAATTAGCGAATCGTATAAGTTACAATAATAATATAATGGTTCGATAATTATGTGAGGATTGCGAGTAGCTCGTATTTATACGAGTAGTTAATCGTTGAGTTAGATTATAATTCGAGCAGTTATTATTTATTCGATAAATAGCGTATCAGTTAATTCTATCGATTAATTATTTGTAAATAATCGATCCGATCGAGTAAGTATTATTAATTTATAAATAATTGTAATAAATAGTAATTAATCCTAATAATTAGGGATTAATTATTTTAAAATATAATAATTATTAATTAATTATTTAAAAGTGTAATTAAGGATTATTTAATTATAATTAATTATTTATAATTAATTATTAATTAATTAAATCTTGTTTAATTCATAATAATTAAACCGTTAGTCCGATTTGAGCGAAACGAAGACCCCTAGACTCAGAAAAATGAAATGAATCCAATGAAAATAGTTGTAAGTTATAATTTCTTCCGGAAGAGAGTGGTTTTGTGATAATTAATTGTTCATAGGCCCTATTAGGGGTAGAATCGAGTCGAATAAATCCAGAAAAATTGTAATAAAATCAGATAGGGTTAGTTATTATAAATATGAATCTAGTATCGATTCTAAAAATAATTATAAGTCTAAAAATTAATTATGTGCTTTATGTGCTATGTGCTTTACGTGATTATGTGAACCTTACGTGCTATATAATTATATGTGTACATATGCGAGTCAGATAGAAACGCATGGGTAGACTGATAAGGTTACGTGGTATCAATTCGAGATACACGTATATAGTAAGTTATCTAAACGACTACCTTTCTATGATTGGTTTAGTGTTAGCAAGGCAGAGCAAGCTAGGGACAGAAGGCGGTGAGTTGAAGCAGGTTAAGTACGCGCAAGGCAAGTTTTTCCCCTATTCTAAATTCAGAATAGTGAATTATATTTCTTTTTTTTTCATATCAGTTACCTTTGATAATTATTATTCATATACACTATTACCCAATTATTAATGCTTGTTACAATTTTATTTCGATTCTTGATTTCTCCCAATTTATTGAATCCTCTATTCATATTCCAATACTTTTACCCTTGTTATATATACTCTGGTATGTCTTGGTGTTGGGATATATCAAAAGCATTCTGATTGTTCCGGATGTTATACCTTGGACTGGATGGTTACTATACGGGCTGGGTTTTACCCATACCATTATTTAATAGGCCATAGTTGCCTGAGTACTCTTTATGTTGGTTGGGTCTATGCAGTTGGGTATAGATCCGCACTGTATCCTGACTGATCAGCAGGTTATAGTGCATATGTGGGTTCTTGTTTCCAGTCTTGTTCATTTGGCGCTTGCCAGTGTTGGCAAATTATTATCCTATACAGATTTAGATGGTTGTTCAAACCAGTAGCTTATTGGTTCACTTATTTCTCTCTCTTTATACTATATATATTGTTGCAGGCTTGTTGAGCAATTTTGGCTCATCCCTTTTTATTGTTATTCCTATTATTTTACAGTGTAAAATCACCGTATGGTATTTTCTTTTCTTGCACTTTATTTTCCGCACATATAAACGGCATAACCACTCGGTAAAGTTTTAAAAATGGATAAATTATTTTAAAACTCCACCAAAATTTTTAAATGGTAATTAAGCTATTTAACCCCCCTTCCAGCTTAAAATAGCCCTCTTACGGGACCTTACAGATCTTGTGAGCCTGGAAGTATAGTCTTAACTTCCTCGAGGTTGTGATGAGGGTAATTGCAAACTTCTCGGTGGTGGAAGAGTTCAACTCCGCTCCGTGGAGCACTTTACTCACATAGTAGACGAACTTGTAGAGCTTCTATTCTTCTTTTATCAGGACGACACTCACGGCTTATTTAGAGACTGTGAGGTATAAAGGATATCTTCCGGACTAGGTTTAGAAAATAACAGGGCCTCGGTCATGTACTTTTTCAACTGTTCGAAGGCCTCTTGGCTCTCTGTTATCCACTCAAAGTTCTTCACCTTCTTAAGGGTTTTGAAAAAGGGTAGGCATTTGTCTCCATACTTGGAGATAAACCTTCCTAGAGCTGCAATTTTTTCGGCCAGCTTTCGAACATCCTTGATGGAGTGTGGTGGCTCCATATCTAGGATGGCTTTGATCTTATCAGGGTTGGCCTCAATTCATATTTTTGAAACCATGTGCCCCAAAAAAAATTCAGACCCAACACTAAAGGCGCGCTTGGCTGGGTTTAACATTATCTTGTGGTGCGTCAGCACTTCGAATGCCTCCCTCAGGTGATTATTATGATCGGCCTTGGATAGAATTTTCACTAACATGTCATCAAAATAGAACTTCATGGTCTTTCTAATTAGATGGGCAAATATCTTATTCACTAATCTCTAGTAGGTAGCTCCTGCATTCCTAAGTCCAAAAGACATAACAAGATAACAAAAGACACTAAAGTCAGTTATGAAAGATACCTTGCAGGTGTTATATTTATGCATTTTGATATGATTACAAAGTGTGAAGCTCTATCAAATTTATCTCAGCTCACTTTAAAAGCTTCATGTCCAATTTGTTTCACACCATTTAAAGCCATACAAACTTGTAACACTCATTATTTAAAGCTCTCTTGATTGTAATCAATACCTTTTGATAGGAGCTTTTACTTTGTAGAGTGATAAGAAGAACCCTAGATTTATAGCTTACTTTGGTTCTTTTTATATTTGTTCCTTCAGATCTTTGTATTTGGAATTGTAAGCAAACCTCTGGGTATCTATACTTTTGATTAAAAAGAATATTTACTCAGAATCTCTTCGTGTGTTTAATTCGTTTTAATTTTGATATTCTGCTGCAATTAATTTTAGAAAACGAAGAACATACATTCACCCCCCCCCCTCTGTATGTACCTTTTGGACCTAACAGTTCACCAAATTTATCTTGATGTTTAGTTGAACGATCTCCTTCTGATGAACTATCAGTTGTTGAATTTATATGACTTGAAGAATTTCGATTTGATTAAGTATTTCCTGATCCATCCCGTTCTCCTGATGTATCATCAGGATCTGATTCACTAGAGATGTGACTTGCTAATTGTTGATGTTGCTCTCCCTCAACATGTGCATTTTGATTCTAGATCAGGAACATCATTGTTAGGATTTGACATATTAATGAGTGTGCATTTTATCTTAATATTATCCCTATATTTTGGTTATTTAGCATTGATTTAGATTTATTTAATAAATATTATTGTTTTATTGTAGGTATCAAGGAGATATACTAAAGGAAGGCTTGGAGTTAAAAAAATCAGATTTGAACTTTAATTTGATTTAAAATCGGATTTTATGGGTCTGTTGCGCAGTCTACACTGTTTGAGCCATATCTAGAGTTCTCTAAGTTCAATTCTGACGATTCAACAACCCATAGAAATATTATGAGAAGAGCTTCAATTCAAAATTGGTCTTAAATTTATAACCCATCCGAATCATCCCAGAATCTGAGTTAAAAAGTACACTATGAATTTTCACTTTCTTGGAATTCAATTCTAATTGGAAAATCTCTTTGTATTTACTTTAATTCATTAAAAATACTTTTATTTGATATATTACTATTATTATTCAGACCTAATCTGAATAAGAGGAGTTATCACATAAAAAAGAGAGACATGCAATATAGAGAGAGAAAGAAGAAGCCAGAGGAAAGAGACACAGCCTTTAGAGACGTTCACTTGGATTGTTTTTCTCCATCTTTGTGATTTGAATTCACTCCTTCAATTTTTCATTATGAATATGTGTTATAAATTTTTGGATGCTTTAATGATTTATATTATGAATTAATTTTATTAAAGTTGGGATTTTTATGGAATCCTAACATGGGATTATTGGTGTTTTGTTAAAAAGTATTGTATGTAGTTCTATAGTTTATTTTTTCAAGTGTTTTTCATGCTTATAATTGCTTTTGTTTTATCAACTTGAGTAGGTTATATAATTAATTATAATACCGAGAGGGTTGTAATAAATAGACATAAAACTTGAATGGTGCATGCTTATATCTTGTGATTATAATATTGTTACGGTATAGACATATATTGTGACCATGCATAGCTTTGTG
Organism: Apium graveolens; assembly: GCF_009905375.1. NCBI lineage: Eukaryota > Viridiplantae > Streptophyta > Magnoliopsida > Apiales > Apiaceae > Apium > Apium graveolens. The sequence continues at coordinate 77,605,715 of NC_133650.1, read as the reverse complement.
AATTGGTGCTGAATTTTATTCTGAAAAGTAGATTGACATAGAAATATGTTATTTTATTTGATAAGAATTATATCATAGTGATTTCGAGAGGAACCTATGACCAATAAATTTTAGCTAGTGAGCTGTGGAATGACTATAGTACATCGCAACTCTTTTACCAATTTTCACGTGTTAAGGGAAGTAACTATATTGACTTATCTTCTCATATTTGAATCTCTATCAATTTTTCGTGCTAGTTTAATTTTAGTTGTTTAATTTAGTTTTTATTAATTAGTTTAGTTATAAAAATCTTCAACACTTTTTGTGCTCAATAACTGAATTGTTAGATATTACTTGAAAATTAATACAAATATACGGTATTACTACTATATTACTTGTTTGCGATTGTGTACACTTGCACATCAACTTTTTACGCAGCAAGTTTTTTACGCCGCTGCCAGGGATTGTTTTATTTGTTAATTGTGAAGTTAATTTTCTTGCAATTTGGATTTAGTTACTTCTGTACTAACGGGAGTAATTATTTTTTCTTATCAGGTTTCTTTGTTTATGAATGAAGAATCCTCAGGATTAGTTGCTTTTGATCGTGAAATTGAGAGAACTTTTAAAGCACGAAGAAGAGTGCAAGGTAGAGTAAAGGAAGAAAATATTATCACGGGTGAATCGGTTAATAACCAGGATTTGTTACCCAATGGGATGGTGAAGAATGATAGAGATAGTGTTATACGGATATATGGGAAACCTCGTGTTGATGAGTAAAATTCTGGAATTGTCAAACCAAGTATTCAAACAACACAATTTGAGCTAAAACCAGTCATGTTTCAGATGTTGCAAACTATCGGTCAGTTTAGTGGGATGGCTACTAAGTATCGTCATCTTCACCTTCGGTTGTTTGTCGAGGTTTGTGATTCTTTCAAACTTTCTGGAGTCACGGATGATGCTTTGCGATTGAAGTTATTTCCATATTCTGTAAGAGACATGGCAAGAGATTGGATGAATTCTATTACACCATCTTCGGTGACTACTTGGAGTGATTTGGCTGAAAAAATTCTGATAAAGTATTTGCCTCCTACCAAGAATGCAAAGCTCCGTAATGAGATTAATTCTTTTCAGCAGCTAGATGATGAGTCTTTATATGAGGCATGAGAGAGAATTAAGGCATTACTTAGAAAATGCCCACATCATGGTCTTCTTCATTACATTCAGATGTATATATTCTATAATGGTTTTAATGCTCAAACAAAATTGGTGGTAGATGCACCTGCAAATGGGGGCTTTGTTGGCCAAGTCTTATAATCAGGCATATGAAATTCTTGAGACAATTGTAATAAATAATTATCAGTGGAAAACTAATAGAGCACAATCTGGAAAAAAAGTGGCTGGAATATATTAGGTCGATGATGTGACCTCAATGCGAGCTCAAATGTCATCCATGGAGAATATGCTCAAGAGCTTGACTATGGAATGTACTCAATCTATGGGGAAATCAATGAATTCACAGGTTAATCATATCAAGAATATATCATGTGTGTATTGTGGTGAAGAGCATACTTACGACAATTGTCCTTCAAATCTAGAATCTGTTTTCTATGTTGGAAATCAAAATAAGGGTGGCCCTTATTCAAACACTTACAATTAATCTTGGAGACAACATCCTAATTTTTTTGGAGCAATCAAATGCATTGAGGCCGAATAATCCTCCTGGATTCTCTCAACAAGCTCAACAATAGTTGCCTCAACAAGCATCTCAATCCTCTTCTATTGAAAATATGTTAAAAGCGTACATGGCTAATAATGATGCACTTATCCAAAGTCAAGCGGTATCATTGAGAAACTTGGGGAATCAAGTTGGACAACTAGCTAATGAGATGAGAAATCGACCACAAGGCACTCTCCGTAGTAGCGACACAGAAAAGCCTAGGAATGAGCATTGTAAAGCCATGGCATTGAAGAGCGGAAAAGTCTTGGAGAATGCTAAATCTAATTCCAAATAAAGTGCTTAATCTAAAACTAATATTGAAGAGAAATTTTCTGACAATTGTGGTATTCAAACTTCTAAGGTTGTTCCAACACTTCAACCACAACCACAATTCCCTCAACGGTTTCAAAAGCAGGAGCAAGATGTTCAGTTCAATAAATTTCTAGATGTTCTAAAACAGCTTTATATCAATATTCCACTTGTTGAGGCTCTTGAGCAAATTCCTAATTATGTGAAATTCATGAAGGATATTCTTATGAAGAAGTGAAGAATGGGAGAGTTTGAAATGGTAGCTCTAACACAAGAGTGTAGTTCATTCATGCAGAATAATATACCACCGAAGATGAAAGACCTAGAGTTTCACTATCCCTTATACTATTAGAAATTCTTATTGTGGCATGGCATTGTGTGATTTGGGAGCTAGCATTAACTTTATACCTATGTCTGTATTCAGGAAACTGGGAATTGGAGAAGTTTGACCTACAACTATCACTCTTCAACTGGCAGATAGATCTCTTGCTCATCCTGAAGGAAAGATTGAAGATGTTTTGGTCAAGGTAGACAAATTTATCTTTCCTGATGATTTTATTATCTTGGATTATGAGGAAGATCGAGAATTTCCCATTATCTTGGGTAGGCCCTTCCTTGCTACAGGAAGAACATCGATTGATGTGCAAAATATAGAACTAACAATGAGATTCTAAGATGATAAGGTGACGTTTAATGTTTTCAAGGCTATGAAATACTCTGATGAAGTAGAATCTTGCTCGGCGATCACTTTGCTTGATGATCTAGTTTATGCAAGCCTAGAGTTCAATTCTTCACATGACCCTCTGGGGAAACTAATTATCAATGCATCTGAAGATGAAGTTGATGATATTGATCTTTTTGCTTGGTTGGAAGCTAACTCACAAGGTATAAGAACTAAAGGCCGCTTTGAATCACTCGAGCTATCTTCAAGGGAATTCAAGATTCCAAAGCTATCTATTGATGAAGCACCGAAGTTGGAATTGAAGGCTCTTCCTTCTCATTTGAAGTATTCTTATTTGGGACCTTCTTCCACCTTACCTGTTATTGTCTCAGCAGAACTGTCTGATGCACAAGAAGAGAAATTGGTGGAAACTCTTAAAAAGTACAAGAAAGCTATTGGGTGGACTATTACATATATTCGAGGTATTAGCCCTTCTCTCTGTATGCATAAAATTTTGTTGGAAGATGGTGCTAAGGGGTCCATTGAAGGACAATATCGCTTAAATCCGATCATGAAAGAGGTGGTGAAGAAAGAGATTATTAAATGACTTGATGCATGTATCATTTATCCAAATTCTGGTAGCTCATGGGTTAGTCCTGTATAATGCGTGCCTAAGAAGGGTTGACTCACTGTGATAAAGAATGAAAATAATGAGTTAATTCTGACCAGAACAGTGACGGGATGGAGAATATGTATTGATTATCGAAAGATGAAAAAGGCCACGAGAAAAGGTTACTTTCCATTGCCCTATGTTGATCAAATGTTGGACAAACTTACGGAAAGAGAGTAATATTATTTTCTTGATGGGTACTCTGGTTATAACCAGATAACTATAGCTCTAGAGGATCATCATAAAACTACATTCACATGTCCCTATGGTACTTTTTCCTTTTGAAGGGTTTCATTTGGCTTATGTAATGCTCCTCCGACTTTTCAAACATGTATGATGGCTATCTTTTCTGACATGGTTGGTGAATTTTTAGAGGTGTTCATGGATGATTTCTATGTATTTGGAGATTCTTTTAATGATTGTCTATGTAACTTGGGTAAGGTGTTGGAAAGATATGAAGAAACCAATCTTGTACTTAACTGGGAAAAACGTCACTTTATGGTGAAAGAAGGTATCGTATTGGGTCATAAAATCTCAAGGAAGGGAATTGAAGTTAATAGGGCCGAAATTGAGGTTGTTGAGAAGCTACCTCCTCCTACTTCAGTCAAGAATATTCAAAGTTTTCTTGGACATGCCGGTTTTTACAAACGATTCATCAAAGACTTCTGAAAAATTTATAAGCCTCTTTGCAAGTTATTGGAAAATGACACTCCCTTTCAGTTTTATGAAGCATATTTAAAGGCTTTCAAGGAGTTAGAGCAGAGATTAATTTCAGCACCTATCATTATTGCACCAGATTGAAGCTTGCCATTTGAATTAATGTGTGATTATAGTGATTATGCAGTTGGAGCAGTGATGGGGCAAAGAAAGAATAAGGTATTTCATCCGATCTACTATGCAAGTCATACTTTAACAGGAGCACAACTGAATTACACGGTGACTGAAAAGGAGCTCCTTGCTGTTGTGTTTGCCTTTGACTAGTTTCCCTATTATCTTGTGGGAAATAAGGTTGTTATTTTCATGGACCATTCATCCATCAAATACTTAATCACTAAGAAAGATGAAAAGCCACGCTTAATCTGGTGGGTTCTTTTGCTTCAGGAGTTTGATATTGAGATACAAGACAAAAATTGTGTTGAAAATCAAGTAGTTGATCACTTATCAAGATAGAGTACAACGATGAATCTCAAACTATGGTTTCTATCAAAGAAACATTTCCAGATGACAAGATGTTTCAGGTACAAATCTCTAATGTTACTCCATGGTTTGCTGATATTGCACATTATTAGCTACAAGAATAATTCCCCTGATTTATCAAGTCAATAAAGGAAGAAAATCTTGCACGATGTGAAATCTTATTTTTAGGATGAGCCTTATTTGTTCAAGAAAGGTGCCATCAAATTATTAGAAGATGTGTTGCTGAATTTGAGGTGCAAGATATTCTTTTCATTGACATTCATCTCCTTCTGGTGCACATTTTGGTGGACAACGCACTGCTGTGAAGGTATTACAATCTATTTTTTTGGCCTTCTCTTTTTAAGGATGCTCATGCATATGTTGAGATGTGATCGGTGTCAAAGGGTTTGTAATATCTCAAGAAAAAATGAGATGTCATTGATAAATATTCTTAAAGTCGAGTTGTTTGATGTGTGGGGCATTGACTTTATGAGACCATTCCCTCCTTCTTTTAAAAATGAATACATCTTAATGGCTGTTGATTACGTCTGTAAATGGGTGGGAGCTGCTGCTTATCTCACTAATGATGCAAAAATGGTCGTCATAAGTTCTTGGAAAACACATCTTTACTCGTTTTGGAACCCCAAAGGCTATAATCAGTGATGAGGGTACACACTTTATGAATAAATTATTGGTTAATACTTTATCTAAGTATAATGTATGATACAAGGTAGCTACCGCATATCATCCTCAAACTAATGGGCAAGCTGAGTTTTCTAATAGAGAAATCAAGGGTGTTCTTGAGAAAGTTGTGAATCCGAATCGAAAGGATTGGCCTACGAGGTTAGATGAGGCTCTATGGGCTTATCGCACTGTGTACAAAACTCCTTTGGGCATGTCGCCATATCGTTTAGTTTTTGGAAAGGCGTATCATCTACCAGTTGAGCTCGAACACAAAGCTTATTGGGCTCTCAAAAATCTAAACTTTGGCATGCAACTTGCTGGAGAAAAGAGAATGCTACAACTTGATGAGTTGGATGAGTTACGATTCTTCTCCTATGAGAATGCTAAACTTTACAAGAAGAAGACAAAAAATGGCACGATAAAAATATTCAACTTCAAGTGTTTGACGTGGGAAAAAAAGTATTATTATTCAACTCAAGGCTAAAGTTATTTCCTGGAAAGCTGAAATCTAGATGGTCTGGTCTGTTCACAACTGTGAGAGTACATCCCTATGGAGCCGTGAAACTATATGATAATCAGGGCAGAGAATTTCAGGTGAACGGACAACAATTAAAACATTATTGGGGAGATGGGGTTGTTCGTAAGAAAATTTCAATTGATTTAATGGAGCGCTAATAGAGAATGACATCCTGTTAAATGACGTTAAAGACAGCGCTTCTTGGGAGGCAACCCATGAATGTTGGTTGTATTTTAATTATGTGAAGCTTTTGTTGTAGAATGGAGGAAAGAATTCTACACGAATATCTTGATTTTAAGCATGAGCACGAAATTTTCTGGATTATCTCTGTAGTATGCTGCCAATTCAGCATGGAGATGCACCCTTCTTGCATGATCATGCAGCACATGTTGGACACAGCGTTGGTGATTCTGCCATTTTAGCATGACCATGTCAGTGTTTAGCATGGTCATACATGTTCGCTGTAATCTGTTGTTCAGCCGTATTTATTTTAGTCTTGTCGAGCAGTCATGTGCACTTCTCTTCTCATAAAAGCATGACCATGCAAGTAGAAGCATGCTCATGCAGATCCTGTGAGATACTTCTGTTATTTTGGCATGAATGTGCCATACCATTGCATGATCACGCAAGACCACGCGAGACCTTATCAAGCTACTGTTTGTTTGCCATGATCATGCTCTTCTAATAGCATGCCCATGCACCCAGATCTTTCAATTTTTCCCTATGCAAACTCATGACTTCAAGCTTGAATGAGTACACCATAAACCACTACACTAACTTGGAGTTGGTGTTAAAAATTGATTTTTTTGTTTTAATAAAGAGAAGATGAGCCTGCACATCAAATTAATGGACAAAATAGCAAGCTTCAATATTATTTTTCTGGACACTTCATGCGACATTAGGGGAGTAATTTTTACCTTTCTTTGTATAATTTTTATATTAATTTGTATCTTTTTTTTCCTTTTATTCATTTGTGTATTTTTTAGGATTTTTATTCTTTTTTTAGAATTTTTTATTTAAGATAATTAAAAAATTAAAAAATTAAAAAAAAATAAAAATTAAAAAATTTGATTGCCTTGTCAATATAGCATGTTAATAAGGATAAATACACGCCTTGTAGACTTATTTTTCGTGTGTCATATGTATGTCTCCTTGACGTAAAATATCTTATGCATGATGATGTCTTGTACGTGCTTGTGAAATTTCAAAACTTGAATGTACGTCATTGTCGATTTTGATGAGTATAGCATGCTATTACTTGTGAGATCTTGGACTTAATTTATGATTGATGCATTCTTTTATCAATCTATTTTTCTTTTGTGAGCTATTCGTTATTGTGCATGTTGCTCTAGAACTTGTTTTAAACCATTTTGTGTGCATACCGATATTGTGTATGTGTAAAAATGATAAAGGCACTAGGATTAACCGTATTGTCCCAAACAGTACCCTGAAAAATAATCCTTAGTGAGGCCACTTGAGCCCATATCCTTTTTCTTCGCATATCACCAAATATATCTAGAGTTTAATTGTTTATTCTTATCTTGATTGACTAGTAGAGCATTGTGATGTATGTTTAGGATGGGTAAAATTTTAAGTGTGGGGATTTCTTTATTCAAGTGGGATATTTGGTGGGAATCAATTACTTGATCTTCTAAAAGAAAAAAATGTATGTATTACAATAAAATATCAAGTACTCCTTTGAGATCAATGGGTGGTAAGTGCAATATTATATGAAAGGAACGATCCATGTACATGTGTTGGTATTAAGTACAATATCTTGGTGACTTTTCACTGCCCTTGGTTACTGGAGAATAACTTAACTTCGAAAAAAACAGAAAAAAATTGAGCAAGAAGAAGATCAAGTAAAGTTAGTGTTCATTAGTTTGTATAATGTGAAAGTGGGAAGGTACGTGATCTACTTTAAATGTTGGGTGCTTGAATTAAAAGTAAATACTTTGCTATGATAGTTATCAATTTTAGCCACTTGTTAGCCTATCTCTTTGATATCCTACCCATTGCATAAGCCTCGTTACAACCCTTGACGAAGACCTTTTGATTTATACATGCACGAAGTCTAGAGATTTTGGTGGACAAGCAAGCTTATGGTAGCACATGTGAATTTGATTGAAATTGAGTGATACAGTTACACCTAAACACTTGTGTGATTTGAGTGTTTGTGAGGTTATTTTTCTATCCAAATCATGATATTTTTTTTGTTGATTGAGACTTTAATTTTATTCATGATTATTTTAGTCTTTCGAGACTATGTGTGCGTGCTTGAATAGTTATCTTGGTGAGTCAAAAAGTCAACTACGAATTTTCACTTTCTTGGAATTCAATTCTAATTGGGAAATTTCTTTGTATTTACTTTAATTCATTAAAAATACTTTTATTAGATATATTACTATTATTATTCAGACCTAATCTGAATAAGAGGAGTTAGCACAAGAAAAAGAGAGACACACAATATAGAGAGAGAAAGAAGAAGCCCGGGGAAGGAGACACAGCCATTGAAGACGTTCCCTTGGATTGTTTTTCTCCATCTTTGTGATTTGAACTCTCTCCTTCACTTTTTCATTATGAATATGTGTTACCAACTTTTGGATACTTTAATAATTTTCATTATGAACTATGTTTATTAAAGTTGGAATTTTTATGGAACCCTAACATGGGATTATTGGCGTTTTGTTAAAGATTATTGTATGTAGTTCTACAGTTTATTTAGTCAAGTGCTTTTCATGATTATACTTGCTTCTGTTTCATCGACTTGATTAAGTTAAAGAATTAATTATAATATCAAGAGGGTTGTAGTTAATTGACATAAATCTTGAATGGTGCATGCTTATATCTTGTGATTATAATATTGTTACGGTATAGACATATATTGTGACCATGCATTGCTTTATTAATTGGTGCTTAATTTTATTCTGAAAAGTAAATTGGCATAGACATATGTTATTTTATCTGATTGGAATTATACCATAGTGATTTCGAGAGGAACTTATGACCAATGAATTCTAGCTAGTAAACTGTAGAATTATTATAGTACATCGCAACTCTTTTACCAATTTTCACGTGTTAGGGGGAAGTAATTATCCTGACTTATCTTCTCGTATTTGAATCTCTATAAATTTTTCGTGCTATTTTAATTTTAGTTGTTTAATTTAGTTTTTATTAATTAGTTTAGTTATAAAAATCTTCAACACGTTTTGTTCTCGATAACTGAATTGTTAGATATTACTTGCAAATTAATACAAATATACAGTCCTTGAGGTACAGTAACTGGTCTTACTACTATATTACTTGTTTGCGATTGTGTACACTTGCACATCAGTTTTTTATGCAACACATGTCATCAGTATTTGATTTATCATTAGGATTTGACCTATCATCAGGATTTGATGATTCATTAGGATTGGAGTTAATTCCTAATTTTGCCTTTTAATTTACAAACACTAGTTCTTCATATGAGTCTTCTTCAAATCCAGGAATCTTATTGTCATCAAAATAAACAAGAATAGATTCAACAATAGTTATTGTTCTCAGGATGTGTTCTCAGTGCAAAACATTTACATCCAAAAATATGAAGATGCTTTAGGCTTTTTTTCATTTCCTTGATCATATGATAAGGCGTTAACTCATGCATGTTAATGAGAGTTAAATTTTGAGTCTAATAAGCAGTATTGAAAGTTTCAGCCCAAAAATAAGTTGGGAAATTTGTTTCCACAAGTATGGTTCTTCCTGGTTCAATCAATATTTTGTTTTTCCTTTCCACTACTCCATTTTGTTGAGGAGTTCCTGGAGCTGAGAATTGTTGAGAGATTCCTTTGTATTTGCATATTTCATCCATCTTGGAATTTTTAAATTCTGTGTCATTATCACTTCTGAGTATTTGCACTCTATATTTTGAGCCATTTTCAATTAACCTTATCTGATCTAGAGGAATATCCGGAGTCTCATCTTTCTTATGCAAGAAAAATACCATCGTATATATGGTAAATTCATCAACAACAACTAAGGTGTACCTTTTCTTGTTGATAGACATGATGTTCACGGGACCAAAAAGATCCAGGTGTTAGCATTTGATATGGCTTTTAATGGATGATTCCGACTTGCTTTTAAAATAAGTCCTTCTTTGCTTGGCTTATTGACGAGAATCATACAGGCCATCAGGAGAATAGTACATGTTTGGTAGTCCTCTTACCAAATCTTTCTAGACCAGTTCATTGAGATTACTGAAATTTAGATCAGAAAGTTTCTTGTGCCAGTTTCAATTTTCATCAACCGATGCTTTTCTTATCAGACAAGTCTCATGTCCATCAGCATTTGCATGAAGTTTGGCTTCATAAATATTTCCATGTCTGTATCCAATCAAAATAACTTTCTTTGTTATCTTATGAACCACTTCACAGTGAGTATCATAAAAGACAACACGGTATCCTCTGTCAATAATTTGACTGATGCTCAAAAGATTATGCTTCAGTCCATCTACTAGAGCTACATTTTGAATGATGACATTTCCAATGATAATATTTCCATATCCCAGTGTTTTTCCTACATTGCCATCACCATAGGAAACAATTGGGCCATCTTTCACCTCATATTCTGATAGAAGGTATTTATTTCCAGTTATATATGCAGAACAACCACTATCCAGTACTAGCACATAATCAGAACTGAGGAGAATAATTAAAATTTTTGAGAACACATACTTGTTGGGTTCTTTTTGACATTTTATATTTTTGTGCAGTAGAAGACTTCCTTATAGGATTTAGACCATCAGGATTTGATCCATCAGTATTTGTTCTTTCAGTTTTAACTCTAAAAGATGCATGTTTATTCAAGTTGGAAGTTCTAGCAGAATTCATAATTTTATTAAACTTGGGAAAAAATCATAATAGTTGTGATACAGACTATGATACTCATTACAAGTATAGATTGAATGCCAAATAGTACCATAGTGAAAACAAGGTTTTCGTGGTTTATAAAATATTGATCTACCACTAACATCAGACTCAGGAAATAACAACTGCTTGCTTCATACTCTTTCTACAATCAATAGCAATATGATTAGTATGACCACACATAAAACAAGTCTTTCTAGGTGCATTATGAATATACTTATGATTATTTGCCTTATTAATTCCTTGTTTTCCATTTCTACCTCTTTTATAACCCTGTTTCTAAGATTTACCAGTTACCTCACTTACTTTCTTTTCTAGTTAAACTTTAGATAGTATACCTGTGTGCTTGTCTATCTTTTCAACAACTTTCAACTCAATTTTTTTTGTCAAGATTTTTAGAGGTAGATCATTTTTCATAGACTGTCTTAGGTTCATTTTCAGCAATACTGACAAATTTAACTAGTGTTCTATTAGTAATACTTTTACCAATGTTTTTATCAGTATCTTCATTATAACCTAGACATTATTTCCAGTTTTATCAGTAATCATACTGTGAACCTTTCTTCCTAAACTTATCCAAGTTTTAAAAATTTGTCTCTCTTTTTTAAGAACTTCCTCTAACATGGCATATTTAATTTCATCTTAGTTTCATTGTGCTTAGCTGTATTATATGAAGCTTCAGTTTCATGCATACAAATTAGATCTACTTCTAGATGATCATTTCTCTTTTCAAGAGACTTATTTTTGAAATTGACATGCAGAGATTTCAAGAATGTTTTTAACTCGGATATGTTATCAGCATTTATGGGAAAAATAGTCATTGGTAAGACACATACTCTTCATGGTTTGGGATTAGAGCATAGCATGCACCATCACTATCAGGTCCTGATGAGTCCATCCAGTCTTTGCTTGAAGTGATAAGTGCATTTCCAGTTGCCTTGAGATATTCAGTAGCAAGGTGTCCCATTTCATTGCTGTTGTAGCATGTCATTTTTGTCTTGTCAAACTTTCTTCCCTTAGAATACTGACTTTCATTCTTCCTGAACTTTCCTTTGTCATCACCAGAATACTTCTTGTTGAAACCACATTTTTTCTGTGTTTTTATGAATCTCCTCCTCCTGAATCCTTTCACCAACATTGTAGGCATCTGAATTACTTGAGGATAATCCGGATCTATCTCAGAATCCTCATATCTGATATCTCAACAATATTTCTTCTCCTTGAGTTATAACTAGTATTTTCCTTGAACTTGTGAATTTCAGCATTCGGTTCAATAGACTTCATCTTGTGTCATTTCCTATTCTTCCTCTGTTGAATTTCCAAGTCATGGATTCTTAGCATCCCATAGGTTTCATCCAATAACTATTGATCTAAATCATACTGGTGTCTGATGATAGATATCAGTATATCCCATTCCTCAGGAAGAGCCCTTAGAAACTTAGTATTAGAATCTTTCTTGTCATATTCCTTTCCAACTAATGACAAATCATTCAACAGTGTCAGGAATCTGTCATAACTGTCAGTAATGGTTTCATCGGACTTTGCTTCAAGCTGTTCATACTCTTGAATAAGAACAACCCTTCTATTCTTGTTGATTTCTAATATTCCTTGACATTGAGATTTCAGTGCATCCCATATAGCTATGGTAGTTTTACAAAAAATAACCCTATTTGACATAATATTGTCCAAATGATTATGAAGAATATTCCTGACCTTGGTATCTTTAAGCATTGTAACTTTTTCAACATCTGACCATTCTAATTTTTCCTTTCTTATATAGTGTTCAGGATCAGTTGGTGTCATTGGAACAACCTTCTCAGGATAGAGTGGTCCATCATTGATTATATCAACATAGCTATCATCAATAGATTCAAGAAACATCAACATCTTCACTTTCCATGTCGAGTAGTCAGCCTTCTTCAGGATTGGGATCTTCATGCTTTCATACTTACTTCCTGACATCTTTGATCTTTTCTAATTAAAATAAAGTTATACTGCTCTGATACCACTTGTTACCCAGTAAAGATATAATTATTTAAGGGGGTTGGATACAATTATATCAATAAATCGAAATCAGGATGTAAGTTCAATGAAATCAATAACAGTTTATTAATTCTGATATAAACTGTTACAAAAATCTGTCAAGATATTCTGATATTCTTGAGAGCTACTAGGTTACAGTGATACTCGTGTAAAAGCTTATAAACAATGATAATATATTTATTGTTTATATAATACACAGTTTCTCTATAAATTACAAGATATGTCAAAAGATATTTATCATGTTTCTATACATATCTCAATTAACAGCTACGTTTCTACAAACTGGGAACCAATACTAAACTACTCCTCAATTATTGGGACTGTGTAAATCAATAGATCCTAATTTGATCTATAATCCTGACTGCAAGACATATATTGTCTTCATCTTGATGCAAATCCTGACGCTATGCAATTCCTGAAAATTAGCAAATCCTGATTCCCAGTAGATCATGATTCTGACTTAAAGCATTTTTTCATAAAAAACGATAGCAAATGACATAATAAATGAATAAAGCAATGCAGAATATCACTTATCATATCAGTCCTCCAAGAAATCTTGATGAAGGGTAAACACAAGTCATTAGTCTTAATTCAGTGATTAATTACAACTACTCATAATGATTAGTGGAAACCTTAGAGTTAGAGCAAGGTTAAGCTCTTGATCCAACATTAATGGCCATCTATAGCCACGACTCGATTACGGGAACGTTCAGAGAGACAAGTTTTGTGAAGAGTTAAATATTTACGAGAACAAGTATAGAATGTTCCCCAGAGCAAGAATAAAACGTTCACCAAGACAAGAGTATAATGTTCACCATAATGAGAGTAGAACAATCACCAAAACAAGCCTAGAACGTCCACGGGAATGAATACAAAAAATTTGGAGGAGTTTCACCTCCCGTCCGACCAAGACCATCATGAAGGTGGCTCCATAGCCGACCAAGAGCATGAGGGGCCGAGTCCTCCACATGGAGGTCTCTAGCCGACTACAACCTCCATGGAGGTTGGCCCAGAGCCCCCTGGAGGATTCCCGTGTCCCTCCTGGGAAATTTTTAAAAAATTTCAAATATTTGGCGCCCCTCGAGAACAAGTTTCGTGAAGACTAGAACGTCCACGAGAACAAGTTTCGTGAAGACTAGAATGTCCACGAGAACAAGTTTTTGTTAGTGTTTGTGCCCTAGAGACGACACTATTATGTTTTGTTTATGACATTTGGATTATTAATGTTTATGTTCTATCGATTATTCTTTTAATAATTTATTAAGTCTTAATTTACTGTGATATAAATATCAGATTAATAAATGTCCTTGGAATATGACATGAATCTATATCTCTAAGTATGTGACTTAGAATTGAGATTATGTGAATAATATTGATATCCCCAAATATCCCTAGTCGAGTATTGTTATTAAGAGACAATAATAATACATTAAGACTAGTGTGTTTGTTGACTAATAATCACATCTCATTGATCATAGGTATAGCGATACTTAAGGTGAAAACATGGGCATATGTCAATATACATGGTGCTTGATAGACCCAATATGAGATTCTACACGTTTGTTGTGTCATAAGTAATTCTCACAGTGATAATGATGTAATGGTCCTTTGACTTGAAATCATTATATTTCTATACGATGATTAATATACTTTGATTACATTAAAAGTTGCCTTTGACCAGGTAATCATAAAAGTGGACTTCAGGTATATTAGGAATCGTGTGAGAAATATGAATGATCTAGAAAGGATTTAACCCTCCTAATTTTGGAGAGATATTATTTGCCTCTTGTGTGAGCTAGACTATGAAATGCGTGGCGCCGTGCTCAAATGTTGATTTGAAATGATAGTCTAATCATTTATCAAGGAAACCTGGATTAAACCATGAAATGGGTGACACATAACATTCCTCGAGTTTAATCTATAATATTTGGTTAAAGGGATTATATTACATTATACATTATTCAAGAAAGGTTTAATCGATCACCGATTTAATTATTATTACTTGGGTAGAAATGATGTATTACTAGATGTCGCTCATTGTTTATAATTTAAATATGAGATATTTAAATTATTGCCAACATAATAATAACCTATAAGGTCGCACAAAGAAAGCTTGAGGAATATTTAATTCAAATTCGGATTTGAATTAAATAGGAAATTTGAATTATTTATTATTAATTAAGTTGGACTTAATTAATGGGATAAATGAATTTCAGATTTTTATACTATTAAATCTGAAATTCAGTTGTTATTTGATAATTGAGTTAGACTTAATTATTAAATAAATAGAAGTTCATAGTTTAATGAACTCTAACTTGGACTAGGGTTAGGACTATTTTTGGCCCCTATATATAAACATCTTTAGGCCTAAAATTAGGGTCACGTTTTTTATTAGATAAGAATATAAAACCCTAGCAGCTAAAGGTGAGAGAGAGAGGGGGGAATAGGTTCGTTCTTGGTGCTAGTATACGCCTCCTCCGTACTGTCTTTCGTGTGGATACCTCTACGGCGTAGATCGTAAAGGCGGAATATGTGGTGTTCGATTAAAGCTAGGATCTCCTTTTGACAACCATAATCGTAAAGCTCTTTAAAGTAAACATCTCATCCATGTATTAAATATTGTTTTTTTCATGGATCCTGCGGTGGGTTTTGATTTATTTTATTTTTACTATTTTATTTATTGTTTCCGCTGTATTTTTATACCCCAAAACCCAACAATGCTATCAGAGCTACTTGCGAAAGGTTTTAATTCGTTTGTGTGTTTACTGATTTTGATGATAATATCATGTATACAATCCGCCATGACTATATGTATGCGATTTGTATATTATGCATGTGTTGATAATCTGCCATGATAAATATTATGATATTATGCATGTGTTGATGATCGTCCATGATAAATATGATGATATTATGTATGTTGATGATCTTCCATGATATATATGAAGATATTATGCATGTGTTGATGATCTGAGATGACTGTTGTTATGATTAATTGTGTATGGACACAATAGGGGACTAGAACACATTGTATGTATATGATACGATGATACAGAGATGAAGAATCAAGCATAAAGGTTCTGTTTTGATTCTGATTTTTTTTTGTGGCCCCGCCCTAACCTTGGACAGGCTAGCGCCCCTAACCCCCGCGAACTCACAACGGAGTTTGATGCCCAAAAAAGTGTTTAAGATATGTTCCAATTGATATGATTAATTTGATTAATCATGATAAGTAAATTATATTTTATATTATTATATGTTGTTTGAGCATGGTGGATGGTTACGGCCTTTGGACCCTTAGATTAATGGTTTTTTAATTTGTGGTTTTGGTTTTTAAATACGACTTGCATGTCATTTTGATTCTTGTAATATTAAATCTCGAATGTAACTCGAGTTCTTCTTTAAGTTCATTAAATTAGGTTTTTATAATTCAGTTATGTAATCTACTTGAAGAATTGAAGACTAGAAGAAGGAGTCCATTGGAGGTGATCTAAGGAAGTTATACAAGGAAGCAAATAAAGCAAGAAGACATATGATGTAATAGATTGTTGTATTTATATACTTAAACACCTTAGATTGACCATGATCTTTATCATGATCCTGATAAAGATCACAGAGGATGGGGCCATAATCTACCACATTTATTTTATTGCACTTTACATATATCATTTGATGAATGAATGTGTAGAGTAGTTAGAATAATTCATGCTTAATTAGATTAGAAATGTATGTATGTACTAGATACATCACCCATGTCATGCCTGCGAAACAAGATAAAATCTATAACGGTTCAAGATTTTAAAATTTAATAAAAGATCATAATATTCTCGTGTTACAGAAACACGAAATAAAAAAACAAATTTTCTTTATTTCTGATATGGGGCGATTTTATCAAAAGGGGGTTCATTGAACTTGTAAGGTTGTGGGTTTTAAGCGAGACCTTTGTGACTCCCTCACTATTTGGAAATCAAACCATTGACAAATATTGATTTGATGTATTTCATTCAAGGGAAAATTGGGAATCTCTTAATGATGGTATCATGATCGTTTTAATATTAACAATATTCTAAACTTTATATTAAGTTGTTTAAATGCCTCTAATATGTCCAACGCGTTAACCCCTAGATTGATAAGGAGTGGGTTCGCCAGAGCGAAGTACTCCCATCTATCGTGGGAGATGCATTGAAGTATATTGATATTTTCTGACTATTGGGTTTGACTTAACTAAGTTACCACAATAGGATTGTGAACTTAGATGCATGGAGTTTAGCGAGATTTATTAGATAAATATGAACAAATGTTGTTCCACCGAACTATCCAAAAGTTATATAGTTGATATAATTGACAAATGTTCTCTACCTTATTGAATCATGTTTTAGGAGTAAAGCCAAAGTTGAACTAAAACATTGTGAAATTTGAATCCTGGCTCACTAGAAAGGATATCGAAGATATTCTTTCCGAAATTAATAGTCAGGGCTATTGATTTAATAAAAATAGTGGGAGATATATATTGTGAATATATATGAATAATCACTTGAACATAATTTAATGATCATCCGTAGACTAATTCATTTTATGCATTTTAATATTGTAGATATCAAATGGCAAACAACTCAAAAAACTTCTCTGTGTGATTAGTCCTTGATAAGGACAAACTGACAATAACAAACTTCTTTGATTGGAAAAGGAACTTGAGGATAGTCCTCAGGCAGGAGCGAAAGCTCCATGTCATTAATGTTCCTCGCCCTGAACCTCTTCCTGAAGGTGCAATGCGTGTTAAACAGGCTGCTTATCAGAAGCATATAGATGATGACACGGATGTCACCTGTTTGATGCTAGTGACTATGAGTCCTGAGCTTCAGAAACAATATGAGCATATGGATGCTTATGTCATGATTGAGCATCATAAACGTATGTTTGAAGGACAGGCTCGTCAAGAGACATTTGGTAAAAGGAAATCTTTGTATGCATGTAAACAGAATGATTGTGATCCGGTTGGACCGCATGTTCTAAAGATGATTGGATATATGGAGTACCTTGCTACTCTAGATTTCACAATTGGTCCGAAAGCCCAGATAGATTTAATCTTATAATCTTTGAATAACAAATATGCTCAGTTTGTAATGAACTACAATATGAATGAGATAGACAAGACACCTAATGAATTGTTGGCTATGTTAAAAACCGTTGAGACCAACATTCAGAAGGCGTCCCCTGCTCCCACAATCATGGTGAATAAAGGGAGTGCAAAAGGGAAAGGTAAATGCAAAGGCAAGAAGACGATGGGATCCAAATCTGTTGATGCTCCTAAAATTGATCCCAAACAGGCTTTGAAGCTTGGAGGGGTGTTACAAAGGGTAATACTTGTCACTATTGCAAGAAACCGGGTCATTGGAAGAGAAACTGTCATGCTTTTTTTGGAGGATCTGCAGTAGAAGAAGGCTGATGGCGCTTCTAATTCAGGTATTTATGTTACAGAAGTTAATTTGTCTACTTCTACTTCATGTGTAACATCCCAAAATTTGGGATCGGGGATCCGGGTTGTCACGAGTTCCATTTCTATTAATCAACACTTAATCTTGAATCAACAACTACCTACTGCGTACTGACCCCGTAATATACACATACCACACGTTATATTCTCAGAGATGGAACCGAAATAGTACAAGTTATACGATCTAAAAATTATAAGTTATTACACCTTAAAAGAATTTATGAATAAATTTACATGTTCCTTGCCATTATAACAATACATAAGTCCGGTAAAACAAAAGTTGAAAGCCTAGCCTATTGGTAGTTCCTACCTCCGCCACAGCGGCATCAACGCCTACAGGAAACTGCGGAACGTTTCCTATCCGTTCGTGAATTGGGAGCTTGGTCATGTCCATCTCGCCTAGCTGTTGTTGTGATAAATAAAATAAGCAAGGGTGATCAACACATCCCACCAAAATAGCATATAACTGTTTAACATTATATGTACATTTTTATAGTATTTATGAAAGTCTTGGTCAAACAAATATGAACCATGTTTGATATCTTAATGCGACAAAGTCGCAAAATATTCGATATATATATTTTTCATAAATCTTTGAAATCCTATTCCATGCATAATATACATAGAGTTCCATTATATAAACTATATAAAATAACGTTACAAGGTGATCTCAAATATCTAACCTTGCCTTAACATTTTTCTGAAAATCTTTACCATGCATAATGTATAATGCTTTGATATATGTTTTGAAAGATGAAGTTCCGAGATACTTCAATATATATATATATATATATATATCTTTTCAGAAAAGTACTTGAGATAACTACTATTCAAAGTATAATCAATTTTCAAAAGTTCATCATGAAGATGAAGTTCCAAGGTAAAGCTTGTATAAAATATTTTCGCAAAGACTATTAAGGGCTTTTATCCTCTCAAGGAAACTCAATTCTCAGGTCATTATTAAGAGATGAAGTTATGAGATACTTAATTTTAAAACACCGTTTTGAATGCTTAACCCTTCCAATACTCATCGGTCACCCAGCCATAACCTTTCTATCATGGTGCTCTAGATAATGTTACAGAAATATCCAAGCTAGATGATGAATCGATACTGGAGTTTTCCGCTCCAGGAAGTCGACCCACGATGATCAGTCGTCGTTGTACAACCCACCAATTATCTACATGTAGAGGAGATCCACCGGAATTTATCATCTATCGGCCTTGGACTCCTAAGGAATGAATCGTCTCAGCGGAACTCCTAGTTTAGATGGAATCCATGATCCAGAAACGTAAAGCTCGTCTCCCCTTTCCCCAAGTAGAAACTTGTTAATACAACTTCACCAAGAAGTCGTATCTAGTTAGAAAGGGTAATTCACCAATATTTCCTAAGCGATGCTTATTAATGGATTAATTATTCCATGTATTATTTCCTGGATGTTGGGTAAGTAATTGGAACTCTCTTTATCCACCTAGCAACTTCGTTACGAAGATAAAGAATCCCCTTTATTGAGCCGGATCCCCTATATTTTAAGTGAGTATTTAAATCCCCATCTAAAGGAAAGATTTAAATTTGAAAACGGTTTTGGGATCCGCTCTAACTTTTAAAATCATTTTGTAAGACTCGAAGACATTTTCAAAAATGTTTAAGGTAAAGATGATTTAAAATCATAAATCAGTTTCAAATTATTAAAACAATATCTAAATATTATTCTTTATAATAATATTTATAAAAGAATATTTTTTTTGATGAAATAAACGAAGTAGAAAGTCTTGAAATTAATACTTGAAACTAATATTTATTTAATAAAAGATATACTTATACGTAAGTAAAACCTTTGTTTGAATATCCGAAAATAATACTCGTTCATTATACAAAACTATCGAATAATTCTTATTCGATTAATAGTTATTGAAAACTATATAAATATACTCAGGAACATCGCCTTCCGGTTTAGGTACAATGTTTAAACATACTAAGGGTATACGCAAAATACTGCTTATCACTAGCATATGTCTTATGCAGCTCGTAAGCTCTACTTTAAAATAGTTGAACTTTATATCAAAATATCAACATTTCAAAGCATGCATGTATATATAACATAAGATTTTAACTTTAAAATCATACATGCATTATATTACATGATATCGTTTTATAAAATAATTATGCATATCAATATCACAACAATAGTAATAGGTTTTAAAACCTTGCCCGAGTGTTCGGGGGTGGTAATGAGTTGGGTGGGTCTGGTAACCTATAAGAAATAACATAAGCCATAATTAGTCCTCGATCGCTTAATAAACTAGACTTTACTCATGCATAGCCTAACGCTCATTTTCACGCTTAAATGTTTACACTAGTTGCTCGTGTACCCTCGGATCCACCATTTTTATAAAATTTATCGTTAAATATTTTAAGGAGAACCCTTCACAAAGACCTTACCAACTTCCTAAGAAACTTTACATAATTGTTTCGTGTTCCGATAAGTCCTTTAGAGGCCTTAAATATGGTCTCAAAGTTACTAGAGGGGTAGGGGTTCATTCGTGAAACGCCGTTACTTAAAATGGTTGTTTCTCCTAAACCGTAAATCCAATTAAAGCGATCCACATATCAAAATGAAGCTTAAAACATAAAATATCTCAACTTGGAAATGGTAAGTTCACAGTAGTGGGATCTAGAGTCCAAAAGTTACTCATAAAAATAGTCTTTAGAAAAACGGACATTACGGCGGCTATACATGCATGATTTCCAATATTTATCAACACCAAATCACATCAATCCAACCACAACTCATCAACAACTCAAAATACAAATTTTTACAACCTAACTAAGTGAAAAAAAGATCAAGAACCTCAAATCCAACTAATATCATCCATATATCCATAATTAACAAAACAATTAAACAACTAAAGTGCTAAACATGTTTAAACATTCATTTCACTAATCATCCATCCACACAACCTTAAAACTCAAACAAACCAAACTTAGTACTAAGGGTTTTGAAGTTTATACCTTGCTTGGAGAGTAGAGAATCAATAGGGATCCTCAAAGAAACTCTAACTATCTCTGCTAAGCTTGGATATTAGAAGAAATATAAGAAAACACAAAGTTAGATCTTGAAAACACTATTCATCATGAACTTTGATAGGTTGATTAGCTAAGGAAACCATGTAATCTTGATCTTAAACTCATGGTATAACTAAGGTATGAATTATGGAAGCTAAAGAAACAAACCTCTTAATTTTTGATGGAGTGGAGATAGGGTTTTGAAAATTCTTCCCTTGCTTTTTCTTCAAAAGCCGAGAGCAACAATGGGGGGAGAGAATGAGAGTGTTTTTTCTTGTTGCCTTGATAATTTTGTAATGAATTACTTGGTTAATGTTTAATCTAGGCTAATTAGGTGTTTAAAATGCTTGGCTAATAATCAACCTTGGTAAATATCTTGGCCAATGCTTGCATCACCATGCTTACCTCACCATCTAACCACTTGTCCAATTGTCATGGTGGGATGATGTCATCTTGTTCTAATCCCTTTGATTAGTGCTTAATTGCTTGGTTAATCCCCTTGTTGTTTGCATAAGCTTAATCCTTGGTCGCTTATTAGTTTTACGGTTCGCTTAACTCTCATTCTCTGATCGTTAGAGAGATCATATTCGGGATCTTATCATTTGAGTTTCCCTAAGCCCTTCTTAATATCTTTTATTCCTTTAATGATCCTCTGCTATAATCCTTGAATTTAAATTCCTTTTAATCTTATCACCTTATACTTAATTCCTTTGGGATCTAGTGGATTTTCAGGAAAAATCAAAGTGTTCGAATTCGAATTCTGACGACTTTTACATACACTCATCATTCACATTACGGAATACTAATATGAACTCAGAATTTCCATAACAAAACTCCCATATAGGGTGGTCTGATAATTTTAGTCAATCAGCAAAAATCAGCAAAAGTTAATATTCATCAGGGTTTCAAATATTCCAAAAATTGGGGTTATTATAATCTCCCCTCTTTAAAAGGATTCCCTTCCGGAATCAGATAGAGTACAATTGGGGATACTTTTCTAGCATTGCACTTTCTAGTCACCAAATCGATTTTCCACATTGTGGTTCTGCCACAAAACCTTGACTAGCTTGATCTCCTTATTCCGTCGCACCTGCTCCTTTTGATCCATGATCCTCACTGGTTGTTCCATATAGGTCAAGTCTTGTTGCATATCTACGTGCTTGTATTCCACTATATGTCTGGAATCCGGATTATACTTCCTTAACATTGACACGTGGAACATGTTATTAACTTGATACAGGTTCGAGGGTAGGGCTAGTTCCTAAGCTAACTTCCCAATACGTCTCAAAATCTTAAAGCGTCCAATATATCTTGGGCTTAACTTTCCTTTCCTTCCAACCTCATCAAACCTTTACAAGAGAATACCTTTAACAACACTAGGTTCCCAACTTTATAATCCTTGCCATTTGGGGCCAAACCGGCGTAC
Source organism: Apium graveolens (assembly GCF_009905375.1). Lineage (NCBI taxonomy): Eukaryota > Viridiplantae > Streptophyta > Magnoliopsida > Apiales > Apiaceae > Apium > Apium graveolens. Next base: position 77,583,071 of record NC_133650.1, on the reverse strand, counting down.
TTCTCCTATCGATCTTGGGCAGCTACCACCCGTCCTCAGTTTGAATTTATTATGTCCTTGGTTCTTTGGACCACTTTTGGCCCGAGCATCTTGCACTCTCCAACTTCATCCCGCTACAAGGGAGATCGGTATCTTTTTCCATAAAGGGCCTCGTATGGCGGCATTCCAATACTGACATAAAATTTATTATTGTAAGCAACTCAACCAGTGATTCGTGATTATTCCAACTTTCTTTAAAGTCTATTGCACAGTCTCTCGACATATCTTCTAGCACCATAGCTTTTTCTTCTCAATACCCACTATTTTTCAGTCCGTAATCATTATTATTTTATGTACATAATGCTATTCGGGCTAACTTTTACTCGCTAGTGTTCTATAACCTTTTAATAATTACGTCAACCTTAATATCATGAACGCGTTTCGATTTTGGAGACCAACGCACTTATACTACTCCTTTCCTATATGCTTCTATCTTTGAAAGCTTAATAAATCATAGAGAAGTAAAAGAATTTATTGAGAGATCACTATGATCATGATAGTCATTCGACAATACCTCCCCTATTATAATGTTTGTTCTTCAGTTTACACGAAATGAAAAGGAGAGAAAAAGAAAGAATTTAAGAGAGTTATATAAAAATATATATGGTCACAAAATATTTGGCTTGGAATCTACCTCTGAACTATAGAGGTTTATCACAGGAGAATAAAATATATATATATATATATCAATATCAAGTATAATTTCATCGTATTACACAGGCCTGAATATTTTTGCTATTCCGTCCATCATTTCATGGACCCATGCTCTTGCTCGATCTTATTAACAATCACCTTTGAAATTCCCTCAACATCGAAAATCGAATATGGGATTTCATTCTCGACATCATCCTTACTAGAATCCTACGCTTGCACCATAACCTTCCTCGCATAGTAATACAACTCTCTGTTGATAAGAAGGAATAAATATTCAAAAGGTAAATAATCGACTTAGTTAGTCTATCAACGATAACTTATACATCGTCATGACCCGATTATTGGTACTCAATCTCAACATCCATTATAATGGAACTCTCACAGTTGTTATCATCTCATTATTCACAGAATCATTGTTGCATTACTATAGTCCACCACTGACCTAATGTAGTCATTTGTTTTCCTCAAAATCTTAATAGATAATCATACGAATTTCATTCCTGTCATATCGAAATCTTCTATGGAGGTAACATAATCACTATTCGTGATCCATAAAGGACATCTCCTAAACTTGACGTATATATGACATGAAGCTAATAAAATTACAGAAGTATTTCAATCAAAGCAACGATAGAAGGTTAATACCATTATTAATCATATGTCCTTAGCAGACTGGAAACTCAAGGGTTCATTTAGTTCTTTTTGGAACATGGTCCTGGCTTATCTTAATGTAGGACTTTCTAATATGGTAGCCTGCTCACAACGATAACATGAATTAAATCTCTACCAACCTACTATTATGACTGAGTTTTACACAATCATCAGAAATGGATGTAAATCTTCCATACCATAATACAAACTTCATGGCTTTAACCAGCATTACTGTATTCCTTTGGCACGAGAGCCTATAATTGCTCTCTTATGCTTAAAGTGTTGGCCACCTCATTGGCCTTTCCTGATAGTAATAGTTCCTTACAATTAATGTCTTTTGAACCATCTTCAACTAAATTTTCTACCTCATTTCCAATCACTACTTAGGTAAAAATACTCTTTTTAAGTTATGGTAAGTAAAAAAAAATATCACCATAAGTTATTACCTTAGTCTTTCAATGTGAACATCATCACGACTGATTCTCGATCATACTTAGGACGTCTATTATCTTGGGTCCTTCTTGTTTTAACCAATATCGACCTTCATTGGGTCGATCTATACTTTCTTATGGTTTAACATGTTCCCTACCTAGCATTATTATAATTACATCATATTTCCTTTACCAAAATTTATATTCTTGGGAACTTAAATATTACCTTTCTTCTTGTAAAATCTCGAGGGTTATCCTTAAATCAATTCTCATGTATTCCCTAAGTATGTGGTATATCAAGATACCATTTACTAATACTAAAACCATTATCTATATAGTTCTGAACACTTTCTCCACTGATCTTTAAAGATTGTTGTTACCTTAATCCTTCCAAATCCTGCTGTCAGAACTCATAATGTTCCTATTAAGGGTGAAATGTCGCCATTTCAGCATTCCCCCAGTGTTCATCTCAGGTTATCTATATTTTATCCTCAATTCCATAAAAATACTTACATCCCTTCATAGATAATTTAAGTCGTCTATCCCTGATAAGGGTATCTGATTCAATCATTCCCACCTCGATAGTTTATACATCGTTTCATTATAACATCCTTTTCAAAATTGAGGTCAATCCATATAGCCGCTAAAAGATAATAACGGTTATCTGCTTTTCTTTCCTGATTTGGTAATGGCAGCAAAGATGTTCAGGAAGATATTGTTCGTGTTCAATCGTGAAATTATTGTTACTAAATCCTCATTTACTTTTGTTGTTTATCTCAAAGGTCATCTCAATATTGGGATATCTTTTATACCTGGCATCTCCCCTTTGGGTATCAAGTCACTGGTGTTAAATAAACTTTACATCCTTGAAGGTCAACTTCCTTCATTCAATGATCTAAATTCTTGCTTTCTTTTCTCCTCAGTCCATCCGTGTCTCCTTATTAATCCATCAATCTCTCTCAAAGTTTCATCGAATCATCCTAATATAAAGGGGAATAATTATATATATCATTTATGCCTACAAACCTCAACGTTACCTCATGGTCAATCACCATCACCTTGATGATTACCTACTTCTCTTATTTTTATTGCTAGGGTTCCTTAGGATTTTCTCATTACCAAATCCCCTATCGTTCCTCAAACTCTATTTCCTTTATTCTTCTTTCCCTTTCCGTCTTCCTTTTTACATTTTTATTACAATAATTTCATGAACCAACACAACATAAGCATTGATTTCAAACATCCCGTCATTTTGGATTCGTTTCCTTCAAACAAATCTTGACGAATTTCAAAACCTAGACTCATAATTTATTATACTCGTTCACTTTTGGCCTAGCTCTAAAACTTCTACACTATCTCCATTTATTTCTTATACCTTAGGAAGTACTTTCCCGGAAACAATTGACTGGATCTTATCCAGTTTATTAAAATATCTTTCTCTAAAACTTTCTTGGCCTCACTCCTCGGTGCAATAAGTCGATCCAATAACTCACTTCTAACATTACGAGCCTCAGACAGGCCGCCCAAAGTCATTTGGTAATCGGTGATAAGAGAAGCCTGAACGGTTACACATAGCAGTCCATGTGTTGCAGGTGGTGCAGACCCGGGTGATCCAACCGGATAACTGAGCACAATATCAGTTGTCGGTGGTGCAGGAGATAAATGAGGCATTTCCTTAGTAGGTGTTGGGCTCTATACAGGGGAGAGAACATCAACTGGTAGAAATCCATGGATGTCTAGAGGAATTTCCTGAAGATGGTCTGATACCGGTAGAAAATGGTGCCATAGAAGGCCCCACTCCATCTACCCACAATATCGGCTGTGCCCTCAGTAACTCTCCATCCTCTAGAGCTACCCTTGCAGCCATCCTAGCTCTGGTAGTCACCCTGACTACGGTCATCAAATCCTCAGCAATTATCTCTTCAGTCTCGTCAGGATTCTCCACGGGATCCTCCTCAACAACAATCCCTTCTGAGATAACATCCTCAACCACTACGTCCTCAATATGAACATCATCTGGTCCCTTGTTAAGGTACTCAATGGGATCCATAATCTGATCTCCAATATGTAATAAAATATCATCGTATTGTTACTCCTAAACCTCAGGGTTCGGTGTCCCGCTACCCTATACGATAACGAACTATGTTACTATCATGATATTTATAAGGGTTTCCGTAAGGATTTAATTGTGAGTACTATGTAAGGTAGTCCAACTATGAACTTGTAAATGGTCTTAGTGAACTTATTATTTTAACGACGTATCATTTATGAGGTTTATAACGCTAAGCTCTGATACAATTTCTGTAATAGCCCCAAATCCGGGCTCGGGGATCCGGGTGGTCACGAGTTCCATTTCCACTAATCAATACTTAATCTTGAATCAACAACTAATTACTGCGTATTGACCCCACAATATACACACACACCATACGTTATAGTCTTAGAGATGAAACCGAAATAGTACAAGTCATACGATCCGCAAATTATAAGTTATTAGTAATTTTGCCCATACTTCGCACATGAGAATTCTTATTCATCTACAAAATTAATTTTTGAATATTATTATTAGTTTTAGTTTTTAAGGTTGCAGTTTTTATATATTAACAAATATATTAATATAAATATGTCATATCAGCTTATTTGAGTAATATATAAAAAGTAGATGACACTATTTAAAAATATATATTTTTGAGAAAATATTTATAGTTTATTGATTAATTTCTTCTAAAACGTTAAAAGTTATTGAAAATTAAAATATTTGGCTTAATAAATACCTAAGTATAGCGTGTGTTTCCTGCATGATAATTTTTTTTATATATCTAATTATTTTATATATTCTTGTGTGTTTGTTTTATTAAATAAAAAGGTTTTAAAGTCGTACTAAAAGATAATTTTCACAGTTATAATATTTTGTATGCTCATCAATTCGACTCAATATAATTATATCATATGATATTACACGATGGCAAATCACTGTATCCAATTTTATAAGAAATATCATTTTTATTACTAGAGGTTTGATTGTGTTCGTTAGGATCATCATGCAAATTAATTCTAAAAATGGGTAACTAATTTTTTTTATAAAACATTTATGCACATATTTATATATATAATATAATTAATAATCATGTCTCCTAGATTTGTTTCTATTAAATTTGATGACATCAGTTGCATCTTCCATTAATTTGGTTTGATTATTCATAACTAATGAAATATTGTTTTAACTAAAATTACCAATCAAACTTTCACCAACTATTCTTATCTTGGTTTAAATTTGCAAATCATTCATTCAACCTAGAAAACACTCCCGGGTTTGATGAATTCTTGGACCATCCAGGTTTGTTATAACTTCCCTCGACAACCTCATTATATGATAAAAAAATATGAGCCAAGCACATTTAATTTTTAAATTTTCTTTTTCATAATTTATATAAAATGATATTTTGAGAGAGTATAATATTTAATTTGAAGTTGAAATAAATTAAAAAGATATATAAAATATATAAGATCATGTACAATGAGAGTGCCAACATGGCTACTACTGTTACCTTTTCATTTTTTAGGTTAACATACAATGACTCTTCTTTATATCGGAGTGATATGAGTATCAAATTGCCAACTTTAAACCCTCCCAGAACGTAACTAAAATGAAAAAAAAGTATTATCGCCTGTTAAAGACATATATTCATCCTGTTACTGACAATTTTTTAGCTTCAATAATTAAAGCAAAAATTGGTGAGAAGTTTGTCAAAAATACCAATGGAAATATGAACAATAAATAGTGTTTTTTTGATAATTTTGTACTATTGACTATTTTGTTACACCCAAGTGTAAAGATGGTCTAATTTGATATAAAGAGAAAACAAAGAAGCTAGCAGTTGACACTTATGGAAAATATGTGTTAATTTAAAATAATTTAGACATCATACAATCTTTAATTTAGACATCATAATTAACTTTTAAAACAATTTGTAATGTCAATCTGGGAAACTGCTTAAATCTGATCAATATACTTTAAGTGGCTTTGATTAATTCCTCAAGTTTCGCATGGAGGCAAGTTAGCAATTCCTCTTACAACCTGTGCAATGACATGACTGTTTCCAGATCTAACCATTCCAATGAATACTATAATACCACCTTCTTCTTTTAACAAAACAAGTAAGTAAATAGATGAAGTTTCATCATTGTATAAGAAGTTGTTCATATCTGAAGGACAAAAGTACTGCCTAGCTGTTGGAATAATCTTAAATTTAGTTATTAATTATTTGTTTATTTAATTATTAGATATTTAGCAATAGATTAATTATTAGAGAAAAATATTAATTTAGAATTATTTAGTAGTGGGGTAGTGGAGTAGTGGAGTTATGGAGTAAATTATGGACATGTAATTTACCCATTAATTAGTAGTGGTTAGTTTTAGTAATAGTTAGTTTTAATATGTTTGTAAAGCCTATATAATGGCTAGTTTACCTTGAGTTTTTAAAGAAGAAGAAGAAAACAAGAAATATAGCAGTATAAGTTCTCTGCAAAAAAAATGTAGGTGTCTTTTTCTCCAAGTTTTTCCAACATTGGCATCAGAGCCATATGATCCGGGGCTTATAAAACTCTTATAAAAATACACATATACATATATATATTATCCTTAATATTTTCCATGGCATCAAACAATTTCTCCGTCTCTATTCCATTATTCAAAGGAGATCATTATAATTCATGGGCTATCAAAATGAAATCATATTTGAAAGCTATGAGTTTGTGGGAAGCAATCGAGAGTGATGTTGAGCCAACCCTTCTTCCACAAAATCCAACAGTAGCCCAAATCAAAAAACGTGATGAAGAAGTGGCTAGAGAAGCAAAGGCACTTTCATGTCTACATTCGGCTGTGTCGGAAGAGATCTTTACAACTATTATGAGTTGTGATACTCCTAAAGAAGCATGGACAAAAATTAAGGAAGAATTTGAAGGCAATCAACAAACCAAACTGATGCAAATTCTGAACCTCAAGAGAGAGTTTGAGATGATGAGAATGAAAAATAATGAAGGCGTCAAGGAATATGGGAGTAGGTTGATGTCCATTGTTAACCAAATCAAACTACTTGGTGGAGATTTCTCAAGTCAAAGAGTAGTGGACAAACTTTTAGTGACTCTTCCTGAGAGGTATGAAACTAAAATTTCCTCACTTGAAGATACTAAAGATCTTTCGAAATTAACTGTTTCAGAATTGATCAATTCACTTCACGCCGTGGACCAAAGGAGATCAATGAGGGAGGAAGAAATTGGAGGAAAAAATGAGGGACTGCTATTAGCTAAAGCTTCATCCTCAAAAGGCACAGGTAACAAAGTTCAATGCAACCATTGTCATAAGATGGGACATGAAGAAAAAGACTGCTGGTACAAAGGAAAGCCACAATGCTACAAATGCAAAAAATATGGGCATCTGGCAAAGAATTGTAGATTTCAGAATGATGAAGAAAGGATGGCACAATTGATCGAGGGAGAACCACTCCTTTAGAGTTGTGGAGAGAAAGTGCTCCAAAGTGTTTTTGGAGAGAAAGTGCTCCAAAGTGTTTTTGATGAGATAGTGCATCAAAATTGATGGTGGTGAGAAGTGCATGACAGGCGAAGAGAAAGTGCTTCGTAAATTTAAGATTATGGGGTGAATGTTGGAATAATCTTAAATTTAGTTATTAATTATTTGTTTATTTAATTATTAGATATTTAGCAATAGATTAATTATTAGAGAAAAATATTAATTTAGAATTATTTAGTAGTGGGGTAGTGGAGTAGTGGAGTTATGGAGTAAATTATGGACATGTAATTTACCCATTAATTAGTAGTGGTTAGTTTTAGTAATAGTTAGTTTTAATATGTTTGTAAAGCCTATATAATGGCTAGTTTACCTTGAGTTTTTAAAGAAGAAGAAGAAAACAAGAAATATAGCAGTATAAGTTCTCTGCAAAAAAAATGTAGGTGTCTTTTTCTCCAAGTTTTTCCAACACTAGCTAATGGAATCATGAAGTAAAGGAAACACTGAGAAAATTGGTATTTTTAATAACGATCACAATCATACCATTTCCGCATAGGTTTGCAATTGCTCCAACCACCATTCTAATAGTTTGGGTATCATCTGTTCTGGAAGCTGTATTTGCTAGTAGTTGGCACCTTTACTTGCAATTAAGCTTTGATTTTTTTCTAAAGCCAAGTATGACTGTATAAGCTTCCACTGCATGTCACTACTTTCTCTACTCCAGATCATCAATTAAATGAAGCTAATTACGAATCACATAATTTTTCAACTTGTTCGGTATGCTCGTGATTATATTGACTATTAAAATACAGTGTTCACCAACCATAACTTCAGTTGTAATTGTTCTTTACTCTAGTTGCACTCTTCATAGTAGATACCTTTGAATAGGAAGTATACGATCCATTTCTTTGCTGCAACTTTCTCTTTTATCATCCTCATCCAAGTCTGCAGCTTGAATCATTACCTTAGTCCTATTTGGATTTCATGTCAAAAGATGTTTCTTTTCCATTGTTACAATATCACATATGTATGACTTAAGAAAGATAAAAAAATGATAACAAACCTGATTGGTGGATATATAAACACAGTTGCAATGGTCTTTGAGATTGCACCTAGCTTAAAAGCAGAGAACGTTGAAAGGGAGTTTTAACTTTTTTCGTCATTGCTATGTTTCATCTCATCAAATAATATGTATTGCACTACATATAGTTACTTTGTAAGATTCATATTATCTAGTGAAACACCATCCCCCCATGATAATACCCACTCAATAGAGCGACTTGCACCAATCAAACAAATGATGAAGTGCAACGTTGCTATGTAATCATTCTACAAAAAGTTTATGGATCCGATAAGAAACTTAGAGCTACTATCACAATATATCCAGTAGTAAAAAGTTTAACTTTTTTATTTGTTAAAAAAGAAATGACAACTCAGACAGGGCTTCAAATATACAGCAAGAAGGTATTTATTTAATGATGAAAATATATTGTTCATATAAATATTGAATTATATATTATTATTGATGTGAGTTTTTTAAACCCACCTTTCCTTAAACCTCGATTTTATTATTGAACACAATTTTTTTTACAATTTTAATTATATATAATTGAAGATGTAATGTAGCAAACAAACATACACGCTAATATGCCAACTATTCCACGTGCTTTATGAACAAATATTATGTTATAAAGGAACTACAGCTATGTTCCAAGTCTACGAAGGAACCACAAACGAACCAGGGGTAGATTCTTGTACCTTTCACGTAAAAGGAAGGTAAAATACTCACAACCATGGATTTAGGCCTATATCGGTTTGGTGACTTGGTGCATCCAGGGTGTTGGTATTGTAGGAAACGTAAATGGGATTTTGCTCCAATATTTTTAACACAAATATAATATATAATATATATTTTATAACAAGATTTCAGAAATAAAACAGACACACAACACTTATATATTTTTCTCTCCAACAAAAGATTACAGCTTTTCTTTTTTTTTAAACACAACAGAAGGTTACAAACTTTGTTTTCTAATATGAGAGCTTCGGCTCTATTTTTCCATTCTGCAAGTATTTATCTCAGTACTACTTTTTATTATACAAATGCTCCTGAGCCATGCTTTTTATAGACTTTAAAACACATGCATAGCTCAGCTCTTGCATCACCTATCATTTATTTTCTTATTTTCTGGACAATCTTGCATCTAATAGCCTACCTTGAATCCAGGAGGAGCTGCCATAGTTTCTTTTATTTCTACCACCTTATGTTATTTGATTTCTTCAGCCGTGTGTTGTAGTTTGCACAGCCTCCTTTTTTCTTGGACACGACCTAAGACTTTTACTACTGCTACTCTTTTTCCATGCATCAATATATGTGTCTCAGTGTAAACAAGTAGACTTCCATCTGCATCCTTTAAATTTTTCATGCTTAGCTTTTATGATCCTGGCTGGCTAATCTGTATTTGTCCAGTCTTCACAATGTTATCATATTATTTGTAGTGCTTCCATTATTACATACGTGAATTACTTATCATATACATCTAGAAGGGTTTGACTTTCTAACACTCCCCCTCAAACCCGACTTTGCATTCCGAGTTTTTCTTTCATTTTATAAAACATCTCTGGCTTCAACGGCTTCATGAAAATATCCGCTAAATTTTCTTCTGTTCTACAGTGTACTAGCTCCACAATTTTATCATTTACTTGTTCGCGAAGAAAATGATATTTTATGTTGATGTGTTTGTTGCGACTGTGTGACACTGGATTTTTCGCGAGAGAAATAGCGGATTTATTATCCACATAAATTTGAACCGGACCTTCCTTCGCAATATTTAACTCGCCCAATATGTAGCCTAGCCACATAGCCTGACATGCGCATGCTGCTGCTGCCATGTACTCCGCCTCATATGTTGAGAGGGCAACTGTCTGCTGCTTTTTTGATGACCACGAAAATATCGCTGAACCAATATGAAAAACATAGCCTGAAGTGCTTTTCCCGTCATCCAAGTCACCGCCATAGTCACTGTCTGAGTAGCCAACTAATTTTGAATTTTGAGAATGCGTGTAAAACAGACCTTGATCAAGTGTACCTTTTATGTACCTCAAAAATCCTTTTAGCTGCCATGAAGTGATCTTGTTTCGGCTTTTCCATGTACCTACTGACCAATCCAACTGCATACATTATATCTGGACGAGTAAAAGTTAGGTACCTCAGACTTCCAACCAAACTTTTGAACAACGTCGGATTTACCGAATCCCTTGTTGAATCAACTCTGAGCTTTATGCTCGGTTCTGCTGGCGTGCTTACTGGCTTGCATTCCTCCATTTTGAACTTCTTTAAAATTTGCTCCGCATATTTTTTCAGAGACATAAAAATCCCATCTTTCTTTTGCTTCACCTCGACTCCAAGAAAGTATGACATTTGACCAATATCTGTCATCTCAAATTCGTTAGTCATAACTTTCTTAAAATCATCAAACATACCAGGGTTGTTTCCTGTAAAGATCATGTCATCCACGTACAAGCACATGATCATAATATCTTCCCTTGAATTTGTCTTTGTATAGAGGGCATGCTCGTATGGACTCTTCACGAAACCATTTTTCTGAAAATATTCATCAACCCTTGTATTCCATGCTCGCGGAGCTTGCTTCAAACCATATAATGCTTTTTTCAGCCGATAGACTTTATCTTCCTTGCCTTTATGAACATATCCGGGAGGCTGCTCAATATAGACTTCTTCTTCAAGATAACCATTCAGAAATACCGACTTCACGTCCATCTGAAAAATCTTCCATTGATTTTGAGCGGCAATTGCTGTAAGAAGTCTGATGGTGTCAACTCGTGCAACTGGAGCAAACACCTCATCATAGTCAATGTCATATCGCTGCTTGTAGCCTTTAGCCACTAGCCTCGCCTTGTGCTTTTCCACTTCACCGTCCTGATTTGTCATTGTCTTGTAGACCCACTTGACGCCAATTGCTTTATGTCCTTCTGGAAGATCTGTGAGCTCCCATGTATCATTTTTCTTGATTGCGCCAATTTCCTCATCCATGGCTTTGTTCCATTTGCTTTCTTCAGAAGCTTCCTCAAATGTAACTGGGTCACATTCAGCCATTAAGCAAAATAAGGAATAATCAAAGGTTGTTTGTACCGGACTTGTTGCTTCATAAATATTATCCAGACTCCGCATCTTTCTCGGTGCTCCCCCTGAACTGCTGCTTCCTCCCGTGGATGGTGTCGATCTAGGTGTTTGTTGATTTGGACTTGGTGGAGGAGTTTGATCATCATCTCCGTCATCTTCATTATTGAGGTTGTCACCGTCATCATCATCACCATTAAAGAATAAGCCGACAACTTTTCTTTCTTCCTCGCTCCATCTCCAGTAATCTGATTCATCGAACTCAACATCTCGAGAAATGATTAATTTCTTCTTTAGGGGATTGTAGAGTCTGTATGCCTTGCTTCTTTTGTCATATCCGGTAAAGATGCATTTCTCGCCTTTATCATCCAACTTCTTTCTTTTCTGATCAGGAACATGGGCATATGCAATACATCCAAAAATTCTGAGATGTCCAACTGATGGTTTGCTACCACTCCATGCTTCATTCAGAGTTTTGTTTCTGACACTTTTTGTTGGACAACGATTCAACAAATAAACTGCACATTGAACGGCTTCCGCCCAGAAAGTTCTTGGCATGTGCTTTGCTTTCACCATGCTCCTTGCCATGTCAAGAACAGTGCGATTCTTTCTTTCTGCAACGCTATTTTGTTGAGGAGTATAGGCCGTTGTCAACTGATGATTGATTCCATGTGCTCTACAAAAGCTTCTGAACAGATTAGAAGTATACTCGCCTCCTCTATCTGATCTGAGTACCTTCAAATAATGACCACTTTGCTTTTCTTCCAGTGCTTTGAACTCCTTGAATTTATCAAGAGCTTCTGACTTTTCTTTGATAATATACACCCAACTTTTCCTGCTAAAATCATCGATAAATGTTAGGTAATATCTATTACCTCCAAGTGATGAGATATCAAATGGACCAACAATATCTGTGTGAACAATCTCCAATGGCCTCCTGGCTCTCCATGATTTTCCAACGGGAAAACTTTGTCGATGTTGTTTTCCCTTTACACATGCTTCACACAAATTTTCTGGTTCATTGATTTCTGGCAAACCGTCCACCATTTTTGTTTTTGACAATAATTTCAGGCCAGAAAATCCAAGATGACCATATCTCAAATGCCACAACCACGAGTCATTTTTAATGACCGACTTTAAGCACTTCTGCATATTCATTTGCATATCAAGCGTAAACAATCGATTCTTTGACATCTCCACATTTGCAATCAATTCCTCAACTTGATTTCTGATGATGAGGGAATTGTCCTGCATCTGTATATTATATCCTTTCTCCACAAGTTGGCCAAGACTGATAATATTATTTTTCAATGAAGGAATATAATAAACATCATTTATATATTTCTTTTCACCTTTCTTTGACATGATCGTGACAGTACCTTTTCCTTTCACCGGAATCTTTGACGAGTCACCAAAAGTAACTTCTCCGCTGATGGTGTCGTCAATCTCCGTGAATAATTCCTTGTGACCAGTCATGTGATTACTGGCCCCTGGGTCAAGATACCAAACATTCTTCTTGCTTTCCTCGTCTTCTTTGTAAGTGAGGAACATAGCAGTGCCAACATCTTTGTCTTCTTTTGCTGCTACAAAATGGCTTCTTTCTTCCACCTTTGGTGCTCTAAACTCATAACTGAAATGACCATATTTATTACAGTTATAGCACTGATATTGAGACTTATCACCTCGTTGTTGATATCCGCCTCGTCCTTGGCCTCTAAAATTTTGACTACGACCAGATGGATGATACCCTTCAGATGTCTGGCCTCTATTGAAAGACTGCCTTCCTCGTCCTCGTCCACCACGGTAGCCACCTCTAAAGCCACCTCTGCCACGTGCATAACTGCTACTGCCAGAACTGTCACCAATGGACACCTTACTTTGCAACGCCTTTTCCAAATGGCTTACATCATCATACTGGTTCATTCGCTGCTCGTGGGCTTGAAGAGAACCTACGAGCTCATCAATAGAAATCGTGGACAAGTCTTTTGATTCTTCGATAGAAGTAACAAAATAATCAAATTTTCTTGTTAATGAACGGAGCAACTTTTCTATGACCCGAACATCGTCGAGACTTTCACCATTTCTTTTCATCTCATTTGTCACCGTTTTTAAACGCGTAACAAATTCACCAATATTTTCAGAACTCTTCATCTTCAAATTTTCGAACTCCCCACGTAGTACTTGGAGACGAACCTTTTCGACTTTCTCGACACCCTGGAATGATTTCTGCAGAATCTCCCACGCGTCTTTCGCCGTTTTTGCATTTGAAATTTTTTCAAAGGTTGATTCGTCAACTCCTTGAATAATTGTATATAACGCCTTTTTATCTTTTTTCCGGGTCTCTTTCAAAATCATCTTGTCAGCATTTGACAGGGCTGCTTCAGCGGCTGCATCTGTGGGCTCGTCATACCCGCTTTCGACAATATCCCAATTATCGTAGGAACCGAGTAATACCTTCATTTGAATACTCCAGTTCCCGTAATTTGTACTCGTCAATTTTGGAATATTTGGTTGCACCATCGTCGCCATTTTTCACGAACGGAACCTTAGCTCTGATACCACTTGTAGGAAACGTAAATAGGATTTTGCTCCAATATTTTTAACACAAATATAATATATAATATATATTTTATAATAAGATTTCAGAAATAAAACAGACACACAACACTTATATATTTTTCTCTCCAACAAAAGATTACAGCTTTTCTTTTTTTTAAACACAACAGAAGGTTACAAACTTTGTTTTCTAATATGAGAGCTTCGGCTCTATTTTTCCATTCTGCAAGTATTTAACTCAGTACTACTTTTTATTATACAAATGCTCCTGAGCCATGCTTTTTATAGACTTTAAAACACATGCATAGCTCAGCTCTTGCATCACCTATCATTTATTTTCTTATTTTCTGGACAATCTTGCATCTAATAGCCTACCTTGAATCCAGGAGGAGCTGCCATAGTTTCTTTTATTTCTACCACCTTATGTTATTTGATTTCTTCAGCCGTGTGTTGTAATTTGCACAGCCTCCTTTTTTCTTGGACACGACCTAAGACTTTTACTACTGCTACTCTTTTTCCATGCATCAATATATGTGTCTCAGTGTAAACAAGTAGACTTCCATCTACATCCTTTAAATTTTTCATGCTTAGCTTTTATGATCCTGGCTGGCTAATCTGTATTTGTCCAGTCTTCACAATGTTATTATATTATTTGTAGTGCTTCCATTATTACATACGTGAATTACTTATCATATACATCTAGAAGGGTTTGACTTTCTAACAGGTATGTCAATTTTCACTTTAGTTTCCTTTTACAGATAGAACCATAAGTAGGTGTAATATCCGGGATATGACGTGTAATTATTTTTGTTAATAAATAAATATAATGTGATTATTATATGGATTTTTGGTGAATTATCTGTGAAGTGGTATCTATGTTTGGATGTCCACAATTTGAGTATTTTAATTTTTATATGTCCAAAATAAAGTATAGATAATTGTGTTATTTTTTTATTAATTTTTATGTTATTATATGATTTTATAAATGATTTATGGATTTAATAAATTATTTTTCCGAGTATTTATAAATTATTTTGGATAATCGGGAACCAACTGAATTCAATCATTTTTATGTTTTTACAACCCGAAACTCTTCCGAAAACTACTTCCTAACCTAATTGCAATATTTAGAGCATTTTCCATGTTTTGACTTTTCCAATCTGAAGTACGGTTTTCCCTGTGTGGGTCCCGGTGTAAAATTTTCGATATAAAATTATTTCGGTAAATCGATAAAACCCGTATTTTCGGGAAACGAGATCTTTTTATTAAACTATTATAATTATCATATTGTAGTACGTGTAACCAAAGTGCTGAGACCAAGACCGCAGTACGAAATGTACAGATTTGGATAATTATCCTAAAACCGGTACCGTTTTGAATCTATTTTCTCAAATAAACATACTATTTTATATCTGGTACGATCCAACGGGATACCAATATTCCGTAATTATAAATAGCCCTTACCGTATTTTATTTTGTAGAGAAAATCATTTGCAGTCAGTAAATTATATAATTTTACAGAGAAAAACCCTAAATTCATAGTGTTCTTCATAATCAAATCTCAATTTAAAGGCGTTATCGTAATCCGTTGGAGAAGCTCGAGTACTCAAATCAAAGCTCTTGAAATATACTATCAGAATCTCTGCTTCATACCACTGCAGAATCAAAGGTTTATTTTCTATATTTATATTGAAATTCGAATTATTTTGACTTAAATTATGAATTTTTGTTCGAGAGATTATTTGTATGATTTGATGATTGCATGTTGTAAAGGTTTTCTTCCTGATGATTTTGATATATTATATGATTGATTTGGAGTTCAATAACATGTTCAAAATTGAGTTTTAATTTCGAATTTTAAAATTAGGGTTTATAACCCATTTGAATGTTCTTAATTGAATTTGGGGGTTTCTTCCCCAGGGGTTAGTAGACGATTTAAATGATTGGGTTGTGTTCCTGGTTAAATTTGCAATCGATTCATGCATAGATTAACAATGGACGATTCTTGGTTTGTTCAAATCGAAGCAAATAAAACTCGCCAGAGCCGACGAGTTTCTTAGACTTTTTCCGGCCAATTCTGCAATTGGTTGTGTTTTTTGATTACATGTACAGATTCCTGGTGATATGTAGTTTGATTCTAGAGAGTTTGGTGGCCGGCCAGAATCAAACTACACATCACCAGGAATCGTGTGGTTTAATTGAAAAATAGTTAATTAATTTTAGTTAATAATTAAAATCGAATTAATTATTTTTAATTCAAAAATAAATCTAAATTAATTAGTTAATAAATTTTAGTTAATAATTAATTAGTTAATTGGTCAAATAATTCGAAAATTAATTGATTAATTGATTTAATCATTTAATCATTTATTAATTGATTTAATTATTTATTAATTGATTTTAATAAATTATTTAATTAGATTTAATTATTTACTTTGATTTAAAAATTCCGAAAAATAGTTTCGAGCTTTAAAATATTATTTTAAATTGTTTTCAAGGCTCGATAATTATTATAAAATTATTTTAAATCTAGATTCGGCCAATCGAACCCTTTTTGTTGTTTTAAAATAATTCAACGACGCGTTTAAATTCCAAAAAATATTTAAAAATTCGTATTTGATATCCGAAAAATCATTTTAACATCAAATCATCTTTGAAAAGTATTTTTACCGAACATCTTATGTGTTATGTGTTATATGTGAACTGATTGATGTGTAAATTCGTATGTGTATATTATATGACTATTTTAATCGTATCTTTCAATTCGTAAATCGGATTTGGATGAGACGAAGGGTAGATGAAACCTTATGACGTCCAATGTTATGATTAGAATAATGTGAGATTAATATTGATAGATACTTAGGATACCTAACAGAATAAGCAAGGCGTAGACAAAGGAAAATAGGTGATCAGGAAATGGAATCGATGCGTAGAAAATACAGCAAATGATCAGTGAATAGAAGTGAGGCATTGGAACTGTAAACAAATGGCTGTTGAGTAGAATCATTAGATAAGTACAAGTGAAGTTGGAATCATTTGAGATAAGGAAAGTACTTCTGAACCTTTCTCGAGATATATTGCAAATACTTCTAAACTCTTTTGTGACATATTGTTAGTATTCAAAATAGTTCTGCTTTATATTGTAAGTACTTTGAATCATTCAGCCTTGAACCTTGATCACATCATATGATCTTTAAGCTATAAGCCTTTTTCTTGGTAAACTATCCATTGCTAATTTACCAGATACCAAACCACATAAATACGATAATACTCTACAAATACCTATCCACCATACATCAAATACTGGAACAGAATTGCTTGAACATATATAAACTTTTATACTCAATCATACCCTGTAACATCAAAAGAACTAAACCTAGTGAAATCATTGTCCATCCAATACTTGATTCTCCTACAGTCTGGAAACCATTCCTCAAACATACCTTGATATACCCTTGTATTACTCATAAATTGCATTACACTTTTATAAAAATATTTTATAACTGTTGATTATGATCCTATTCTATTGAATTATATTATTTGTCATACTAAACTCTTTTAGAATTAGATAGTTTCTTTATGTGGACCAGATTCGTGGTCAGTCCAGATTCGTGGTCGAATTAGGCCAATGTGTACCTTGGATCCAGTTTATAGAGCAGAGCTGTGTTCCTTGCTCGGGGTTAGTGCGTGACTGATCAGCAGCCTAACCTTGGTTTTAAAACTTAAAATAAATATCCAATTCTAATGTTCGTTTAACAAGAAACATGATTCTTCTGAATCATCTCATTTGATCATTGTTTAACCTCAGTTATTGTTATTATGACTTCCTGAGCTAGTTAGCTCACTCTTGCGAATCTATTTATGTATTCTACAGTTAAAAAGGAAATGATTGATAGCAAGGTTTTCCAGTCCAATATGCCAACTAGAATTCCAGGATGAGTTGAATCGAGCCGGCATAAGCCTTATGTTATAGTTGAGATGTGTAAGCTTGTAAGATTAATTTCATTAGCAGTTGTAAGTTAAACTAGTTGGGATTTGGTACAATGTAATAAAAGTTTAGGATGTGGCTTATTTTCATACTTTAACCTGTTATGATCCGTGGTTGTGTAAAGCAGGGTCATTGCAAATAATATTTTATATACAGGTTAATATATTGTGTGTGTGTGTTGTAGACCCCAAACTTCTGACCCGGGTTTGGAGGGCGTCACAAATTGGTATGAGAGCTACATGTTATAAGTCACTGAAACAAGCCTAGCTTGTCAGGATTAGGTAGAGGGTTAGGATTAAGAATAGGAAATAAAAAGATAGGACGCTGTGAGGTTGAGTGCGACTGTATAATATTAGGTTTTCGGTACGGTTCGTGTTGCGATTTGAGATTCTTATCTTATAATATGATTTCTAGATAACGACAATGGCTGTTAGGGCAAAAACACGCGCTAATATTCACGCAAATATACGCGTTCGCAAGTAGTATAAGATATAAATCTGATTCGTTCCCATAAAGACTGGTTTAGGTTAAGTTCAATTGTTGCACCTATGCAACAATGTATGGTTGTCGCTCAATGCTAAGACAAATAACAAATTGGGTTTTGATTAAACTAAAAGATTATACTAAATAACATTAACTAAGAGAATTGAGGTTGAATTAATATATATGACAAATATGAGATCCTAACTTTATTACTACTTCATTCAATAGCCTTTTCGTTCTAAACCTTAGCATGTGACATTGATGACACTAATCAGATAACACGAAACTGATAAACGCCAACTTTCGTTGCACGAGTACCATTCTACCAGACATCCATAAAAGAGATAGAAGCTGAATAGGCACCAATTATATTGAGACCCTATATGTCTATAATTTGATAAGATAACGGTTTAAGCACAAGTTATCCATAATGATTACATAGGGCAAGTAAAATGGTTAGAGTTACCCACTAATCATGCATACAATACATGAACCTATGCTAGCATGGCAAGTTCTAAACCTCTATATTCACTGTCGCTTCAATAGAGATTAACACGATATCTTATATGTTAGCTACACACATAAGACGAATAAGCACAACCAATACTAGGATATCAATCAATCACCACACATCAAGATATCAAAACAATTAACTATTGAAATCCAAAAATAAATCCACTAGAATCCCATGACAACGATTAGTTTATAATCGAACTCATCGTCACCATGGGTTCCAATATAAACAAGGTCTTAATAAACTGAATAATAATTAAAGTACGAATAAATGAGATCTAGGTGCAACAAGAATAAAAACGAGCATCCAAAGCTACAACTAATTCAAAGAATCACAAGTTGAAAATAAGATCTTTTTTTTCGGAGTTGTTTTGTGCGTCTAGGTCTTCTCCTTGGTATCCCAATCTTCTCGGATGATGAAATCCCTTTTTTTTAAGTATATATAACCCATATTGGACCTGGACCCTTAAAATCGTCAAATTCCACTCAAAAAAGGCTTTTTCAGCGAAGTCAGTGACCAGCCGCACCTCAGGCGGCCGCCTCAGCTCTCCAGGCGGGCGCCTCAGCTCCCAAGCGGCCGCCCCACATTCCAGGAGGGCGCCTGCAGCCTGTCTTGAAAAATTCAGATGAATCTTGTTTTGGCCATAACTTGAGTTCTACTCGTCAGAATTAGGCGATTCAATTGCCCACGCAAAGCTAACGAGATTCTCTACAATTTGACAATGGCCTTGGCTTCAAAATCTGATCATATTTCCTTTAAAAGCTCCTTTCTTCATTTAACTGATACCTGAAATGCAATAACACAAAAACACATCAAAATACCAACAACTTGAGTCCAAAACACCAATTTAAGCTTGTAATAAAGCGTTCCAAGTGGATATAAAATCCACTTATCACACCCCCAAACTTGAATCGATGATTGTCCTCAAGCATAAACAGACTCAAAACTGCAAAACAAACCTATTGCATGAATGCAACTACGTGAATGCAACTAAATGATAATGCAATCGATCCCCTCAGAATAATCATAACCAAATGAATAAGCCAATGCCTCTAAGAATGCAATGACTTATAACAGAGTTCGAATAAATCCCATAAACCAACTCACAAACCGGAAATGTGCGTGTGTGGAATGCTTAACAGATATCTCACGATACTAGATCAATAACCATAACTTATCTATCATCGAAACAATCAAAAGTTTATAAATAAAATAGACAATAAACGCATTATGACTCACAACACCTCCTTTCTACTAGAGTTATACAAGGATTCACACTATTATTGAACACATAACAAAGATGCTTATTTGACCGTGCAATGAATGAGGTCCCAAAAGACTTATGAAATAATACCCATGTAGCGAGCGTTAGGTTAATGGATCTCAGACTATAAAAGCCTTAGGTCACTAAGCACAAAGACCCCTAGAACTTAATAACTCGAGTATTAAAGAGCTCACTCTTGATCAATTATGCATAAACACATATTTTTTTTTCTTTTTTTTTCTCTTTTTTCTTTTTTTCAATAATTTCTAAATGAGTGTGTTTCGCTCCATCTCATTCAACCCTAGACTACTCATAAAAATATGAGCCGACTACTAGCCATTTGACGCCTGGCCTTACAACAACTAGCAATGAAATCCAAGTTTTTCTCCAGATAAAAAAAAAATCATTATTTTTACGTCATTACGAGAATATCACAAATTCTAAATATAACCAAGTGATTAAATCTCAAAAACAAACAAGTATGATCATGATCTAGATCAAAAGCAACCCTATAAGACTTTGTGAAAATATTTGTTTCTGGCATGCATATCAATTCATTAGGACTTAAACATCCCTCCATTCGTCATCACCACACTCAAATCAACCTCAACTTATCAAATATCATAGTTCATCTTAAGGGATCATGCTAAATTTGTATGCAAATGCAACTATATAAAATCACATAAAAACAAACAAATATGTCCTAAATGAATAATCATGTAAAAATATGAATGAACTACAACTAAACATGTAATATGAATCTATATGAATCTATATGGACACACACACTACTAATCCTTACATTATCAGCCCCAAACTTAAAATTTTCAATGTCCTCATTGAAGGTAATAATAAGGATTTCAGGCATACCTAATTAGCGGGAGAGTCACCCTCGTCGGGTGGAGGATCAGGTGGCCAATCAACCTCGCCACCAGTGTCTCGGACAACAGTACCGAAAGCGTGTGTTAAATCTTCAGCAAAATGATGGTGAATGTCGTGCATGGCCTCCATAGTCACTCACATGTACTGCTCATCACCAAGACCAAACCTATCAACTGCCTGCTGTGCAAGAGAAAAACCCTCTGTAGGCACTGGAAGATCCGTCTAGCCACTCTCTACATCATCAAAAATATATCCCAACCCCTTATCATGGGGTGCACCTAAGAATGCATAACTCAAGTGATCTGGTAGTGGGTGAAGCTCAAGTGTGGAAACATCTTCAATAGACGGCTCAAGACGCTCCTGAGAAATTTTCAGCTCTGCTAACCCAAGAGAATCGAATGGCATATCCAACTTCCTCTTCCACGGAAGTGCATCCAAAACCTGCAGTTGCTCTACTCCTTCCTTGTCATCAATAACTGATTTCCCTATTAGGGATCTCTCTAAGGTATCTGACTTTGGCAATTGCTCAGGCTCTGAATTTACTACAGAGTTGACCCACTCTACTTTAAATCACTCCTCTTTAGCTTTGGGTAACTTTATTTCCTTGAACACATTAAAAGTGACCTTTTGATCGTAAACCTTCATCGAAAGATCTCCTTTTTGTACATCGATCATAGTTCGGTCTGTAGCCAAGAATGGTCTTCCCAAGATAATGGGAATCTTCTTATCTTCCTCGAAATCAAGAATTACAAAGTCAGCAGGGAAGATGAGTTTATCCACCTTGACGAAGATATCTTCCACTATACCTCGTGGATAAGTGATGGAACGGTCAACTAGTTGCAATGACATGTATGTTGGTTTCAGATCAGGTAGACCAAGCTTCTTGAAGATAGATAAGGGCATCAGATTGATGCTAGCTCCTAAATCACATAAACACTTGTCGAACAACAAGTTTCCGATGGTGCAAGGAATAGTGAAGCTTCCAGGATCTTTAAGCTTCGGAGGCAACTTCTGTTGCAGCACAACACTGCATTCCTCCGTTAGAGCAACGGTCTCTAAGTCATCGAGCTTCACTTTGCGAGAGAGAATACATTTCATAAACCTCGCATAGCGAGGCATCTGTTCAAGAGCTTCAGCGAAAGGTATGTTGACATGAAGTTTCTTGATCACCTCCAAAAACTTCTCAAACTGTTTATCCAGCTTTTTCTTCTGCAGCCTCTTAGGAAAAGAAGGTGGAGGATTGATCTGTTACTCCCCTTTATTACCCTCAGGAGGAGTGTGTTCCACAGTACTCTTCCTTGATTGCACCTCTGCTTCCTTCAGCACTTCTTCTTCAGCCACAACTGTATTTTCTGAAACTTGAGATTTTTCAGGCTCTTCGTCTTGCTGAATTTGGGGACTTGCGACCTTTCCAGACCTTAAGGTAATGGCGTTCAAATAGGGCCTTCATAGCTCTTTGCCCATAATGTTCCGCCTGCTGCTGCATCGAGCATGGGTCTAGACTGTGCTCCCAACCCATTGTAAAAACAATTGATGATCATCCAATCAGGCATTCCATGATAAGGACACTTCTTAAGCATCTCCTTGTAGTGCTCCCAAGCTTCATATAAAGATTCTCCTGATTGCTGCACAAATTGAGTAAGAGCATTCCTTATTGCAGCTGTCTTCGCCATAGGGAAGTATTTAGTAAGAAACTTCTGAGCAAGATCTTCCCAAGTAGTAATCGAACCAGCTGGTAGAGAGTATAACCAGCTCTTAGCCTTGTCCCTCAGAGAGAATGGGAAAAGTCTCAGCTTAATAGCATCTTCAGAAACACCGTTGAACTTGAAAGTGTCGCAGATCTCAATGAAATCCCTAATGTGCATATTGGGATCTTCAGTTGGAGAACCCCTAAACTGGATTGAATTCTGCACCCATTGAATTATTTCAGGCTTGATCTCAAAGGTATTAGCTATGATAGCTGGCCTGACAATGCTAAATTAAATGTCATTGATCTTATGTTGAGAAAAATCCATCAAGGCTTTCGTTCGTGCTGCTGGATCTCCCATTGTAATGAGTACCTGAAACACAAACAAATAAATCGTGAAAGTAAAAGAATCCGAGTCAGTGAACTTTAACGACCACTGATGACAAGCACATAAATTAAAAATTAACACTGAGTCCCCGGCAGCGGCGCCAAAAACTTGTCAAGGTGAAAAACATGCGCTAATATTCATGCAAGTATATGGTTCGCAAGTAGTATAAGATATAAATCAGATTCTTTCCCACAGAGACTGGTTTAGGTTAAGTTCAATTTATGCATCTATGCAACAATGTATGGTTATCGCTCAATGCTAAGATAAATAACAAATTGGGTTTTGATTAAACTAAGAGATTATACTAAATGACATTAACTAAGAGAATTGAGGTTGAATTAATATATATGACAAACATGGGATCCTAACTTCATTACTACTTCATTCAATAGCCTTTTCGTTCTTAACCTTAGCATGTGACGGTGATGACACTAATCAGATAACACGAAACTGATAAACACCAACTTTCGTTGCACGAGTACCATTCTACCAGACATCCACAAAAGAGATAGAAGCTGAATAGGCACCAATTATATTGAGACCCTATATGTCTATAGAATTTGACAACATAACGGTTTAAGCACAAGTTATCCATAATGATTATATAGGGCAAGTAAAAACCATTAAGTTACCCACTAATCATGCATACAATACATGAACATATGCTAGCATGGCAAGTTCTAAACCTCTATATTCATTGTCGCTTCAGTAGAGATTAACACACTATCTTATATGTTATCTACACACATAAGACGAATAAGCACAACCAATACTAGGATATCAATCAATCACCACACACCAAGATATCAAAATAATTAACTATTGAAATCCATAAGTAAATCCGCTAGAATCCCATGACAACGATTAGTTCATAATCGAACTCATCGTCACCATAGGTTCCAATGAAAGCATGATATAAACAAGGTCTTAATAAACTGAATAATAATTAAAGTACGAATAAACGAAATCTAGGTTCAACAAGAATGAAAACGAGCATCCAAAGTTACAACTAATTCAAAGAATCACAAGTTAAAAACAAGATCTTCTTTTTCGAAGTTGTTTTGTGCTTCTAGGTCTTCTCCTTGGTATCTCAATCTTCCTGGATGATGAAAACCCTTGTTTTTAAGTATATATAAGCCTATATTGGACCTGGACCCTTAAAATCGTTAAATTCCACTCAAAAAAGGCTTTTTCAGCGAAATCAGCGGCCAGCCGCGCCTCAGCTCCCAAGCGGCCGCCCCACATCCCAGGCGGGCGCCTGCAGCCTATCTGGAAAAAATATGATGAATCTTGTTTTGGCCATAACTTGAGTTCTACTCATCAGAATTAGGCGATTCAACTGCCCACGCGAAGCTAACGAGAATCTATACAACTTGACAATGGCATTGGGATCAATTTTCTTCATATTTCCTTTAAAAAGCTCCTTTCTTCATTTAACTGATACCTGAAATACAATAACACAAAAACACATCAAAATACCAATAACTTGAGTCCAAAATACCAATTTAAGCTTGTAATAAAGCATTCCAAGTGGATATAAAATCCACTTATCAATGGCATATCCTATTTTCCCTGTATCATATGATCATTTGGAGCCTTATGTTCGAGGACCGTCATCTTCACCCAGATTTGATCCACACCTTGTTCTTCCACCAGTATTAACTGTATTACCTCATGTTATAACCGTTGCACCCCTCTAAGCTATTATACGTTATTCTACCACCTTCTAATGTGAGACCACCTAATCAAGAACCTCCATCTGCTTAATCTTGTTTAACTGGACATCCAGCTGTGAGTGTGTCTTTTCAGCTTACCCTAGACCATGTTCTATACCATCAGTTTAAAACTTATCTTATGGAGCAAAAACACATACAAGGATGGATTTGGGAGCTACAGTATATGGTAAGTTCATAAGATATTAGTGAAGTTAAGAAGGAGTTTAGAAAGAAGATTCATGTGTTTCGGAGGATAGTTGCTACCAGATTAAATGGAGCCACTAGTGAATAGACCACCTGTGATTAGCTTGTGGGATGGACTAGACGAGTTTTGAAAGAGTTAGAGAAGAATATATATCTGGAATTTTCTTGGAGTTAGATGATGTTGTTATGATGAATGTAATAGATATAGTAGTGATGTAATGTGATATCAGCAGACGGTGTACTAAGAAATAGACTTGTTGACTGTTGGATAGACCTATTTTACTTAATGATAATGGGAATATTACCAATATGGAAGCTTTGAGGTGAAGTTACGCATAAGACAGTATGCAATGATAACTGAAGTTTTCATCGACTAATACAGACAAGATGGACCCAATGAAGGAGAGAAGATAGATTGAAGTGAATGGACCCTTATGTGATTGGTATCTTGTTATGGTTAAGGAGGACAATAACCAACTCATATAGTAATGACAACCAGATGTGTGATTTTCAAAATTTTAAAATAAATTTTCGAAAGAGATTTTCCTAACAAAATTTCCAATAGCCTTTTTAATAAAATAAGTTTTAAAAATTGGTTCTCAAGTTACTACTTGAGTTTCTTGTTTGTTATCAAACCAGATTACTTAGAAAATATGTGTTCCAGAAATTAGTACGGTTAATTCCGAGGGCCAAGTGGATCCACTATGATGAATAAGTTTTGATTAATTCTAACAGAAGAGTATGAATCTTGTTTGATGAGATTAACAACAGAACCAGTGTACAGAGAAACTATTCATCCAATTTTCGAGACCATTGAAGTTTAAAGAATTCATTGACTTAAAAGAAGTCTGAGCATGATCGAAGAAGGATGAGCAAATTTCCAGACTTTTTTAAAAGAAGAAAATTATTAATAAAAGAATCGACATGTTGAATGATCAGTGGTTATTCTAAGTTGCATAGACGAAACTTGAAGTTATCCGGTAAGATCGTAATTATGATCGAATTGTTAATGTATTATACGTGCAGGTTCGAAGCTAAAAACACAAATAAGTAAGAATCTATCCTATTGTTTAAATTATGATGACATTTCAGCGGACTTTCTGAAGTTATTATCTAAATAGAATTGGATTTATTGATCGAACAAGCTCAGAAGATGTACATAAGTGAAATGTGGATGGTGACCAATAGTATCATTCTTTTCTGCAATATTACAACATATATTCTTTTTGATCCCTAAATATGTATGAACTTCTTTTCTTAATAAATTCTTTACGGTGATAAGAAAAATGATGATATTGCATTCCTTTAAAATTTAATTTTTCCCCTCAAGTTTTGCTCTCAGATTGGGACGAGTAGTATTATGGTGAGATGCTTTGTTAGGATGACGAAGAGTCGGGAGGGACGCCACCTAATCATATGTTGTATGTCATATGGTATGTAAGACTGGCCATCTTAAGTACCAATGTGGTTGTCTCATTCATATTCAAATCATTACTTCTTCTTTCTTTTCAACTCTAAGTTTATTAAATTGCGAATCCTTCTAGTTGTTTCGTTGTACTGTCGTTCTTTATAAAAGTTTTCTAACCAAAATCTACCAAGAACCAAGGAGGCAAAGTTTCAGCCTTTGGATTTACCTGTTCTAAGTGTGGGAGACCAGAGCATATGGCAAGGGTTGTAAATCATTCGCCCCAATCCGTGATATGTTAAGAATTATGGGATCTACTCTACTTCGATGGTGAATAAGCCTCCAAGAGCAAGAGTTTATAAAACATTGATGAAAGATGCTATTTGGAATACGAATGTGATGGCATGAATGCTTACTGTGAATTCTTTTCATGTCAAAGTACTATTAGTGGATTCGGGAGCAACTCGATCATTGTTTTTCAAGATTTTATTGATAAATTGAATTGTTAAATCCATGACTAATGTATTAGAAAATCAAGGACATGTATATGATAACCAAGTGTGTAGTAATTGTGAGAGTGGGTTTTTGTCAATATATTTATGATGATTTGATACTGTTGAAAAAGGAGAATTTGACGTTATTTTAGGATCGGACTGGCTGCCTAAGTAGACTATCATGATAAGAAGATAATTCTGAAGACGTCAGATTCAGAATGTGATGATGATTAGAGGTCGAAGGAAAGCAAGGAAGTTTTAAAAAATAATTCAAATTAAAAGGTTAACATGGCAAAGATAGGAGCACTATAGTGGATATGCGATAAGTAGAAGTCAGGATCCAGCAAAATTTAAAGATTTATAGTAATCAATCAATTTTAAGATGTGTTTCCAGAAAAATTACCAAAAATTTCCTCCACATTGAGAAATTAAGTTTGCAATCGACTTAGCACCTAAAATAAAACCATTGTCCAAGGCCCCGTATAAAATACCGCCCGTTGAGATGAAAACGTTAGAAAAGCAATTTCAAGAATTGTTAGAAGATTGAGCGATTAGACCTAGTGTACCCTATGAGGTACATCGACATTATTGGTTAGTAAGGAAGATGGAAGCACGAGTTTATGTGACGACTAGCGAAAGCTCAACAAGTTTATTAACAAGGACAAGTATCTGTTACATCGAATTAAGGATTTGTTTGATCAGCTGAAAGAAGTAAAGCATTTTCTGAGATGGATTTAAGATTTGGTATCATCAATTATAGATTGAACCCGGGAATGTGCTAAAGGCAGCTTTCAGAACTAAGTACGGTTATTATGAAATTTTAGTGGTGTCATTTGGATTGACTAGTATACCAGCAATATTTAAACTTGATGTACATAATTTTTAAGGAGTATCTGGATAAGTTGTATTGGTGCTTACAGATGATATTGTGGTTTACTCAAAGTTAACGGAGAACCATGCAAGGTATTTAATGATAATTTGGGGAGTCTGAGAAGAAAGAAGTTGTATGCAAAGTTTTCAAAGTGAGAGTTTTGATGGTAGGAAGTTTAATTCTTAGCATAAATAGTCAGTGAGGAAGGAACCAAAGTGTATCCAGCAGGGATTAAAGTTACTAGGAATGGAGAAAGACCAAAAGCACTAACAAAAGTGAGAAGTTCTTAGTATCGGCATGATATGATCAAAAATTTGTTCAAGATTTCTCGAACATTGTGACACCTTTGGAGAAGCTTACTAGGAAAAGTGAAGAAGTTTATATGGACTGGAAAAGTGGGAAGAAAGTTTTGCAAAGTTAAAGAAGAGAATGATCACGACATCTGTTTTATCACTTCAAGATGATCAAGGAAATTTTGTAGTCTATAGTGATACATCTCATAAGGGAATAGGATGTGTGTTGATGCAGCACAATAAAGTTATTGCATATGCATCCAGACAACCGAAACCTTATGATCAGAAGTATCCTACTCATGACTTGGAACTAGGGGTAATAATATTTTCTTTGAAGATTTGGAAAACATTATATGTATGAAGAAAGGTGTGAGATGTACACGGACCATAAGAGTTTGAAGTATGTATTCACGAGGAAAAGCAAATGTAGTGGCAACGCGATAAAAAAAAGGAGAAAGTAAATGTAGTGACTGCACCAGAAGAATTATCTATGAAATTTCAAAAGTTGGAATTGGAAATCAGAATCTATAATCCAAAGGAGGCAAGAATGGATAGTATGACCTTTCAGTCAGAGTTGTTAAGAGAAGATAAAGAGATGTCAAAAGAAGATAGTGAATCAGGATGTTAACGGTTTAGTAAGAGAAAATTTATGCACCCAGATGAATGATCACGGTACTCTCAAATTTTCTTCCAGAACTTGGGTACTACAAGTAACAGAACTAAGAAATGAGATCCTACGGGGAATTCACAATATTAAGTATTTAATCTATTCAAGAAATGCCAAGATATTTAGAAATTTAAAGAAGAATATCGATAGCCATATATGAAAAAGGAAATTTCAAATTGGATTAGAGGGTTTTAGGCATATCGAAGAATTAAGGCGATGTATCAGAGACCTAGTGGATTGTTGCAACCATTAGAAATGCGGAATGAAAATAGGAGCATATTGTTCTGGATTTTTAGAGTCGGATTACCAAAAATAAAGGCAAACCACGATGCCATTTAAATTATAGTGCACAGATTAACTAAGACAATTCATTTTCTACCTATAATGAAAGATTTTCATTGGACAAGTTGGTTCAGATGTAATTGAGAAGAGATAGTATTTTGTCATAAAATTTTCGTGTCTATTACATTTAATTAAGATTCAAGATTTAATTCAGAGTTTTAGAACAGGTTTTCCAGAATGTTTGAAGAGTTAGGTTAAATGTCAATACAGACTATTTATCCACAGAGTGACGGCCAGAGCGGAAGAACGATTCAGATAATTGAAGACATATTACGTATTTGTGCCATTTACTTCAAGGGAAATTGAGATGAATATCTACCTTACTGGAGTTTGCTTGTAATAACTGTTATCACAACCGTATCAGAATGTCTCCCTACGAAGCTTTTTATGGATGTAAACGTCGATAACCAGTATATTGGGATGAAGCCGGAAAACGTAAGATACTTGGACTCGAAATAGTGCAACAGACAAAAGATGTTTTTCAGAAAAGGTTAATTACGGAATAGGATCGCCAACGGAAATATGCGGAACAGTCCAAGAAAGATATGGAATTTAAAGAAGGAAATCTGGTGTTACTGAGAGTGTCACCGTAAAAAGGGATCATCCACGATCGGAAAGAAAGGAAAGACGAATCCTAGATACGTTGGACCTTTCGAAATTTTGAAACGTGTCGGTAATATAGCATACGAATTAGCGTTACCCCCGCATATACAACATATTTATAATGTTTTTTATGTGGTAATGTTTAAAAAGTATAATCTAGAATTTTAGACATGCAATGGAATATGATCCGATAGAACTTCAGGCAGAGTTTTCCTATGTTGAGAATCCAATAAGGATTATAGAAAAGAGAGAGAAAGTATTAATAAAAAAAGTTATAAAGCTAGTAAGAGTATTTTGGAAACCCAAGGGGTGAAAAGTCAACCTGGGGTTCAGAAAGTGATATATGTGAAATAATGCCCTTAGTTATTGCTTAATTGATTCTGGGGACAGAATCCTTTTAAGGGTGGAGGATGTAATATCCGAGATATGACGTGTAATTATTTTTGTTAATAAATAAATTTTATGTGATTATTATATGATTTTTTGGTGAATTATCTGTGATGTGGTACCTATGTTTGGATATGCATATATGATACAATTTGAGTATTTTAATTTTTATATGTCCAAAATAAAGTATAGATAATTGTGATATTTTTCTATAATTTTTTTTGTTATTATATGATTTTATAAATGATTTATGGATTTAATAAATTATTTTTCCGAGTATTTATAAACTACTTTGTATATTCGGGAACCAACCGACTTCAATCGTTTTAAAGTTTTTACAACCCGAAACTCTTCCGAAAATTTCTTCCTAACGTAATTGCAATATTCTGAGCATTTTCCATGTTGTGACTTTTGCAATCCGGATTACGGTTTTCCCTGTGCGGGTCCCGGCGCAAAATTTTCGATATAAAATTATTTTGGTAATCGATAAAACCCGTATTTTTGAGAAACGGGATCTTTTTATGTAACTATTATAATTACCATCTCGTAGTACGTGTAACCAATGCGTTGAGACCAAGACCGCAATACAAAATTTACAGATTTGGATAATTATCCTAAAATCGGTATCGTTTTGGATCTGTTTTCTTAAATAAATGTACTATTTTATATCCGGTATTATCCAACGAGATACCAATATTCCGTAATTATATATAGCCCTTACCGTATTTTATTTTGTAGAGAAAATCATTTGCAGTCAGTAAATTATATAATTTTACAGAGAAAAACCCCAAATTCATACTGTTCTTCATAATCAAACCCCAATTTCAAGGCGTTATTGGAATCCGTTGGAGAAGCTCGAGTACTCAAATCAAAGCTCTTGAAATATACTATCAGAATATGTGCTTCATACCACTGCAGAATTAAAGGTATATTTTGTATATTTATATTTAAATTCAAATTATTTTGACTTAAATTATGAATTTTTGTTCGAGAGATTGTTTGTATTATTTGATGATTGCATGTTGTAGAGCTTTTCTTCCTAATGATTTTGATATATTATATGACTAATTTGGAGTTCAATAACATGTTCAAAATTGAGTTTTAATTTCAAATTTTAAAATTAGGGTTTATAACCCGTTTGAATATTTTCCATTGAATTTGGAGGTTTCTTCCCCAGGGGTTATTAGACGATTTGAATGATTGGGTTGTGTTCCTGGTTAAATTTGCAATCGATTCATGTATAGCTTAACAATGGACGATTCTTGGTTTGTTCAAATCGAAGGAAATAAAATTCGTCGGAGCCGGCGAGTTTCTTGGACTTTTTCCGCCCAATTTTGCAATTGGTTGTGTGTTTTGATTACATGTACAGATTCCTGGTGATGTGTAGTTTGATTCTGGAGAGTTTGGTGGCCTGGGGTAGCCATAATCGTGTTCTCCGGTCAACCTCCGGCGAGTCGACGGTGACCACTGCAAAAATTGCAGTTTGGTCCCCGTAGTTTTAAAGAAGATACAGTTCAGTCCGTAAGGTTTCCATAATTTTCATATTTTGGATTCCTATTTTAAAAATATATAAAAATCATATTTTCTATTAATTTTAATTATAGAAATTTGATCTTAATTATAAAAAATCCTAAGAATTATTATTTTAATTCAAAAAATTATTTTTAATTCAAAAATAAATCTGAATTAATTAGTTAATTAATTTTAGTTAATAATTAATTAGTTAATTGGTCAATTAATTAAAAAATTAATTGATTTAATTAATTATTAATCGATTTTAATTAATTATTTAATTAGATTTAATTATTTACTTTAATTTAAAAATTCCGAAAAATAATTTCGAGTTTTAAAATATTATTTTAAATTGTTTTCAAGACTCGATAATTATTATAAAATTATTTTAAAGCCAGATTCGGCCAATCGAACCATGTTTGTTATTTTAAAATGATTCAACGGCCCGTTTAAATTCAGAAAAATGTTTAAAAATTCGTATGAGATATCTGAAAAATCATTTTAACATCAAATCATCTTTGAAATGTATTTTCATCAAATATCTTACATGTTATGTGTTATATGTGAACTGATTGATGTGTTAAATGCGTATGTGTATATTATATGACTATTTTTTTCGTATCTTTCAATCCATAAATCAGATTTGGGTGAGACGAAGGGTAGATGAAACCTTATGACGTCCATGTGATGATTAGAATATTGTGAGAAGAATATTGATAGATACTTATGATACCTAGCAGAGTAAGCAAGGCGTAGACAAAGGAAAGCAGGTGATCAGAAAATGGAATCGATGTATAGAAAATACAGCAAGTGATTAGTGAATAGAATCGAGGCAGAGGAACAGTAGACAAATGGTTGAGTAGAATCATTAGACAAGTACAAGTGAAGTTGGAATCATTTGAGATAAGGCAAGTACTTCTGAACCTTTCTCGAGATATATTGCAAATACTTCGAAACTCTTTTGTGACATATTTTTAGTATTCAAAATAGTTCTGCTTTATATTGTAAGTACTTTGAATCATTCAGCCTTAAACCCTGATCACATCATATGATCTTTTAGCTATAAGCTTTATTCTTGGTAAACTATCCATTGTTAATTTACCAGATACCAAACCACACAAATACGATACTACTCCACAAATACCTATCCACCATACACCAAATACTGGAATAGAATTGCTTGAACATACATAAACTTTTATACTCTATCATACCCTGTAACATCAAAAGAACTAAACCTAGTAAAATCATTGTTCATCTAATACTTGATTCTCCTACAGGCTAGAAACCATTGCTCATACATACCTTGATATACCCTTGTAATACTCATAAATTGCATTACGCTTTTATACAAATGTTTTATCACTGTTGATTATGATACTATTTTATTAAATTATATTGTTTGTCATACTGAACTGTTTAAGAATTGGATAGTTTTCTTTTTGTGGACCAGATTCGTGGTCAGACCAGATTCGTGGTCGAATTAGGCCAATGTGTGCCTTGGATCCAGTTTATAGAGCAGAGTTATGTTCCTTGCTCGGGGTTAGTGCATGACTGATCAGCAGCATAACCTTGGTTTTAAAACTTAAAATGAATATCCAATTCTAATGTTTGTTTAACAAGAAACTTGATTCTTCTAAATCATCTCATTTGATCATTGTTTAACCTCAGTTATTGTTATTATGACTTGCTGAGCTAGTTAGCTCACTCTTACGAATCTGTTTATGTATTCTATGGTTAAAAAGGAAATGATTGATAGCAAGGTTTTCCAGTCCAATGTTCGAGCTAGGATTCCAGGATGAGTTGAATCGAGTCGGCAGAAGCTTTATGTTATAGTTGAGATATGTAAGCTTGTAAGAATAATTTCATTATCAGTTGTAAGTTAAACTAGTTGGGATTTGGTATGATGTAATAAAATTTAAGGATGTGGCTTATTTTCATACTTTACCCTTTTGTGATCCGTGGTTGTGTAAAGAAGGGTCATTGTAAATAATATTTATATACAGGTTAATATATTGTGCTTTGTGTGTGTATTTTTTGGACCCCAAACTTCTGATCCGGGTTTGGAGGGCGTCACAGTAGGCCATCAGGATTCAGGATTGATACCAAAGTTGTGGTACACAAATATGTAACTCAAATAGGCCGCTGGTAAACTTATGCCTATGGACAGTAGAATGGTCCAAAATTTTGAATATTGATCAAAATCCAAAGATCTCTCTCCATATATATATTTACAAACAACTTTGTCCATGAACCTGCAAACCAAAGATAAAAAGGGAAGACATAATATCTATAAATCATCTGCTGCTTATGAACCATGGGATTGAGATTTCAAATACAACCTAATGTGAACATCAACATACATGATAATGGTATACATCTATAATATCTATATGGTTTACAATATACAACAGTCCACATATGTCTACTTAGAAGAAAAGCCTAAAAGAAAACTGACCTCTTGTTGCCTTCCTGATTGGAGCAACTCTTTTGTTGAAATTGGTTGCCCAACAATAAAAAAGGGATTTTGCTTAGAATATTACATATACTGCTTTAATTTGAGTTGTGCCTTGCTGCTGTAGTAATATTGGGTGGTCATCAGCAACCTTACCAGATTAGTCAGACATGGATGGTTCATCTAACCTGAATATAGCCATGTCATTAGTTCTATCCATGGATTTGATTAGCTTCACATCTGACACATTAACCATCACCACACATAATATAAACATCTAAACTTTTCTTTTTTATGGGGAATATTGTGAACAGTACCTGTCCAGTGTGTGTTCGCTGACTGAGGAGCCCGTACTATAGATAACCCCTAATGTCATGCATGCACAACAAATTATATGCATTTATATTGTAAAACTTCTGATAGATACAGTGCACATTAAGCTGTTACTTCATAAAAGATAACATATAAGCAAAGCGTACCTTTTTAAAAACTATTTGAGCAGCTGGTGTCTGATTCTGGTGTTTTTCTAACTTCAACACTACTACTATTACATACTAATTCCACAACATTGCCCCCCATATTAATAAAATTTAAAATCATACATGTAGGATCCCCATTAATGTTGTTACATTACTATATTATTATGACCTCCAAACATTTATATATACTTAAGGTTGATATGGTAAAAAAATTGAAATTGTAGATGTCTCCCATGGTAAACGCCTCAAGAAATTCTGTAAAAAATATCACTTTTCGGCTTATAAGAGGGATCCACAATAACTTACTTGTTTCCTGGAGTTCATTAACCATCTCAACATTTTTAAATAAAAAAAATTGAAAGGATGGGTATTGAAAACATCGAAATCAATGGAAACAAATAAGCATACATATAATACACCTGTAAGGCATGGTATTTCTTTGTCATAAACATAAATGTAAAACAAAGTAGTTCTTTATGAAGGCAGTTGTATTCTGGATGAAAGTAAAGAGTAGACCAAAAGAGAATATGATAGTAAGTAAAATATGTGTATATAACCATGTCAACCTGGTATTTCTTTTTAAAGGATTCTTCATTATCCTATGAACAATGACATACTTTGATGGCCTCTTGAATAAAAGGAACAATAGTCAATATGGAAAAAAGTTCTTCAGTTACTAATCATATTGTCAGCGTTAAATATTGCAAGAAGAAAAATAAAAATGGTAGTCCAGCCACAAATTATTTTGACATTCAGATCCGAAATCATCACGGAATTTGCATTTTGTAAAATGAAATATTTATAGAGTTAATATGGAATAGTAAGTAAGAACTTAATAAACATACCATCTATCCAGGCTATAAACAGGTGTCCACCTAAGTTGTTGCTTTCATTGACAATTTTGTATAGGACTGTATACATATAAACAGTTGGTTCATAAAATCAACAAGGATGTCCAAATATCAAGATAAGTAATAATAGTATGATGTATCATAATATTCAAGGAACAAAACAAAACCTACAGGTATTCCATGTTTAGACGCAGAAATCTGGTCATTTGAAACCTACAAAAACACGATCATTTACTCTAGTGTGGAATGAAAATATTTGTATCAAGTTTAGGTCTCTGCATCAGATTACATGCTCAAAATAATGCTAAAATAATAACAGTAGTTAAATATGAGAAATACAACCTTCTTTGTATAAAACATAAGGAACAATTTATTGTATTGACTCTCATGTACTACATACCCATCATATTTTTGAAAAATGGTTTAATCATGTCATCAAATAATTAACCTGCAAATAGAATAATAATGAATTAATAATAATTAGAAGTAGTAATTGAAAACAAATTGTGTTCGTATTCAATTTTTTATAAATGTATCATGTACAGATTAAGAGTTCAAATGTGCGGATCTTCCCGATGAATTCAAATTGAACGACTATACACCGATTGCCAGAATCCATTATTGCAGGTTCTGCCAAGAAAATAGAAGGAGCAATTTTGAACAACGATCGTAGATAATTGAATCCGGTAATTAAAATTTAAAATCAATAAATAAAAAATAAGCCATAGATGTAGTTATTTCCATATTTTTTTATGAAAAACCGGTGATTTAAATTTGGAACTGACGTGAAGATTAGTTTTTTATTTGGGAAGTTAATATCAATAGCTATAATTACGGTATAATGTACTGTATTTGATACGGGTTGACCCATGCGGATGGATGGTCCATGTTTTGCAGTATAGATATTACGTAAGGATGTATTATGGGCCGGTCCAGGTGAAAAGTGGATAGTCCAAAGTAAAAAAATTTGGACAAAAAAGGACATGGTTAGGAATATGTTTAAAAAAGGAAGAAGGGTAATTTAAGTAATTTAGAAAACCTAATACTAGAAAACATTAGGAATATATTGATTACGCCTCAAAAGAATTTCTGAATAAATTTACATGTTCCTTGCCATTATAAAAATTCATAAATATACATAAGTCTGGTACATCAAAAGTTGAAAGCCTAGCCTATTGGTAGTTCCTACCTCAGTCACAATGGCATCAACGCCTACGGGAAACCGCAGAATGTTTCCTATCTGTTTATGAATTAGGACCTTGGTCCTATCCATCTCGCCTAGCTGTTGCTGTGATAAAGTCGTAAAATATTCAGCATATATACTTTTCATATATCTTTGAAATCCTCTTCCATGCATAATATGAACAGAGTTCCATTATATTAACTGTATAAAATAACGTTACAATGTGATCTCATATATCTAACCTTTCCTTAACATTTTTCTGAAAATATTTACCATGAATAATGTACAATGCTTTGATATATATTTTGAAAGATGAAGTTACGAGATACTTCAATATACCTATATATCATTACATCTTACTCCTCCTGGAATACCTCAATAGAACAGAGTTTCTGAGATGAGAAATCGTACCTTGTTGGACATGGTGCGATTGATGATGAGTCTAACAGATCTTTCAATAAGTTTCTGGGGTTATGCTCTAGAAACGGCTTTATATACACTAAAACGGGTTCCAACTAAATCGGTTCAAAAGACTCTATATGAGATATGGACTGAGAAACATTATAGCATGTCATTTATTGATCTTGATGAAGATCGAGATGTACAAAATAATATTGAACCATAGTTGGAAAGTGGGCATGATGTAAATCAAGATGTTTCTACTCCGAAAACACAGGTTCTTCGTAGATCTAGTAGGGCTCCTCATGAGCCAGATATATATTATGGATTTCTCTTGACTCAAGATGATCATGTGATGTTCATAGACAATGATGAGCCTCTTACCTACCAAGAAACTATGAATAGTCCATACTCCTAGAGATGGCTAGAGGCCATAAAATCCGAGATGGAATCCATGTATCAAAATAAAGTATGGACTATAGTTGATCCACCTGCAGGGGTAAAACCTATAGGGTGCAAGTGGGTTTTCAAGAAGAAAACTGACATGGATGGTACAGTACAGACCTATAAGGAAGGACTAGTGGCAAAATGTTTCAAACAAATTTATGGTATAGACTATGATGAGACTTTTTCACTAGTTGCTATGGTCAAGTCCATCAGGATTTTGCTGGCAATAGGTGCTTACTACGACTATGAGATCTGATAAATGGATGTCAAAACCACTTTCTTAAATGGGAGCCTGGAAGAGGATGTATATGTGATACAACCTGAGGGTTTTGTCGATCCAAAGTTTGATAAATGGTTTGTAAGTTGCTTCGATCTATTTATGGATTAAAGTAAGCCTCAAGGAGATGGAATCGTCATTTTGATTAAATAGTCAAAGAGTTTGGCTTTATTCAAAATGAAGATGAACCATGTGTTTACAATAAGGTTAGTGAGAGCCATGTGGCATTCCTAGTACTATAGGTAGATGACATATTACTAATAGGGAATGACATACCTTCTCTACAGAATGTTAAGACTTGGCTGGGTAATAATTTCTTGATGAAGGACTTAGGTGATGCTGCCTATATATTAGGGATCAAGATATATAGAAATAGATCAAGGAGATTAATCGGCCTAAGTCAGAGTACATACATTGACAAAGTATTCCATCATTTTGGGATGCAAGAGGCAAAAAGAGGATATATCCCAATGTCTTATGGGATATTGATCTCAAAAAATAACTTCCCTAAATCATTAGATGATACGGGCCGTATGAGCAAAGTTCCATATGCTTCAGCAATTGGATCTATAATGTATGCAATTTATGTACTCATCCTTATGTTTCGTATGCCTTGAGCATGATGAGCAGGTACCAGTCTAATCCAGGTGAGGGTCACTGGACAGCGTTCAAGAATATTCTTAAGTACTTGAAGAGGACTAAAGATTCATTCTTGGTGTAGGGAGGAGATGAGAAGATAGTTGTAAAGGGTTACACTGATGCTAGCTTCCAAACATATAGAGACAATTCAGTATCTCAGTCAGGTTTTGTGTTTTTCCTTAATGGAGGTGTTGTAAGCTGGAAGAGTTCAAAGCAAGAGACAGTAGCTGAATCTACAATGGAAGGTGAGTATATTGATTCCAGGGAAGCATCCAAGGAGGTTGTTTGGATGCAAAAATTTATAACAGGACTTGGTGCGGTTCCATCAATCGTAGATCCAGTTGATTTCTATTGGGATAACAATGGAGCCATTGCGCAGGCTAAAGAACCAAGGTCCCATTCCAAAGCAAAGCATATACTGAGAAGATATTACCTTCTTCAAGAGATTAATGAGAGAAGAGATATACATATATATAAAGTGCAAACTGATGATAATGTTACAGAACCACTAACTAAGGTTTGTCGTAGCCGAAGCACGACAGTCATACTAGTTCCATGGGTATTAGATACATGGGTGATTGGCTCTAGTGCAAGTGGGAGATTGTTAGTGTTTGTGCCCTAGAGACAACACTATTATGTTTTGTTTATGACATTTGGATTATTATTGTTTATGTTCTATTGATTATTCTTTTAATAATTTACTAAGTCTTAATTTACTATGATATAAATATTAGATTAATAAATGTCCTTGAAATATGATATGGATTCTATATCTCTAAGTACGTGACATAGAAATGATATTATGTGAATAATATCGATATTCCCAAATATCGCTAATCGAGTATTATTATTAAGGGACAATTTAATGCATTAAGACTAATGTGTTTGTTGACTGATGATCACATCTCACTGATCATAGGTATAGTGATACTAAAGTCTAAAACACGGGAAGATGTAAATATACATGGTGCTGGAGAGACCCTATGTGAGATTTTACATGTATGTTGTGTCATAAGTAATTCTCACAACGATAATGATGTAATGGTCCGTCGACTTGAAATTGTTATAAATATATACGGTGATTAATATACTTTGATTACGTTAAAAGTTGCCTTTGACCGGGTAATGATAAAAGTGGACTTCGGGTATATTAGGAATCATATGAGAAACATGAATGATCTATAAAGGATTTAACCATCCTAATTTTGGAGAGATATTATTGGCCTCTTGTGTGAGCTAGACTATAAAATGCGTGGCGCCGCGCTCAAATGTTGATTTGAAATGATAGTTGTTGTGCAAGACATGCCAGTATAATAACAAGATTAAGTAACATTGACAACCCTGAGATTTAGTTGTTTGATAATCAATTTTGTATTCTGTATTGTCTTTATTGAGTCTATAAAAAGGTTAGAAGATTAGACTAGAGGATTTTTCTGTGAACAGATTTAAGCTAAGGAATAAACTCTGGAAGAAGATCAAGCCATGATCATGCCTCCGAGAAAAGTGTAGAAGCTTGGAATTGAATAAAACTGTTCTATGAAAAATGTTCTAAGTCAAGATATCGATAAGTCACAGATCAAGTTATATCGAGAAGTCATTCGAGAAGTCCAGAATAGCTTACCGAGAAGTCCACAATGGCTTATAAAGAAGTCTCAGAGATATCGACAAGTCAAATGAAGATGTAGAGAACTGAAGATATCAACAAGTCAGTTCTACATGTAGAGAACTCAGAGATATCATCAAATGAAGATGTGAAGAATTGGAGATATCGACAAGTCAATTTCTCATAATCGACAAGTCAATTTCTCATACAGAGATCTTAGAGATATTGACAAGTCAAAATATTTTTATAGAGATCTCAGAGATATCGACAAGTCTATTCTACATGTAGAGATCTCAGACATATCGACAAGTCATTTCACATATAAGTATCTTATAGAGAACTTAGAGATCTCAATAAGTCATTATACTTATCGAGATGTCACTTCTCTATAAAACAAAATGGAGATATCGACATGCCTCGCAAGTAAAGAATGTAGACAAGTTAAAGATTCAAGGTTATCAGTCAACAAACGATCTATCAACTAGATTGAAAAGTCAACAAAGTAGCTGGAAGAATACAAGATCAAGCGCCAAGATATAAGATCAAGCGCCAAGATTAACTGGACAAAGGATGGTTACAGACCTGCAAGATTCTGCACAGATTTACTAAGCTAGAAATGGAAATTGAAAAAGGTTGTTTTAGAAAATAGTTTGGTACAATTTAGTGCAAGTCTTGTAAACTCGTGCTGCTAGTGTATAAAGCATGCATTGGTCCTTAGTTTAGGAGTAACAAAAACATATCAAATTTTTTTATATGCTCTCAAGATAGAAGATGAGTTCTTATATTGTTAAGAACACAAAATTTGTAGCAAGAAAAACTTAATTAATACAAATTAAGTGAGTTTTCAAATACTGTGCTTGTTGATTTATTTCTCTAACAAAATATCTCTGCAAATATAAACTACTTTGTTCACACAATATCCAAACAAGTTTAAAACGGCTAAACATCTAAGAAACACATTCACCCCTCATCTATGTTGCATTCAATATCTAACAAGTGGTATCAGAGCAAAATCTAAAAGTAAAGAGATAAAAATATTAGAAGAATGAGTGCACAAAAGATAAGTCGTATCAAGATACCAGCCTTTGATAAAATCAACTATACATTTTGGAAGAAAAAGATGATACTCTTCATAAGGATAGCCAGCCTAATGTACATCCAGATTCTCAAGAATGGCCCTTTTATTCCCATGGAAAGGGTTGATGAATCTACTGATGGAGACATGGTCATTCCATCTTACTTTGCCCCTAAATACCCCTCAAAATACACTGAACCTGAAAAAGAAAATGTCTCTCTGTATAGTGGCCTGCAACTAATTCTGATAGAGTCACTTGACAATGTTATGTACAACAATTTTGTCAATTGTGACACATCCAAATAGATTTTGGAGAAGATTGAATTTTTTTGTGAGGGTACAGAGCTCGTAAGGTCTAATCAAAGGAGAATACTGGTGTCTCAGAATGAGGGTTTCATAGACAAGCCTAAAGAAGAAATTACTGAAGTTTTTGAAAGTTTCAACAAACTGATAAACGAATTGCAACTTCATGATAAATA
Organism: Apium graveolens; assembly: GCF_009905375.1. NCBI lineage: Eukaryota > Viridiplantae > Streptophyta > Magnoliopsida > Apiales > Apiaceae > Apium > Apium graveolens. The sequence continues at coordinate 77,541,486 of NC_133650.1, read as the reverse complement.
CTATGAAGCTGAGGAGGTTAACCTGAAGTTTTCGCTAGCTCTTCCAGACCACTTTGAACAGAAAATATCATCTATTAGATAAGGAAGAGACATGAGGAGAATGACATTGAAAGCCTTGTATGGAATCTGGAAAACATATGAGCTTGAGATGTTGCACAGAAAGTCATTGAAGGCAAACCAAGGACATGTGGTTGATGGATCCAGTGCCTTAGTGGTCAATGACAGTGAAGCAAATGAAGATGAACAGGATGCTCAAACTCCAATCATTCTTATTGTTGAGCAAAAGAACAAGGGACCTCAGAAACAAGTTATGTTGGAGCTAGAGGAAGATGAGTTCTACGCCCTTGATGAGCTAGATGAGATGGATCAATCTATGGCTTACCTGGCTAGAAAATTTTCCAACATTAGGGTTAAAAAGCCAAGGTTTTTCAAGAACAAGGGACAGTACTCAAATAGCAACAATTGGAAACCAAAAACTCAGTATAACTCAGCTAGCAAAGGTGGTTACAAGATTGGATCTGTTAACAAATCAAAGATAAGGTGCTTTAACTGTGATGAGTTGGGCCACTTTGCTACTGAGTGTAGGGAGCCAAAGAAAGTGGAGAAGGATAAAGCCTATCTGTAATTGGAAGCAAAGTATGAAGCTCTCTTGAAGAAACAACAGGGAAAGGCTTACATAACTGAAGGCAAGAGTTGGGATGGCATTGATGAAGAAGATGAGAATAAAGAGTTTGGAAATTATGCACTTCTGGCTCTTGAGCAAGGAAAATCATCCTCATCAAATCAGAGTTACCAACTCTAACTACCATTGATTTAAATACAAGCCAAAATAAAGAAACTGTTGAAAAGATGAGTGTAGAGATATTTCATATCCACACAAGCATGGTGGCAGCTACTGAGGAAGTTAGTAGACTGTCAAAGACAAATGAGAAGCTTGAGATTGAGAAGTAAGAATTGGAACTGCACCTTGTTGAGCTTGAAACTATCAAGCAAGAAAATGAATACCTGAAAAACAAGTTCAAGTGTGCAAGTGAAATGGAAGCTGTGTTGAGGGAAAAATTAGAGAAGAATGAGGTAAAATTAAAGTCTTTCAAAAATGCATCTCAGTTGGTTGGACAATACCATGAGAAGAACAAACCATGTGCTAACATAGCTATTGGTTTGGACTATGATGCATTGAACAACAATAAGAAAAATGAAGGTGACAAAGGTAAATCAATTTCAAATCAAGATGTCCCAATTATGCTGAGAAAAGTTGATGCACCTTTGTTCAAGGCATGTAAGTCAATTTCAGTGAAGTTGAGTAGGTCATCAAGCAAGAATTTGCAAATGAAGATAATGAAAAGAAAAATGAAAAAACCACTCATACTGCTGAAATCAAAAAGAATCCCATGGTTAATCAAGTCTCTAAGACACCAACCAAGAATGAGAATGTAGGAAAGAAAAAGAAGAATATGAATGGGAAAATTGGAGTAAAAAAAAGCAATAACTTTGCATTTGTTGTTGATGCTCCCAGGAAACAATATCAGAAGTGTGGCTCAACCAATCACCTAACTCACCTTTGTAAGAAGGCTGTTAGTGAGCCAAAAGTGGGAGCATGAAAATATAATGAAGCAAAGGCTGAAGATCCATATTCCTTCTGTGACAAATTTGATTGCATTCCTTGCAATATGAAAGTAATGACAAGCTGTCATAGACTGCGAGCAGATCTCAAAGAAGTTAAATTTGGGTCTACAACTAAAAAAGAAAATGCAAATCAATCTTTGAACATTGTTCTTTCTGAGTCATTAAATTTTACTTCTACAACTTCTGTTAAAATGAAGAAAGTACCCAATACTGCTTGGGTAGCTAAACACACTTAATCTTCATTATGTGTGGGGCAAGGTGAAGAAAGTCTTATGGATCATAGACAGTGGATGTTGCAGGCATATGATAGGTGATGAGGCCCTTCTATCTCAATTTGAGGAGATGGCTGGCCCATTGGTGGGTTTTGGAGACAACAGCAAAGGATTCACAATGGGATATGGCAAGTTAGTTTCTAGAATGTTTTCATTGAAGATGTAGCACTAGTAGCTGGTCTTGAGGTGAATCTCCTAAGCATCAGTCAATTCACAGATAATGGATTCAAGGTTTCATTTGATAACGGAGACTGCTCAATTATCAGCAAAAAACTGGTGAAGGTGCTTTAAAAGGAGCAAGAAAATGAAACTTGTTTGTTGCAGATCTATACTCAACAAATAAGGATGGTATATGTTGCTTCTACACCAAGGAATCTGTTGAGCAAAGGAAGCTATGGCACAAGAAACTCTCTCACCTGAATTACAAAGCAATTAATACCTTGGTGAAAGAGGAATTAGTGAGAGACATACCAAATTTGGAATTTGCTCAAGAGGAAGTTTGTGAGACTTGTCAAAAAGGCAAAATGAAAAGGTCTAGTCACAAAACAAAGTTGTGAATTCCATAAGTGCACCTCTACAACTTATTCACATGGTCCTGTTTGGACCAGTTAATGTCTTATCTATTTCCAGAAAGAAGTATGCACTTGTGATGGTGGATGACTACTCAAGGTACACATGGGTAGAGTTTATGCATTTGAAGGATGAAACTCCACACATCATAATTGAACACATCAAAAAGATTGAGAAGCAGGCTAAAGATCAAAATTGTGTGAAGAGATTGAGGAGTTATAATGGCACATAATTCAGGAATGCAATTTTAAATGAATTCTGTAAGCACAAGGGCATTGTTCAAAATTTCTCAGCTACAAGGACACCTCAGCAAAATGGGGTAGTTGAACGGAATAATAGAACTCTGGTTGAGGCTGCTAGAACAATGCTGAAAGAAGCAAATTTGCTAACACATTTTTGGGAGGAAGATGTCAACATTGCATGCTACACTCAAAATAGATATCTTATCAACAAAAATATTGGCAAGTTACCCTATTCCATCTTGTAAAAAAGAAAGCCTATTGTGAAGCATCTGCATGTATTTGGAAGCAAGTGTTTTTTTCTCTAAAAGACAACTCTGAATATGTGGGAAAATTTGACTCTAAATTTTCTGAAGCAATTTTTTTAAGATATTCGTTAGAAAGAACTGCCTACAGAGTTTATATGCTTGAACAAAAGAAAATTATGGAAAGCACGGATGTTACTTTTGATGATGACAAGTGTCCAGGCTTAGAATGCCTTGATGAGAATGAAGCTGAAGCCTTTAGGTTTGAAAATCTAAACACTGATAGTGATTCTGAAGATGAAGCTGAGATTAACGGAGCAAGTGAATGAAGAGTCACTTCAGCAAGTGAATGAAAAGGCAACTGAGCAAGTGAATCATGAGAATGAAAACTCATCTTATAAACCTGAATTTGATAGCACAAACTCAGGGGGAGAAAGAGGAAAAAAATTTGCAACTAATGCCAATGGTGAAGAAAATGCAGAAAATTCAAGTCAACAAAATCACACCTGAAAATGGGTTAGGAGTCACATAAGAGATACAATTATTGGTGACCCAAATACTGGAGTGAGGACTAGAAGTGCTACTACAAATGAATGTCTACATGCATGCTTTCTTTCATAAATTGAGCCTAAGAAAACTGAGAAAGCTCTACATGATCCTGATTGGATATCTGCCATGCAAGAACAGCTAAAGCAATTTAAAAGAAACAAAGTTTTGAAGTTAGTTCATGCACCAAATAATAAAAGCATAATTGGAACAAAGTCTGCAGCTATGTCTACAGCTACAAAGTTGGATGAAGATAAGAAAGGGAAACGTGTGGACATTTCAGGTTATAGAGGAATGATTAAATCTTTGATGTACTTAACTACTAGTAGACTAGACATCATCTTTGTAACATGTTTGTGTGCAATATTTCAAGCCAATCCAAAGAAATCACATTTGATGGCTATGAAGAGAATTTTCAGATACTTAAAGGGAACACCAAACTTGGGATTGTGTTATCCTAAGGGAACTGGATTTGAAGCTGTTGGATACACAGATGCATATTTTGCTAGATGCAGGGTTAACATAAAGAGTAATAGTGGAAGCTGTCAATTTCTTGGTTAAAGACTTGTATCTTGGTATAGTAAGAAATAACAATTTGTGTCAACTTCCACATCTGAGGCTGAATACATAGCTGCTGGAAGTTGTGCTCAAGTGCTTTGGATTAGAAATCAACTAATGGACTATGGCATAGTGTTACACAAAATTCCAATTATGTGTAACAATACTAGTGTTAAATCTATTGTTGCTAATCCAGTTAATCATTCTAGAACTAAGTACATTGATGTAAGGTACCAATTTATTAAAGAACATGCTGCAAATGGTACTATTGAGCTCATTTTTGTTCCAACAGAAAAATAATTAGCTGACATTTTCACTAAACCTTTGGATGAAGCAACTTTCACTAGACTTGCTGGTGAAATTGGAATGTTAAATTCTTCATCCTAAAGGCAAGAACTCATCTAATATATTACAGCAGATTAATTTTTAATAAATCAAAATTAATTTGATTTAATTAGAAATTAACTAGAATATGATTTATAAATATTTCAGAATTCTCTATATATTTATTTTTCTAAATTCAAAATTCAGCTTGGAATTTTTCAAATTCTAAGAAAAACTGTTTAAATGTTAATTTACATTTTCAATATGTGAACTTAATATAAGATATAACCAAAAAAAATTAAAGTATATAGAGAACTGAGTTCTCGATAAGTCTAACTGACTTCTCGAAAAGTCATTTTGAGACTTCTAGATAGAGTTCTCGATAAGTCTTTTTCTAGGCTTCTCAAAGGACTTCTCGACAAGCCTCATCATGACTTCTCGATAAGTCTTATAGAGAATTTGACATATGTTAATTCAAAGAGTTCTCTACAAGTATACATTTTAGACTTCTCGATAACTTAGAACTGAAATAATTTAAATTTAATAAATTATTTATTAAAATACTTTTGATATAAAATCATTCTAATTTTATTTTGATTTATTCAAATAAAAATTAGAAAAATTCAGTCCATTCAAGACAAATTTGGTATTTATTTGACATCTCGAAAAGTCACTATCTAGTTCTCGATAAGAGTCAGGAAAGTGACATATCGATATGTATCTATTCTCTCACATGACTTCTCGATAAGAAAATCCCAAACATTTATTCCTACTTCTTGACAAGTCACTTACCTGTTTCTATAAATATCCAGACATCTCGACATAACCCCTCTTTACACTTTCGAGATCTCAAGTGACCTAGTTTTTGTAAATCTTAACCGTTCTCTCTCATTTCGAGCTCTTTCTCTTTCAAATTTCTTACCCCCTCAAATTCAAACAATATCAATGGTAGCCAACAATGTTAGACCTATTATTCCCAAGGATGGCACAAACTACCTGTCCTTTACGGATGTTAACCAAGCTCCTGACAGCTTCAAATGTTTTGGCAAGTTAATGTTATGTCAAGTTAATGTTTTGTCAAGTTTCTAGCTAAATCATATCTTACAGGAGCTTTGACTGCCAATCCTATACTCTACCTGGATATGCTTAATGATTTTTGGAACTCAACTATAATGGAAACAGTTGTGCATGAGAACCAGGAAGCTTCTTTGGTGGTTAAGTGCTCAATTCAAGGGAATCATGTGGAGTTTGATGCAAGTGATGTCAACAAAGCACTGGGTATTCCTACAGAAGGCTTAGTTGATGCACCGACAACACATAATTTAGTTGTGTTCATGGACTTCATAAACTATAGTGAAAAGATTGACCTGGCCAGACTGAATAAGAAGCACCTAAGGAGGGAATGGTCATTTATTTTTTACTCCATTTTGAGGGAATTCATGCAAGAAGACATGATATGATAATATATCTAGTGTAGTACAGAAGCTGGTGTTCTCCATGGAATACAATAAGCCACTCAATGTTGGGGTATTAATCCTGGAAGAACTTAGTACAAGACTCATTATGCCACTGTAAGTAGAGGTATGAAAATTTTCTTTCCTAGATTTATTATGTTTACTTTAATTCATAAAGTTACAGACATACATATGCTTGAAGGTATTGACAGAACTAAAATAGTCAATTGTAAATAAATGTCCAAAATATTATTTGGCTCATTAATTACAAAGAATAAGGTGGAGGTAGCACTAAATCTAACTGACTTCATGTTAGAAAGATTTAGGATCTACCCTTACCCTATGTTTGACATGAGGTCAAGTGCAGTAACTAATACAGTTATAGCACCTGTACTTGTGGAAATACAAACACTAGAAAACCAATCGGGGCCTTCGACAACTGAGACCCTTTCTTCATTACTAATAGATGATAGGAAACTAACCACTTCATCTTCTCAACAGGGTGGAGTGAGTAAAAAGAAGAGAAAGAATTCACCCTTAACAATAATTACTGAGAGTGGTGAGGAAGAACCATAAATTGAGTCTAACCTGGTTAGAAAATCAAAGAAGACTAAAAAGGCTGAGTTGACCACTCATTAGCCACCTCTGCATCTTTCAACAAGATGTAGTTGTAAAGGAGGGATTTAAATACACCTTCTCAACAAGGTGTCTCTATTGAACAAAGAAATCTCCCTAGTGCATCTTGTACAGAGTTTGCACCCCAACTTGAACACTCTCAAGTTGGTGAAAGAAGAAGTATGGTTGGCACACACATTGAGGGCACATCATTTGAAACTCCCTCTTTCACTCAGTGGGAGTTGCCAACACTCAATCAAAATATCACAAGTCTTATATATCATATTTCTTCTTCTTACAATGAAACACTTGAATCCACTTCTCAAGTGTTGTCAAAATCAAGTGACACATTTCATGAACTTGTTCTCACCACCCAGGAACAAGATTTGGTTGGTGAGAGGCTACATGCTGAGGTAGACCTTGATGATACTAACAAACACACAGGAGTTTCATCAGTTTTCACTAAAGACCCTGTGACAGTATCAAATGCACATTCATGTGTGAATCAATGTTCACAGATTGAAAGGTTCCTCAGGTAGGGACAACTCCCATCAAAACCCTGTCTGAAATTGCATTATCAATAGAAGCTGGGAATCAAATTTCCAATGATCCAACTATTGGGGAGGCAAGTATAGCACATTCAAGTGCCAGTTCTTTACAAGAAGAACAAGGGATTGAGGCCATGGTACATAATAGTAACCTGGTCAAATCCCCTCCAATTTAAATGGAGGTTCCCATAATTGGTGAACAACACACTGTCAAAACAACAGTTCAAACTGTGAGTTCAACTCTGACTCTAGTCACAGGGTTACCTACTACCCTCACACCCTTCACCTCAAACCAAAAAGATATCCCATCCACCTCAAACACAACACCACAACCTTCTCACCTTCTAGCTGAATGGTTGCAGGATTATCAAGCTCAACCTAATACAGTTGATGATCTTTTGGTTAAGCAAATTGCAAGCCTAGCCAATATTTTCCAGCAACTCCTTACTACAGATATGTCCAACTAAGACTATCAAGTCATACCGCTTTCATACAAGGAGGATGTTAAGGAGCAATATGAGAAAATTACAGATGAAGTAGATGGTAATGTGGATGCATGGCTCTCTAAGGATTTTACAACAACAATGGAGGAGGCCTTAGAAAAATTTAGAGAGGAATATATCATAATTTTGTGTAGTAATGCTAAGGTTCTCACTCCTCACGAGGTGTCTGATGTTGTGACAGAGGTGTACAAAGATCAATTGAAGGCCTTTCATCATATTGGAAGAGCCATGGAAAGTACTCTGGTCAAGCATCAAAATGAATTAAAGAAATTGATCAATGACATGATTGATGAGTTGATGCCAACTTTTCAAGACATCAAGACCAAGTTCAACAGATTTACAGAGAGACTTGAAGCCCTCTCTCTCACTTCTGTAGAAGAAAATATGTTCAGGCTCAATAAATCTTTTATAGCCCTACATGAAGTTATCCAGAAGCAAATAACTCAACATAATGACTCAAAGTTCAATCTGGATAAACTTTACCAAGCTAGGTTTGAACCTTCAGCTTTGGTCATGAAGGAGGTAAAGAATGTTGTGCAGAATTCTGTTAGTTTTTTGGGAGCAGCGGGCCCATAATAGTCCTTGTCTACATCAACACCCCTACAAATCCAAAATTTGCAAGATCAAAATTCTTCCCTATAATCTTCAAATGCTTCTTTGACTACTCAAGTTTCCCAGATGATAGCTTTGGTGTAGAGTCAACAACAGGATATAAAGTCCCTAATAGACTCTGATAGACACCTACAAATGCAAAACTCTGTCTCTTTAGAAGCTATTATGGGTGCTTTGAACATTCCTCTTCCTTCCTTTCCAAAAGCTGTTACGCCATAAATTCCTAGTCCTCTACTCCTGCATGCTACCAAGACTAAGGGGAGATAGAAGCTAGAGTGCAAAAATCAAAAGAAGCTAGACTGCAAAAATCAACATCACAATCCGGCCAAAGCTCTACTCAAATTAAACTTACTCAATATGTCAGTAAAGAAAGACTCCAAAAAGCTGCAGAAGGACCTTGTCAAAATAAAGAGTTCAATGAGCTACTCAATGTGCTGAGAGTCTCTCTTCATAATAACTACATCACTTATAAAAGAGTTTTGGACAACAACATTAACTTTCTGAGAGTGGTGCTGGTAAAGAATGGGAAATTCATGGAGAAAAGAATAGTTTCCAATGATTCTGGTTTAGATAAATGTCTACATGTGTCTCTCTCAAATCTTAAATCCAAGAGAGCATCTGAGCTGGATGTCATTATTGTTAGGGTCAATCCAGTTATTTAAGAGGACACTCAATTACATGTAGAACTAAAAAATGCCCAGATAGCTGCTTTTCCTGAAGCCTATCTCTATCCAAGCAAGGGGTGGCCTACATTTGTTCTCAAACCATAAAATGCAAACACTTCACAATCCCCAAACACTGTGTTAGGGGTAATCTCTGACTAATCATGACATTGGAAACAGATCTAAAGACCAAGAAGAAGAAGAAGAAAAAGAAGACAGCTGAAGATGAGGAATTAATAAGGATATTGGGAATATATTTACAGAATGCTGAAACCATATTTCCAAATACATAATTCAACACCAAAGATAATTTGGATGAAACTGAGCAGAAGAAGGATGAACACAAATCTTCTAGTTCAAATCCAATTCAATCTTCTAAGGCAACAGGCAGCAAGGTCTATGAGAAGAAAAAGGGGAAAGAAGATGGAAAGAGAAGAAGGAGAAGTGGTAAAGGGGAGTCACAGAAAAAGAATGTCCTTGAAGTAAAAGTGTCACAAGTCAAATCTGCTCAAACCACCAAGCCAAGCCAAACGTAATCTCAACCAATCCTACCTCAAAATCCAAAATTCTAGTCAAACAAACTGCAAACACCTTACTCAAAATACCAATCAGATCTAACCATGTCACACTAAAGAAAATCACAAACCTACATTCATTCAAGCCTCCAACCAAAACTCACTTCAAGACTGTTGGGAGAAAACCTAAGAAAATACAAGCTGATATTGGTGCCATCTGGAACTACTTCAATCAAGATGATTTTCTACCTCTAAACACGGGCATAACAAATTATGAATACTTTCAACAACTATCTGAAGAAATAGTCAATGTTTGGGTTATTTCTTTGTCTGAAGTAAGAATCTACTATTTGGTTGGCTTCTTCATTTTGCTTATCAGAGAAATAATTGAAACATTCTCAACCACAGAATTGAAGAGGGTGATTATCTTGATAAAGGACAAGGATACAAGTACAAGAATGTGGAAGGCTGTGATGTTTGAAAGGTTGAGAGAGAAGAATGAAAGCCATGCTAGGATTAAGTCTGAGAAGGAGGAAAGGGAAAGGAAGTATGTCAGGGAGATTGAGAGATTTGAACAAAGATCAAATGAGCTTAAGGCAAGGGGGCTGAGTAGAATCTCTAAAGATGGACTTTTTCTAAACATTCAAGTTGGCATATTTCAAGATTCAGAGTTGGTTACCTGAACAGTTACTCATTGGATGAATGGCTCAAGCTGGTAGAAGCCTTAAGAGGGATAGAAATAGTAGAGGAATTCCAAGTGCTAGTAAATCTCAAGGACCTCATTAGGAAAGAACCAGGCTATGAAAAATTCATATGATGGATGTAATTGTTGAACTTATGTAATCATCAAATGTTTAAAAATTTGTATTTGTCAATTTGTCAGTTTTTATGTAATTGATTTTAGCTTTGGGTTAGTCTTTTTATCATGCATGAATTTATGATAAGCAATCTTTTTACAAATTGGGGGAGATTGTTGTGCAATACATGCCTGTAAAATAACAAGACTAAGTCACATTAACAACCCTGAGATTTAGTAGTTTAAAAATTAATTTTGTATTATGTATTGTATTTCTTGAGTCTGTAAAAGGATTAGAAGATTAGACTGGAGGTTTTTTCTGTGAACAGATTCAAGCTAAGGAATAAACTCTGGAAGAAGATCAAGCCATGCTCATACCTCTGAGAAAATTGTAGAAGCATGGAGTTGAATAAAACTGTTCTACGAAAAATGTTTTAAGTCAAGATATCGATAAGTCACATATCAAGTTATATCGAGAAGTCATTCGAGAAGTCCAGAATAGCTTATTGAGAAGTCCAAAATGTCTTATAGAGAAGTCTCAGCGATATTGACTAGTCAAATGAAGATGTAGAGAACTGGACATATCGACAAGTCATTTCTACATGTAGAAAACTCAGAGATATCGACAAGTAAAATGAAGATGTGAAGAATTATAGATATCAACAAGTCAATTTCTTATATAGAGATCTCAGAGATATCGACAAGTCAAAATATGTTTATAGAGATCTCAGAGATATCGACAAGTCTATTCTACATGTAGAGATCTCAGACATATCGACAAGTCATTTCATATGCAAGTATCTAGAGACCTCGACAAGTCAAGCATACTTATAAAGAACTTAGAGATTTTGATAAGTCATTATACTTATCGAGATGTCACTACTCTATAGAATAAACTGGAGATCTCGACATGCCTCTCAAGTACAGAATGCAAAAAAGTTAATGATTCAAGATTATCATTTAACGAACAATCTATCAACTAGATTAAAAAGTCTACAAAGTAGCTGGAAGAATACAAGATCAAGGGCAAAGATTAACTGGACAAAGGATGGTCACAGACATGCAAGATTCTGCATGGATTTGTTAAGCTAGAAATAAAAATAGAAAAAGGATTCTTTAGAAAGTAGTTTAGTACATTTTAGTGCAAGTCTTGTAAACCCGTGCTGCTAGTGTATAAAGCATGCCCTGGTCCTTAGTTTAGGAGTAACAAAAATAGATCAAATTTTCTTGTATTCTCTCAAGATAGAAGCTAAGTTATTATATTGTTAAGAACAAAAATTGCGTAGCAAGATAAACTTAATTAATACAAATTAAGTGAGTTTTGAAATACCGTGCTTGTTGATTTATTTCTCTAACACAATATCTCTGCAAATATAAACTACTTTGTTTACACAATATCCAAACAAGTTTAAAAAGGCTAAAAATCCAAGAAACACATTCACCCCCCCCCCCCCGTGTTGAATTCTATATCTAACAATATTTTACTCATTGATCAAGGAAACCTGGATTAAACCATGAAGAGGATGACACATAACATGCCTCGAGTTTAATCTATAATATTTGGTTAAAGGGATTATATTACACTGTACATTATTCATGAAAGGTTTAATCGATCACCGATTTAATTATTATTACTTGGGTAGCAATGATGTATTACTGGATGCCGCTCATTATTTATAATTTAAATATGAGATATTTAAATTATTACCAACATAATAATGACATATAGGGTCGCACAAAAAAGCTTGGAGGAATATTTAATTCAAATTCGGATTTGAATTAAATAGGAAATTTGAATTATTTATTATTAATTAAGTTGGACTTAATTAATGGGATACATGAATTTCAATTTTGTATATTATTAAATTCGAAATTCAGTTGTTATTTGAGAATTGAGTTAGACTTAATTATTAAATAAATAAAATTTCATATTTTAATAAACTCTAACATGGATTAGGGTTAGGACTGTTTTTGGCCTATCTATATAAACATCCTTAAGGCTAAAATTAGGTTTACATTTTTATTAGATAAAAATATAAAACCCTAACAGCTAAAGGTGAGAGAGAGAGGGAAAACAGGTCCGTTCTTGGTGCTAGTACACGCCTCCTCCATACCGGCTTTCGTGTGGATACCTCTATGGTGTAGATCGTTCATGCGGGATACGTGGTGTTCGGTTAAAACTAGGATCTCCTTTTGACAACCATAATAGTAAAGCTCTTTAAGGTAAACATCTCATTCACGAATTAAAAATTATTTTTTGCATGGATCCTTCAGTGGGTTTTAGTTTTATTCTGCTTTTACGGTTTTATTTATTATTTCTGCTGTGTTTTTATACCCTAAAACCCAACACTTTTGTGAATACTAGAACGTCCTCAAAAACAAGTTTCGTGAAGAGTAGAACATTCACTAGAACAACTGTAGAACGTTCACTAGAATAAGTACAAAGAATGAGAACAAGAACTGAAAAGTTTCGAGAGGCTCCACGATCCGGCCGTCCTGGACCAATATGGAGGTGGCTCCTTGGCCGACCAAGAGTAGGAGGAGCAAAGTCCTCCATCTGGGGGGCTTGAGGCCAATTAGAACCTACTACAAAAAAAATCAAAACGTTCACCTCCTGGCCGACCTGGACCACCATGGAGGTGGCTCCATGGCCAAACAGAACCACCACTGAGGTTGGTCCAGAGCCTCCAGGAGGATTTCTGGAGACCCTCATGGGAAATTTATTGATTTTTTTTTAGAAAAACTCATTTTTTTTGAAATTTTCAGGATTTAAACTTAGCCCCCATTAGGTCCGATTAGTAAATATTAGCCCTTTTATGGCAGATTAGTATATATTATACGCAATTAGCCTGAATTAAGGGTAATTAGTGGCTTGTGTGCATACTAATTAGCCCTAATTATGATAAATTAGCCCCGATTAGTGTAGATAAGCCTCGATTAAGGCCAATTAGCGTACTCTAGCTTAAAGTTAGACTATTTTAAGCCTAATTAACATCTTGTACATGAAACTTAGCCCCGTTTAGGGCCAGTTAGCCTCGATTAGGGCCTGTTAGCAGCTTTCACCATATAATTAACCTTGATGAAGGTTAAGGGGTGATAAACGCTCAATTTTTAGTCCTGATTAGGACCGTTAATGTCAACCACTATATAATTAGCTGGTGTAAAGGCCTGAAATATGATACTCACACTAAAAATGTAAGTCATTGTAAACGTGTAGGTCGTTCCACACTTTATGATAAAATGATAATACACATGATGAAGGGCCAATACCCGAAAGGGCTAACATCCATTATGACGCCCTCAATCTCGGGGTTAGGAAATGAGGACCCACACACCTTTAAACTAAGAATTAAATAAGCGTAAACCCCGATTAGCTACTAACAGGATCAAACAGGATAAAATATGAGACAAGATTCAACTACCAACCATAAAATATAATTTATAACCCAAAAACCAAAACCTTAATTAGATTCCCACTTGACGTTCCCAGACGCTTAATATTTCCCTTAATCACAATACCGTAAGAGTATTTATATACTCAATTGTAATCACACATGTCTATGTCATAACTCGTATACTTTAACCATATAGACTTCGAATCACGCATTACGATGCAAATACGACATATAGCATTTAATCTTTGTATTTCCAACTCTATACTTGAGTTAATATATTAATTATATACCCTCGTAACAAGATGACTGAATCCTTCCTTTTTCAACACTTAATTCAAACCAAAACAATCAAACAAATCACATATCTCTTAAAAATTACACATGCATTAGCTTAGCATCAAATCATTCACTTTTATATCTATAATCCATTCAGCTAAAACCACAAAACACAACCCAAGAATCAAACATTAACATGCAAGCATCACAATTGCATAAAAACATGGGATCAATTCACCACTCATTCCTTTAAATCATCTTTTAGCCTAAACGCTTACATGCAAAACTTTATCTTGACATGCATCCAAGTTTTCATTTCAATTCTCACTAGTAACTAATGCAATTAGCACATAAACTCACAAAAATCAACTTAATCTTCTTTTAACCATAAGACCCATTCGGGTTTTTAAAAAGAAACACACATGCATAGATAAATTTTGACATGCAAAGTTCTAAATCACAATTTCAACTTGTTTTAAGCCTTGACTTGGACATTCAACTCATTTCCCTTAGAAATCAAACCTAACTTACTTGATTATACTCAAATCTTGCATGCAATCATCAATTCACTTCTTTTAAACCAATAACCGCTCTAATTTCCCATTATTATTCTAAAACAATAATCCACAATCACTTTGTCAACAAGAATCAACTCAATAACTTCAAAAATCGAAAACCCATTCAATTTTTAGGCAATCACCACATGCAAATACTGAAATTAAGTTCTATGAATATTAGAGCTCAATAATAACATCATCACTCACCACCGGTTCACCGGAGTTCATCACCGGTGGCGGTGGTTTCATGGTGGTGCCGTCATTCGAGGGTGTCCAACCACAAAACCCCCGATTTTCCATCAATTTCTTAAAATAACTAACATGCACAACTTAGATATCATTATTTTGCAAGGAATCATGTTTAAACAAGGTAACAACAACAAGAACAACAATAACCGAGAGGTTCTCGGTGAACACACACACCTCGAACACACACAACACACATACACCTACATGCAACTGTGTTCTTTCATCTTTAGAGTATAAGAAGCTTAAATCTTGATTGAAGATTGATTTTTAATGGAAGTTATGGAAGGAACAAGAAGAGAGAGAGAGAGAGAGAGAGAGAGAGAGAGAGAGAGAGAGAGAGAGAGAGAGAGAGAGAGAGAGAGAGAGAGATTATACCGAGAGAGAGAGAAGAGATAGCCGAGAGTGAGATGAGAGAAAAAGAGAGTGAACCGGGTGAGGAAAAAGAAAAACGGAAGGGGAGTGAGGTTCTATATAGTGGGTAGCCAAAGGTATAAAGGTCTTTTACCCATTAGCTTCTAGGATCTTCCCTTTATTTTTTAATTTTAATTTCTAAAAACAATTTTGATAAATGAACAACCATCTCGTAAAAGATGGGAATGCAAAGAATAAAAATTTTAAAACGTAGATCTCGAAATTAGCTTTCCATCCATATCTTAAGAATAATTTTTGAGCGAACGGTTGATTAAATACGGATTTTACAAAATTATGCTTAAAATAGCATTTTAACTCCTTAAAATCATTTTAAAATGCAACGATCACGAAATAAACCCTCCAATCATTTTTAGAAAGTCTCTAGGACTATTTTGAAGATAACAAAACAAATTTCATGCCTTGACCATTCTCGAATAATTTTATAAAAATGTATAAAGGTTCAATAAACCATATTTTAATCAAATAAATTCCTTAAATCCGTTTAAAAATCAACAGATCGCGTAGTCATGCATACAGACAAGCAAGCACATATATTCACACATCACACTCATATCTGATCATAAAATTTCCCTTTTTATTAATATTCCCCATTTCGCGTATCGGGTCACGTTCTGCCTGACGGCCCGACGCTCAGCGTTTCAATTACGCTTCACAATTATCTTTATCAACCGACACGTCACTAGAACGTAATAATTACTTAAACATTCCATTTCACATATCAACACATATTTCTCATATTTAAATACTTTAATCCCTTTTTAAGACGGGTTTCGTTCTACCTGACGGCCCAACAACACAGCTTAACCCCTAAGCTGACTCTTTAAAATGGAACCCATCTAACTACGCTCCCCGATACTAATAAACAATAAAAACAATAAACCATAAAAATAATTTAATCACATAATTCATAATCACACCACCGAAATCATACTTTATTCACTTGATTACGTCAAGAAATTCCCAGTCGTTACACCCGTGAAGGGCCGACACCCGAGAGGGGTCGAAAAGTACCCCTGGTCATGAACAAACCATTATAACTTCCACGAAAATTTGAGTAGTTTTCCTAGAAGTTGGGGGGAAAATGATATGGAGACACATTAAACGTCACATTATTTATGCTTGGATTTCTTTTCCGAAGCCTAACATAAACCAGGTTGGTGAAGGCTTATTACAGACTAAGGATGGACCAAATCTTTAAGGCCCACAAGCCAAGGTCGTCAAGGTCCACAAACACAAGCTATTTGTGGACTAGGCCTGATACGGATGAAAGAACAGAGTCATGGCGTCCGACATAGACATTAACTCCTACAAGGAAGGCTCTAGAATCCTTTTCCTTATAAGAGTTCTAATTACCATATAAGTTGGAGAGTTGTCCACCAATTTTCTCAACACAAGTCTAGCCCTAGACTCACTTCTATATAAAGGGCTCTACCTCTCAAGCTAAAACTACATTTTGGCTTGATTCTATACAACACAAAGATACGTAGACATCTTACGAGGATAGCAAGTCGCCACCGCGAGAACAACTATTAAAGCTCGAAGCTCACAAACCCTAGCATTAAATACTAATGAACCCTAGTTTTTATTCCACAACACTTATCTTTGATTATACATTTTTCTTGAGAATAATATTGATTATTTATTCTTGTGATATATATAATTCATTGCTTATCAATAAATCTTCACTTTTATTTAATAAATATTTACTTTTACAATCTTGTTCTGCATCAAATTGGCATCTGAGCCGAATTCGATTCACTGTATCATTTTTACTGTTCATCATGTTCACTATTCATGATTTCACTGTTCACCACCGAATTCACCGTTAAACTCCGCCTGAATTTCTAATCAGGATTCTTCCCATACATAATACAATTAACCACCATATAGGTTTCATCAATCAACGACCATATAGCTGTTTCCCGCACACCACTTACCCTAAATCCCCAAATTCTAAACCTAAATACCCGACCCGATAAAAACCCTAGTTCCGAAAATAGCATAATCGGACCCTAATAACTCTACCCAAACCCGCAACACACCAACTACTACCCTAATCAGCCATTACCATAAAGAAAAGGAAGAATCAGATCGAAGAAAAAAAGAAAATCGTATCTGGACATCTAGACATGCCTGAGTTTAGAATATTGTCGCTAGCCACCAGAGTTAACGCAGCTTCCAGCATCTCTACTGATGTTGCTTGTCAAGGGCCGCATATGTTTGCTAGAAATTAGTTCTCGTTCTCCGTTGTCAAAGGTTATGACATCTTCTCTAAACATCAACTGTTTTCCTACTCATTTGCGTGAAAAACATAGGGTTATTCGGCTCCAGAATACTACAAACCAGCCCCTGATTTTGCAGGAACTTTAAATCTAGTTTTTGCAATTTGCACATAATAAAAAGTAGTCGATGAGCATTCCAGAAAGTGCAAATCAACCAATGCAACTTTCAAAATCTACTAATTCTGAGTTCTGATTTGTTCTTCAATTTCAAATGTTTTTCTATATCTTCAGACATGTCTAACATGTCGACTCATATCAAACATCAAATTGATATTGTGAAAGATAATATTTATTTTCTTAAGTGTGAACATGATGAGTTCTCCTACGAAGTCTATGTTTGTTATCACGGACGTTGGTTACTTTAATATGAGCCTAACTTAAAGGAGTTAATAATCAATATTATGAACTTTAAAGGATGGAAAATAAGTATCGTATTGAGCTAAGGAAAGAAAGATGCAAACTTGCAGATGATATTTACAAACTTGAAAAGGTGGAAGTACATGGGGCTTTTGAGACTCTCATCCCAGGTTAAACGTCTTGTACATTTGGAAAATGAGAAGATGATCAAAGAGGAGATGAAAGTTGAGCATATTGAAGAAGTTTCTATGGAAGATGACATTGAGGAGGTTAAACAAATTACAGAAGGTCCAACTAAGGGGTTAAAACAGGTGAACATATCGAGGTTGTAAAGTGAGGAGCAAGTGAAAAAAATTAAGCCACAACCTGGATGCTTTCATATTGTCAAGGATCATTGAGCAGTTGATGATATTATTAAGGTTTAGCACATTCACTTCATCATTCCAGAGTGCATGCCTAAACTACCTTCGCTTGCTTATCAAATGTTCAGATTACCTTTCACCTCAACTGTTTCTCTTGAAGAACATGAAGTTCATCTTGGTTCCATCTCATTCTTGCGTGATTCTTGATTTTTACAAAACTCATGGTCGAGTTTTCTCTAACAAGGGGAGAATGATGTGGAACGAGAATAAATAATTAATA
Organism: Apium graveolens; assembly: GCF_009905375.1. Taxonomy (NCBI): domain Eukaryota; kingdom Viridiplantae; phylum Streptophyta; class Magnoliopsida; order Apiales; family Apiaceae; genus Apium; species Apium graveolens. The sequence continues at coordinate 77,523,211 of NC_133650.1, read as the reverse complement.
TATATTATTAATTAATTTATATATATTTAGTGTAATGATAAATGATGTATTTATCTATATATTTTATATGTGGGGTTATGAGTATATTATTTAAGTAGTTTATTTATAATAAGTCCAATTATTTATGGGCCTTAGTCCAGTAGGTTTAATACTAGGGTTTTATAGTCTATATAAGTGATGTAATCCCCACATTATTACTTAGCTTTGATTATACATTTTTCTTGAGAATAATATAGATTAATTATTCTTGGGATAAATATAATTCATTACTCATCGATAAATTTTTGTTTTTGCTTAACAAATCTTTGCTTTTACAATCTTGTCCTGCATCACAAACTATACGTGACACTTTGTCAAACTTATGATTAGAACTTAAAAGAATAAAATATTATGCATTTCTAATTTGTTGCTACATATATAAATTGTAAAAAAAATGTTAAATCATAAATATGTAACACAAATAAAGTGAAAGAATACCGGGCACCATTTTTGAATTCGCTTAGGGCACCTAAGTCCCTAGGGTCATCCCTGCAAGTGGTGTCTGCTTGTTGAATGTGGAGCTACTAAAGTGTTAGAGAGATAAAATCGACCCCATGATTTTTTGTATGATCAGACATCAAAGTAACAAATTTGATTTTTTGAATTAATGTTGGTATCTTGCTCGTATCTCTAACATGAGATGAATAGACATTTAGTTTAATTATGTGTGATGTGGAATATCATATAGTCCAGGTTTGTTGACATTATTCTCAAGATTCAGCTCTTTATTTTTTCTCTTTGGCCATTGATTTGTGCACCATGCATGAAACTATCATTCAGTATGTGCACACTGGCTTGAGAAATCACTCATGGGGAACGTAAAGATTCACCAACTGGCTCTCTTTTACTGGATAACTTAATTATGAAACATAACATGTTCCCCAACGATCTTCTTACTGTAATTGGGGCTATAGTTTTTTCTTATATGAAATTTTATGGGGCTAATGTAAATCCCATCATTGTCTTGGTTAGAATAATAATGAGAGAAAATTCCCGGAAAATCATAATTTCAGTATCTAACTGCCCAAATTATCCAATGTCGGGCATGGTGCCCATTTTGACCACTCCTCTCCGCATACAATGTATGTGTATATCAAATCAAAAACCCGACCTTCACTCTCACCCTTCACCAATTACTCTCACATTTGATTGAAACCCGACCTTCACTCTCTCCCTTCACTAATTGCCCTCACATTTGACCGAAACAATCATCCGATGATTTTTACCTTTTTATAATTTCATTAAAATCTATTTTAAATAATTTTTAATTTATTAGGGTTCAACAATCCTATTTTGGTTTTTAGAATTATTAAAAACTTAAATAAGAAATGCAACTAATTTAACAGTTTTTAACATTTTAGGATTCAAAAATTTCCTTTTATATTTAGAAATACTAAAAAAATAATTAAAAAATACATTGATTTAGGATTTAGTGTTAAGGATTTGGGGCCTAGAGCCCAAACCCTAATTTAATTTGGGGTTGGCCCTAAATCCTAAAAACCAAATTATAATTTAAATTTTGTATCATAATTTTACATTTTGAATATTTAAGAGTTCAATAATTTTACATTTGAGTTTAGAAATAATTAAAAATGAATAAAAGACACAACTATTTAGGTCATGAGGTCATATATGTCGAAATTATGTCGTTCGATATATCTGAAATAGCATAAAGGAGATGCGTGGTCTAATTTTTTTTATAAAATTTAAGAACCTCTACGCACATATGATATGCGTATATCGCATATTCCGTATGCGTAGCTTTTGAAAATTTTAAAATAAAAATCAAATGTGCACGTGAATTGACATATGGCAGCCACGAACATGCATATCTACGATTAAATCTCTTATTAATCGAGATTATTTATTTATCGAGGTAAAGAAAACATTATCTCTATTATATTATACCTAAAAAAAGATTCATTTGAGATTATTCATTTATCGAATATTCATTAATCGAGAGTCTACTGGATAACGAACACTACTAGGTAGGCATTGTTGTGGATGCGCAGTCTTCTGGTTATTTTGGACACTAATTTAACACGTGAGTATTATTAAAAAAATAAAATGGTGAAGTAATAAAAAAATAAGTTGGGTTAAGGTGACGTAAAAAGGTGAAGTAAAAAAGGGGCTAACTTCTTTCTAATTTTTGTAGGTGTTACGCCCAGATCTTCTTTGGACTGAATTAACGGTCTTCAACCACTCGGGAACTACCTTCGGCTGCTACTTAAAAGGGAAGAGAATGCGAGGGATTATCCCCCCGATTCACCTTCGGTGTGAGAATAAGAATCTAGATGTAGAGTGGGTTTAAGAAATACAAGAAAGTAGAGAGTATTTGAGAGAATGTGTATCTAATCCTTTATGTCTTACTTTCCTGGGGTTTTTATACCCAATCCTATCATCAATGCTTCATCCCTTACACCTTATTAATGGAAGGAGGAGAAATGAGGCATTGTGATTGCACAATCTCAACGGTTAAAGGAAAGATGGGCCCCGGCCTGTGGTGCTTAGTGGGCTTCGGTTCCTGGTCCCATTGGACCTTCGGCCCAACAACATGATTGTCTACTGGGCCTTTGTTCTTTGGGCCTTATTGGGCTCATAGATAACATGTCCCTATCCATCGGTCGAACCTTCAGTCGAGTTGATGGACATCGATCTTGGCCCATCTTGGGGTGAAGAAACCCTAGGACGATGGCTTCGGTCTTGCTTCGACTTCCATCCGTACACGTGGTGATACTGTGGGGCACTAATGGGACAACTATCTATCACGTCGTTCCATAACTCAATCTCAGCTGTTGAATTTTAACCATTTTCATCTGGACCATGTATTTTAAAACATCCCCAAACGTCTCTTTTTTTGGCACTTAAACTCATTTAGGCGCCTATATAAAGAGTCAATATGCACCTTTGTATTTATTTTATCCTTTTCTAGCAACCAAACACTCATGACAGCAAACACTCTCCAACTTATTTCAATCACGGGCAGTTGCAACTCTTCTTTTCCCAATCACCCTATTTCTGTCAAGCAGCATCTCTAAATTAGTAAGTGTTTCTAGCATTTCTTTTCCTTTTATGTGCAAGTTATCTATTTTTATATTCGAGTTATTTGGGGTGTCTTCTTGGCTCTAGGTTTGGGGTTTTGCTATTTTTTGTATGGGGTGTGTTTTCTGGGCAGGTTGTACGTTTTTTCTAGGTTTCTGCCTTTTTAGGGGCACCCAATGGGTTTAAAGAGGGCATGTGAGTTATTTCTAGTCAATAACTCTCTTTGAGGGGTTCTTGGTTATGGAACAACCGTCGGGAGCTGACCCAGGGTATTTAGTTTTTCCTCCTTCTCTGCTAGTTGAGTTTAAAGCAGGCATGCGAAGGGTTTTGGGAGAAAGAACTTCCTTCGGGAGCACTTGTCTGTATAACATCCTTAGGGAGCCGACTCTGGCCATTCTCTTGTTCGCTCGGTTCCAAGACATGTACTCAATCCTTTTGTCCTTTTATCTTTCCTTTTTTCGTTTAATCCGAGTACATGGACTAATTTGTCTCTTTATTTCAAAATACAAGGACATGGACCATGGGAATCCTCCAGCTGAGACTTCTGTTCTGAGAGTGAACACTCTGGCTAGGACTTCTTCCATTTATCCTAAAATAATGGGACAGGCTCTTTTTGGCTCCGTGGCATCGTACCCTACGACCAACAATCGCTCGGAGCTGTCGAAGGAGCACGTGGGCCAAATTTACTTTGACTATTCCATTCCACGGGGTTACTTTTGGTTGTATACCGCCAAGGAGGATGAGTGGATCTATGATACTCCTGGATTGCCCAAGGGGTATGGGGACTGCGCTGTCGGAATATCCGAAATGGTGTTTAAGTGCAGCTTCAGAGTGCCGCTGCTGAAGATTTTGAGGAGGCTCTTCAGCCATTTTGGAATTGTACTGGGGTAGATGGATCCAAATGGATTCATCCATATTAATAGTTTCCACAACCGGTGCCTCCAAGCCAGGAATCAACCTCTCCCCGGTTATTCTAGTATCATTATAATTTCGGAAGAACCCGAAGAGCCCGGGCTTCTACAACTTTGCCGCCGGGCCGGCCGGCCGGACTGGACGGCTACTAATTCCAGAAATAAATCCACCCACACCCACTGGTGCTTCATTAGTGGGCTGAAGTTGGCCGAGATCTCGGTATGGCGTGAGGTCAATACTTCGGCACTTATAATGCCGAACTTGTTAGAGGAGAAGAAGGACCTCTACGCGGCTCTAGTGGACGCGAAGGTGGTGAAGCTCGGTCCCGAGAACTTCCGGGATAAGGATTGGATTATGAGCTTGTGGGGTGCAGGTAACAACTTTCTTCATAGTTTTTTATATATAATTTGTCTCATAACCGCTTTCCCTTATTCGGTCTTCTTTTTCCTTCTTCCGTCTTTATGCCTTTTATATTTTACTGCCTTATGATATCTACTTAGATTGAATTTTCATCTTTTCTCTTTTGTTTTTGGCTTTCATTTTCTAGCAGGGAGGCCATCATCGAGAGGAAGAAGGCCAGGGAGGTCGAGAAAAGGGCTGCAGAGGAGGCAGCGAAGGCCAAGGCGGCCATCAAGAAGGTCATTCCGGATTCTTCTGAGGAGGAGATGGAGGATGGAGGCGAGGCTGAGAGGACGTTTCCGCTGCAACAGGCTCCTTCGGCCTCTGAGGACATCTAGGGGATGACCTGGAGTTCATAGTAGAGGGGGTCCCTTCCAAGAGGCTCCAAAACAGAGATGGGGTCGTTCAGACCTTCGTCCATGGTTGGGCCGTCATGACGTCGGACCTTACTGTCTACCCTGCCAGGGAGTCGACGAAGGAGGTGTCTTCGGACCTGAGCCACGGTCTTCAGCTTTCAGCTGAAAAGGCTTCCTTTGCGGAAGCCTCTCCGATGGAGGCATGCACTGAGCTGAAGACTTTCCTGTCCCTGGTATGTAGTTGATTTGTATTTATTTATCTTAGTCCTTCTTCATACTTTTCTCTTCATTTATTTGACCTATTCTTTTGCCTTTTGTATTTTTTACAGATTGCTGCTTGGGCTGCTGCTGTGGAGGACAAAGTCCGAAGGGAGAGGAGGGCCATGATGACTGAGGAAGAGTTGGGAAGGGTGCAAACCCAGAACGGCATGCTGGTGGGCCAGGACAAAGTGTTGCAAGCGGATAAGTGAAGGATGGAGGGAGATCTCGCCTGGGAGAACCGGAGGATCATTCACAGGAATGATCAGCTGAATAAGTCCCGCAAAGAACTTCATAAAACTAAAAAGCAGTTGGATCAGACCAAAGAGCAGTGCTTCCAGTTCAGGGCTGACTATGTCCTTGAGAATGGCCATGGCCTTGGATGGGATCATAAGTCCCTGTTAGATGACAGCTTGGAAGACCCCATAGGTCGGGCGGCCGTGGAAGCTTCTATTGTCTCCTTGGGCGAGGATAAAGAGCTTTCTGATGAATACCCCCAGTTTTAGATGCTTCTTTCCTTTCATGGACTTATAATTTTTTGTAATATTTTAAGTTGATACTTCTGCCTCCGGACTTCTTGTAATTTAACTTGCCTTTGGGCATGAATTTTATTTCCGAATACATCTTTTATTTTTGCCCGCATTCCGTCATAATTTATTTTTACTTCATTCATTATATCTTCGGCTTTATTTTCTCCTTACCCATTTATGTGTAGTGTTTCTTCTTCGTCTTCGGCTAGAATTTTTCCTTAGCTTGATTTTTGCCTTAGCAATTTCTGTGCAGTTATTCTTCTTCGTCTTCGGCTAGAATTTTGCCTTAGCATTTTTTTGGCTATTTTATGTAATATCCTTCTTTAACCCCAAGTGGTAAAGGGGAGAGGCCCCAGCCCAAAGGGAGCCTCAGGCCATTAACAGTGAAGAGAATATGTACTTTTGAGCGAAGGAACAAGGGGATGGCCTTCTTTTGGGGGCCCCTTGGCGAGTCCTCCTTCGTTTCATCAGTAAAAAATTGTACTTAGAAAAATTTAAGCTTAGCCTATTAGGGGAAGTGCTCGTTTTTTCGGGATTACCCCTAGATGATACCTTCTTCGCTCTCCAAGTGTTCTGTAAAAAAATAATTGGATGTAGGATTTGAGGATGAAGGGCTTGTCTTCCTTGGGATCGCCCCTAGACAAGGATTTCTTCATTCCTTCGGAAATATCGCCTTTTTAATTGTTCTCTTTGGTGAAAGTGAGAAATTACTTAGGGATAGATGAATGGGAATTTTGTTTTTCTGGGTCGCCCTTAGACATTCCTCATTCGTCATTGCAGTGTACACCCACTTTATAATTGAATAATAGTTATGGGGTGAAGGATATTAGTCTATTTAGAATTTCCCCTAGATAATGTTCATTCTCCCTTTCATCTTAAGCAAAGCAAACATGGCGACCGAAGGGTTTATCTTCTTCGGGGTCGTCCCTAGATAATACTCGTCCGGCCCCTCAGTTTGTAGTAATTTTAAGTAATAAATTTGCGAGAAATAGTGCATCTTTATTGATCATTAAATCATTACAATTTTCACATGGAAATTAGAATGATGTACAAATAAGAAATAAAAGAAATTTTCCTTACTGATAAAATTTTCGGAGGCAACTGGCATGCCAAGTGTTTTTGATTGCTTCGCCAACCTGTGTTTCAAGCTTGTAAGTTCCTGGGCGTACGACCTTGGTTACTTTGTAGGGCCCTTCCCGGTTCGGCTGAAGTTTCCCTTGTCTTGTCGGCGTGGATGCGGTTAGTTCTCATTGGACCAGATCTCCGACGCTGAACGACCTCTTTTTAATTCCAGAATCATAGTATTGGGTTGTCTGTAGTAAGTATTTCATGTTTCTTTGGTGGACAACCTCTTTTTCCTCTTCTAACTAGCCACATTTGCCTTTAATCCGAAGTTGTTGATGTTAGGAAATTAATAACACACATAGGGGGTGATTTTATTTTACTATTTTAAGCTTTTCTTGAATCTTTTATGGTTGAACAAAGTAAATTAAATCTTGTAGTAAAAGTGTGTTCATGCAGAAATTAAACTTGCAAGAATAAAGAACACAGATCTTTAAAACTCACTTAATTTTATATTAAAATTAAGAATGTTTTGCTATAAAATTTCTAGGTTCTTTGTTGATAAAGAGCTTAGCTTCTCCTTGAGAGTGTTACAAGATTTTCTATCTTAATTGTTATAGTTGACTGAAGGACCAGTATAAACTTTATAATTTAGTTAACTGCTGGTTTACAAAGTATACAATAAGACATGCTATTAGATTTAGTAAACAGTCACTTGTCATTTCCATTTATAGAAAAGTACATCTTCTATTTCTGGCTTAGCATTTCTTTAGCATCCCGTGTTTACTTTGATCCTCCTTTGTCAGTTAGTCTTCGCCATTGATCTTGCACATCCTTCAAGCTGCTTTTTGTAGACTTGTCAATCTAGCTATTTTGATTGTTTGTTGATTGTTAATCTTGGATATTGAACTGATATGCAATTTTGTACTCTGAGATTTTACCTCGAGATCTTCAGTTTGATTTATAGAGAACTTGACATCTCGATAAGTATATTGGCTTATCGAGATCTTTAGTACTTTATAGTTAATTTGGCTTGTAGAGGTCCCAAGTTCTCTATATGAGAATTTGGCTTGTCGAGATCTCTAATCTTCATATCTTCACTTTGACTTATTGATAACTCCGAGTTCTCTAGTGACTTCTTGACTTGTCGATATCTCAGAGTTCTCTCGTCAAATTTGACTTGTCGACATCTCAGAGTTCTCTAGTCGATTTTGACTTATCGATACCTCTGAGTTCTCTAGTAGAATTTGACTTGTCGATAACTCAGAGTTCTCTAATGAATATTAACTTGTCGATAACTCTGAGTTCTCTAGTGAATAAATGATTTATCGATATCTCCAATCTTCATGTCTTCAATTTGGCTTGTCAATATCTCTGAGTTCTCTATAAGCTTTCCTAAGTTCTCTATAAGTCTTCCTGAGTTCTCTATAAGTCATTCTGGAGTTCCTGAATGACTTCTCTATAACACTAAATATGTGACTTCTAGAGATCTTGACTTAGAATATTTTTCCTTTAACAGATTTATTCAACTCCAAGCTTCTTCATAATTCTTCTCAGGCATGATCTTCTTGATCTTCTTCCAGATAGAATTCTTAGGCTTGACACTGTTTATAAAAAAAGACTCCAGTCTGCTCCTTTGATATTTTTACAGACTTTAAGTGTTACAAGTACAAAATACGAATTAAGATAACATTAAAACTTACTTAGGGTTGACAAATTGTCTTAGTCTTATTAAAGTATAGGCATGTCTTGCACAACAATCTCCCCCAATTTGTGAGAAGATTGATTAACACAAATTTATGCCTGTTAACAAGACTAACCCCAAATTTAAAATGATGGAAAATAAAATTAATACACAAAGCTTGATAGAATTACAACTTTTGTTCAACATAAGATTTACAAAGTTCAATCGTTACAAGTATCAGGTAAAGACAGTTTTTGTATCTGCTTCTTCCCTAATAACATCCTTCAAGTGATCAAGAATTTTCAGTTCTTTTATAATAGGTGTTTCACTTAGAACTTCTAGAAGTTTTTATCTTGCTACCTCGGGATAACCACTGTCTAGCAAATCTATTATAAATCTTGAGAATCCACCAGCTTTAATGTTTAGAAATTTCCCATCTTTAGAGATTCTGCTCATTCCTTTTTCCTTGAGCTCTTTTGATCTTTTTATGTACATATCTATTTCTTCATCATACTTCCTCCTTCTTTCTTCAGCTTCAGCCTCATTTTTTTTCTTTGTTTCCTCCCTTTCAATCAACCATTCAGCTAGAACTGATCTCCATGCCCTTGTAGTAGTATCCTTGTCCTTTAGCAAATTTATCACCCTCTTAATTTATGTGGGAGACAGAGAATCCATTAAGTCATTGCCAAGAAAAGTGAATGACCCATCTTCAAAATAAATTTTAACTTCTCTCAGGGATACAACCCAGACTCTAACTTTTTCTTCAGCTAGATGTTGGAAATAATTTTTATCTGAGGTGCACCAATTTAGAGGTAGAAAGTCAGATTCCTTAAAACAGTTCTATATGGCCCTTTAAGTGACTTCTCCTTTCTTTGTAGGCTTGACTTTCTTAGGCTTTTTCCCAACAGATTTGTGATTGATTTTCAGTGAGGGTTTGGCTAAAAGTAGGGTTGTCATTTTCTTCAGATTTTTCTGGCTTGTAGTGATTGGAATTTTTAGGAAAGAGTTGACTGTTTGTTTGTACAGAAATTTTGGCTTTGAGGTTTGAGGTGGTTTGATGTTTGAGATAGTTGATGTTGTAGGTTAAGCTGAGGTTTGAGTTGGTTGTGTTTGGATTTTTAGGGTTTTCTGTGATTCTGAACCATCATGCCTTCTCTTACTTCTCCTTTGACTAGCTCTCTTCTTCTCATCATTCTTCTTATCATCCTCTTTCTTTCTCTCACCACCCTTGTTTCCAGATGGCTTAGTGGACTGACTTGGATTTGAGCCAGAAGGATTTTGATCATCTTTCTTCTGCTCATTATCATCCAAATCATCCTTGTTGATTTGAGTTTTGGGCAAGTTGGCTTCTGCATCACTCAAGTATCTTCTCAACAGCTTTATCATTTCTTCATCTTTAATAGTTTTGTTACTTTTTGTTTTCAGCTCAGTTTCAAGAGTCAATATAAGCTTCTTGCTGGCCATGACATACTGCTTAGGAACTTGGAAGTGTTTGGTAGTAGGACAGATATATGCCACTCCCTTGCTCGGCTATAGATAAGCTTCTAGGAAAGCAGCCACTTGTGCATTCTTCAATTCTGTTAGCAAGAGAGTGTCTTCATGAATCACTACTCTGACTTTGTTTATCGGAATATCTAACTCAGATGCCCTCCTAGAGATAAGACAGTTGAGGGACACCTGCATACATCTGTCTACCCCTGAGTCATTGATGTTGACCACTATCCTTCTTTCCTTGAAGTTGTCTCTTGTCACAAAGATTACCCTTATTGAGTTTATTATCATGTCCAAGGCTTTCTTGTAGGTGAGGAAATTATCATTGAGAGAAGCCCTGAGTGCCTTAATCAATTCATCAAATTCCCTTCTTAGACTGGAACCCTCAGCTACTTTAAAAAGTCTCTCCATTCCAATATCAGCTTCTTAACTTAAGCTCTTTTCAGCACCTTGGACATATTGAGTAGATGATCTTGATTGTGCTAGCCTAGCCTTTATCTCCCCCTTAGCCTTGTTGGCAGGCATGAGGAGGGGAGTCGATATTTCAGGCGTCACAGCTTCAGGTAGTGCAGGCAATGGAATATTGAGCTTACCCATGATTGCCCCCAAAGCAATTGAATTATGTATTTGTAGGTGTTGTGGGAGTCCACCAAGGATTGGATGTTTACCTGTTAACTATGCACCAGTGTGGTGAGACAATGTACTTGAGCTGTGAGCTGTTCATTTGATGTTTGCAGTGTGGGGACTTGTTTTTGAAGAGTTTAAATTTGAATATTGGTTAATGTAGATGCAGGTTGATGAGAGCTTGATGTGGAGATAGCAGTAGAGGATCCAAATGTAGCTTGCACAAATTATAAATCCCATCCATGACCAAAGGAGAAGAAGTGTATCTTGCAGTGTGCATCTGATCCAACTTCAACCTTGTGTCATTGGATTTAGTGATATGATTTTGAACTTGATTGTGTAAGGCTACAAAAGAGTTCTTGAGTTGAGTTACACTTTTATCAACCCCACTGAGTTCATATCTAAACATTTGTTCTGAGAAGATTTTGAATTGATTTTTGATCTCAGTTTGAGAGGGAATGATTTCATCCATCTTTTACCTTACCATCTTCCTGATTCTGTCTTCATGACCAGTCAATCTTAGTTCTAGTGCTTTTCCAAAGAGATGGAAGGCTTTGAGTTGAGCTTTTGAAACTTCATTAACTGCATCAGAGACTTCACTAGGTATTAGTGCCTTAGAGTTGCTGCCCATAATTGTTAAGTAGTCTTCCCTGAACTTAGCTAACACATCCTCCATTTCCAGACTATAGTCTTTGTTCAACCAAACATCACAGTTGCCATCATGTTCAGCTTCATTAACAATTTTGTCTTGTTGTTCTTGGATATCTGATTGATAGGAGAGCATGATTGCTTGGTAGTCCTGGTTAGACATGTCAAAGGTCAGCAATTGTTGAGAAATTTATGATAGGCCTGCAAGCTAATCTACCCTGAACTCTTCAAGATTTGATTGTGGTGTAGCTGCTTGGAACCAGGTAGAGACAAGGTGTGGTTGAGAAGTTGATGGTTGTGAGGTTGAAGGTTCAGAAATACCTGTGACTGAGGTCACAGTTTTACTCACAGATTGCTCTATGGTTATGTCTAGTTGTTGTTCCATACTTGTTGTGGAAACCTCCAATTGAATTGGAGGGGATATAACTGGGTTACTTCCATGTACACCAGTCTCAAACCCTTGTGTGTCTTGCAACACACCGGCACTTGAATATGCTATACTTGCCTCACATATGACAGGATCATTGGAAATTGTACTCCTAACATCAACTGCTAAGGCAATTTCTGGTAGGGTTTTGAGGGGAGTTGTCCTTACACATGAGGAACCTCCAATTGAATTGGAGAGGATTTAGGTAGCTCCCCCTTAGGAGTACTACCCTCAAACCTAACAGTCTGTGAAGATTGATTTGCACATGAAGGTGCAGTTTGAGTTTCCATGGGGTCTTCAGTAAAAACTGATGAATCCCCCATGTTTGTGATGGTGTCATCAAGGACTACCCCAGCTAGTAGCCTCTCACCATCTAAATGAGTTGTCTGGGTGGTGAGCAAGACTTCTTGAGCCAATTCACTTGAGTGAGTTTGCATTTGAGATTTGAGTTCAAGTACAGTTGGTGAGGAAGAAATTTGGGATTTGAAAGAATGTTGCTCAGATAAGAGTGTTGGCAGCTCCCTCTAAATAGATGAGGGAGCTTCAAGAGATGTGCTCTCACAGTGTATGCCATCCTTATTTCTCCTACCATACACTTGAATTGCTTCAGGTGCAGGCTGTGCAGACTCAATAATGGGTGCTTTTATAACTGTATCTTGTTGGGAGGATGCAGAGGTGGCTTGAGTGGTCAGCTCATTTTTCTTACTCCTTTTAGATCTCTTGACCAAAGGTGACTCTTTTTCATCTTGATCCTCACCACTCTCAGTTACAACAGTTAACGTTTCCCCCTTTCTCTTCTTTTTACTCACCTCATCCTTTTGAGAAGATGAGGTGGTTGGTTGCCAAGCTTCTAAAGGTTTTGAAAGATTGAAAGAATGGTTACAGCTTGGGAAGATCCCTGTTGGTGTTCCTGTGCTTGTACTTCCACATGTTCAGGGATCATATGTGTGCTACATTGTATGTTAGATCTCATGTCAGGCATAGGGTAAGGGTAAGTCCTAAACCTCTCCAACATGAATGGAGTGATTTTCAGACTTACATTTACCTTATTCTTTGTAGTAATTGAGCCAAATATTATTTTGGACACTTGCTTACAGTTGCCTATTTTTGTGTTATCTATACCATTCAATAGATGTATGTCTGCTACTTTATGAGTTAAAGTGGACATGATAAATCTAGGAAAGAAAATTTTCTTACCTCTAGCTGACAGGGGCATTGTTACCCTGGTTGCAAGTTCTTCCAGGATCAACAGACCAACATTCAAGTGTCTGTTGTGGGCAATTAAATGCACCAGCTTTTGCACAATACTTGAGATGTTGTCATACCCTATTTTCCTGCAAGTGAAGGCCCTCACCACTGAATCAATAAAAGACTACTCGTTCCTTAGATTCGTTATGTTTAAGCTTGATAGATTGATTCTTCCACCATAATTAATGAAGTCCATAAACTCAGTCAGCTCATCAGGAGTTGGCACCTCCACCAGATTCTCAGTTGGCAGCCCCAAAGCTCTATTCACATCTTGGTCATTGAATTCTATCTGTTGGCTTCCAATTGTGCATGTCACCATCATAAAGAGAGTTGTCAATCATATCAGTTCTCACTACTGCTGTAGTCCAAAATTTATGCAAAACATCCATATACAGGATGTGATTTGCAGTCAAAGTTCCTGTAAGATAAGACTCAGCCAAAAGTTTCACAAACCCCTTGAAATTGTCAGGAGCTTGGTTAACATCAGTAAAAGCAAGATAGTTGGTTCCTTTCTCTGGAATAGAGGCTCTTGCAATATTTTGGGCCATTGTTGATTGATGAGAATGAATGGGTAAGAAATTTTTTTGAGAAAGGAATAAAACTGAGAGAGAAATCGGTTTTTGCCTGAAAGGCTAGGTCACTTGAGATCTCGAAAATTGTATGTATGTATATGTATCAAGAAGTCTGGATATTTATAGTAAAAGCAAATGACTTGTCGATAACTCAAAAATAGACGTTTGGAATTTGTCTATCGAAAAGTCATTTTTAAGAAATGAAGTACATATCGAGAAGTCAGTTTAAATTACTCTTATAGAGAACTAAAAATTGACTTATCGAGATGTCAAATAAATACCCAGTTTGTCCAAAAGTGGACTGAATTAATTCAAACTTTTATTTGAATAAATTCAAAATAAAATTAGAATAAATTTTCAAAAAGTATTTTACCAAAATAATTTATTAAATTAAATTATTTCAGTTCTGAGTTATTGATAAGTCAAAAATTATACTTGTAGAGAACTTTGTGAATTAACACTACTAGAGAACTCTATAAGGACCTATCGATTAGTCATTTTTAAGCTTATCGAGAAGTCACTCGAGAAGTCAGTAAATTGACTTGTCGAGAACTCACTCGAGAAGTCCTAAAATGACATGTCGGGAAGTCAATTAGACTTATCGAGAACTCAGTTCTCTATATACTTTTGACCAATATAATTCTGCCTTGTGTTAATTTTACATATTAATGATGTAAATTAACAATTGAGCAGTTTACTTAGAATTTGAAAAATTCCAAGTTAAATTTTGAATTTTGAAAAATAAATATGCAGAGATTTCTGAAATATTTATAATTTATATTTCAGTTAATTTCCAATTTAAATCAAATAAAGATTGATTTATTAGAAATTAATCTGCTGTAAAACATTAGCTGAGTTCTTGCCTTAGGATGAAGAATTAAGCATTCCAATTTCACCTACAAGTCTGGTGAAAGTTGCTTAATCCAAAGGTTTAATAAAAATGTTAGCTAATTATTTTTCTGTTGGAACAAAAATGAGCTCAATGGTACCATTTGTAGCATGCTCTCTAATAAAATGGTACCTTACATCAATGTGCTTTGTTCTAGAATGATTAACTGGATTAGCTATTATAGATATAGCACTAGTATTGTCACACATCATAGGAATTTTGTGTAACACTAGGCCATAATCCATTAGTTGATTTCTAATCCAAAGCACTTGAGCACAACAACTTCCTGCAGCTATGTATTCAGCCTCAGCTATAGAAGTTGATACATATTGTTGTTTCTTGCTATACCAGGATACAAGTCTTTGTCCAAGAAATTGACAACTTCCACTAGTACTCTTCCTGTAAATCCTGCATCCAGTAAAATCTGCATCTGTGTAACCAACAGCTTCAAAACCAGTTCCCTTAGGATGCCATAATCCTAAGTTTGGAGTTCCCTTCAAATATCTGAAGATCCTCTTCACAACCATCAAATGTGATTCTTTTAGATTGGCTTGAAATCTTGCACACAGACATGTAGCAAACATGATATCTGGTCTACTTGCAGTTAAATAAAGCAATGATCCAATCATCCCTCTATAGCTTGAGATATCTATACTCTTGCCCTTTTTATCTTCATCCAACTTTGTTGCAGTAGACATAGGTGTAGATGCAGGTGAACAATCAACCATCCCAAACTTTTTCAATAAATCCTTGACATACTTAGTTTGGCTGATGAAGATACCGTCACTTCTTTGACTGACTTGAAGTCCAAGAAAGTAACTCAGTTCCCTCATCATACTCATTTCATATTCACTTTGCATAAGCTCGGATAATCTTTGGCAAAGCCTCTCATTTGCAGAACGAAAGATGATATCATCCACAAAGATCTGAACTAGTATCATATCATCACCATGTTTCTTATAGAAGAGAGTCTTATCTATAGTACCTCTAGTAAAACCATATTTCAGTAGGAATTCTGACAGTGTGTCATACCAAGCTTTAGGTGCATGTTTTAGTCCATATAGAGCTTTGAGTAACTTGTACACAAAATTTGGAAATTCTGGATCTTCAAAGCCAAGTGGCTGTTGCACATAAACTTCTTCTTCATGCTCACCATTCAGGAAGGCACTCTTGACATCCATTTGATACACTTTAAAATTTGAATGTGCAGCAAATGCTAGAAAAATCCTTATTGCTTCAACTCTTGCAATTGGAGCAAAAGTTTCATCATAATCGATTCCTTCTTTTTGTGAGTAGCCTTTTGTAACCAACCTTTCTTTGTTTCTAGTAACTATACCATTTTCATCCATCTTATTTTTGAACACCCATTTTGTTCCAATAATGCTTCTATTCTTTGGTGCAGGAACCAATTCCCAAACTTTGTTTCTTTCAAACTGATTCAGCTCTTCCTACATGCCAGATATTCAATCAGGATCCAATAGAGCTTCATCAATTTTCTTAGGCTCTACTTGAGACAGAAAACATGCATGTAGGCACTCATTAGCAGTTGCACTTCTAGTCCTCACACCAACAGTAGGATCACCAATTATTTTTTCTCTAGTGTGACTTCTATCCCAGTTTCTTGTATGAGTTTGTTGACTTGTGCCTTCATCACTTTCTTCATTATTGGTATGACTGCTAGGAACTTCTTCTCTTTGTCCCCCCGAGTTTGTGCTATCAAATTCAGGTGTTTTAGTTGAGCTTCCATTTGCTTGATTTTCTTGTTCAGTAGACTCTTCATTTGTCATCTGTTGTTCATCAACTACATCTTCCCCATCAGAATCACTATCAATGTTGAGTTTTCAAATGCAAGGGCTTCAGCTTCATTATCATCAAGGCATTCCAAGGCTAGACACTTGTCATCATCAAAAGTCTCATCTGTGCTCTCCATAATCTTCTTTTCGTCAATCGCATAAACTTTGTAGGCTGTTCTTTCTAGTGAATATCCCAAAAAATTTGCTTCAAAGACTTTTGAGTTAAATTTTCATATATATTCAGAGTTGTCTTTCAAAATATAACACTTGCTTCCAAACACATGAAGATGCTTTACAGTATGCTTTCTTTTAGACATGATTAAGTAAGGTGATTTTCCATGTACCTTGTTAATAAGATATTTGTTCAGAGTGTAACATGCAGTGTTAACAGCCTCTTCCCAGAAACTTGTTGGCAACTTGGCATCTTGCATCATTGTTCTAGCAGCTTCAACTAATGGTTTGTTCTTGATTTCAACTACTCCATTTTGTTGAGGTGTTCTAGCAGCTGAGAATTCTTGAACAATGCCTTTACTTTTGCAGAAGTCACTCAATGTTGTATTTCTGAATTTTGTTCCATTATCACTTCTCAATCTTTTTACACATTTGTGATCTTCAGCCTGTTTTTCTATCTTCTTGATATGCTCAATTATGATGTGTGGAGTTTCATCTTTAGAGTGCATGAACTCTACCCAAGTGTATCTTGAGAAATCATCCACCATCACAAGTGCATATTTGTTTCTTGAAATTGATAAGACATTTATTGGCCCAAACAAGTCCATGTGAATAAGTTGCAATGGTGCACTTATAGAATTCACAGTTTTTGACTTGTGACTTGATCTCTTCATTTTTCCTTTCTGACAAGCTTCACAAACTTCAACTTGAGCAAACTCCAGTTTAGGCATATCTCTTACTAACTCCTTTTTTACCAAGGTGTTAATTATCTTGAAATTCAAGTGAGACAATTTCTTATGCCATAGCTTGCTTTGTTCTTCTGATGCCTTGGTGTAGAAGCAACAAATTCTATCCTTATTTGTTGAGTCTAAGTCTACAGCAAATAAGCTTCCTTTCCTTGCTTCTTTCAGAGCAACTTCACCAATTTTCTTGTTGCTAAAAGTGCATTCTTCTTTGTTGAATAAAACTTCAAAGTCTTTGTCTGCAAATTGTCTAACACTGAGAAGATTCACTTCAAGACCAGCTAGTAGTGCTACATCATCAATGACAATATTTTCAAAAACAATTTTGCCATATCCCATTGTGAATCCTTTACTGTTGTCTCCAAAGGTCACCAAAGGGCCAGCTTTCTCCTCATACTGTGATATCAGAGAAAGTGTTTGTCCTAAATCCAATCATGTATGATGAGTTAGGAAAAACTTTCTTGTATTCCTATTTGATTTCATTTTGAATTAATAAAAGACTTGTTATATTTTTATGGGCTTTATCTATTTAAAATGTATTAAATATGATGTTCCATAGTTTAGAGTAAAGCTTCTAGAATTATAATGAGATTATAATAATGGGATCTAGAAGATGACAACTCTGGACTTAAATAGTTCCTGATCATAGGATAACTAATTGGATGTTAGTGGATCCGCAAAGATTGGTACATACTATGCTTGCTCCCTTCAGGAGGATGTCTGTTCTCATCGACATTTGTGTGGTGACATTATAGCTGGTATGTAGGTGCTTATTAGGGAATAAGTTCACTGAACATGACTTGATAAATTGAACAACTAATGGAGATTACTCACGTGTCAATAGTTATTCACTGAGTGATAGTTGTACAAGTGTCCTTAGACTTGAGATCATTAAAGGTATCTTATATATAATGAACTGTGCTTTGGTTTAGTCCTTAGTCTCAAGGACATCCATTAGGTCTATTCTGGGCATAGGGATTTGTGTATAGAGATAGTTAACGTCAATAGAGGATCTACCCCTTCCAGTATAGGAAGAGAATATCCTATGTTATTCTTAGTATGCGAGTTCTGGAATCTCTGGCCAGAGTGTATGAAATTAGAAAGGAGTTTCTAATTTGCATTAATATGAACTTTGCATTATGAATAAGAAATCATATGATTAAATTTGATAGGCTTGACACAAGATCCATGCCTTGTATTTAATCGGGATATTATAAGGGTAGAAGGAATTCATTGTACGGTAACTAGTCACTGACAGATTCTTGATGTTCTAAGCAGTGAATTCATATTATCCGGATAGTCGCGATATGTTGAGAAGCATCACTCACGATGTAGAATAAATATAATTAATCAGATAATTATATTTAGTGAATTTTAATATTCATATAAATAATTAATAAAAAGTTTATTATTATTTATTTCTACTACCGGCATAATATTGAACCTACAGGGTCACACCATAAAAGAATATTTCTTTTGATGAATAATGAGAGAGAGAATTATTTTTCTAAATAGTTAAGAAAAAGAAATAATGATTAAAATAGTTTTAATTATTATTAAAGCATTTTATGAAGATAAAATATGGGGGTTAAAATATATAAAGATATATTATAAAACCCTAGAAGAGTCCTATAAATAGAATGAGATGGATGGCTCATTTGGATAAGATACACAATTTTGGTTTTGTGAAAACCCTAGCCTCCATCTTCTTCCTCTCTCTCTCTCTCCCAAAACTCCATTTTTATAAAAGCTTAGTTTTATAAAAAGGTTCATCGAAGAGGATCGTTCTTGGTGGATACCGGTAGAGTGCTTCACACACTGAGGAGCAACTGCTAGCACTCCAATTTTATAAAGCTTCGATTCACGAGGTATGGTTTCGATTCTTCACTTTTTCCCTTTTATATGTTTTTCTATATGTGCGGTATATGGTTTTTACGGAATAATTGTTATTTCACGCTTCCGCTCATCTGTAAATTCCTTCATTGGCATCAGAGCTAGGTTCTGCATATAGAGATTCATATAAAAAATTTCAGATTTTTTAATGCATGTATGGATTTATTATGATTTTTGCAAGTTTATTTGGATTTAATTATGAATTAATTCGAAATAATTTTTGCATGAGATTTTGACTACTGATCTGGGTTCTACAAGTGTTGTAGATCATCTAGGTATTTTTTTCATAATTTTGTGATGTGTAGATTATTTGTTATGAATTTTTAAAAAATTGTTTTAATTAAAATTGAAAAAATAATTATGCATGTGAATAATTATGATTAAAATTTGCACAAGGACCCATGGCTGATTTGGTATTTTTCTGCTACTCCCTGATTTAAGAAATCATGTTATTTTGATTTTTATTAATTTATTAATTAAATGTTAATTAATTTATTAATAATAAAATTAACATAATAACATATTAATAAAGAGTTATTAATAAGGGAGTAAAGGAAAAGGGGAGTTACTTCTTTTTTTTTTGTAACAGCAGGCAAGCCAACAGACAGGTAGCAGGTAGAAACAAAACAAAACAAAACAAAATGGCAAAAACCTGCTACGGCTGTGCAGGCGCATGCGCTGCACGCGGGGAAGGGGCGTGTTGCGCATTCTGTGAATGCGTTACACACTGTTGCGCATTTACGGAATGCGTTACACGCGTAAATGGCTCAACAGTGGTGTAACGCATTACGTACATGCGTTACAGCCCTTATGTCCACATTAAATTTGATTTTTTGGGAGTTTCGTAACTCCGTTTTGGGCGTGCAATATATCGTTGAATTTGTTTTTCCGAGACGGATCTAATGGAGTGGTCAAATATTTTTTATATAAAAGTTTTGAACTGTTTATATTCCCGAAAGTGTTTTAAAGCATGTTTTAATTGTTTTAATTGCTTTTAAATGCTATAATAAATCCATACATCATTATATCAATGTGTGACATGATATTAATTGCATGCTTACTTGTTTATTTATTTTTATATATGAGATATATGCCTGTGTTTACCATGCAATGATAGATTTAAGTGAACTTAAATCAATATAAGGCGTGCTCTAGAAAATCTAGAATATGAATCGTTTCTTACCTTGACAATAATATTATGAATACAATCATGAGATTCTTGTGTTTATGAAACACGTAATTAAATATGAATTTTCAATTTTGAGAGAAAGGATGATTCTGTCAACAACAGATTTCTATCTGTAAGAAAGGGTTATTAAGTGACGCCTCTTGACAATGCTCCACCCGATCTGGGAATCATCTGATTATCGATTATTGATTTGAAATATTTAATTTAAAAGAAAGAATCTCTTTATAATATGATTATGATTATAACGTAATATAATCCCTCTAAAATTAAATAATATCAAGTAGTAATTGGCCAATGACACAACGGGCTTGTGTCGGTCATAGCCTTCCAACATGATAGAAAGTGGTTCTTATTTTTAAATCATTGTCGTTTCGTGCTACAGCCGAGGGCTTTGATTTCGAAATAAGGAATACTTGTCTATTACATAGAGATGTGTACATTGAATTAGAATCTAAAGGTCGTTACGTGCCACAGCCGTGGGCCGTTGGAGACTGATTCAATTGTACGGAATGTTGGGTTAGACTTGACTTAAAATATTGAGTTTGTCGTGCCACAGCCGTGACTCAATTATTCAAGAGGCTAAAATTATATTAGGGAATAACATAAGATGTAATTGACAAGAGTTATCTGCCTATTGAACATCACATGACGTTTCGTGCTACAGCCGAGGTTGTGTAATGGAATGTAGGATCTCTATTCCCACTAGCATTATGAATGCCTAATTTTCACTTAAGGGGTGTATAAATTAGATAAACTAGTGGGAGCCACTTATGAATAAAGACCCAATTCATATAGTGTTTTGAAATAAAATTGAATATTTGCTATGTGTTGTTATGTGTTTATCATTTACAGATTTACTATATTCGTTATGTCTTCTGCACAATCACTCCGGAGTATACTAGATGCTCACAAGTTGACTGGTCCTAATTTTGCTGACTGGCTTCGAAACTTGAGAATTGTTCTCAGGGTGGAGAAGCTGGAATATGTGCTTGGCTCACCTAAGCCTACTGAACCTGCTAACGATGCACATAATGATGAACATGTTGTTTATCGTAAGTGGATAGATGATGCAAATGTTGCTCAATGCATCATGCTAGCTTCCATGAACATCGAGCTACAGAAGCAACATGAGCATATGGATGCTCACACTATCCTTATGCATCTACAAGAGTTGTATGATGTGGCAGGGAGGACAGCTCGATATGATATATCGAAGGAGCTGTTCGGTTGTAGGATGTCAGAGGGATCATCCGTGAATGACCATGTACTTAAGATGATCAATTTGATTGAACGTCTTGGACAACTTGGTTTTGCCATGGATGGGGAGCTGAGCCAAGACTTGGTCTTGCAATCACTTCCGGGTTCGTTTTCGCAGTTTATTGTGAACTTTCACATGAATAAGCTGGATGTCAGCCTGGCTGAACTCCACAACATGTTGAAGACTGCGGAATCGAATTTTCCCCCTAAGAAGAGCTCTGTTCTTCTAATTGGTGAAGGTTCCAATCCTAAGAAAAGGAAGAAGAACCCTTCCAAGAAGAAGAAAGTAGGTGAGAAAAAGCCTGTTCCACCAAAAGCTGAAGACCACAAGAGCAAAGCTGTTTGCTTTCACTGTAATAAGGTGGGGCACTGGAAGAGGAACTGCAAGGTTTACCTTGCAGAATTGAAGAAGAAGAAGGGTAGTGAGACTACCACTTCTGCTTCAGGTATGTTCATGATTGAAGTGAATATGTCATTAAATCAAATTTCTACTTGGGTATTAGATACCGCCTGTGGTTCTCATATTTGCAATTCATTGCAGGGACTAAGGAGAAGTAGGACTCTTGAGGAAGAGGAGGTGATTCTACGGATGGGAAATGGAGCAAGAGTTGCTGCTGAAGCTGTAGGATCATTTCATTTATATATGCCTACGGGCAAGACCATTGTTTTAAATAATTGTTATTTTGTTCCTTCGATTGTGAGGAATATTATTTTTATTCCCATGTTAGACTTGGATGGATTTTCGTTTTTTATTCAGAATAATAAATGTTCAATTCTTAGAGATAACGTTCTTTATGGAAGTGGTATTTTAAATAATGGTTTGTATGTATGTGACGTAGAGCATGATTTACTACAAATTGAACATACTAATAAAAGAAAAAGGGATGATGAAAATATCACTTTTTGTGGCACTGCAGACTTGGTCATATTAGTGAAAATAGACTGCGGACATTGCATAAGGAAGGGTTACTTGACCCTTTTGATTTTGAATCATATCCTACATGTGAGTCTTGTCTATTGGGTAAAATGACCAAATCTCCATTTAGTGGACATGGAGAGAGGGCTGCAGATTTGCTAGGATTGGTACACACAGATGTATGTGGACCAATGTCTACGCAAGCCATGGGTGGATTTTCATACTTCATTACTTTCATAGATGATCGATCTAGATTCGGATATGTGTATTTGATGAAACTCAAGTCTGAAGCCTTTGAAAAGTTCAAAGAATATAAGCATGAAGTGGAGAAACAAACCAAACATAGTATTATAACTCTTCGATCAGATCGAGGTGGTGAATACTTGAATGGAGAGTTTCTAGATTATCTCAAAGAAAATGGTATAGTCTCCCAATGGACTCCTCCATATACTCCACAGTTGAATGGGGTATCTGAGAGAAGAAATCGAACTTTGTTAGACATGGTTCGGTCCATGATGAGCTATGCGAATATTCCAGTATTCCTGTGGGGTTATGCATTGGAAACCTCAGCATATTTACTGAATAAGGTGCCTTCCAAATCTGTACCTAAAACTCCATATGAGATATGGAAAGAAAGGAAACCGAGTCTTAAACATGTTAAGATTTGGGGATGTCCAGCTTATGTCAAGAAAGTTGACCCAGATAAGCTGGAATCTCGATCCGTAAAATGTAGTTTTGTGGGATATCCTAAAGAGACTTTAGGGTATTACTTTTACACCGATCATCGGGTGTTTGTCTCCAGACATGCTACCTTCTTGGAAAAGCAGTTTATCCTTGAAGGAAACAGTGGGAGCAAAATTGAACTTGATGAAGTTCAAGAAGCACAAACTACTACGGATCAAATGGAAACACCTGTTCAGACTGAACAACCTTCTGTGGAACAGCCCATTCATAGGTCAAGGAGAGTGTCTCGCCAACCTGAGAGGTATTATGGCCTTGTCATTGAGAATGACAATGAGCTGTTAATCATTGATGATGACGACCCTATGACCTATAATGAGGCTATGAGTAGTGTTGACTCAGAAAAATGGCAAAGTGCCATGAAATCCGAAATGGAATCTATGTATACCAACCAAGTATGGACTTTGGTTGAAGCACATGAGGGTGTGAAGCCTATTGAGTGCAAATGGGTATACAAAAGAAAGATTGGAGCAGATGGCCAGGTAGAGACCTATAAGGCTAGGCTCGTGGAAAAAGGATTCAAACAAAGACAAGGGATTGACTTTGATGAAACTTTTTCGCCTGTAGCCCTGTTAAAATCAATTCGGATTTTGCTTGCGATTGCTGCTTACTACGACTACGAGATCTGGCAAATGGACGTGAAAACGGCCTTCCTCAATGGGAAACTTGAAGAGGAAGTGTATATGACACAGCCAGAGGGTTTTCTTTCTAAGGGAAATGAACACCTAGTGTGTAAGCTGCTACGAACCATATATGGTTTAAAGCAAGCTTCTCGTAGATGGAACATCCGTTTTAATGAGACAATCAAAGAGTTTGGTTTTATCAAAAACATAGATGAACCATGTGTCTACAAGAAGGTTAGTGGGAGCGCGGTAACATTTCTTGTATTGTATGTGGATTACATACTTCTTATAGGAAATGATATACCGATGCCGCAATCAGTCAAAGTGTGGCTATCGAAGAACTTCACTATAAAGGACTTGGGAGAAGCATCCTACATTCCCGGTATGAAGATCTATAGAGATAGATCTAGAAGAATGATAGGTCTTACCCAGGGTACATACATCCAGAAAGTGCTTAAAAGGTTTAGCATGGAAAACTCCAAAAGAGGTCTCATACCGATGAGCCATAGAGTGTCCCTTTCCGAAAAGATGTCTCCTAAGACACCTGTGGAAAGAGAGCGTATGAGTAAGATTCCTTATGCTTCAGCAATAGGATCTATCATGTACGCGATATTATGTACTAGGCCTGATGTTGCATATTCAATCAGTGTGACGAGCAGATATCAGTCCAATCCAGGTGAAGACCACTGGAAAACAGTGAAGAACATCCTTAAGTACTTGCGAAGGACTAAGGATATTTTTCTTGTTTTTGGTGGCGGATCTGAGTTGATAATAGAGGGTTATACTGACTCTAGTTTTCAATCAGAAAGTGATGATAGGAAATCCATGTCAGGGTACGTGTTTACTCTGAACGGTGGTGCGATTAGTTGCAAGAGTTCCAAACAGTCTACAACGGCTGACTCCACAGCGGAAGCAGAATATATAGCTGCAAGTGAGGCTACAAAAGAAGCCGTTTGGATGAGGAAATTTGTTTCTGAGTTGGGAGTTATTCCTAGCATTGAGGAGCCTATTGTGTTGTATTGTGATAACAACGCAACAATAGCACAAGCCAAGGAACCTAGGTCTCATACAAATTCTAAACATGTTTTGCGACGCTTTCATTTGATTAGGGAAATCATTGAAAGAGGAGATGTCAAGATTGAGAGAGTTGACACACATAACAATGTAGCAGACCCACTCACAAAGTCATTGTCTCAGATTCACTTTGATCGTTATAAAGAAAAGATGGGTATTAGATACCAGGGTGATTGGCTTTAGTTCAAGTGGGAGATTGAAAGTGTTTGTCCTAAACCCAATCATGTATGATGAGTTAGGAAGAACTTTCTTGTATTCCTATTTGATTTCATTTTGAATTAATAAAAGACTTGTTATATTTTTATGGGCTTTATCTATTTAAAGGGTATTAAATACGATGTTCCATAGTTTAGAGTAAAGCTTCTAGAATTATAATGAAATTATAATAATGGGATCTAGAAGATGACAACTCTGGACTTAAACAGTTCCTGATCATAGGATAACTAATCGGATGTTAGTGGATCCGCAAAGATTGGTACATACTATGCTTGCTCCCTTCAGGAGGATGTCTGTTCTCATCGGCATTTGTGTGGTGACATTATAGATGGTATGTAGGTGCTTATTAGGGAATAAGTTCACTGAATATGACTTGATAAATTGAACAACT
The DNA here is from genome assembly GCF_009905375.1 of Apium graveolens. Lineage (NCBI taxonomy): Eukaryota > Viridiplantae > Streptophyta > Magnoliopsida > Apiales > Apiaceae > Apium > Apium graveolens. Next base: position 77,498,023 of record NC_133650.1, on the reverse strand, counting down.
AATGGAGATTACTCACGTGTCAATAGTTATTCACTGAGTGATAGTTGTACAAGTGTCCTTAGACTTGAGATCGTTAAAGGTATCTTATATATAATGAACTGTGCTTTGGTTTAGTCCTTAGTCTCAAGGACATCCATTAGGTCTATTCTGGGCATAAGGATTTGTGTATAGAGATAGTTAACGTCAATAAAGGATCTACCCCTTCCAGTATAGGAAGAGAATATCCTATGTTATTCTTAGTATGCGAGTTCTGGAATCTCTGGCCAGAGTGTATGAAATTAGAAAGGAGTTTCTAATTTGCATTAATATGAACTTTCCATTATGAATAAGAAATCATATGATTAAATTTGATAGGTTGACACAAGATCCATGCCTTGTATTTAATTGGGATATTATAAGGGTAGAAGGAATTCATTGTACGGTAACTAGTCACTGACAGGTTCTTGATATTCTAAGCAGTGAATTCATATTATCCGGATAGTCGCGATATGTTGAGAAGCATCACTCACGATGTAGAATAAATATAATTAATCAGTTAATTATATTTAGTGAATTTTAATATTCATATAAATAATTAATAAAAAGTTTATTATTATTTATATCTACTACCGGCATAATATTGAACCTACAGGGTCACACCATAAAAGAATGTTTCTTTTGATGAATAATGAGAGAGAGAATTATTTTTCTAAATAGTTAAGAAAAAGAAATAATGATTAAAATAGTTTTAATTATTATTAAAGCATTTTATGAAGATAAAATGTGGGGGTTAAAATATATAAAGATATATTATAAAACCCTAGGAGAGTCCTATAAATAGAATGAGATGGATGGCTCATTTGGATAAGTTACACAATTTTGGTTTTGTGAAAACCCTAGCCTCCATCTTCTTCCTCTCTCTCTCTCCCAAAACTCCATTTTTATAAAAGCTTAGTTTTATAAAAAGGTTCATCGAAGAGGATCGTTCTTGGTGGATACTGGTAGAGTGCTTCACACACTGAGGATCAACTGCTAGCACTCCAATTTTATAAAGCTTCGATTCACGAGGTATGGTTTCGATTCCTCACTTTTTCCCTTTTATATGTTTTTCTATATGTGCGGTATATGGTTTTTACGGAATAATTGTTATTTCATGCTTCCGCTCATCCGTAAATTCCTTTAATCGGGGCTTTATCACTTGTCATATTCCTGGAACATCCACTATCTATGATCCAGATGACTTTCTTCACTTTTCCCTAGCAACCCAAGCTGTGGTGGGTACTTTCTTCTTGTTAACTAATTTAGCAGAAGTAGAATGAGTAGTTTCGGATAAAATAGAGTTCATTGACTGTTGAGCATTTTCCTTTTCTGTTGTAGACCCAATTTTTATTTCTTTGAGGTCTACTCTTAGTTTGTGACAACTTTTCTTCACTTTCAAGTTGCAAGGAATGCAGGCAAACTTGTCGCAAAAGGAGTAGGGATCATTTGCATTTGCTTCATTGTATTTGCAGTCTCCTTCAGTTGGCTTGCTAACTGCCTTTTTACAAAGGTGAGTTAGGTGATTCACAGAGCCACATTTTTCACATTTCTTTCTTGGAGCATCTACAACATAAGAAAAATTGTTGCATTTGTTTATCCCTATTTTCCCATTTCTATTTTTCTTTTTCTTTCTTCCATCTTCAGTTTTGGTTTCTTTAACAGGTGTCTTGGGACTTTGTTTGTCCATGAGCTTCTCTTCAGTATTGGAAGACTGAGTTGATTCTGCAGTTTTCTTCTCTTTGTCCTAATCAACAATTTCTTGCTTGATAATCAATTCTTCTTCACTAAAGTTGACTTCACATGCCTTGAACATAGGTGATGCAACCTTTTTCAGCATAACTGGAACATTTTCATTAATTGTTGCTTTTCCTTTGTCACCTGTCTCTTTCTTCTTGCTGTACAAGGCATCATAGTCAAGACCAATATCAATATTTGCACATGGTTTGTTTTTCTCATGATACTGTCCAATTAACTCAGATGCATTCTTGAAAGACTTCAACTTCACCTCATTCTTTTCCAGCTTCTCCCTTAGCACTGCTTCAATTTCATTTGCACATTTGAGCTTCCTTGTACAGAGACAGGTAGCATACATAATATCAGGTCTACTACCAGTCAGATATAGGAGTGAGCCAATCATACCTCTGTAGTTAGTTATATCTACTGAAGAACCAGTATTTAAATCTAACTTGGTTGCTGTGGCCTTAGGAGTTGATGTAGTTGAGCAGTCTTGCATTCCAAATCTTTTGAGTAAATTCCTAGTGTATTTGGATTAATTTATGAAGATCCCTTCATCAGTCTGTTTAACTTGTAAACCCAGAAAGTAACTCAATTCTCCCATTATACTCATTTGATACCTGGATTATATTAGCTTTGCAAATCTCTCACAGAGTTTATCATTGGTAGATCCAAAAATGATATCATCAATATATATCTGTACTAATAACAAGTCCTTACCATGGTATTTATAAAATAAAGTTTTATCAATTGTACCTCTTGTGAAACCACTTTCTAGCAGAAATAGAGCAAGTGTTTCATACCAGACGCTTGGAGCTTGCTTCAGTCCATAGAGTGCTTTATCCAGTAAGTAGACATGATCTGGATACCTTAGATCATTAAACCCTGGAGGCTGTTCAACATAAACATCCTCTTCGAGTTCTCCATTTAAAAATGCACTCTTTATATCCATTTGGAACACCTTAAACTTCTTGTGAGCAACATAGGCAAGAAAGATTCTAATTGCCTAAAGGCTTGCAACTGGAGCAAATGTATCATCATAATCAATGCCTTCTTGTTATGAATAACCCTTTGCAACCACTCTTGCTTTATTCCTTGTGATAATGCCCTCATTATCAGTTTTGTTTCCGAACACCCACTTTGTGTCTACTACAGATCTGTTCTTTGGTCTTGGCATAAGAGTCCAGACATTGTTCCTTTCAAATTCATTGAGCTCATTTTGCATTGTTGTAACTCAGTCAACATCTTGTAGAGCTTCTTCAACCTTCTTGGGTTCAGTTTGAGATAAAAAAGAATGGTAGAGACATTTATTCTGAGGGTCTTTTCTTGTTCTTACACCACTGTCAGGGTTTCCAATGAATAAGTCAGGTGTGTGTGACTTAGACCATTTTCTTGCAGATGGAAGTTGATTCCTTGAAGACAAACCTCCCTTTTGATTCATGAACTCTCTTTTATATCTTTGATTAGTACCACTGTTATTTCCTGATGCTCCCCCTGAATCAGTGTTCCTATTGTTATCAGCATTTGACGCATCAGAGTTTGAGGAATAAGAATCTAATGATCTTTCTACTGATGATTCCTGAGTTGAATTACTCACAGTAGTCTCTATATTTGAATCATGTTGCTCCCCCTCAACATATGCTTCATTATTAGAAGAATTTCCACTATTATATGGAACATTAGAGCTTTAAGTGATATCAGGATTTACTGTATCAGGATCAGGATTAAAAAGTTCTACATAAGGTACTTCATTTTCAAATCTCAATTTGTCATGGTCATCTGCATCTTCTAGACTTGTTATCTTCTTGTCATCAAAAGATACATTTATAGATTCCATGACTGTTCTTGTTCTCAGATTGTAAACTCCGAAGGCTTTTATGGACAATGGATATCCTACAAAAAATCCTTCATCAGCTTTAAGATCAAACTTGGTCAGCTGCTCTGTATGAGTTTTGAGAACAAAATACTTACAACCAAAAATATAAAAATACTTCAAATTTTGATTCTTTCCCTTCACCATCTCAAATGGTGTTTTTCCATGCCTTTTGATCAATGTTGCATTTTGTGTAAAGCAAGCAGTTTGCACAACATCAGCCCAGAATTAGGTAAGCAATCTTACTTCTTCTAGCATGGTTCTTGCAGATTCTATAAGAGTTCTATTCTTTCTTTCAACAACTCCATTTTGTTGTGGATTTCCAGGAGCAGAAAACTATTGCTTTATCCCCTTGAGTTTGCATATTTTTCTGATGATCTTCACTTTGTTTGTTGATCCTTTTTCCAGCTCCCTCACATGATCAAGAAGAATGGATGGAGATTCATCCTTGGTGTGCAGAAAATACACCTATGTGTATCTTGTATATTCATCAACAATTACGAGTGCATACCTCTTCTTGGCAACTGACAAAACATTTACTGGACCAAAGAGAATAATATGAAGTAGATGACATGGTTCAAGAATAGAGGATTCAGTTTTACTCTTGAAAGATATTTTCCTTTGATCAGCTTTCTGGCATGAATCACATAAGCCATCAGGAGTAAACACTGCATTGGGCAATCCTCTCACAAGATCTTTCCTCACAAGTTCATTGATATTATTGAAGTTGAGGTGACAAAGTCTTTTATGCCAGTTCCAGCTGTCTTCCACAGATGCTCTACTTAGTAGACAAACTTCTGATTCCTCAGCACTTGTGGAGACCCTGGCTTCATATAAACTACCATGTCTTACACCAGTCATTGCAATCTTGCCATCGGACTTACTAACAATTTCACGATGTTTCTCATAGAAGTTGACATGGTAACCTCTGTCACAGATTTGACTCACATTGATCAGATTATGCTTGAGTTCTGCAACTAGAGCTACATTTTCAATGATGACATTTCTAATTTTGATTTTGCCATATCCCAAGATTTTTCCTATGTTGCCATCTCCATAAGAAACACTTGGGCCATCTTTCTCCTCAAATTCCGATAGCAGGGATTTATAACCAGTCATGTGTCCTGGGCATCCACTTTCCAAAACTAGAGTGTTCCTCCTGTTACCCTGCAATCAGTAATTAGAATCAGTTAGTGTTTTTAAGGACCCAGACTTGCTTGGATCCTTTGGCCTCTTTAATTTTGTTAACATACGCAACAAAAGACTTTTTATCAGAGTTTATATTAAAATTCTTACTATCAGTTTTTATACTACATGTAGAAACAGATTTTGCTTTAATTAAAAAGGGTTTCAGTTTATAATAGTCATAATACAAACTGTGATACTCTTTACATGTATAAATAGAGTTCCAAACACTACCAGAATGAAAACAAGGACTCTGTGGTTTATATCTAACTGTTCTATTCCTTAACTCTGATTTGAAAGGAACAACATTTATCTCCTTATTCTTCCTGCAAGAATTAGCAATATGATTAGTGGTACCACAGTTTACACATGCCTTTCTAGGTGCATTGGGAGGAGTTACATAATTTCCATTCTTATTAACACCTACCTTTCCATTCTTATTTTTCCTAGGCCTTTTCTTCTTGTCTTTCATGTGTAAATCCTTCAGCTTTTGCTTAAGCTATTTCTGAGTCATTAAACCAATATTTGTTGACTTTGTGTGAACCTATTCACTCTTATTAGTAATTAAGTTTGATCTAGGTACCGAGGTTGTACCTTCCTCATGGGTTGACTTGACAGTATTAGTACTTGGATTAACTTAATGGTCTTTATTTGAACCTTGTTCAGTTTGACCTTGCTATCAATTTTTATTGGTTCTGTTTTCTCAGTTTCTTTTCCAATTTTCTAATCAGAATTAGATCTAGCAGAATATCCTAATCCTGATCCCCAACAGCCTTTTTCTAAAATATTCTGAGTTATTTTTCCTGAGTTAGTCCAAAGTTTAATAACTTCTCTTTATTTAACTAACTCTTTCTCTAGATAAGCATGTTTTTATAATAATTTTTCTTTAACATAAACAGCATTATCTCTTTCTTTTTGAATTTCTGGCATGGAAAGCAACTCAACTTCTAGGTGATCATTACTTTTCTTTAACTAAGAGTATTCACTCCTGATTCTATTATTCTCTAAGGTTTGATCCCTATAACTAACATGCAGAGTCTTAAGAAATAATCTTAATTCATAGATATCATCAGTATCAAAATCAAGAACAGTCTGAGGTACCTTTAATTTAACATTATCAGCCTCTACATCAATATTGCCATGAGAGCATAATTGACTCCATCATCTGAATCTGATGAATCATCCCAGTTTCTGTTCTTTGAGATCAAGGCTTGTTTCTTCTCAGCTCTGGGTTTTCTGCAGTCAGCTATAAAGTGTCCAATTCCATCACAGTTGAAATATCTCTCTTTTGACTTGTCAAGTTTTCCAGATCTTGATTCCTTCCAATCAGTATTTCTTTTGTTGTTCCTCTTATCATAGTTTAAGGAACTGGAACCTTTTCTGGAAAATCTTCTCCCTTTCTTGAAGTTCTTGTAGACCATCTTCTTGAAGCTTTTAACCAGTAGGGTAGCCATTTGATCCATGTCTTCATTGTTGTTATGATCACTTCCAGTATCTGATTCATTATCAACATTTGAGTCATCATCGAAATTTGATAATTCAGTATCTGACTTTGCAATCATGGCTTTCCCTTTGGAGTAGCTTTTCCTCCTAGCTTTCTCCTTTGGCTTCTCTTGAACCTTGAGTGCAACTAGTCTAAATTTAGATAATTTCATCTTGCTTCTTTGTTCCATCTCTAGTTCATGAGTTATCAGAACTACATAGATCTAATCTAGATGTGTGTTATCAAGTTGATAGTTATCCCTTATTGATGTGACTTTAAAGTCCCACTTTTCAGGGAGAGCAAGTAGGAATTTTAAGTTTGATTCCTCCAAATCATATTCTTTGTAGACAAGAGATAAGTCATTCAGCAACTTCTGAAATCTGTCATAGATCTCAGTTAATGACTCATTGTCTCTTGAGTCAAAGTGCTCATATTCTTGAGTAAGTATTGTCCTCCTGTTCTTCTTGATAGCTGTTGTACCTTGACACATTTTACCTCTAAAACATCCCATATCTCTTTTACTGTATTACATTCAATAACTCTATTGGACATAACACTATCAAGACTGCTGTGTAGGATGTGTCTTACCTTAGCATCCTTCATAATAGATGAGATATCTTCAGGAGTATAGTCCTTCCTGTCTTTGCCTATTATTTTCCTTAGTTCTCCTGCAACGGAAACAACTACCTTCATTGGTTTATGAGGACCATCATAAACCCTGTTTAGATATTCAGGATCTGTGGGTTCCAAACACATGGTCATCCTGACTTTCCAGATTGGATATTCATGTATCTTTAGGATTGGCACCTTGATTATTTCATACCTACTGATGTTGCTGCTTATCTGTGATGTGGCTGGGGTTGCCGGTTTTTGGATTCTGTGGTTCTTCTTCTTTGTCTCACATTGCAGATTGATTTTCAGATCTTAAACTATTTGTATGTTAACAGCAAACTCTGATACCAATTGTTAGGACCTTAATCAACTGTAGAGGGGGGTGAATATAGTTAATACAATCAATTCGATAAAGCTTTAACAAAATTAACAGTTTTTATATTAACAGATAAAAACTTATTACAAATGTACTATCTCGAAAGGATGAACAAATATCCTTAAGAGCTGCTAGGTTATGCGAAAGATATAACAATGTTCGTAATTCTTATAGCATGAACCTAATCTGTGCTTTATATAGAGCACAACAACATAATGTATAAGGAATTCTATTCTATTAACAACAAGGAAACCTAATACAACGCTTCTGAGATAAAGTCCTTCACCGCCTTGAATATCTATTTCCTTTTCCTCATCGAAGATCAACTGATGTGACAAATCCTGATTTCGTCATCCGTTGACATCATCATCCGTTGATATCATTATTTGTTGATATCATCATCCGTTGATATAAGTTCTAATATAAACTTTTGATAGTTTTTGCTGATATCATCAATTATATCTAACAGTTGTTCCTTCGGGGTAAGATCCTGCGGCCCAGAAAATGTGCACTTTACCATGAAATCCGCCAAGGCTTGAGCTTTGATCGCCGTTCGGGGGACGAACTCGAGTTCATATTCTCCCAACTCAATGGAACAAGCTACAACTCTAACCGAAGCTTCTAGTCTTGTTAGATTTTTTTTCAATGGCCGATCGGTGACAACCTCAACTGTTCTGCCTTGAAAATAATGTCGTAATTTTCGAGAGGCCATGACCAGCCCATATGCGAATTTCTCGTCGTTGGGGTACCTTGTTTCTGCATCCTTAAGGACATGAGATACGTAGAAAACAAGATGTTGGTTACCCTCATGATTTTTCACAAGTACTGCCCCCAGTGTTCTGTCGGACACAACTAAGTAGAGTTGAAGTGTTTCCTTCAGATCAGGCCTCAATAAGAGTGGTGCCTTGGTGAGATATTTTTTCACTTCCTCGAATGCCTTTTGACATTCGGGCCCCCACTCAAAATTCTTTGACCCCTTAAGCACGGAAAAGAAATGAAGCACCTTCTCTACTGATCTAGAAATGAATTGCCGAAGGGCGGCCAGTCAGCCGGTCAGTTTTGGGTTATCTATGATGCATTTAGGAGCCTCAATGTTGATAACTGCTTCAATTTTCTCCATATTCACCTCTATCCCCCAGGCACTAACCATGTAGCCCTAAAACTTTCCACTTGACACTCCAAAAGTGCACTTGTTCGGATTGATCCTCATCTCATTTCTTCGGAGAGTTTCGAAGCATTCTCTTAAATCCTCGGCATGATCTTGGAACATGGACTTTACGATCATGTCATCCAAATAAGCCTCCATATTCCGACCGATCTGCTTCTTGAATACTTTGTTCACCATTCGCTGGAATGTGGCTCCAACGTTCTTATATCCGAAGGGCATATTTATATAAGCATAAGTCCCATTCGAAGTTATGAATGCTGTCTTGGTCATATCCTTATCGTTCATGATAATTTGATGATAACCAGAAAAAGCATCAAGAAAACTAAGTACCTGGTATCCGGATGTGGCATCTATCAGTTGGTCGATGCTGGGTAGGGATAATGGTCCTTCGGACAAGCCTAATTGAGATCCGTCTAGTCCACATACATCCTCCACTTTTTATTGGATTTTTTAACGACCACTACATTAGCCAACCAGTCAGGGTATTCAATTTCTTCTACAAACTTAGCTTCCAACAGCTTCTCCATTTAGGCCTCAATGACCTTCTATCTTCGGCTGTAAAAGTCCTCTTCTTCTGCTTCACCATTTTGGCCTCGGGCTGCATATTAGGGCAATGTTTAGCCATCTTGGGATCTAAACCAGGAATATATTCTGGCCCCCAGGAGAACACATCATGGTACTTCCGAATCAGCGCAATAACCTTTTCCTTTAGATCTTTCTCCATATTTCTCTCAGCTCGAACCATTTTGCCCGAATGTCCTGCATACAATTAAAGATCCTCGGTTTTGGTGGCTGGCTCGACAATCAGACTTGAAAGATCTGCCCTAAACTTTTCCAACTCGATTTCAGGGTCTCTCTGCTCCCACTGGGCTCTACTTTGGCTCTTTTTCTCTTTCTAGTTTCTTCTGGCTTCTCATAGGCCTGATATTTCTCCAAGTCCTCTAACATTATTATACAGGCGGTTTTCTGATCGCCCCTCATCTCTCTTACCCCCTTCTCGGTTGGAAACTTGATCTTGAGATGGGGTGAGGATCCTACTGCCTCGAAGGTTGACATGAATGGTCTTCCCAGAATAGCATTATACGGGCTCTCAATCCGAACCACATAGAATTTCACCTGCTTTTTAACAGTGTATGGAAATTTACCCAGAAGAATGGAAAGAGTGATCATACCTTCAAACTGTATTGGATGCCCCCCAAAGGCGTAGAAAGGTGCTTCGTTGCAGAGCTCTAGCTGTTCTCCCGCCAAGTTTATCTTATAATAGGTTTTGTGGAAGAGGATGTTGGCCGAGCTTCCTGTGTCCACAAGCACCTTCCATATTTTGCTTTTCCCAATGAGAGGATTGATGATAAGGGCATCTTCATATGGGTGAATGACATCCTCATAATCTTCTCTACTAAAAGTCATAGGCATGTGGGGCTTCGCCTGGCCAAACTGATAGAGGTAGTACACTTGTCATGCGTATCTTTTCTTTGTCGTCTTACTATCTCTATCCAGCACACTGCCCCAGTTATTTTCTTCACGTCATCCCTTATCCCGTCCCTTCGTTCGGGCTCCTCAGCTTCTGGTTCCTCCTGATTATCCTTCAGCCCCAGTCTGTCCCTCAGATCTCAGATGAACTGATTGAGTTTGCCTTCTTTGATCATCCGTTAAATAAGTTTCTTAAGGTGGTAGCATTCATCAGTATTATGCCCCTTATCTCTATGATAATCATAATACTTGTCGGGGTTATTCTAATGATTTGGGACTTTCATCTTGGCGGGTCGAACGAACTCAGGCTTGCTCTTGATCTCATGGAGAATCTTGGAGATTGGCGCATTCAGAGGAGTGAATACAGCCAAATCTCTATCTCGGCGTTGTTTGGCCCCATAGTCAGTCTCTTTTCTTCCTTTTTTCCTACTATCTCTTTGGTCATTTCCAGATCTTGAGCTTTCATATCTTTCTTCTCGCTTCGATTGGTCATCCCTTCGGGAATCTTTGTAACCCCTACTACTTTCCATCTTCCGCCGAATATTCTCACCCCTCATATATATATCATTTTGGGACTTGAGTGGAAAATCGTAAATGGAGAAGCGAAGGTTTTTACCTTTGTAGGGGTCTAGCCCCTCCGTAAGGAAGCCCATAGCTTTGACTTTGTCCATATTTGTGACCAATTCAGCTTCTTCCTTAAACCGAGCCAAATAATCCCCTAGTTCCTCGTTCGCCCTCTGTCTACAATGGACCAATACCTCAGTGTCCTTCATCTTTTGGCATAGGTGTGAATAGTACTTCAAGAACTTTCTCTTTAGCTACTCATATGACCCGATGGACCTGGGTTTCAGGGATTTGTACCAAATTGAGGCCGATCCCTTCAGATAGGTCTTGAACATTTTGCAGAGCATGATGTCATTATTCCCTATCCCAATCATCACCAATTCATCATAATGGTCCTCCTGATTGACCCTCTATCACTGAATATGGCCTTTTCCAGGAGAGTCAGTCTGATTCAGGATCCATCAACTTCCTCGTTTTAATCAGATGAAAAGTGATGCTTCATGATTTTCCTTCTAGGGTGCGAATCAGGGTCAGACTCGTCTTCTTTGTCATACCCCTTACGGTCTTTCTTGGGTTTGGTGGTTTTCTCTGGTTCATCAGCCTGCAGCACTTCGCGCAGTGCTTTCTCCTGTAGCTCAACTTATTCCCTCTAGAGCTGCAAGGCTTTCAGTCGCAACGCATCGGCCTCTCTTCGCTTCGCCCGGGCCTCCGCTTCTTTCTCAGCTTGGTCATGTTTTTCCTTGCCCTTCTCTACGACTAACTTTTCTGTACGGATGTTGATGAGCAAAGCCTCTTCTTCGGGAGTCAACTTAATGACTCCATCAGCGTCCACCAGGGAGGACGTCTTTCCCCCGTCGTGAGGAGTAAAACCAGGTGGTGGTGAGTGCTCATAAATTGTGTTTGTCATTGTCTTAATATCTCATTTGTGATTCTTGTATTCCCATAAACGGCACCAAATGTTACGCCCAGATATTTTTCGTATTGAATGAATGGTCTTCGGCCACTCAGAAACTGCCTTCGGCTGTAACCTGAAAGGGAAGAGAATGCGAGGGATTGTCCCCCCGATTCACCTCCGGTGTGAGAATAAGAATCTGAATGTAGAGTGGGTTTAAGGAATACAAGAAACTAGAGAGTATTTGAGAGAATGAGTGTCTAATCCATTATGTCTTACTTTCCAGGGGTTTTTATACCCGATCCTGTCATCAATGCTTTGTCCATTACACCTTATTATTGGAGAGGAGGAGAACACGGACGTTGTGATTGCACAATCTCAACGATTAGAGGAAAGATGGGCCTCTGCCTGTGGTGCTCTGTGGGCTTCGGTTCATGGTCCTGTTGGGCCTTCGGCCCAATAACAGGATTGTCTACTGGGCCTTCGTTCTCTGGGCCTTATTTGGCCTATGGCTAACAGTAAGGTAAGCTCATAAATTGAGTTGTTAGAAAAACCCCATTGAATTCGTATATAACAAATTTAAGAATCATAAATTGGATAGACTAATACTTCACCCAAATTTCATTAGACTTGTAAGCCATAAGTTGGTCATAAAAAATAAAAGAGCAAGCAGGGCTTAAGTCACACGTCAATCTCGCAATTAGTTAAATGATTTATTCTAAAGATATGAAAATATTAACCCTATCTTGAATATAGAGTACTCAACGAAATCTTCAAGTGATTACATACCGAAAGAAAATAATAATTTAAAAATGACTTTTTTTAATTCTTCAAAAGAGAAAATTTTGAAAATGACTTCTCTAAATATGCGGTTTAAACACATAGGCACAAATAAGGTATATGAAATTTATTGAGTCGGAAAGAGCTAAATGCATGATTTCCCTTTCTCTTATTAATTTCAATCACATATTATATCTTATTTGTATTTGGGTGTTTGTTAATTGTTATATTCTTTTATTATGTTGTTTAGTTTTATATATCTAACAAAGTAATAATTTTAGATTATTCAAACATAGGCGAACCTACAACCAAACTACGTGGCAATGACGAATTCATATAACTTCCCGCGGGGGCATGTGCCTCACGGAACAAAAAATTAATGATATTTTATTAAAATTTTAAATTATATATATATATTATAAAATGTATCCACTAAAAAAATTTATGTACCCCTAAAATGTTGATAATGCTAAAGTAGATTATAATTTTTATGATATACTAGAGAGATACAGATATATTAGAGAGACATTAGAATAGAGAAAGAAGAGAAATTGTATTGGATTCAAGTATCTATAAACTCGATTTAGCCACCTATTTATACGTAGATTACAAGGAATTTAAAAGACCAAAAATCTATGGTTACAAAAATATGAAAGATTAAGAGACAAGTAAATTAAAGATCAAGAATTTCTAGAAGCATCTAAGTTATCCATGCACAACACTCCCCCTTGGATGACCATTTCAATATTTGTGCCTCGTTAAAACCTTACTAGAAAAATATCCATTGGGAAAAAATCCTAGTGAAGGAAAAAGAGAACATCGATTTTGAAAATTTTATTTTAAGTCCTTAAGTCGACGCAAGCCAATCTTATGTACCAATTTTTAAAAAAATGATGGGGTTGTGACTTCATAAATAGACCTGCAAGGTTGTCACTTGAGCGAATCTGTTTGACTTTAATTTCTCCAATCTCTTCAAGGTCATGTGTGAAGAAACATTTGGGTAAGATATGTTTAGTATTATCACCTTTGATATAACCTTTCTTTAGTTGCTCGATTTGTGATGTGTTGTCTTCGAACATCACTGTCGGGACTGTCATGTCAGGATGCATGCCACATGACTCCCAAATATGTTGACATATTAATCTCAACCAGAAATGTTCTTTACTAGCTTCATGGATTGCAATAATTTCCGCATGGTTAGAAGAGGTAGCAGCCAAAGATTATTTTACAGATCTCCATGAGATGGTTGTATCCCCATAAGTGAACAAATAACCCGTCTGTGATCGATTTTTATCAAGATCAAATAAATATCATGCATCTGCATAATCCCTTAGCACTGCTTTGGATTTATTAGAATAAAATAAACCCATATTGTAAGTCATATGTCATAGCCTATTTGTATATTCGAGGATTCAACTCAACTCAAATAAGAATGTAATAAGTAAATAGTGGATCGACCGTCAGAGAGATCTCGCAAAGTAATATCTGTCAAAGGATTCAGAACAAGGTTCATCTACAGACTTAAGGAGTTAATTCACTGGAAGAAGTTCAAGAAGTTGATCATGCCTCAGTGATATAAATCAAGATCGTGGATTTAATCAAGTGACAGAGATCTCGTCAGAGTATCATTAATTACAAGGATTTAATCTGAAGAAAATCAAAGTGTCAAAGTCAAGACATGAAGAAACGTCACGGAAGTTAGTCACTCATGAACTAGACAGTACATCGAGTGTCAACATTGAAGTGGTGGAATTGATTCATAATTTTCAGTGATTTTCAGAAGATCTGCAGAAGGATGGGTGCTGTTGAAGACTAGAATTAATTCTCTATTAATTAATTAAGTCATCTAATTTAATTAAGAAAATAAATTATATCTGCGAAGAATAATTTATTTATTAATTGAATTAATTGATTAATTAATTCTAAATTAATTTTAGGAATTTTCAGAATTTAAATTGGATTAAAATCTGCATTAAATCAGCAAGACAATTGAAAATGAACTAGCATGACAATCAGGATTGTCATACCGATTGTCATGCTAGGCCATTTTCAATAGTCTCACCGAAAGTTACACTAGGAGAAGGATTGTCTTGCTAGTTCATTCTGATTGTCATGCTAGTTCATTCAGATTGTCTTGCTAGTTCAATCCATTGTCCTACCGAAAGTCTTGCCAGCTATAGGATTGTCATGCCAATTCAATTCTATTCGGTTGTTGATTAAAAAGAAGCAGAGAGTCATTCAACTCAATCATCCATCCAACAGACTGAAAAAATTCAAGAACAAAGAAAAGAAAGCAGCCGCCTTGAAACATTTTATTTTCTTCTCTGCTTACATCAAGATCAAAATTCTAGTTTGTTAATGTTAAATCCAAACCACTAGAATTATTTATCTTGTTCTTGTGTAACAATCTAGCGGATCAAAATCCCTAGAACTTAATCTCAAATCGCGTTTAGCATTTGATTCTAATTATTGCAAAAATAGAAAAAGTTCATGTCGAATTTATTCTAGATTTGTGATAATTGATTTGAGATTAATACCTTGTAATCGATACAGTTGTTGTAACACCTTTCAAGTTTAATAATATTTTTATTTAACTTGAATTTTGTTTCACATTTTTTATTCCGCATTTATTCGATTATTTGGTACTGTTTGTATTCAACCCCCCCTTCTACAAACAAATTGGGACCTAACAATTGGTATCAGAGCCTTCTGATTAACGAACAAATCAAGATCCTAGACTTTTGTGATTTTTCAACTCCTTGAATTTTTATTTATTCAAAAATTCATAATGACTTCACATAAAGTTGGAACCGTTAAAATTCCACAATTTGATAAAGAGAATTATATCATGTGGAAGAAGAAGATGCTATTATTTTTACAAGTTGCAAATCCCAAATATTCAAACTTGTTAAAGAAGGGTATAAAAACTCCGATGGTTATTGAACCGGAGGTAATAATAGATGGTGTGGTGACTACTGAAGCTAGAACCTATCCAAAAGAGCCTGAAGATTTTACTCCTGCTGAGAAGGAAGAAGCCTCCTTGGATGTCAGCCTTCAATTAATATTAATTGATTCCCTTGATCCCTTGATGAACAGACATGTGATGAACTGTAAAAATTCCAAACACATGTGGGAAACTATTGAGGTGATTAATGAAGGCACAGAGGAAGTTAGGGAGAACAAGTTGGAAATCCTAACCTCTGAATATGAACATTTCAAATCAAATCCAGGAGAAGGAATTACTGAAGTGTTTGAGAGGTACAATGCGTTGATCAACAACCTGAACATCAATGGAAAGTATTATTCAATCAGGGAGGTCAACAAAAAGTTCCTTTTAACACTGCCAGCTCATCTTGAACATAGAATCACTGCCATTAGAGAAGCTAGAGATCTGAGTGAGATTTCTTTGGACAGGCTCTATGGAGTGTTAAAAACCTATGAGTTGGAGCAGATTCAACAGAAGGAAGTCTACGGGAAGGATAGAATGGTCAGCACATCTACTGCACTTGTAGCTGAAGGTCAACAACAACAACAATCTCAACAGTTAGAAAGAATGGTACAGTTTTCCAAGGGTGAGGAAAATGAGTTAGTAGCAGAATATGATCCTCCTACTACAAATCAATCAAGTGATGATTTTTATTCCTTGGAAGAGCTGGAGCAATTGGAAGATGAATCAATGGCCCAAATTGTCAAGAGATTCTCCCATGTCAGATTCAGGAGGAATCCCAAGCTTAAGTACAAGTCCAACTACAACAAATTCCAGAAAGGTGGATCTTCATCCTCTAACACCAGCAGTGGTGGGTACAAAACAGGGATGGTTGATCGAAGCACCATTAGATGCTATAACTGCAATGAGTTGGGACACTTTGCCACAGAATGTAGGAAGCCAAAGCAAGTAAGAAAGAACTCTGAAAGGGCTTATCTGGCAAAGGGAAGAAGCTGGGATGATACTGACAGTGAAGATGAAGATGAAGGAAATCTTGCTCTGATGGCTATTGATGGAAAAGCTTCATCGTCTAGAATAGAGGTAAAACTTTCTGATGCTGAAATGGTTTATCATCTAAGAGGTAACTTAGATTGTGCACGTCGTGATAATGAACTGTTAAGTTTACAGATCACAGACCTTGAGAAAGAGGTCAATGAATTAAGACTTGTGCACATTAATCAAGACAAATTAAAAGAACATGTATCTTTTCTAGAGAATAGAGTTGACTGTTATAGAAAACTCGAAACTATTCTCAAAGACAAGATCACCGGTCTTGAGACTAAGGTTAGAGCCTACTTCAATTCTTGTTCGAAGGCTAAAGAGTTCTACAGTAAGCAAGCTGTTAATCAAACATCTGGAATAGGATATGATTACAATGCTGCTATTGGAGAATTAGGCATAAACTCCCCTCCTCATGTCTGTGCTAAAGGGAGGGAAGTACCACATGTGCTTAAGGGTGTTGATGAACCCCTCTATAAAGCATCAATTGCTGAACCATTTGATGCGACCTCTTCTGTTATTCAAGAGGAAATACGTGCTGAGGATCATGCTAATGAGAAGATTGTTTCCAAGTCAAGTGAGTCGAAAGTTCCAGTCAAAGTTGTGAAAGCAACTGAGACTAACTCAGACACACATGAGTTGGATAACAATAATGCCATGTCTACCATGCATAAATTGCCTGCTGTTAATCACTCTCATAAAGCATGTGGTGTTGCTAATTGTATGTCTTGTGCTTTTAATATGATGTATGCTTATTTTAATGGTAAGCATGTGTCTAATGATAAGACTACTCCTCGTCAACATGTGAATAACAAGAAGCATGATAGGTCTAAGACTGCTAGTCCTTCTAAGGCTAGAAAGGAGACATTTGTGCCTAAGCTTAAACAGAAATTTGTTAACGCTGTTTACAAGGTCAAATGTTCAGTCATTGAGAAAGTTGAGGCAATTAAAATTAAAAATGTTGTCTTGCCTGACAAAGGACAGTTCTACAAGTATGCCGGGCCCAACCGAGTTTGGGTTCCGAAGAAGGTCTAATCCATTTGTAGTGCAGGGCATTAAACAAGTATAACCGGTAGTGTGGATTCTTGACAGTGGATCATCAAGACATATGACCGGAGATAGAGCCCTGCTATCAAATGTGGTTGAGAAAGCTGGCCCCATGGTTACCTTTGGAGATAACAGCAAAGGTGTATCCGAGGGATATGGCTGTTTGCAAGCTGGGAATGTTATCATTGTAATTTTATATATTGTGCTAGGTTATTATCAGGAAGCAGTATCTAACATATAGCACCAGTGACGAGACTTGAGAATATTACGACATATCAGGCACCTGCTGCACATTACACTTGGAATTGTACTCTAGTAAGATGTGTACAAGTGTACTCTTGATTGGTGAGTTAAAAGAGGAAGTCAGTGCACCACAGTTCATGGACTTTGCAGCTGCAGATCTATTGGACTATGCAATCTCTTCTTCACAATCTCACTTCAGGTTGGTATGAACTAGTATCCTGCTCAAGCAATCGTCAAGGACATGGTATGACACTCTAACAGAAGTTATAATTTTATATGAATAAGTAGAGTCGTCATATTAATAACTATCTTATCACTAAGCACAATCATATTGTTTTATATGTGCAGTGGTATATTGATAATGCAACATAACAATTAGTATCTAAAGTACTTGACAAGTATCGGTCAATGATATGTTGTTAACATTATGTTGCAGATATTTGTAAGCTTTTGACATGAATGAGAATTACTTAGACTTTACCCTAAGTGATCAATGTTTTATCAAAAACTCATTCATATTGAAAAACAAAATTAAACTTCTTTCTACATTAGTGATTTCTTATTTCATGTAAAATCTTTTAAAATCACTATTGTAAATCATTTTCTCTCTATTACCATATATTCTGTGTTACAGGTTCAGTCTCCAATGACTTTCTTTCATTGACAGTCATGAGGTTGAAAACCCACAACGTCTATCCCAGACTGTAAAGATAAACACAAAAACAGAACCAACCAACACTCTCTTACCACTAAAAGTAGTATGAATGAGCATGAGGGAGATAGTGCCTAGTGCACCACATAAGGAAGGTTCTGTAGTCAACCCAGTAGCTCTGTCTCCTACATAAATGAGTAGTATTTAAACCGAGACAACTGCTAGCCCCCATACATCTTCTCAAAAAGATGTAATGGCTGAAAAGGCACAAAAACAGTTACTAGATTCATTCTCTCAACAGGGTGCGTCTATTGAATTTTGCCTGTCGGCCAAGGTATCCGATGTAGTGTCACCACTTCAAACATAAACAATTCTTGATGCACAAGGAGAGGTTACACACACAAAGGATGAGTTGACGGAAACAAGAGTTTCGACCATTTTAAGGTCAGATTCGATTGTTCAAGGTTCGTTAGTGGACCAATTGCCTTTACAGGTGTTAGGAGAGGATACTGATCCAAACGCCATATGTCAGTGGTCAGTGTCTACCTCCCCAGGCTTAAATCCCCTGGATGCATCTGCGGATAGTGGATCTGACATAGGTACAGATCGGCAACTTGTTGACAATGATTCAGATATTACCTGATAAGTCACAAGGAAGGGTCTTCACAGACATTAGAAGGGAACTTTGATCTTTATGCTAAAATCGTTGGATCATTGTTTACCTTCCCAGAATTCAAATCTGGAACCCTAAAAGGGAAACTAGCAACTTGTAGATTATGACTCAGATTTATCTGACAAGTTTAACAAGGATGGGGATTTGCGAACTCCCATTGCACCACCTATGACCTCCTTAAGGATGGCTAAGGTGATTTTCCTTGCAGGTACAGCTGGATTATGGAGCTATGAGAGAAGAGTGATACACTTGTGAGAATGAGTGTAAACACGAGTGGAGAGAAGAGTGAAACACATGTGAGGTACACTAAACAGAATTACACACTCACAGTGAGGTAGAAAGAGAAACTACTTGTTATTTCTTTTCCAACCAAGTGAAATATGAGAACTCCTTCAGACGACGGCATACATTCCTTCTTTAAGGGGGAGATAAAAGCTTAAGTAATAGTTTGGAGGATTCCTCAACTAAGGGGGAGAAATAGCAGGGAGGAAGAAAAAGATCATATGTACACTACACCACACCATTGTTGTTTGTAACTACGGATCCTATTGTACGGGAGAGGTGGTAAACACAAGGTGATTTCCTAGTAAGGGAAGAAGCTGTTAGGGGAGTACAATTGGTTTTTATCTGCGGATCCTATTGTACGGGAGAGGTGGTAAAACGAAGGTGATCTTCTTTAATCAGTTGATTCTCATAGGGGGAGAAGCAAGAGATATGGGCTTCTTAACAGGAAATGTGGTTGTACAAATGAAGATGGAACTACTTGAAGATATGTTCAGTCTAGAGGAACATCTACTTGGAATCTGGAAAATGTTAAATCTAGTCCAGAACTTTTCTACTATTTACTTTGCATGTATGTTTATATCTTTTTCTTATTTGTTAGTTGAGTTATCCTCTAGGTATTTGTGTGTTATTGTCTAACAAACAAATAGGGGGAGATTGTAAGTCATATGTCATAGCCTATTTGTATATTCAAGGATTCAACTCAACTCAAATAAGAATGTAATAAGTAAATAGTGGATCGACCGTCAGAGAGATCTCGCAAAGTAATATCTGTCAAAGGATTCAGAACAAGGTTCATCTACAGACTTGAGGAGTTAATTCACTGGAAGAAGTTCAAGAAGTTGATCATGCCTCAGTGATATAAATCAAGATCGTGGATTTAATCAAGTGACAGAGATCTCGTCAGAGTATCATTAATTACAAGGATTTAATCTGAAGAAAATCAAAGTGTGAAAGTCAAGACATGAAGAAACGTCACGGAAGTTAGTCACTCATGAACCAGACAGTACATCGAGTGTCAACATTGAAGTGGTGGAATTGATTCATAATTTTCAGTGATTTTCAGAAGATCTGCAGAAGGATGGGTGCTGTTGAAGACTAGAATTAATTCTCTATTAATTAATTAAGTCATCTAATTTAATTAAGAAAATAAATTATATCCGCGAAGAATAATTTATTTATTAATTGAATTAATTGATTAATTAATTCTAAATTAATTTTAGGAATTTTCAGAATTTAAATTGGATTAAAATCTGCATTAAATCAGCAAGACAATTGAAAATGAACTAGCATGACAATCAGGATTGTCATACCGATTGTCATGCTAGGCCATTTTCAATAGTCTCACCGAAAGTTATACTAGGAGAAGGATTGTCTTGCTAGTTCATTCTGATTGTCATGCTAGTTCATTCAGATTGTCTTGCTAGTTCAATCCATTGTCCTACCGAAAGTCTTGCCAGCTATAGGATTGTCATGCCAATTCAATTCTATTCGGTTGTTGATTAAAAAGAAGCAGAGAGTCATTCAACTCAATCATCCATCCAACAGACTGAAAAAATTCAAGAACAAAGAAAAGAAAGCAGCCGCCTTGAAACATTTTATTTTCTTCTCTGCTTACATCAAGATCAAAATTCTAGTTTGTTAATGTTAAATCCAAACCACTAGAATTATTTATCTTGTTCTTGTGTAACAATCTAGCGGATCAAAATCCCTAGAACTTAATCTCAAATCGCGTTTAGCATTTGATTCTAATTATTGCAAAAATAGAAAAAGTTCATGTCGAATTTATTCTAGATTTGTGATAATTGATTTGAGATTAATACCTTGTAATCGATACAGTTGTTGTAACACCTTTCAAGTTTAATAATATTTTTATTTAACTTGAATTTTGTTTCACATTTTTTATTCCGCATTTATTCGATTATTTGGTACTGTTTGTATTCAACCCCCCCTTCTACAAACAAATTGGGACCTAACACATATTATTTGTGCCTCAAAGGTACCGAAAAATATGTTTAACTTCATACCAATGCCTCGAAGTTGGAGCGCAACTATGTCTTGCTAATAGATTCATAGAAAATGCTATGTCGGGTCATGTATTATTAGCAAGATACATAAGAGCGCCTATAGCACTGAGATAGGGTACTTCAGGACTGAGTATCTCCTCATTTTTCTCCTTTGGTCGGAACACGTCCTTTTTCTTATCAAGTAATCGAACAACCATTGGAGAGCTAAATGGATGTGATTTGTCCATGTAGAACCGTTTTAAGATCTTTTCTATATATGATGATTGATGCACAAAAATTCCATTTGGAAGATGTTCAATTTGTAATCCAAGGCGAAGATTTGTTTTCCCAAGATCTTTCATTTCAAATTCTATTTTTAAGTAATCGGCTATTTTCTGAAGCTCTTCAAGAGTTCCAGTAATATTCAAATCATCAACATAAACGGCCACTATAGCAAATGAAGATCATGTTTTCTTTATAACAATACATGGACAAATAGGGTCATACTTGTATTTTTCCCTTAATAAATATTTTCTTAACTTCTTATACCACATTCGACCAGATTGCTTTAATCCATATATGGATCTTTGCAACTTAATAGAGTAAAGATCGCGAGAGTATGATTTAGATGCTTTAGGCATTCGAAATCCTTCAGGAATCCTCATATAAATATCTTTCTCAAGGGAACCATATAAGTATGCTGTCATAACATCCATTAATCGCATTTATAATTTTTCAATAACTATCGGGCTAATAAGATAACGAAAAGTTATAGCATCCATTACATGGGAATATATTTCCCCATAATCTATTCCTGATCTTTGTGAAAATCCTTGAGCAACTAAATGTGCTTTATATCTAACAATTTCATTTTTATCGTTTCTTTTTAGCATAAATACCCATTTATAACCAACGGGTTTAGTCCCTTCATGGGTTCGGACTACATGTCAAGTAACTTCATGCTTGTTAAGTGAGCTCAATTCTTTTTTAATTGCTTCTTTCCATTTTGACCAATCTTTCCTACATTGACATTCTTCAAAAGATTTTGGTTCAAAATCCTCGTCTTCCATCATTATATCAAGCGCTACGTTATATGCAAAAATTTCATCGATGATGATGTTATTTCAGTTCCATTTCTTTTCCGCGACAACATAATTTATTCAGATCTCTGCTATTTCAAATTTTTTAAGTACCTAATCCTCTTATGGGGTTTGTTTATTCATGTCACGGGTCTCTTCTGGAGTCTCTTCTTGAGATTTGACTCCATCTATTTGGGTATCATCATATTTTGCTCTTTTTCTTTTTCGAGGATTTTATCTTTAGAACCGATTGGTCTACCTCTCTTCATGCGAAGTCTTGACTCATTTGTTTTGATAATTTCTCCTTCAGGGACTTCAGTTTTTTAAGGAGCATTTGCAGCTGGTATGTGTGACTTAGTCACTCTATTGATATCATTGAATGCATCCGGAAATTGATTTGCAATGCCTTGTAAA
This sequence comes from Apium graveolens, assembly GCF_009905375.1. Classification (NCBI taxonomy): domain Eukaryota; kingdom Viridiplantae; phylum Streptophyta; class Magnoliopsida; order Apiales; family Apiaceae; genus Apium; species Apium graveolens. The sequence goes on along the minus strand of NC_133650.1, from coordinate 77,475,487 downwards.
TGAAATGGTCTTTGAACTTCTTATTCACATTGGTTTGTATGAGGATCAAAACTATTCAATGTTAATACATTCCATCTAATTTCTTTCTCCAGCTGCTTATTTTCTCCCCCTAATTTTGGGAAAATTTTAATCTTTCCCCTTAATTTTAGAAAAACATTTTCATCAAAATGTTAGTCAGGAAATCTTGCAGTAAATAAATCACTTGTCATCGGTTTAATATATTTTATTATTGAGGGAGATTCATAACTGACATATATTCCCAACTTTCTTTGAGTACCCATCTTTGTGCATTGTGGTGGGGCAGTTAGGACGTATACCGCACACCCAAAAGTTCTAAAATGGGAAATATTAGGCTCTCTTCCGGAGGCCAATTGCAAGGGAGAGAACTTGTGATAGCTTGTAGGTCTGATGCGTACAAGTGTTGCTGCATGTAAAATGGCATGTCCCGAAACTGTAACAGGGAGATTTGTTTTCATAATTAATGGTCTAGCAATCAATTGGAGTCTTTTAATAAATGATTCTGCAAGACCATTTTGTGTATGAACTTGAGCTACAGGATGTCCAACACGTATTTCAATTGATGCACAAAACTCATTAAAAGCTTTTGACGTGAATTCTCCGGCATTATCTAATCGAATTGTTCCAACATTGTAATCTGGAAATTATGCCCTTAATCGAATTATTTGTGCAAGTAGTCTCGCAAATACCAGGTTATGAGATGACAATAACCACACATATGACCACATTGTTGATGCATCGATCAATACCTTGAAATATTTAAGTGGTCCACATAATGGGTGAATGGGCCCACATATATCACCATGTATTCTTTCTAAAATTTATGGAGATTATGTTCCATTTTTTGATAAAGAGGGTATGATAATTAATTTTCCTTGAGAACAAGCAGCACAAGTCATTAGATTAAAAATCGTCTGATTTTTCATTGGATGCTCGTGTGAATTCTCAATAATTTTTCACATCATAATTGACCCAGGATTCCCTAGCCGATCACGGCATATAATAAAATTATTTTTGTCAGTAAACTTCTGGTTTACTATGGCATTTACCTTAATATTTCGAATATTGGTATAGTATAATCTGGAAGAAAAGGCTGGTAATTTTTCTATAACACATTTTCTACCCAAAGTGATACTTATAATATAAAGAAATTATTTCTCCCCTTTATTTACCGTTTCAAAGTGATATCCATTTCTACAAATATCTTTAAAACCAAATAAATTTATTTGTGACTTTGGGGAGAACAATGCATCATTTATAATAAATTTTGTTCCTTCGGGTAGTAATATAGTAGCTCTTCCGGAGCCTTCTATCAGATTTATACTCCCGTAAATTGTGCATATATTGCCTTCATATTTATTTAAAGAGGTGAAATCTTTTTTATTTTTAAGTATAGTGTGGGTCGTTGCGCTAGCTACAAGACAAATATCTTCCTCTTTTGTTATATGCCCAATGGGAGAATGTAAAATATTCATATTGCTTCAATAATAAATAAATATATAATTAGTAAGGATAATCCCAATGTGAGAATATAAAATATCCATATTGCTTCAATAATAGATAAATATATATATTTAGTAAGGACAATCATAAAGAGATATAATCATTGCATGCGAATGTAAAATAAAGCAAATAAGTACATCAAACATTGTGTTTATCATCAAGAGTAGTGATGCCATCAGAACTCTCATAAAAATCAGCGGTAACCAAATAATTCATTTTTAGGAGATTGTCGGCATGTTCTTTATCTTCGAAAACTAAATTTATTTCAACATTCTTGCCTTTGTCTTTCAGGGACGTTTGATAAAGATCATCTAGGTGTTTTAGCGTACGGAAAGTACGTGACCAATGGTCTTTCATTCCATATCTATAGCATTCACTTTCTTTTATCAATATTTTTCTCCAACTTCTGGTTGGGATTAGATTTATCATGCTTGAAAGAAGGATTATTTTGGATTTGAAGTCTTTGACCACGCATTTCACGTCCACGACCACGCCCACCATCTCGTCAATGCCAATATTTATATGTTGCCGCATTCACTTCAGGGAAAGGGCTAGATCCAGTTGGACGAGACTCATGATTCTTCATCAAAAGTTTATTAGTTTGTTCAGCAACAAGGAGGCATTAAATCAGTTCAGGATATTATGTAAAACCTTTTTCGCGATACTGTTGCTGGAGGACTACATTCGAGTCATGAAAAGTTGAGTAAGTTTTTTCTAACATGTCTGCGTCAGTGATATTTTCTCCGCATAATTTTAGTTGAGAACTTATTTTATAAAAGTGCGGAGTTATATTCACTAACGGTTTTAAAATCTTGAAGCCTCAAATACATCCAATCATATCGTGCTTTTGAAAGAATCGCAGTCTTTTGATGATAATATCTATCTTTTAAATTTTTCCACAATTCAAGTGGATTTTTCACTGTAAAATATTCACTTTTAAGTCCTTCGTGGAGATGCAGTGAAGAAAAATCATAGACTTTGCGCAGTTTGATTCAGATTTTTGATTCTCATCTTTTATGGTATCTCCAAGGCCTTGTGCAACTAGATGGATTTCGATATCTAAAATCCATAATAAATAATTCTTTCTGGTGATATTAAGAGCCTTAAAATTCAAGTTTCATAAAATTTGACATATTTGAAAGTTATAAAATCATGTTAACATTATATGAGTAAATTTATAAAATAATAATAATAATAATAATAATAATAATAATAATAATATCCCATCTAATGCAAAGCAGATTCAGTTAATATAAAGCAAAGATAACACAATTCACCTATTATTCACATAAGAACATAATATAAAGTTTAGGCAACCTAGATTAATGCATGTCCAGGGAACACAAATGATTAATATTATGATGACACATATGAGCACGTTTATAAGAAATTTTATCACATAAAATAAACACTTAACTTGAGCTCATTTATCATATCTATATAAACAGTGAAAATATTGAACTTATCACTAAAAGCAAAGTAAAATAATATTGACATGTGAAAGGAAGAAGTGCAAAAAATAAATAGTTACAAGGACTTCTCAGTAATATGCTATCAAATGGAATGCATGATATTTCTAGGTAGATTACAAGACATTTGAAAGACCAAAAGTCTATATTTACAAGAATATGAAAAATTAAGAGATAAGGACATTTAAGATCAAGAATGTCTAAAAGCATCTAAGACATCCATTCACAACAGATACGTCTTTTATAATTTGAGTCATGTTTAGTTTTATTTATAGTCATGATTACAAATTCAAGATTAAATGGTTGAAATACTAATTTCCGGGTCTCGGATCCGCCACTACTACGTAAGATTATCGTTTCGTTTTTGTCGTACAACCAAACTACTTAGGCTTATCCATTTCCTCATCTAAAAGACATCAGCTTCTAATGAGTCCTGCCAATAGGGCCATTAAGAATCTAATTCTCGATCTACCAGCCCCTCATCACCAAACTAACAACATGTTTCTGACTAATATATAACACTTGTTGAAAGTTGCTGGTGTTATGCAAGTAAACATATAAACTTCGTACTCTTGAAAGCTGACAAGTGTGAGTCAACACACTTGAGAAAAACCTTCGGATCATTGTTACACTGTGAAGAACCTCCCGGGAACTGAGCAAGCCTAAATACTGAACCTTATAAGTGTTAGTGGACATGTAATTCAGTGATGTTTTCTGATTAAAATGGAACAATACTGTGGCAAGTTTTCAAATCAAAAGATATAATGAGGCCATCTGATCAAGGTGCCACATTCAAGAAGAAGCTGTTTAGTAAAGTAACTTGGACCTATATGTTATATTTTTAACAAGTTTGTCTTCTTGTGTTGAAGCTCTATAATAACATGAAAATAGTGTAATCAAATTGCTATCCCAAACAAAATCTATATATTATAAATTGTTGGATAACCGTTTCCTAAGGTTTGGTATCCATATTTTGGTTCGGATATGATTTTTAACTTTAATTTGACACAATGGACTATCCATTTTTAAGTTTGGTATCCATATTAGGTTTATAAAAGATCCACATATTTGTTATGACCCATTTTAGTTATAGAAACTTTACAAAACAATTATAAATATGAATTATGTTATTTATGGTAAGTTTTTAATACAAATTTGAAGTAAATTTTAAATTTTGACATATCTATTTATAGAAATAATCTCATAGAATATATAACATAAAAATAACTTATGTAACGAAAATATTTCTTAAATAAATTTATCATAATATGTATATGCAATACACTTATTGTATAGATAACTTGATCTTTCAGAATTATATTATTAAATTTTAATTATAAATTTATTTATTTATTTTATTAAATAATTTTTGAAATAGCCGTGTGCAAAACTCGGGCTATAAACTAGTGTAACATGAAAAAACACAACCACGGGTCGGTAATTAGATCATCAAACAGATAATTAAACTACTAGTCGCTAAATAGACATATAAAACATATCACTATATCAGCACATGATCTACAAACCCCTTCTACTTGCAAGGCCAAGCTAATGCCGCAATTCTAGACAGGCTGCAACGTGAGCTAAAATGGCAAACAAAAACAAGTGTAAAAACTTGAAAGTTAAAGGGGGTGTTTGGTTGACGGTTAATGGGTTAATGTGCCCGGTTAACGGTAATCGGAACCTTAAAGAATTTAGTGGTAGGGAATGGGAACTTCATTTTCTCTTGTTGGGTAAATCAAACCCACCATACCCCTCGGATTTCCATTTCATTTCCATTCCCATTAACCTTCATTCCCATACTCTCCATTCCCATTCTCGATTTCCATTCCCATGGTTCATCCAAACGCCTCCAAAAAATAGTTTTTCATTTCCCACCAGGTAGAGCAATCAAGGGGGCGTTTGAATGCACCGTGGGAATGAGAATCGAGAATAGAAATGGAGGGTATGGGAATGAGGGTTAATGAAAATGAGAATGAAATGGAAATCCAAGGGGTATGGTGGGTTTAATTACCCGTCAAGAGGGAATGTGGTTTTCATTATTCCCCATCACTAAATTGGTAATCCAAACACTATCATTTGAGTTTAAGATTTCGATTTCCGTTAACCGGGCACATTAACCGTCAACCAAACGCCCCTAGTTTTATTTACAAAAAAATCTTTCCAGATAGCGCCTAAGAGGCCAAAAAGTTTGGAGGCAAAAAGTGCATAGTTTCGAGTATGGACTATTTAATCGGCTTAAATCTCAAAGTAGTCACTAAACTCAGGGTCATATATCAAAAAAACCATTCTAGTTATCGGAGACTCGATTGCACCACTCTAGTTGAGAGTAATGACAACCCCGTTAATTTTTAACTGTTGACCTAACGGAAAGCTGTTGACTTTGACATATATATTTGATTTAATTAAATAAGGAGTATGTGGCACTGTAGCAATTGACTTGAAAGAAAACCCGACGTGACGTGACATCCGAGGTAGAATGCCACCAAGAGAACCCTTCAGATACCGTTAGATGCTACAGCCTAGAGATGTACGGTGGTGAGAGCGTGCATGAACTGACAAACTTGATTGACGGCATAGCAAATGTCAGGTCTGGTGAGAGGGAGTACCCGCCCTATTAAGTATGTCTAAGAAAGGAGATAGAGAGTAGGTATGTCCTGGAAGCAAAATAGCTTCTTTTTAAGTATGTCATCGTAGCAAGATGGGCAGGCTAGCCAATTATAGGTACCCATCACTAGGAAGATAGAGAATCTTTCTTTCACTAAAGTCCAAGGGGATTATATCCCTAAAGGCTTTCTAAAAAGGGTAGCGAACGAGCTTAGCCCTGGGCTGGTGTGTCTATGCAAAAGAAGAAGAAGCTACCTATGGGCGGTTGCTGCTCTCAGGATAGGGAGTTTGAGTCAGCGAAGTCAGTCGGTTATCAGAAGTATAGAATTCCGAGCTAGGCGATCATGTGCTATCGGTGTCCGGCACTGTCCTGGGAGAATAGAGAATCTGAGCTCTCGTTCCAAGCTATGGCCAGTGTGGATGGTGGCATAAAAGAATCCCCTAAAATCATCCTCTCAGAAGAAAGTATCATCAAAGTTCCAGTTAGAGGTTTTCCAGGTGATCCTAATTTATTCTGCAGGCCTATAAGCAATCATTCTATCTCCCATCCGTGTGTATGCATGTGTTTTCTTTAATGAATGTACCTGGACATGGTGTGATTCACCTTTCTGCTTGGTTCAAATTATTATCATAGAATCTTAATAAATTTTATCCCATGGAAAGGATTTGATACAGTTGAGTTCATGACTAATACTGCTACCAATACATTGTCTGAAAATAGTGCGTAGTGGTATAGGTTGGGGTCTTCTAGTTTTTCCTAATTTGGGAAGTGCCTTTCAGAAGTATTCAATGTGAAGTACTCCGTTGTAAGGCGTAGTGGGAGACAGTGAAGACTTTTGGGAAGCGTTTTTACAGTTAGGTGTGTCAAAAACAAGGCCGACTTCTTGTGGACTCGGAGCTGCTTTGAGTGAATAATAGCACGAAACTTCCTTACAACAGCAAAATAAATGTTAGCAGAACGGCTAACGTGAAAATGACATTCACTTATCTGCAATACAGATATATAAACACATGTCTGTATAATGTGTATATATATCATAACTTAGCTGGATGTTTATTTTTAAAATAATATATTTTTTAATCATTTCAGGACAGTCAACTATGTTATATGGCCTTCTGTTAGGTGAACAGTTAATATTTAACGGGACTTTCATTACTCACAACTAGAGTGGTGCAATCGAGTCCCCGATAACTGGAGTGGTATTTTTGATATATGACTCTGAGTTTAGTGACTACTTTGAGATTTAAGCCCTATTTAATCTGACCAAACTACACCAGATCCGACAGTGCTATACACTTGTATTAACTTTCCTAACACAGACGCACCTGCCTTTACTGGCCTCTCCATAACATAATTAACATCACCAGTTAACAGAGGGAAAAAATGATTAATCTTGAGGGAAAATAGAAGAAACAATAGAAAACTGCTAATGTGAACATAGATGTACACAAGTACACAGCTGTTCTCTATCATCACCGGAAACCACCGAGTCCACACTGCTAGCATATTTACACTAAGAACTGGAGGTGGGCTGCTTATGTATAAAACCGCTTTTTAGATCGTTTCGGAATTTATCAATGTTAAAAATATCTTTAACATCAGTTGTTATTGATGAGGTGATGTTTATTGCACATCTTCTTGTAGTGTATAGGAATTACAGGAGATGAAAGGAATTTTTGATAATAAAATATAAAAAGGAAGTAAACAAATGCAAAGAGCATTCTTAAGTAAATGCAGACCATTACAAATATGAAAGGGGAACAAATGCAGAGCAAGTCTGGAGGACAAGAAAAACCTTGTACTAGTAGCGACTATGCAAACAACACAAAACTTTGGAGGCAAGAAGGGCATAGCCTCGAGTAGATGATCCATACATTATCATATGGATCAATTAATTTGACCAAGCTACACCAAACCTGACATTCTCTATACACTCGCACTAGCTTTCCCGACACAGAAGCACCTACCTTCTCAACAACACAGTCAACATCATCCGTTAACAGATAGGATAAACCACTATTTCAGCAAGGAAAAAGAAGAAATTAAAAAAAAACTTGAGTGGAACGTAAAACTACTAACAACATTGTTTTACTAACAACATTAGTGAGGAAAAGGAATAGAGAGTATGTTTGGAGGAGCTTACATAGGAGAAGTTTTTGGGTCTAATATGAGATATAGATTTGAATATAACTTGAGTTGAGCCTCTTGAATCAGAGGAATGTCTCCGGTGTCCATGCTTTTAAGTTGGGTCACTGTAAACAAGACCTCAACCCCGAAGGCTGCCTGATAGAAACGGATAGCTTCAGCAGCTTTACCAGCTTGCACACAAAGTTCAAGCTGTATAGGTGTTATGCCCGAAAATTGGTATAAACAATATTCAGATTAAGATTAATAAAATAAGCAGAATCGAAGGAGAAGCGCCTGAAATCAAGGAAAAAGATAAGATTGACTTTTCATTAATAGAAGGTGATAAGTGGCATTTTATACCACTTAGAACGTCTTAAAATGGCTTAAATTGGTGTCTTGAAATCAAGTATTTTGTGTATCTGATGCATTTTTCTAGTGTTTATGCATTTCAGGGTATTAGTTGCATTTCGGGGGAGGAATCATCAAGAATAAGCCTTGGCATGTGTTCACCATTGCGAGAGGAAAGGAATGGGCAGATTACGGCGAAGAAACGGAGCAAACCTGGATTTTTTCCAGTAGAGGCCTGCGCGCCCGCGCAGCAATGCTGAGCGGCCGCGCAGGAACCTGCGCGCCCGCGCAGCTATGCTGAGCGGCCGCGCAGGGTCGGGGAAAAAGATAAATTATTTTAGACTTCTACTTCTATTTGGCTTCCAACTTCTATGTAATCTGAGTTTTATGGGACTATTATTTAGGTAGATTTGAGACGTTTTCACAGAGAGTATTAAGGGGATTATGTTTTAGATTGTGTTTTACGCAAGAAGCGAAGGAGATAAGGAAGAAGACCGATTTAGCACACTGCAACGAAGAGGGAGCATATATTCTTGTGATTCTTGTTTCGTTGTAACGTTGGATGCTAGTTTTCTTGCTTTGACTTATTTACTGTTGTGATGTACTCTGTTTTAATATAATTAGTTTAGTTATTATTTTCTTGTGTTTGTTTATCATGATTTCATATGAACCCATGATGGCGATAAGTTCTATTATGGGCTAATCGTGATCATGGGGTTGCAACGGATTTATTATGGAATTCTTTAGTTAATTGTTTAATACTTTAGTGTGTGATGATTGCTTGATATCTAGTATTGGTTGTGCGTATTCGTCTTATGTGCGTCGCGAACATATAAGATAGGGTGTTAATCTCTTGTGAAGCGACGGTGGATCTTGAGATTTAGAACTTGCCATGCTAGCATAGGTTCATGTACGTTGTGCATGATTAGTGGGTAACTCTAACAGTTTTATTTGCCCTATGTAATCAAAAAAGGAATAACTTGTGCTTAAATCGTTGTGTTGTCAATTTCTGTAGACATATAGGAACTCAACATAATTGATTACTATTCAACTTCTATCTTAATTGTGGATGCTTGGTAGAATGGTATTAGTACAATGAACGTTGGCTTTTATCAGTTTCGTGTTATTCGATTAATATCATCACTGTCACATGCTAAAGGTAATAACAATGGCTATAGAAGGAAGTAATAATGAAGTTGTGATCTCATGAGTGTTTTATTATTGATAAATTGAAGTGTTAGTTAAGTGGTTAATTAAGTAGTTAATTATAGTTAATATTTAATCGACAATTTTAAGTGTTATTATCTTAACATTGAGAAGTAATCATACATTGGTGAGTGAGTTTAATTAGACAATAATTTAGTCTGAGTCTCTGAGGGAACGAACTAGAAAGTATTCTATATTACTTGCGAACGCGTATACTTGCGTGAATATTAGCGCGTGTTTTCGCCCTAACAAGTTTTTGGCGCCGCTGCCGGGGATTCGGCGTATTTGTTTAGTTTATGTACTTACCATCATTGGTCATTAGGACTCAGTGATTAGGACGTAGTAGTTACTTACTCTTTTCGGTTGTGTTTCAGGTACTTTAGCAAGCGTTTATGCAAACTCGTTCTCGTGCTCGCAAGAGGACTTTAGATACAGCTGAGGAGACAGACGAAGTTCTTGATATTCCGGAGAAGTTAGATTTTGAGGATTCGGATTCAGGAACTGAGCAGAAAGAACCAGTAAACATGGGAGATCGTATTGTTCAAGCTGATCCAGCTCTTATGGATTTTTTCTCGGCCTAAAATTGATGACATTCAGTCAAGCATCCTTCATCCGGCTATTCAAGCTAACACCTTTGAAATCAAGCCGGGCACTATTCAGATGGTGCAGAATTCTATTTCTTTTGGAGGAGCGGCAACTGAAGACCCCAACATGCACATAAGGAATTTTGTCGAGATCTGCAGCACTTTTAAGTATAATGGCGTGACTGATGAGGCTATCAAGTTGAGGCTTTTCCCATTCTCACTGAGGGATAAGGCTAAAGACTGGTTACATTCTGAACCAGCTGGGTCCATCACTATATGGCAAGATCTTGCGCAAAAGTTCCTGGTGAAGTTTTATCCAATGGCAAAGACTGCTGCTATGAGGAGTGCTCTTACTTAGTTTGCGCAGCAACCTACAGAATCTATGTGCGAGGCTTGGGAACGCTACAAGGAAATGTTGAGAAAATGTCCACATCATGGAATGCCGGATTGGATGGTGATCACTGGTTTCTATAATGGTTTGGGGGCCCAATCTCGGCCCATGCTCGATGCAGCAGCTGGAGGAGCCTTATGGGCTAAAAGCTATACTGATGCATATAATCTTATAGAGACGATGGCTGCAAATGAGCATCAAAACCCAACTCAGAGGATGACGTCAAGCAAGGTAGCAGGTATTCTGGAAGTTGATGCAGCCACCGCTATTGCAGCCCAGCTCCAGGCGCTATCAATGAAGGTTGATTCTTTGGCTACGTATGGAGTTAATCAAATAGCTATGGTTTGTGAGCTTTGTGCAGGTTCTCATGCTACGGATCAGTGTTCTCTTGTAAACGAATCTGTTCAGTATGTGAATAATTATCAGCGACAACAGCAGCCTGTGCCAGCGACCTATCATCCTAACAACAGAAATCATCCAAATTTCAGCTGGGGGAATAATCAGAATGCTATTCAGCCACCATATCAGCAAGGAGTGAGTAAACAGTTTAACCCACCTGGATTCCAGCAACCACAGCAGTATGCTACAAGGCAATCATATCCTCAACAGGAAAGTACAGCTGCACCCACTAGTGCTGATTTTGAGGAACTTAAGCTGTTGTGCAAGAGTCAGGCGGTTTCCATCAAGACCTTGGAAAATCAAATTGGTCAATTAGCCAATGCAGTGCTCAATCGTCAACCTGGCACTCTTCCCAGTGACGCGGAAGTACCAGGCTGGAAGGAAGCTAAAGAGCAAGTCAAGGCTATTACCTTAAGGTCTGGAAAAGTAGCTGATGCTGAAAAGGCAAAAGAAGTAGAAGCTGAAATTAGAGGTGAAGAATCTAAGAAAAAGGAGAAAGCGGCGGAACCAAGGAAGACTACTGTTGAACACACTCTGCCTGAGGCTAATACAGGGGAGAAACAGCTCTATCCTCCACCACCTTTTCCTAAGAGATTGCAGCAACAAAAGCTGGATAGACAGTTCGGGAAGTTTCTGGAGGTGTTCAAGAAACTTCACATCAATATACCTTTCGCTGAGGCTCTGGAACAAATGCCTAGTTATGCGAAGTTTATGAAGACTATTCTTTCAAGGAAGGTGAAACTGGATGACCTTGAAACTGTTGCTCTCACGGAAGAATGCAGCGCTATTCTGCAGCAAAAGTTACCACCAAAACTGAAAGATCCAGGAAGCTTCACCATTCCTTGCACCATTGGCAATCTAACTTTTGACAAGTGCCTTTGTGATTTGGGAGCAAACATTAATCTGATGCCGTTGTCGATCTTTAAAAAGCTGGATCTGCCTGATCCAAAACCCACATACATGTCGCTACAATTGGCTGACCGTTCCATTACTTACCCAAGGGGCATAGTTGAGGATGTGCTCGTCAAGGTGGATAAGCTCTTCTTTCCAGCAGATTTTGTTATTCTGGATTTTGAGGAAAATAAGAAGATTCCCATAATCTTGGGAAGGCCTTTCTTGGCTACTGGTCGTACCTTGATAGATGTGCAAAAAGGGGAACTTACTATGCGGGTCCAAGATCAGGATGTGACCTTCAACGTATTCAAGGCAATGAAATTCCCTACAGAAGATGAGGATTGCTTAAAAGTGGATGTGATTGATACTGCGGTTACTTCAGAACTCGATCACATGCTAATGTCTGATGCATTGGAAAAGGCCTTAGTGGGGGATTTTGACAGCGATGATGAAGATAGCAACGAGCAATTACAATATCTGAACGCTTCTCCCTGGAAGCGAAAGCTGGACATACCATTTGAATCTCTTGGTACTTCTGACCTCAAGAACGCTGAAGGGAAGCTCAAACCATCAATAGAGGAAGCACCTACCTTGGAGCTCAAACCATTACCTGAACACTTGAGGTATGCTGTTTTAGGTGATTCATCTACGTTACCTGTTATTATTTCATCTGACCTTTCAGGTAGTGAGGAAGACAAGCTCTTAAGGATTTTGAGAGAATTCAAATCGGCTATAGGATGGACCATAGCAGACATCAAGGGGATAAGTCCTTCATATTGTATGCATAAAATTCTGCTAGAGGAAGGTAGTAAGCCAACTGTGGAACAGCAGCGAAGACTGAATCCCATCATGAAGGAGGTGGTGAAGAAAGAAATTCTGAAATGGCTAGATGCAGGCATCATTTATCCTATTTCTGACAGCTCGTGGGTGAGCACCGTACAATGTGTACCTAAGAAGGGAGGTATCACTGTGGTCGCAAATGAAAAGAATGAGCTCATCCCTACTCGAACAGTTACAGAATGGAGAGTATGCATGGATTATAGAAAATTGAACAAAGCCACAAGGAAGGATCACTTCCCTCTTCCATTTATTGATCAGATGCTTGACAGATTGGCGGGTTATGAGTATTTTTGTCTTCTGGATGGTTATTCCGGGAATAATCAGATTTGTATTGCACCAGAGGATCAGGAAAAGACTACCTTCACTTGTCCATTTGGCACATTTGCTTTTCGCAGAGTTTCATTTGGGTTATGTGGCGCACCGGCCACCTTTCAGAGATGTATGATGGCTATATTCTCTGACATGATTGGAAATAACGTCGAAGTGTTCATGGATGACTTCTCCGTCTTTGGACACTCATATGATGAATGTTTGAATAATCTGCGCGCCGTACTCAAAAGATGCGTGGAAACTAATTTGGTTCTTAATTGGGAGAAATGTCATTTTATGGTGCGTGAAGGCATTATCCTTGGGCATAAGGTCTCTAGCAAGGGTCTGGAGGTGGACAAGGCCAAGGTGGGAGTCATTGAAAATCTTCCCCCACCTAATTCTGTGAAAGGAATCCGTAGTTTTCTTGGTCATGCGGGTTTTTATCGGCGATTCATCAAGGACTTTTCAAAGATATCTAAGCCGTTGTGCAATTTGCTTGAGAAAGATGTGCCTTTCAAATTTGATGATGAATGTTTGGCAGCATTCGAGACTCTCAAGAAGAGTTTGATCACTGCACCAGTTATTACAGCACCAGATTGGACAGAACCGTTTGAGATGATGTGTGATGCGAGTGATTATACGGTAGGTGCAGTTCTGGGACAGCGCAAGAAAAATCTCTTCCATGTGGTCTACTATGCGAGTAAGACTTTAAATGGTGCCCAATTGAACTACACCACTATTGAGAAGGAGCATTTAGCTATAGTCTTTGGCTTTGAGAAATTTCGATCTTATCTGCTTGGTACGAAAGTAACAGTATTCACTGATCATGCAGCTATTCGCTATCTGGTTTCTAAGAAGGATTCGAAGCCGAGACTCATTCATTGGGTGCTTTTACTTCAGGAATTTGAGTTAGAGATCAAAGATAGAAAAGGTACTGAGAATCAAGTAGCTGACCATCTCTCTAGGTTGGAGAATCCCGATTCTACTTCACAAGATAGGACGTTAATCAATGAATCTTTTCCGGATGAGCAGTTGTTTGCAATTCAGGAGGAAGAACCATGGTTTGCAGATATTGTAAACTATCTCATCAGCAATATAATGCCTCTTAATTTGACATCCGCTCAAAAGAAGAAGTTTCTGCATGAGGTGAAGTGGTATATGTGGGATGAACCATATTTGTTTAGACAGGGAGCTGACCAGATCATCAGGAGATGTATCCCGTTCTGTGAGACGGAGGGGATATTGCGAGACTGCCATTCCACGGTTTATGGTGGACACTATGGAGGTGAGAAGACGGCAGCTCGTATTCTGCAAGCAGGTTTTTTCTGGCCTACTTTGTTCAAGGATGCTCATCAGTTTGTTTTAAGGTGTGATCGTTGCCAAAGAGTGGGAAATTTATCAAGGAAGGATGAGATGCCATTAAATGTGATGCTAGAAGTCGAGGTCTTTGATGTGTGGGGAATCGATTTCATGGGGCCTTTTATCTCGTCTTGCAATAATCAGTACATCTTGCTGGCAGTCGATTATGTCTCAAAATTGGTCGAAGTTAAAGCTTTACCGACAAATGATGCAAAGGCAGTGCTAAATTTTCTTCATAAGCAAATTTTCACAAGGTTTGGAACACCTCGGGTAATCATAAGTGATGAAGGATCGCATTTTTGCAACCGTAAGTTCACTTCTATGATGCAGCATTATAATGTGAATCATCGAGTAGCTACTGCCTATCATCCGCAAACAAATGGTCAAGCGGAAGTGTCTAACAGAGAGATAAAGCGCATTCTAGAGAAGGTTGTTTGTCCGTCAAGGAAGGATTGGTCTTTAAAGCTCGATGAAGCTGTTTGGGCTTACAGAACAGCATACAAAACTCCACTTGGGATGTCACCATTTCAGTTGGTGTACGGTAAGGGATGTCATCTACCGACGGAGCTTGAGCATAAGGCCTTCTGGGCATTGAAGAAATTGAACCTGGATTTAGATGCAGCTGGTAAGAAAAGAATGCTTCAGCTTAATGAACTTGATGAATTTCGACTTCAAGCGTACGAGAATAACAAAATGTATAAGGAAAAGGTGAAGAGGTGGCACGATAGGAAGCTACATCCTAAGTTATTTGTGCCAGGGCAACAAGTTCTTTTATTCAACTCTCGACTCCGACTTTTTCCTGGGAAGTTGAAATCAAGGTGGTCTGGACCTTTTATTGTCAAAACTGTGTTTCCACATGGAGCGGTGGAAATTTTTGAGAATGATTCGGACCAAGCATTCAAGGTTAACGGTCAGCGGTTGAAGCACTACTATGGGGACATGGCAAACCGAGAGGTGGTTAGTGCCATTTTGTTGACTACTTGAGAAAGGTACGGAACGTCAAGCTAATGACGAAAAAGAAGCGCTGCGTGGGAGGCAACCCATGAATTGTTGTTACAGGAACCCTTAGAAGTTAATAACCTATCCAAAAACACAAAAAAATCAGAAAACAGGGGCTGAAATTTTTTTTTTCCAGAGACCCTCTGCGCGCCCGCGCAGCTATGCTGAGCGGCCGCGCAGGGGTCGAGTTCCAGAAAATTTTTTACAGTTCAGAAAAAAAAAACAAAACAAAAACAAACACAAAAACAGTTTTAGCCCATAAACCCACGATTTGTTCCCACTACCCCATCATTTTATCCCTTAATTCCCAAACCCTAATCTAATCCACACCCTATATATACATACACCTATCCTACATATCTCCCACAAAACTTCCTACACTTAAACCCTCTCACAAACATCAAAAATCAGTTCTTACACACTTTTATTCACGAATCAATGGCACCCAAGAGAGCACGCACTATTGACAGCAGCAGCACAGTTCCTACTGCTGATTCATCGAGGGGTACTGCTGCAAGGCCTCGGTTAACTGACAGAGCTGCGGAGGAGGAGTACACCAGGCTGTTTGGGAAGCCGATTCTGAAGGAGAGGGGGTTTTTACCATCAGGGAGGGATGGTGAGTTGTTGCCCATGATTGCAGAGAAGGGGTGGATAGCTTTTTATGAGTCACCCGAAGCAGTATCGATGAGCGTTGTTCGCGAGTTCTACGCGAACGCGAAGGCTGAAAAGAATGGGTTTTCTGTAGTCCGTGGGCTGACGGTTGATTATCATCCTGCGGCGATTCGCCGTGTGATTGGACAGCGAGAAAGGAAGCCCGAGGAGGAGAACTGGAATGAAAAGACTGCTGAGGATTTAGACTTGGATTTGATTTGTGCGACTCTCTGTCGACCGGGCACAGTTTGGACCCGCAGTCCAGGTAATAATGAGTATCATCACTTTCCGGCGATCTCCATGAACAGGTATGCCCGTGCATGGAATGCATTTATATGTGCTAATATTTTGCCTTCTTCACATGCACACGAGGTCACAGTTGAGAGAGCACAGTTGTTGTGGGGAATTCTGCATGATGAGTACTATGTGGACCTTGGTGAGTTTATCTACCAAGGAATTCTGAAGTTTTTGAGGGGAGCAAAGCATATGAACATCCCTTATGCATCCACGGTTACGAAGCTATGCCGAGCAGTGGGAGTGAACTGGCCGGCTCATGAGCAGTTGCAGTTGTCAGCAGCTCCGATTGATTCTGGCACTCTGAATGGGATGCAGGAGTGGACCGGTGGTGAGCCTGAGGAGCATGGGCTGGGTTATCATCTTCCAGGAGGGCGTCCAGCACGAGGTGCTACTATGGCTAGGCCAGGGCGTGGTGAGGCTGGTTCTTCGAGAGCTCAGGAGGGTGCTGGGATGGGTGATGCCCAGTATAGGAGGCTTTCACGGCGGATGGATGCCATGTATGAGACGCAGAGCAGGTTTGCTCAGGAGCTCACCCTTGCGTTAGGGACTGCTTTTCGAGGCCTTGGAGCTGATATCCAGTGGCCAGTTTTTGGTGAGGACTCTGCATACCCACCGCCTGATACTCCACCCACTGAGGGTGATGATGATGATGACTCCGAGTAGGTATACCCTGTGTTCCTTTCTACTACTTTCACTAAGGACAGTGAAGATTTTTAGTTTGGGGGTGGTAGTTAAGGAATATTGTGTGTGTGTCATTTAGTTGCATATTCATGATAGTTTAGTTCATATAGTTGCATAATTTATGCCATTTAGTTTTTTTTATGAATGTCATGTAGCTCATGCATTTACCATGATCCCTTTTGCAATAAGTTATCGACTGAATTGTGATATTGATGCAAGTGTAGTGATAGCATTAAAGTGATATTAAGTTGTGTAGGTTGATATGCATGCTAGAAACAATTGTAAGTCCACTAAGTCTTAAAGAATGCGTAAGGGCTAGATTGTTGTTATGATTTGGTTGTTTTCAAGGTCAATCTACTTATTATGCTTAGAATTCGATTATAGGTTCTTAGTGATAAAGACATGAAAAAAGAAAAAAAATTGGAGAAAAAAATATGGAAGTTGTTGCTAGTTGTGGCTAGGCATCAAATGGCTAGTAGCCGGCTCGCATATGTTGCGAGTAGTCTAGGGTTAAGCAAGATGGAGCGAAACGCACTTGCTCAGAAGTTATTAAAAAAAAAATAAAAAAAAATTGCATAATTGATCAAGAGTGGGCTCTTTGGTATTCGAGTTATTAAGTTCTTAGGGGACTTTGTGCCTAGCGACCTAAGGCTTTTAGAGTCTGGGATCCGCTAACCTAACGCTCGTTACATGGATACCATTGTATAAGTCTTTTGTGGACCTCACTCATTGCACGGTCAAATAAGCATTTGAGTTGTAAATAAAAAGCACAATTCCGTAGTAAGCTCCAGAGTTCTTGTAGTGTTGTATATCACTTTGTGCCTAGAATTTTTATTCTTTGTATAATCGTAGGATTTCCTTGAGGATAGTCTAGTCATAGTAATTGGTCTAGTTCCGAAGCATATCTGTTAAGCATTTGCACACACCACGTTTCTGGCTATATGTCCGTTTGCATGAGTTTATTGATCTTTAGTTGTCTAACTGCATTCGTTGAGATATGGCAATTTGGTTGATTAATTGTAGTAAGGGGGATCGTTGCATTTTCATATAGATTGCATTCATGCATATTTTTATTTGTTTTTGAGTCTGTGACGCTTGAGGACAAGCATCGATTTAAGTTTGGGGGTGTGATAAGTGGCATTTTATACCACTTAGAACGTCTTAAAATGGCTTAAATTGGTGTCTTGAAATCAAGTATTTTGTGTATCTGATGCGTTTTTCTAGTGTTTATGCATTTCAGGGTATTAGTTGCATTTCGGGGGAGGAATCATCAAGAATAAGCCTTGGCATGTGTTCACCATTGCGAGAGGAAAGGAATGGGCAGATTACGGCGAAGAAACGGAGCAAACCTGGATTTTTTCCAGTAGAGGCCTGCGCGCCCGCGCAGCAATGCTGAGCGGCCGCGCAGGAACCTGCGCGCCCGCGCAGCTATGCTGAGCGGCCGCGCAGGGTCGGGGAAAAAGATAAATTATTTTAGATTTCTACTTCTGTTTGGCTTCCAACTTCTATGTAATCTGAGTTTTATGGGACTATTATTTAGGTAGATTTGAGACGTTTTCACAGAGAGTATTAAGGGGATTATGTTTTAGATTGTGTTTTACGCAAGAAGCGACGGAGATAAGGAAGAAGACCGATTTAGCACACCGCAACGAAGAGGGAGCATATATTCTTGTGATTCTTGTTTCGTTGTAACGTTGGATGCTAGTTTTCTTGCTTTGACTTATTTACTGTTGTGACGTAGTCTGTTTTAATATAATTAGTTTAGTTATTATTTTCTTGTGTTTGTTTATCATGATTTCATATGAACCCATGATGGCGATAAGTTCTATTATGGGCTAATCGTGATCATGGGGTTGCAACGGATTTATTATGGAATTCTTTAGTTAATTGTTTAATACTTTAGTGTGTGATGATTGCTTGATATCTAGTATTGGTTGTGCGTATTCGTCTTATGTGTGTCGCGAACATATAAGATAGGGTGTTAATCTCTTGTGAAGCGACGGTGGATCTTGAGATTTAGAACTTGCCATGCTAGCATAGGTTCATGTACGTTGTGCATGATTAGTGGGTAACTCTAACAGTTTTATTTGCCCTATGTAATCAAAAAAGGAATAACTTGTGCTTAAATCGTTGTGTTGTCAATTTCCGTAGACATATAGGAACTCAACATAATTAATGACTATTCAACTTCTATCTTAATTATGGATGCTTGGTAGAATGGTATTAGTACAATGAAAGTTGGCTTTTATCAGTTTCGTGTTATTCGATTAATATCATCACTGTCACATGCTAAAGGTAATAACAATGGCTATAGAAGGAAGTAATAATGAAGTTGTGATCTCATGAGTGTTTTATTATTGATAAATTGAAGTGTTAGTTAAGTGGTTAATTAAGTAGTTAATTATAGTTAATATTTAATCAACAATTTTAATTGTTATTATCTTAACATTGAGAAGTAATCATACATTGGTGAGTGAGTTTAATTAGACAATAATTTAGTCTGAGTCTCTGAGGGAACGAACTAGAAAGTATTCTATATTACTTGCGAACGCGTATACTTGCGTGAATATTAGCGCGTATTTTCACCCTAACAGAAGGCGCGCCCAAAAATCACGCCCCATTGATTGAGTGGCTGATTAACAGTTGTGGTTATCATGTATTAAAGGCGCGCCCTCAAACATAGTAGAGGAGGCGCGCCCAATTATCGAAAAGGAGGAGAGGAATTTCATAATTGAAACCTGTTCCGTGGTGAGCCTTAGGGCACGCACTGAGGAAGGAAGGCTCCCTGAACGGATTACTTGGACATGATTGCTTTGACAGACCTACAATTTGGCTTGGACAGAATTAGAGCGAGCCCTAACGATGAATAATTTAGGGTGCGCCCTATGATGTAGAATGACATAGGAAGAGATCAAAGGCTGATGACATAGGGTAGCGCCAACATATAGGAATGTGAGGGCGCGCCCTTAACTTCTACTTGACATATAAATACAACTTTGACATGTTACTTGGATGAACTCTCTGGAAGGTTCAAGGAAGATGGAGAATGTTATTACTAACCTATTTGATGCAGGTACTTTATTGAAGAACTCCTTCCTGTAGTATATCTACTGGAAAGGCGGTGTCCGTGGTCAGAGACCTCCAGGGGTATGCCTGGACTGAAGGCCTCCTCCTGTAGTCAATGGGTGTCCTCATTATGGATGTGGGGTGAAATCTGGTATGTGCTTTGGGAGCTCTGTCTTTGTAGTCAATGGGTGTCCTCGTTGGGAGACTTCGGAGTATCCTGCACTTTGCACCCAAAGGCTTGGGATCGCTTATCCTGTAATCTGGTAGGGGCTCCTTATCGGGGGACAGGGATGCGTCCAACATTTGGGGTGAACCACGGCTATACCTGCGTCCACGGACTAGAGAAATAGCTGGTAGCGGAGGGTTATCCTTGGCCAGGGAGATGCCTCATCCGTGAAGTCTCGAAGCTGCGGACGAGCCTTGGGCCTTTGTGGTTGGGCCTCATCGGCGGACATTCCTAAAGCTAGTAGAAGACGGTTTCCAGTGGGTTTTCCATTGGGCCTCGGGATAAGAAATCTAAGCCCATTAGGTTTCTTGTTCTCCAAGAACTACGTGGGCTTGATCCCCTATAAATAGGGATACGTAGGTACATTGTGAGGGGTCAGAAGCGAGAGCGCAAAGGAGCCACCACTAACCCTAAGCAATCTCAGCCCCCAATAATCACCACCACCAAACACTGTTCATCTTTTCCGACGAATACTGTTCATCGGATACACCAGTTACTGTTCACGTTTCCGACGAAGAACTGCCATCACAGATCTTGTTTCTGGTTGCTAACCTCAAGTTTTTTTGTTCCCAAATTCCTCCGTCAATAAATTGGCGCTAGAAGGAGGGGCTAATCAAGATCTACATCTGGGAGGAAGGATGTCTCAATATCATGATGGAAGTTTTTACGATGGAAGTTCTGAAGAAGATTCTGATCATGGCTATGAATATGTACCCTACATTCCGCCAATTACTGATCGTCCCATGCCGGACGTTGGAGGAAAGCCACCTATGCTCATTAGCAACGCCGACTTGTTGGAACAACTGTATTGCATGGGCGATGCTTTGAATGGTTTCGATTCAAGGTTGAGCATCGTGGAACGACGCAAGGCCAGAAGGGGTCTTCGCCACAACCGGGCGACTCATGCCCCTGGAAAAGCACCCATGACCGATATGGATGTCTCATCCGGCCACGGCCGCACTGAGGGAGGGCGTGTGCCGATAACCCCGCGATGCCTGGACTATTTTAATGACACGTCCCCAATCATCAAGCTAGTGGAAGAAGATGCGAATGGACAGGAAATTCTATGGACAGACGCCCGGGGAGCCACCCATCCGCACCAGTCTGGACGTAGTCTCGAGGAACGCCGACAGGCGGAGTCGATGCCGGAGAATCAGCAACGGGGCTTCGCAGCTTTGAAAGATCGCTTGGGGATTCGTTTGGGCGATGATGATTTGAGAATGGTGTTACTTGAATGGCAGAAAGAAGCTGATCGTGGAGATGTGACGCCCCATGATACAACGCGTGTGCCCCTGAATTCCCAGGAAAATCGGGAACGACACCGCGATCCAACGCGTGTGTCCCTGAATTCCCAGGAAAATCAGGAGCGGCACCGCGATCCAACGCGTGTGCCCCTGAATTTCCAGGAAAATCAGGAGCGGCACCGCGATCATGAGAGAGATCCTCCCCGAAGATCGCTGGATCGATATGGGCGTGGGTATGGAAACGATCGTTGGAGAATGCCTCAATGGAGAGGAAGAGGTGGAGGCCGAGGTAGATATTTAGAGGGATACCGTCGTGGAAATTACCGCGGTCACCTTGATTCCCGCTGGAATAACCAAATAGATAGCTATGATTATGCGGAACATGATGATCACAAAAATGTAGAAAACTATGATCGCGGTACGGCTCGAGGCCGCGGCCAAGGTAGAGAAGAGAATCAGGGGAGAAATCAAGAACGAAATCCTGAAATAATTATAATACCCGAAGACGCCCAGAATACGAACCAGCAGCAAGCCTCTCCCGGGGGGAATCAAGTGGAGATACCTCCATTGTAACTCCAAGGTCCGCAGCCTCAAATGCAGACCATTCCATGCGTGGGAACTTTTAATGTGGGAGATCTAAAAAGGCTACTTAACCACCTTGAAGGTAGGGTGACGGCTACAGCTGAAATCCCTTCCCCATTCTCGGTGGCAGTAAGAGAGGCACAATTGCCGACCGTGTATCCCAATACTACTAGCGATCTCCGTTTCCACGGAAACTCAGATTCGGTAGAATTCCTGGGTCATTTTAATATAGAGATGGACGTATACCAAGTCCCGGACCTGGCTCGATGCCGCCTTTTGGTGGAAACCTTTACAGAAAGCGCCCAGCAGTGGTTTCAAAAGCTCGGGCCAGGAGTGATCACCTCATGGGATCAAATGAAAACTCTGTTCTTAACCAAGTTCTAAGCTGCGGTGAGATATGCGCCCTCTGTCACAACTCTTGCCAATGTTAGGCAAAGAAAAAATGAAAGCTTGACATCGTACTTCAAGAGGTTCAACGCTGAGTCTACTAGCGTGAGGGGGGCATCAGACGAAGCCCTGAAAAGCTTCTTGATCGCAGGATTAAGGGTTGGCTCGGACTTTTGGAAGCACTTTCAAGGGAAAGACACGGCTACTCTAGCAGACGTCTTCGCTTTGGCAGAATCTTTTAAAGTTATAGAACAATCTCTGGCAGAGATGCAACCGACTTTACAGTCAAGTCAGAGAAGCAAAGGAAGGAAAAGGGATAGGTCTCCAAGCCCAAGGTACCGAAGAAGTAGTCGAAGCCCAGACCGGGTGAATACAGCAAGCACAAGGAGGGGGTGGAGTCCCCCCTCAAACTACGATTACAGGACAGGCCGGTACACACCTTTAGTCGCATCTATCGAGCATATCTATGAAGTAAGCAAGAATAAAGGGCTATTTAGAAAACCTGAAGCTTTATCGTCATGGCAAAGCAAAGACAAGAAAAAATATTGTGAATACCACAAATCATCTGGACATAACACGCATGAGTGCCGACATTTAAAGGACGAAATCGAAGCACTTATCAAGGAGGGATACCTCGGAGAATGGGTAGTCAAGGAAGTAAGGAAGCACAAGGATGACAGAACAAGGGAAGAGGAAAGACGAGCCCTGCGCGGGGCAAACAATGATACCCTAGAGGAAAATAAATTTGTCAGCGATGGCAGTATCCGAACAATCTACGGGGGAGGTCCCGGAATGGAATGCAGCAACCGAGCCCTGGAAAAATACGCTAGGGAAGCCTGGTTCAGGCCTCTGACAGACATTCATAGGGTGTAAACTCGGCCACCCAAGGTGTTTAAGGGCGAGTCCATGGATATCACCTTCAGAGAAGCAGATGCCCGATGGGTACATCATCCCCACAATGATGCGCTAGTTATTTCCATCCAAATCGGAACCAAGAATGTCCATAGAGCCTTCGTGGATAATGGAAGCTCGGCAAACATCCTTTATTACAGCACCTTCAAAAAGATGGGACTACCTGATTAGGATATGTCAGGGGAAGACTCGTGGGTCTGTGGCTTTTCAGGCGCAGGAGTTAGAGTCATGGGGTCGATTCGGCTGCCATGTACTCTGGGGGAAAGCCCATTGTCGGTAACAAAGATGCTTGAATTTAAGGTCCTGAATCAGGAATCATCCCACAACGTGTTATTGGGATGACCTTTTCCGCGGGAGATGAGAGTCATCACTTCAATCCATCACCTAACTATCAAATTTCCAACGCCGAATGGGGTGGGAAGTATAAAGGGTTCCCAGTATGACTCTCGGGAGTGCTACAGGCAAGCTATGAAAGGCTTTAGAAAAGACTCCCAGCCCAAAGATACTCCGAACGTAGATCGGGAGAAAAGCATTGAGAAAACAACCGAGGAAATCCGAGTCCACTATTATGTTGAGCAAGAAGATGAACATCCCTTCGAGTTGCCCCCGACAATGTTGTACTTGGAAGATGCAATCAGAATTGAGATGTTGGAAGAAGAGGAGGCGATGGATACCATAGTCCAAACAGATTTCTATGGGGAACGTTTAGAAGGGAGATTCGATGTCCTGCAAAGCCTCGAACAGGGTGATGCCCTCCCCCCTACAGGAGCACCCTTACCCGCAAAACATACTAAAGAAGTTGATGCCTCTATCACGCAAGGCACACCTCCTAAAGGGGATGCACCCTCTCTACAAGGCAATGAGATCTATGATTTGCATGACTTGGATCCCCGGATACCAATGCCAACGGAAAAGATGGGGCCAGCAGAAGATACGATTGAAATCCCTATTGATGAAAAAGACCCGAGTAAGGTTTTGAGAATAGGATCCCAGTTGGCACCAAAGTTAAAGGAAGGTCTTTCAATATTTCTGTTGGCAAACCTTGATGTATTTGCATGGAGCCATTCTGATATGGTGGGAATTGATCCAGAAATAATGTGCCACCGATTGAATATCGACCCCAAGCATAAGGGGGTTCGACAAAAATGAAGGGCCGTAAGTGGAGAGAGAGCTATAGCCCTGGCAGAGGAAGTGGAGAGGCTCCTAGACATCGGACTAATTCGGAAATCTTTCTACCCAGAATGGCTAGCAAACCCGGTGTTGGTAAAAAAACCCAACGGCAAATGGAGAACGTGCGTGGACTTCACCGACCTGAATAAAGCATGCCCGAAAGATAGTTTTCCCCTACCAAGAATTGATCAGTTGGTCGACGCCACGGCAGGACATGCTCTGCTCAGCTTCATGGATACATACTCCGGGTATAACCAGATCCTTATGTATGAGCCTGACCAGGAGCACACCTCTTTCATCACTGATAGAGGGCTCTACTGCTATATCAGAATACCATTTGGTATGATCAACGCCGGTGCCACTTATCAAAGGTTGGTAAACAAAATATTCAAGAAGTAGATTGGGAAGACTATAGAAGTGTATGTTGATGACATGCTCGTGAAATCGAAAAGGGCGGAAGATCACATCACCGACTTAGCTGAAATGTTCCATATTCTAAGAAAATATAGGATGAAACCAAACCCGCAAAAGTGCGTATTCGGCGTGTAGTCGGGTAAATTCTTGGGGTTCATGGTCAACCACCGGGGGATTGAGGCTAACCCGGTGAAAATAAAAGCTCTGCTAGACATGAAATCTCCCACCAGCGTCAAATAGGTACAAAGTCTGGCAGGAAGGATCGCGGCCCTAAATCGATTTGTGTCAAAGTCGTCGGATAGGTGCAAAAAATTCTTCAAAGCAATCAAAGGGAGAGGGAAGGATTTTATGTGGACTCCGGACTGTGAAGAAGCTTTTCTAAAAATCAAAGAACAATTAGGAAATCCTCCGATGTTGGCCAAGCCAGAAGACGGAGAAACATTGATTCTGTACTTGGCGGTGTCTGAATATTCCGTCAGTGCCGTATTGGTAAAGGAAGAAGCAAGCCACCAGTGGCCTGTATACTATGTAAGCAAAAGGTTGTTGGACGCGGAAACCAGGTAGACCAACATGGAAAAACTAGTGTACGCTCTTATTCTTGCGGCACGAAAGCTAAGACCGTACTTTCAGGCTCACCGAATAGAAGTTCGCACCGCTTATCCGCTCCGACATATTCTACATAAACCCGAATCGTCAGGGAGAATGTTAAAATGGCCCGTGGAGCTAGGGCATTTTGATTTGGAATATTGCCCTCGCACGGCAATCAAAGGACAAGCGCTGGCCGATTTCGTACTTGAGATCGATGAAGAAGTTGATGACAAGGCTATAGTGCTGGCAGAACCAACCTCGCAAGAAAGTCATTAGGATGAAAAGAAGCAGGAACTCCCCCACCCTTGGTGGACATTACATGTGGACGGGGTCGTAAACAACAACGGGTCAGGTGCCGGGATTGTCTTGATCACTCCGGTGGGGCACCGCTTGATGAGTGCTATCCATTTCAAGTTTTATGCTACCAATAATGATGCTGAATATGAAGCCTTGATCAACGGTCTGAAATTAGCTCCGGAGGTAGGGGCCGTGAATTTGATAGTTCGGAGTGATTCCGAATT
This sequence comes from Apium graveolens, assembly GCF_009905375.1. Classification (NCBI taxonomy): domain Eukaryota; kingdom Viridiplantae; phylum Streptophyta; class Magnoliopsida; order Apiales; family Apiaceae; genus Apium; species Apium graveolens. The sequence goes on along the minus strand of NC_133650.1, from coordinate 77,449,694 downwards.
AGTTGTGAACCAGGTCAACGGAGGATTCCAAGCCCGGGGACCGCGGACAAAGCTATATATGTGATGTGCAAAACGCCTACTGGAAAAAATTTTAAATGCCAGACTAGAAAGTGTTCCGCGAGAAGATAATATTAATGCAGATGCTTTGGCCAAGATGGGTTCACAGATGGACAGCGTTCAACTTAAACAAATCCCTTTGGGAATCCAGGAAATTCCAAGTATTCCGGAGGTGGAGTTGTTTCAAATGCATGAAATCCCACAAGAAAGCTGGATGACCCTCATCCATAACTATACTCAGACAGGGGCTGTACCAGAGGATAAACTACAGGCTTGACGCCTTCGGTACCAGGCCGCAAAGTATCTCGAATATGACGGGGTACTATACAAGAGAGGATTTAACTAGCCACTGTTACGATATGTGGATATGGAAGAAGGAAATTATATTCTCAGAGAGGTGCACGAAGGGATTTGTGGCAATCACTCGGGGGGTGGTTCCTTGGCATTAAAAGTGCTCAGACAAGGATACTACTGGCCGACTATGAGGGAAGATGCTTTCAATTTTGTTCGGGCTTGTGATCGTTGTCAGCATTTCGGCAACTATTCCAACGCCCCGACATCGACCATTACCTCATTGACAAGTCCCTGGCCTTTTTCCATGTGGGGAATTGATCTTATTGAAGAGTTACCCAAAGCAAAGGGGGGTGTGAAATACGCCGTAGTGGTTGTGGACTACTTCACCAAATGGGCAGAGGCTATGCCACTAGCCACGATCACGGCAAAGAAGATAAGGGATTTTGTGTTCAATTCCATAGTATGCAGGTTTGGTATCCCCTACAAACTCATTTCAGACAATGGAAAGCAATTTGATAGTAAAGAGTTAAGGAAGCTTTATGAGGACTTAAAGATTAAAAAAGACTTCACCGCGGTTTATCATCCGCAGAGTAACGGTCAGACAGAAGCCATAAACAAAATCATAAAACATACCTTGAAGGCAAAGTTAGAAGAGAAAAAATGGGATTGACCAGAAGAGATGCCCATGGTCCTTTGGTCTTACAACACGACACCTAGGTCAACCACAGGAGAAACCCTTTTTCTGCTGACCTATGGGTATGAGGCCATGGTTCCCGTGGAGGTAGGAGCAGGATCTCTACGGAGAGATGCGTTCATCGAGGAAGATGTGGAAGTTAACCAGAGGCTCCACTTGGATCTGTTAGATGAAGCCCGGGCGAACGCTCAATTGAAGCTCGCTGCATATCAGCAGAGGGTCGCAAGGTATTTCAATAAAAGGGTAAAATCCGTACCGTTCAAGGTTGGCGATCTCGTGTTACGAAAGGTTATGCCTAACACTAAGATAGCTCAGCACGGGGTGCTTGGAGCTAATTGGGAAGGACCATACAAAGTTAAAGCTATACTCTGGAAAGGGACCTATCGCTTAGAAGATCTGGATGGTAAATTTATCCCTCGAGCATGGAATGCAGAACATTTGCGGAAGTATTATCAGTAGGGTGTGGCTGTGTCCCCCTTATTTTCTTATTTTGATTCTTATGTAATAGGCTAGTAGCAAATAAATTCCTCCTAGCCTAGGGGGGTAGTACATGTGACTGCGAATCTTGGAACTAGCAGAAGGAAGAAAAATTTTCAAATAATTTCCCCATAGAGCATAGTAGCCATGGGACTAGTGTAATTTACACACTAGAGCGCGTTATCAATAAAAGAGAAAAGTTACTTCAAACTGCTTTGATATAAAAATTTCTCATAAAAAAAAACATCAGAGGCGCGCCCTATATTGAGGCGCACCCTGCCTAGTAATTTCTGCTTCAAGATAAACATAATATTCAAGGGTGAAAGGAACAAATGTACATGAACAAGCAAAATTAGCTAAAGCAAAAGCTAATCAAATTAAGGCGTGCCCCTGGGCTGATAAGTAAGTAAAATATCGCAAAGGCATTTCTGATGAGAAAAAGCACGTATGGTTTGCAACATGGCGCGCCCTTATATCTAAACACTACGAAGAAAGAGACGATAGATCTAAATGACACAATGACAACTTTGAGATCAAATAAAAAGGAATTACACTCGAAAATATGTTAAAGGGCACGCCCTATAGTAACATACTCCATAGAAACATATAATAGCCAAGGGAAAAATCAAAGTGCCTTAACAAATTTTTATGAGTACGAGGAAAAATAAAATTAACGACGAGTCATACATGCAAAAGTAAAAGAGTAGCAGAAAAATAATTCACACAACTTTGCACAGCATCAAAAGAGGGCTGGCTCCTCAGAAGTATCTGAAACCTTAAAAACAACTAAAATAAGTCAAGGCGCGCCTTGAGACTGGCCTGTTGGAGGAATAGATTGAAGAGGGACAGTGGGGTCAACCTCAGGCGCGTCCTTGGGAACTTCCTCTTGTGGCGCGCCCTCACCTTCTTCTTCCTCCAACCCAAGTTCTATCCTCCTTGCCTTGATTTCAGCAGCATGCTCTTTCTTAAACTCCACCATCTCAGTAACAGTCTCTTCCCCAAACTTCTCAAAGGAATAATCAGAATCATTGGCCACAAAACCAACTCTGTAGAAGTGAAAACCATTGGCAAATGCCTCATCAGATATTTCCCTCTTCTCATCAGGCCAGCCTAGTTTCTGCTGCTCCTCCAGATACTCAATCCTCAAGTTGGCTGCACCAAGCTCAGTATGGAGAGAGGTAGCCTTTTTGTTGGCAATCTCTAGCTGAGAAGTAAGATTGGCCACCTCATCCTTGAGAAAAGAGATCTCAGAGTCATTAGCTTTAATGTCCTTGGCATGCAGAAAGTCTTTGTCTTTGAGGGTGTTCCTCAAAATATTGTTGTCGCCCTTCAGCCTCTCTAGGCGTGCCCCCTCTTCCAGTAGCTTGTCCACCACTCGAGTGGAGTGGATGAACAATTTGCAAGATGCCTTTATGGAAGCACGAGCGGCATCTCCCAAATTCATGGCTTGCCACTGCTCCACTTCTTCGTCCGAAACATGAAGGGAACCCATGGGGCCAAGAGCATTCAACGCAGCAGAAGAGCCAGAAGGCACTCCCTCTGCTCTATGCCTCTTAGGCGCGCCTTGTTTCTCTGTGAGATCAATTGTGGGCCTTTTTGGAGCAGGTGCTGTTTGAGGAATGGGAACAGAAGTTGGGATGGATGTCTATGCTGTAGGAGCATCCTTCTTTGGCTTGGGCCTAGGCTTGTCACCAGGGCGCGCCCCGAAAGACTTGGGGATTCTTGGAGGAGCCATTTCTGCACAAAACATAAAACATGTTAGTTGAGCATGACAGTTAAGTATGTTGAACAGATCAATAAATAAAAGCAATTGATAAAGACAATATTGATAAACATGTATGAAATGCTACGCCTAAAGTAAAAGGGCGCGCCCTGAGAGGCGGAAAGATTAAATAAACAGAAATTTATATCCAGTATGACAATAAAAAGAAAAGTTAACAGAAGAGAAGTAGGACGCGCCAATAGTAGGAGGACGCGCCTTTAGATTCTACGCGCCAAGATCCTTCAGGTCTTGGCCTTGTAAAGAGCCCTCCTCTGTCTCTTCTTCTTCTTCTTCAACTTCTTCTTCACTGTCTAAGTCAATAACACGAGAAATAGGAGCACCCTTCCTAAATTATACATATTTGCACTTCATTCCTACTTGGTCAGAAAGAATTCCTACTCGCATCAAGTTGTTCCGGGTGACTAATGTGACGCCCTCAATCTCGGGGTTAGGAAATGAGGACTCACACACCTCTAATCTAATAATTAAATATGCATAAACCCCGATTAACTACGAACAGGATCAACAGGATAAAGTATGAGACAAGATTACAACTACCAATCACAAAATATAACTTACAAGCCCGAAATACTATTAAATAAACAATATCGATTCCGGCTGGGAACCGACAGATAACCCATTGTATGTTTAAACACTTCTTTCTAGGCGCGAGCTCGCTCATAACAACTACTACCTGCTCTGGCAACCGGAAGCCCTCAACACGGTAGGGACCACCTGGTACGTTCTTATGAGCAGTGCGCCTAAGCCTGGCCATCTTCATGCTTAACTGTCATGGTTAGATTAAGACAAAACAAATGAGTATAAAACTCAGCAAGTAACTATATAGCAGTTCTACAATATCAAATCACAATATACTTTGAACAAACTAGGGCATTCTACTTTTAATTAATCTAGGTGGCAGATTTCCATTTTTTTTTCTTTGGGATAAGGAAATGTATCCGAAGAATAGTTGGGCTTTCAAGAAACAAGGCTCGAAATAGGACAAAAGCCGACATTCATAACAAATCATTATAGGATCAAAATAGATCTTCCGATAGAGGAAAGCAACAGTATTTCAAGATATAGAATCAATCATATGATCAACAATTTCAAGAATCAGGGTTCTCGAGCCTTAAGCTCCACAATGACATAATCAACTCTTTTCAAAGCAATATAAACCATTTTCATTTCCAAAATTAATTTACTGAATAAAAGTTTCAGTTCCCTTTTAAATATTCACTTAGAACCCTTGATTGGATCACTTTATCTTTCCATTTCATTATATATGGGTGATCAGCCCGTATCGACCTCCATTTCGGTCTTTAAGGTACCAATCGGCATAATTTCAGCCTTAAATTGGACTAGTCCCACTAGCCTCTTACCATGACTTGACTAGTCCCACTAGCCTCTTACGTCTCAATCCAATCCATCAGGAATTCATTTGGAAAACCTTGAGTTTGGAAAAACAAATAGGTTTTCTAAAATTCATTTTATCATTACCAAGCATTTGAAATCATTCAGACTCTTTCAAGTCAAAACTCATTCTCAATTCAGATTTTAAAGAAACAAAGTTCAGGGAGTGAATCGAAGATACACAAGGAACAATTCACAAGAATTCTGTATCAAGGATGACAAGGCACTAGATAAGAAAGATCAGCATTAACTTAGGGATCAATAGGGTGATCAAGGGAATCAGGGTATCATTAAACATAGTTTACCAAGATAATCAATAGGTTCAATATGAATCATGGCATTATAGGTAACTTGAACAGAAAGGTCAGGTTATCAATGAGTGAAATCAATAGGCTTATCAATAACAGGTTATCAAGAACAGGGATTCTTTAAATCAATAACAGGGTTTCATAAAACATGGGTCTCATAAAACAAGGGTTTCATGCTTAAACAGTTCAATACTCTACATGGTATGGACAACATTTCCTTTATAATCATTTATACAAGTAATCAGAGTTACTTGCCTGAATTTGCTTTCCTGAGGGTTGAACTACTGCCACCTAGTAAATCCTTTCCTTTCCTAGCCTGAATGCCCTCACGCTCCGAATCTACAATAAAACCAAAATCTTAATTAGATTCCCAACTCTCGTTCCCGGAATGATCCCACTATACGTTAACTCGATTATATCCTTGACTCGAGCATACGAATATAGCTTATACATATAAGCACATAGCACTTAGCACATAGCATAATCCTTATATACTTAGCAATCAAAGCGTACTCGCTTGACCTTGGCTATGTCTCAATTCACACTAACACGACTCTCTTTTATGAGTACAAGATCTATTTACAACCAAACTTTTACGTATATACTATCACTTATATCAATCAACTTAATTTCCTTTTCTTTTGCTCCTTAATTCGAACCATACATACAAAACACATCCACATATATTCATTTTAAACCTCATATAAGCAAGCACAACTAATGCAATTCACAAGGATCATTTAGCACTTAAACTTCATCCCTTTTTAACCAAAAATCCAAATCCTACTTTTATTAAGATCGAAATCAACTTTCTCGTTTAATTACCAAAATTCGAACATATCACTTCTTAATCTTTATCATGCAATCAAAACCTCACTTAGCAATTCAATCCACTTAATTTCACCTTTTTATTCCTAAGAACCATCTCGGGTTTTTTTTCCCATAAATCAACATACAAGAATGGATTTTAACATGAAAGGCAATACATCACATTTCCCATTTATTTTAGTTCTTAACTAGATCATTCCATTCACTTAAACACCATATCATGTAACACTTAACTCATTCAACCAACATGCATTTGCTCAATCAATAATTAACCCCTTTTTATCTTGTTTTCATTCGCCAAGAACATAATTTTCAACTCAAGGACTAATCAATAACATGCACTAATTGATCTTCTTTAAAACTATCATGCAATCACCTTTAAGCCACATAAACCTAGTGTTCAACAAGATTAACCCACAAAACCCGAAGTCCTCTTCTTTATTAGAAAAAATCGAAGCAAAAAAAACTCACATGCAAATCCTCAATTTTTAATTTTCTAAGCAACAATCATATACAGATTCATTTTCTTCCTAACACAATCAATGGAATCATTTAATCAAGCACACACTTGAATTTCATCAATGAAACAAAACCCTTTTCTAAATTTTCAAGAAATCATAACATGCAACACTAAAATCCAACGATCTCATCATGGAAAATCCACCGGCTCTCCTTTGGATCATGGCCGGTGGTGGTCGAACATGAGAGAGTCCATAACGGATCTCTTCTCGAATTTATGACCTTCAATCACGCTTAAATTCTCTCTCTTAGTTATGCATCAAGAAATTGTTTTTCTTAAACACAACCATAGTGATTACTTCAACAAAACCTTTATAATCACTTACATGCAAGTAGCAATCGAAGTATATACCAAGAATAACAACTAATGGAAGCAATATCTCGGTGTTTGAGTGTGTTTTAATGGTTGCATGCGAGTGAGAGAGGTGAGAGATGAGAAAGCTGAGAGGGATTGAGAGAGAGAGTGTGAGAGTGTTCGAGAGAGAGAGGAGAAAAAAAGAAGAGAGAAAAGAGTGAGTGCACGGAAAAGAAGAAGAAAATGGGGGAGGAAGGAGTATTTTATACTCCACCAAGATTAAGGGCAAAATAGTAATTCAATAATTCCTTTTTGACTGGCACTTTCTTTCTCTTTTTACTCAAATGCAATGAAATTCAAAATAAAAATATTTCTCTCTTGGAAAGATGAAATTGCCTTGAATAAAAATCTTTAACACGTAGGTTTCGAAATTAGCTTTCCAACCATTACTCATAATGAATTTTTGAGCGAACGGTTGATTTTATATGAATTTCGCAAACTTGCTTTAATAAATACATTTTCCACATAAAATCAATTTAAAAATGCAAAGATCAACAATCAAGTTCACTTAATATTTTTAAAAAGTCTCTAGGATCTTTACGAAGATAACAGAACAAATCCCATGTTTTTATCCTTCTCGGATGATTTTATAAAAATGCGCGGAGGTTAATTAAACCTTTACTTAAATCACGTAATTTCTTTAAAATTCACAAAATTGACACAGAACACATAGTCATGCACACAGTCAAGCAATCACACACATATAGTCACATAACGACTCAGGTCTGATCATAGAATCTATCCCTCTTTAATCCTTATCCTCTTTTACGCGTACCGAGTCACGTTCAGCCTGACGGCCCGACGCTCATCGTTTCGATTACGCTTCTCATTATCTTTGCCAATCAACACGTCATTTAAGACGCGAAATACTTTATTCATTCACTTCACATATAACTCACATTTTATATTATTTAATTCCATATTAGGACGGGTTCCGTTCTACCTGACGGCCCGGCACCAAGCTTAACTTCTAAGCTGACTCTTTAAATTGGAACGTTTTTATCCACGATCCTTAACTCTAGTATACAGATAAGACAAATAATCATCACTTAATCACATAATTATAATCTCATCACATAACACATACTTTATTCTCTTAATTACGACGCAAAATTCTCGGTCGTTACAGTCTACCCTCCTTAAAAGGATTCTGTCCCCAGAATCTAGTCTAAGCAAACAAATGGGGATACTTTTCTTTCATTTCGCTTTCTAATTCCCAAGTCGATTCTTCGACTAATGGATTTCTCCATAACACTCTAACTAGAGGTACAACTTTATTTCTAAGCATCCTTTATTTTTGATCCAAAATTCGCACTGGCTGTTCTATATAGGATAAATCTGGTTGGATTTCCACTGGTTCCAACTCGATCACATGGCTCGCATCAGCATTATACTTCTTCAGGAGAGATACATGAAACACATTGTGCAGATGTTGCATTTGCGGCGGCAGCGCCAATTCATACGCCACTTTCCCAACTTGTCACAATACTTCAAATGGTCCAATGTACCTTGGACATAGCTTTCCTTTCTTTCCAAATCGAGTTAAACCTTTCCAAGGAGATATCTTCAACAAGACTTTGTCTCCAGTTTTGAATTGTACATCTTTCCACTCTTGATTTTTGTACTTTGCCTGTCGGTCTTGAGCTGCAATTAATCTCTTTCGTATCATTTCAACCTTTTCCTTCGTTTGCTGAACTAGCTCTGGGCCAATTAACTTGCGCTCACCAACTTCGTCCCAATAAGTAGGGGATCTACACTTTCTTCCATACAACGCTTCATAAGGCAGCATGCCTATACTTGCGTGATAACTGTTGTTGTAGGAAAACTCAATTAAGGGCAAATAATCGTCCCAATTTCCTTTGAAATCTATTGCGCAGGTTCGCAACATCTCTTCAATCATCTGAATTGTCCTTTCACTTTGTCCGTCTGTCTGCGGATGATATGCCGTACTCATTTTCAATTTCGTTCCCAAATGATCATAGAATTGTCGCCAAAATCTCGAATTAAACCTTGGATCTCTATCAGACACGATAGATACAGGAACTCCATGACGCATCACGATCTCATCCAGATACAATTTGACCAACTTCTCTAATGAAAACCTTTCGTTTATCGACAAGAAATGTGTTGACTTTGTCAACCGATCGATTACCACCCAAATCGCATCGTGATTTGACTTGGTTTTAGGTAATCCTGCCACGAAATCCATCGCGATATGTTCCCATTTCCATTCAGGTATGTCCAGTGGCTGAAGCAATCCGCTTGGCCTTTGCTGTTCTGCTTTAACTCTTTGGCACGTGTAACATCTACTTATCCATTCCGCAATTTCCTTTTTCATGTTTGGCCACCAATAATTCTCTTTTAAATCCTGGTACATCTTCGTACTCCCAGGGTGAATTGAAAATCTCGAGTTATGCGCTTCTTGCAAAATCTCGTACTTTAGTTCCACAACATTAGGTATCCAAATACGTGAGTTAACACGGTATATCCCTTTTCCATCCTTTTGAGCTTTAATTTCTTCTCCCGTCAACTTATTCCTTTCGTCTTGACAGCATCGAATCTTTTCCAAAATTTTAGGCTGAAACAACATTGTATAAATAACTTCATCTCCACATTCTGGAGTCTGCACCTCTATTTCCATTTTGTCAAAGTCTTTGATTAATTCTTCCGATGACGTTAACATATTCAACCTTTCCTTTCGACTTAAAGCATCAGCTACCACATTTGCCTTTCCAGGATGATAGTTTATCGCACAATCATAATCTTTGATCAATTCCAACCACCTTCTTTGTCGCATATTCAGTTCTTTATGAGTAAAGATATACTTTAAGCTCTTATGGTCCGTATAAATCTCGCACTTTTCTCCGTACAAATAATGCCTCCAAATCTTAAGGGCAAATACAATTGATGCCAATTCCAAATCATGCGTTGGATACTTTTGCTCATGCGGCTTGAGTTGCCTTGACGCATATGCTATTACTTTCCCGTGTTGCATTAACACATATCCGAGTCCTTTATATGAAGCATCACTGAATATCACAAATTCCCCTTTATCATCTGGTAATACCAACACTAGGGCGGTTACCAATCTCTTCTTTAACTCTTGGAAACTTTCCTCACACTTTTCTGTCCAAGCGAACTCCTCATTCTTTCTCGTCAACTTTGTCAATGGAACGACAATCTTAGAGAAATCTTGCACAAATCTTCTATAGTATCTGGCTAATCCCAGAAAACTTCTGACTTCCGTCGGAGTCCTGGGTCTTTCCCAATTCATCACAGCTTCTATCTTGGCTGGATCCACTTTAATTCCTTCTTTATTAACTACATGACCAAGAAATTGCACTTCCTTTAGCCAAAATTCACACTTTGAAAACTTTGCATAAAGTTTCTCTTTTCGTAGAATTTCCAAGGAAATCCTCAAATGTTCCTTATGATCTTCTTCCGTCTTGGAGTAAATCAGTATATCGTCAATAAACATAATCACGAACTTGTCCAAATACTGCTTGAACACTCTGTTCATAAGATCCATAAATGCAGCTGGCGCATTCGTCAAGCCAAATGCCATCACTAAAAACTCATAGTGTCCGTATCTTGTTCGGAACGCTGTCTTGGGTATATCTTCCGCTTTAATCTTTAGTTGATGATACCGAGATCTTAAATCAATCTTTAAAAAGCACGAAGCTCCTTTCAATTGGTCAAACAAGTCGTCGATCCGTGGTAAAGGGTACTTATTCTTGATCGTCAACTTATTCAGCTCACGGTAATCGATATACAACCGCATACTTCCATCTTTTTTCTTTACAAACAACATCGGTGCACCCCACGGGGATACACTCGGTCGGATCACTCCTTTTTCCAACAATTCTTGCAACTGAGCTGCCCATTCCTTCATTTCAACCGGCGCCATGCGATAGGGAGCTTTCGACACTGGTTCTGTACCAGGAGCCAAGTCAATCGTAAACTTAATCTCTCTGCCTGGAGGTAGTCCAGGCAATTCATCAAGAAATACATCCGAAAAATCTCTTACTACCGGAATATCCTCGATCTTTACAGATTCTTTCTCTACGTCCACGATATGAGCCAAATAAACTTCGCATCCTTGACGTATTAATCTTCTCGCCTCAATAGCCGTTAGAAATTTCTTCTTTTGCATCTTTCCTTTAAATATCACTTCCTCACCATCCTTGGTTCTTAACTTCACTTTCTTACTTTTACATTCTATTTGCGCCTCATGGTTTGACAACCAATCCATTCCTAGTATAACCTCAAATTCTCCTAACTTAAAAGGAATTAAGTCAGCAGAAAAGTGCCGACCTTCAATAGTCACATCACAGTCTGGACAAATCTTGTTAACAACAACTTTCTCTTAATTTGCTACCTCTATAATCAAATTAGGCTCTAGAGGGTATGCAACACAATTTACTTTATCAAGAATACTTTCAGAGATAAAAGACCTGGTTGCTCCAGAATCCATCAAAACTTTTACTTCTACTGAGTTTATAACAAGCAAACCTGCTACCACGTCCACCTCTTGCACCGCATCTTTCATTGACATGTTAAGGGTCCTAGCTCTGGGCTGAGCTGATGGTGCTGGGAGTGACGGCGGTCCAGCAATTCTGAGAACATTAGCCTTCTGCACAGGCTCCTTGCAATTCCTAGCCATATGGCCCACTTTACCATACTTGAAACAAGCCAAATAAGGTTTCCTTACTCCATTTGAACATTCTGAAGAATAATGCCCCTTCTGGTTGCACTTGAAACATGTTATGTCCAGCTTATTACACCTCCCCGGGTGTCTCTTTCCACAGTTCCTGCATTCTTGCATCTAGGGTCTGCTTTCCTTTCCCGGTTGTCCAGCTTTCTGGAAACGGTTCTTCTGAGCTCCATTCCCGGGTCTAAACTTCTGGAACTTTTTGTTCTGACCTCCACCATTCTTCCCAAACTTCCCTCTGAACTTTGAGCTTCCTTGCTCTTGCTCAGAGCTTTCAAACTTCCTCTTTCTTCCTTCATTTTCTCTTCGAGCAGCTTCCCGCTCACCTTCCACTATCATTACTTTCTGAACCAAAGCAGCATAGTTCTTGATCTCCAACATTGCTATTTGACTCCTAATCCACGGCTTAAGTCCCTGCTGGAACCTCTTAGCCTTCTTCACTTCAGTATTCACGTACTCTGGTACAAACCTTGACAATTCCGAAAACTTCACCTCATATTCTGCTACCGACATTTCCTCCTGTCTAAGATCCAAAAATTTCATCTCCAACTGATCTTGCATATAACTTGGCAAATACTTTTCCAGAAACATCTCAGTGAACTTCTCCCAAGATAAGTCTTTGCCTTCCAACAACGCCTTAGACGACTCCCACTAGAAACTTGCTTCATCTTTCAGATAATAACTTGCGTACTGAGCTTTCTTATCATCCTTAACTTCTGCTAACTCAAAGGCTTTTTCCATCTCTCTCAACCACGACTGCGCTTTAATCGGCTCTGGCACACCTAAGAACTCTGAAGGATGAACAGATTGAAAGTGCTTGAAATTTCCAACTTTTGGGGCCACAGGTTGTTGCAAAGCTGAGCAAGTCTGTTCATCATAGTGGTTTCTGGGTTTATTTCTGGGTCTTGGGTGGGAATTTCTTCTTCTTGGTGATCTGGTGAGTTGGCCATTTCTTTTAAACCTGATTGAGCAATTATTTAGCAATACGATAGCATGGCATATATATAACAACAATTTTTTTTTTGAAATCTCTTTTGCGGGTTTTAAGTTTTACCCAATTTGCCCATGCAATCCTATTACTACATAATTCTAATATCAGTGTTGTTTTATCATGGCACGGAATAGGGTTTTATGATCTTTAAGCATGGTTATATGAAAGCATGGTTGTATTTAAAACATGGCATTGAGAACAATTTACAAGATAATCAAGGTGCACAAAGGAAAGCAAGATAATAAATTTATTTAATCAAAGGTTACATAGGGAATATTTTGGATTTTAAGGTTCTGAAACAAGGTACAATAGATAGCAGGGTTAAATAGAGGAAAAACTGGAAAACATCCCCCTATCTACCCCTATCTTCCAACTACTACTGCTACTACTACACTAGTCTGAAATGCAACAAGATAAATGAAAAGGGATCCCGGTATCTGACCAAGTATCCCAAAGCCTACCGGCGCTGAAAATAATAACAACAATCTACGGGCTCAACCAACAGTCCCGTCTAATCATCTAGAATCTCTCTCAACACAACCAACATCCAGCGAATGATCTTATGCAGCCTCCGGGCCTCAGCATCAGCATCACTAGTGGATGGTCCCTCATCCAATCTCTTCCGGGCAACCTGCTCCACCAACTGAATCCTAGCTCTCCACTCTGTTAGGGCGAAATCACGCACTAATATTCACGCAAGTATACGTGTTCGCAAGTAATATAGAATACTTTCTAGTTCGTTCCCTCAGAGACTCAGACTAAGTTATTGTCTAATTAAACTCACTCACCAATGTATGATTACTTCTCAATGTTAAGATAACACTTAAAATTGTTGATTAAATATTAACTATAATTAACTACTTAATTAACCACTTAACTAACACTTTAATTTATCAATAATAAAACACTCATGAGATCACAACTTCATTATTACTTCCTTCTATAGCCATTGCTATTACCTTTAGCATGTGACAGTGATGATATTAATCGAATAACACGAAACTGATAAAAGTCAACTTTCATTGTACTAATACCATTCTACCAAGCATCCACAATTAAGATAGAAGTTGAATAGTCATCAATTATGTTGAGTTCCTATATGTCTACAGAAATTGACAACACAACGATTTAAGCACAAGTTATTCCTTTTTGATTACATAGGGAAAATAAAACTGTTAGAGTTACCCACTAATCATGCACAACATACATGAACCTATGCTAGCATGGCAAGTTCTATATCTCAAGATCCACCGTCGCTTCACAAGAGATTAACACCCTATCTTATATGTTCGCGACGCACATAAGACGAATACGCACAACCAATACTAGATATCATGCAATCATCACATACTAAAGTATTAAACAATTAACTAAAGAATTCCATAATAAATCCGTTGCAACCCCATGATCACGATTAGCCCATAATAGAACTTATCGCCATCATGGGTTCATATGAAATCATGATAAACAAACACAAGAAAATAACAACTAAACTGATTATATTAAAACAGAGTACGTCACAAGAGTAAATAAGTCAAAGCAAGAAAACTAGCATCCAACGTTACAACGAAACAAGAATCACAAGAATATATGCTTCCTCTTCGTTGCTGTGTGCTAAATCGGTCTTCTTCCTTATCTCCTTCGCTTCTTGCCAAACACAATCTAAAACATAATCTCCTCTTTATACTCTATGAAAAACGTCTCAAATCTACCTATATAATAGTCCCATAAAACTCAGATTACATAGAAGTTGGAAGCCAAACAGAAGTAGAAGTCTAAAATAATATATCTTTTTCCCCGACCCTGCACGGCCGCTCAGCATTGCTGCGCGGGCGCGCAGGACCCTACTGGAAAATTTCCAGGTTTGCTCCGTTTCTTCGCCGTAATCTGCCCGTTCTTTTCCTCTCGCAATGGTGAACACATGCCAAGGCTTATTCTTGATGATTCCTTCTCCGAAATGCAACTAATACCCTGAAATGCATAATCACTAGAAAAACGCAACAAATACACAAAATACTTGATTTCAAGACACCAATTTAAGCCATTTTAAGACGTTCTAAGTGGTATAAAATGCCACTTATCACACCCCCAAACTTAAATCGATGCTTGTCCTCAAGCGTCACAGACTCAAAAACAAATAAAAATATGCATGAATGCAATCTATATGAAAATGCAACGATCCCCCTTACTACAATTAATCAACCAAATTGCCATATCTCAACGAATGCAGTTAGACAACTAAAGATCAATAAACTCATGCAAACGGACATATAGCCAGAAACGTGGTGTGTGCAAATGCTTAACAGATATGCTTTGGAACTAGACCAATTACTATGACTAGACTATCCTCAAGACAATCCTACGATTATACAAAGAATAAAAATTCTAGGCACAAAGTGATATACAACACTACAAGAACTCTGGAGCTTACTACGAAATCGTGCTTTTTATTTACAACTCAAATGCTTATTTGACCGTGCAATGAGTGAGGTCCACAAAAGACTTATACAATGGTATCCATGTAACGAGCGTTAGGTTGGCGGATCCCAGACTCTAAAAGCCTTAGGTCACTAGGCACAAAGTCCCCTAATAACTTAATAACTCGAATACCAAAGAGCCCACTCTTGATCAATTATGCAATTTTTTTTTTTTTTAATAACTCTGAGCAAGTGCGTTTCGCTCCATCTTGCTCAACCCTAGACTACTCGCATAACATGCGAGCCGGCTACTAGCCATTTGACGCCTAGCCACAACTAGCAACAAATTCCATATTTACTCCATTTTTTTTTCTTTTTCCTGCCTTTACCACTAAGAACCTATTATCAAATTCTAAGCATAATAAATAGATTATCCTCGAAAATAATCAGATCATAACAACAATCTAGCCCTTAAGCATTCTCTAAGACTTAGTGAAAATACAAGTGCTTCTAGCATGCATGTCAACCTACATAACTTAATAACACTTTAATGCTATCACTGTACTCGCATCAATATCACAATTCAGTCGATAAATCATTGCAAAAGGGATCACGGTATATGCATGAGCTATATGATATGACAAACAAATAAAGCTATATAAAAAAAACTATATGGCAAAAATTATGCAACTATATGAACTAACTATCATTAATATGCAGCTATATGACACACACAAAATATTCCTTAACTACCACCCCCAAACTTAAAATCTTCACTGTCCCCAGTGAAGGTAGTAGAAAGGAACACAGGGTATACCTACTCGGAGTCATCATCATCATCACCCTCAGTGGGTGGAGTATCAGGCGGCGGGTATGCAGAGTCCTCACCAAAAACTGGCCACTGGATATCAGCTCCAAGGCCTCGAAAAGCAGTCCCTAACGCAAGAGTGAGCTCCTGAGCAAACCTGCTCTGCGTCTCATACATGGCATCCATCCGCCGTGAAAGCCTCCTATACTGGGCATCACCCATCCCAGCACCCTCCTGAGCTCTCGAAGAACTAGCCTCACCACGCCCTGGCCTGGCCATAGTAGCACCTCGTGCTGGACGCCCTCCTGGAAGACGATAACCCAGCCCATGCTCCTCAGGCTCACCACCAGTCCACTCCTGCATCCCATTCAGAGTGCCAGAATCTATCGGAGCTGCTGGCAACTGCAACTGCTCATGAGCCGGCCAGTTCACTCCTACTGCTCGGCATAGCTTTGTAACCGTGGATGCATAAGGGATGTTCATATGCTTTGCTCCCCTCAAAAACTTCAGAATTCCTTGGTAGATAAACTCACCAAGGTCCACATAGTATTCCTCATTCAGAATTCCCCACAACAACAGTGCTCTCTCAACTGTGACCTCGTGTGCATGTGAAGAAGGCAAAATATTAGCACATATAAATGCATTCCATGCACGGGTATACCTGTTCATGGCGATCGCCGGAAAGTGACGATACTCATTATTGGCTGGACTGCGGTTCCAAACTGTGCCCGGTCGATAGAGAGTCGCACAAATCAAATCCAAGTCAAAGTCCTCAGCAGTCTTTTCATTCCAGTTCTCCTCCTCGTGCTTCCTCTCTCGCTGTCCAATCACACGACGAATCGCCGCAGGATGATAATCAACCGTCAGCCCACGAACTACAGAAAACCCATTCTTTTCAGCCTTCGCGTTCGCGTAGAACTCGCGAACAACACTCATCGGTACTGCTTCGGGTGACTCACAAAAAGCTATCCACCCCTTCTCTGCAATCATGGGCAACAACTCACCATCCCTCCCTGATGGTAAAAACCCCCTCTCCTTCAGAATCGGCTTCTCCAACAACCTAGTGTACTCCTCCTCCGCGGCTCTGTCAGTTAACTGAGGCCTTGCAGCAGTACCCCTTGATGAATCAGCAGTAGGAACTGTGCTGCTGCTGTCAATAGTGCGTGCTCTCTTGGGTGCCATTGATTTGTGAATAAAAGTGTGTAAGAACTGATTTTTGATGTTTATGCGAGGGTTTAAGTGTAGGAAGTTTGTGGGAGATATGTGGAATAGGTGTATGTATATATAGGGTGTGGAGTAGGTTAAATTAGATTAGGAGTGGGGTTGAGGGATAAAATCATGGGGTAATGGAAAAGAATTCGTGGGTTTATGGGCTGTGATGGGTTTTTTGTGTGTTTTTGTTTTTTTTTTTTTCTGAACTGTAAAAAAACTTTTCTGGAACTCGACCCCTGCGCGGCCGCTCAGCATTTCTGCGTGGGCGCGCAGCAAGCTGCGCGGCCGCTCAGCATAGCTGCGCGGGCGCGCAGAGGGTCTCTGGAAAAAAAAAATTTCAGCCCCTGTTTTCTGATTTTTTTGTGTTTTTGGATAGGTTATTAACTTCTAAGGGTTCCTGTAACAACAATTCATGGGTTGCCTCCCACGCAGCGCTTCTTTTTCGTCATTAGCTTGACGTTACGTACCTTTCTCACGTAGTCAACAACATGGCACTAACCACCTCTCGGTTTGCCATGTCTCCATAGTAGTGCTTCAACCGCTGACCGTTAACCTTGAATGCTTGGTCCGAATCATTCTCAAAAATTTCCACCGCTCCATGTGGAAACACAGTTTTGACAATAAAAGGTCCAGACCACCTTGATTTCAACTTCCCAGGAAAAAGTCGGAGCCGAGAGTTGAATAACAGAACTTGTTGCCCTGGCACAAATAACTTAGGATGTAGCTTCCTATCGTGCCACCTCTTCACCTTTTCCTTATACATTTTGTTATTCTTGTACGCTTGAAGTCGAAATTCATCAAGTTCATTAAGCTGAAGCATTCTTTTCTTACCAGCTGCATCTAAATCCAGGTTCAATTTCTTCAATGCCCAGTAGACCTTATGCTCAAGCTCCGCCGGTAGATGACATCCCTTACCGTACACCAACTGAAATGGTGACATCCCAAGTGGAGTTTTGTATGCTGTTTTGTAAGCCCAAACAGCTTCATCGAGCTTTAAAGACCAATCCTTCCTTGACGGACAAACAACCTTCTCTAGAATGCGCTTTATCTCTCTGTTAGACACTTCCGCTTGACCATTTGTTTGCGGATGATAGGCAGTAGCTACTCGATGATTCACATTATAACGCTGCATCATAGAAGTGAACTTACGGTTGCAAAAATGCGATCCTTCATCACTTATGATTACCCGAGGTGTTCCAAACCTAGTGAAAATTTGCTTATGAAGAAAATTTAGCACTGCCTTTGCATCATTTGTCAGTAAAGCTTTAACTTCGACCCATTTTGAGACATAATCGACTGCCAGCAAGATGTACTGATTATTGCAAGACGAGATAAAAGGTCCCATGAAATCGATTCCCCATACATCAAAGACCTCGACTTCAAGCATCACATTTAATGGCATCTCATCCTTCCTTGACAAATTTCCCACTCTTTGGCAACGATCACACCTTAAAACAAACTGATGAGCATCCTTGAACAAGGTAGGCCAGAAAAAACCTGCTTGTAGAATACGAGCTGCCGTCTTCTCACCTCCATAGTGTCCACCATAAACCGTGGAATGGCAGTCTCGTAATATCCCCTCCGTCTCACAGAACGGGATACATCTCCTGATGATCTGGTCAGCTCCCTGTCTAAACAAATATGGTTCATCCCACATATACCACTTCACCTCATGCAGAAACTTCTTCTTTTGCGCGGATGTCAAATTAGGAGGCATTATATTGCTGACAAGATAGTTTACAATATCTGCAAACCATGGTTCTTCCTCCTGAATTGCAAACAACTGCTCATCCGGGAAAGATTCATTGATTAACGTTCTATCTTGTGAAGTAGAATCGGGATTCTCCAACCTAGAGAGATGGTCAGCTACTTGATTCTCAGTACCTTTTCTATCTTTGATCTCTAACTCAAATTCTTGAAGTAAAAGCACCCAACGAATGAGTCTCGGCTTTGAATCCTTCTTAGAAACCAGATAGCGAATAGCTGCATGATCAGTGAATACTGTCACTTTCGTACCAAGCAGATAAGATCGAAATTTCTCAAAGCCAAAGACTATAGCCAAAAGCTCCTTCTCAGTAGTGGTGTAGTTCAATTGGGCCCCATTTAAAGTTTTACTCGCATAGTAGACCACATGGAAGAGATTTTTCTTGCGCTGTCCCAGAACTGCACCTACCGCATAATCACTCGCATCACACATCATCTCAAACGGTTCTGTCCAATCTGGTGCTGTAATAACTGGTGCCGTGATCAAACTCTCCTTGAGCGTTTCGAATGCTGCCAAACATTCATCATCAAATTTAAAAGGCACATCTTTCTCAAGTAAATTGCACAACGGCTTAGATATCTTTGAAAAGTCCTTGATGAATCGCCGATAAAAACCCGCATGACCGAGAAAACTACGGATTCCTTTCACCGAATTAGGTGGGGGAAGATTTTCAATGACTTCCACCTTGGCCTTGTCCACCTCCAGACCTTTGCTAGAGACCTTATGCCCAAGGATAATGCCTTCACGCACCATAAAATGACATTTCTCCCAATTAAGCACCAAATTAGTTTCCACGCATCTTTTGAGTACGGCGCGCAGATTACTCAAGCATTCATCATATGAGTGTCCAAAGACGGAGAAGTCATCCATGAACACTTCGACGTTATTTCCAATCATGTCAGAGAATATAGCCATCATACATCTCTGAAAGGTGGCCGGGGCGCCACATAACCCAAACGAAACTCTACGAAAAGCAAATGTGCCAAATGGACAAGTGAAGGTAGTCTTTTCCTGATCCTCTGGTGCAATACAAATCTGATTATACCCGGAATAACCATCCAGAAGACAAAAATACTCATGTCCCGCCAATCTGTCAAGCATTTGATCAATGAATGGGAGAGGGAAGTGATCCTTGCTTGTGGCTTTGTTCAATTTTCTATAAACCATGCATACTCTCCATCCTGTAACTGTTCGAGTAGGGATGAGCTCATTCTTTTCATTTGCGACCACAGTGATACCTCCTTTCTTAGGTACACATTGCACGGGGCTCACCCATGAGCTGTCAGAAATAGGATAAATGATGCCTGCATCTAGCCATTTCAGAATTTCTTTCTTCACCACCTCCTTCATGATCGGGTTCCGTCTTCGTTGCTGTTCCACAGTTGGCTTACTTCCTTCCTCTAGCAGAATTTTATGCATACAATATGAAGGACTTATCCCCTTGATGTCTGCTATGGTCCATCCTATAGCCGATTTGAATTCTCTCAAAATCCTTAAGAGCTTATCTTCCTCACTACCTGAAAGGTCAGCTGAAACAATAACAGGTAACGTAGATGAATCACCTAAAAAGCATACCTCAAGTGTTCAGGTAATGGTTTAAGCTCCAAGGTAGGTGCTTCCTCTATTGATGGTTTGAGCTTCCCTTCAACATTCTTAAGGTCAGAAGTACCAAGAGATTCAAATGGTATGTCGAGCTTTCGCTTCCATGGAGAAGCGTTCAGATATTGTAATTGCTCGTTGCTATCTTCATCATCGCTGTCAAAATCCCCCACTAAGGCCTTTTCCAATGCATCAGACATTAGCATGTGATCGAGTTCCGAAGTAACTACGGAATCAATCACATCCACTTTTAAACACTCCTCATCTTCTGTAGGGAATTTCATTGCCTTGAATACGTTGAAGGTCACATCCTGATCTTGGACCCGCATAGTAAGTTCCCCTTTTTGCACATCTATCAAGGTACGGCCAGTAGCCAAGAAAGGCCTCCCCAAGATTATGGGAATCTTCTTATCTTCCTCAAAATCTAGAATAACAAAATCTGCAGGAAAGAAGAGCTTATCCACCTTGACGAGCACATCCTCAACTATGCCCCTTGGGTAAGTAATGAAACGGTCCGCCAATTGTAGCGACATGTATGTGGGTTTTGGATCAGGCAGATCCAGCTTTTTAAAGATCGACAAGGGCATCAGATTAATGCTTGCTCCCAAATCACAAAGGCACTTGTCAAAAGTTAGATTGCCAATGGTACAAGGAATGGTGAAGCTTCCTGGATCTTTCAGTTTTGGTGGTAACTTTTGCTGCAGAACAGCGCTGCATTCTTCCGTGAGAGCAACGGTTTCAAGGTCATCCAGTTTCACCTTCCTTGAAAGAATAGTCTTCATAAACTTCGCATAACTAGGCATTTGTTCCAGAGCCTCAGCGAAAGGTATATTGATGTGAAGTTTCTTGAACACCTCCAGAAACTTCCTGAACTGTCTATCCAGCTTTTGTTGCTGCAATCTCTTAGGAAAAGATGGTGGAGGATAGAGCTGTTTCTCCTCTGTATTAGCCTCAGGCAGAGTGTGTTCAACAGTAGTCTTCCTTGGTTCCGCCGCTTTCTCCTTTTGCTTAGATTCTTCATCCCTAACTTCAGCTTCGACTTCTTTTGCCTTTTCAGCATCAGCTACTTTTCCAGACCTTAAGGTAATAGCCTTGACTTGCTCTTTGGCTTCCTTCCTGCCTGGTACTTCTGTGTCACTGGGAAGAGTGCCAGGTTGACGATTGAGCACTGCATTGGCTAATTGACCGATTTGATTTTCCAAGGTCTTGATAGAAACCGCCTGACTCTTGCACAACAGCTTAAGTTCCTCAAAATCAACACTAGTAGGTGCAGCTGCACTTCCCTGTTGAGGATATGATTGCCTTGTAGCATACTGCTGTGGTTGCTGGAATCCAGGTGGGTTAAACTGTTTACTTACTCCTTGCTGATATGGTGGCTGAATAGCATTCTGATTATTCCCCCAGCTGAAATTTGGATGATTTCTGTTGTTAGGATGATAGGTCGCTGGCACAGGCTGCTGTTGTCACTGATAATTATTCACATACTGAACAGATTCATTGACAAGAGAACACTGATCCGTAGCATGAGAACCTGCACAAAGCTCACAAACCATAGCTATTTGATTAACTCCATACGTAGCCAGAGAATCAACCTTCATTGATAGCGCTTGGAGCTGGGCTGCAATAGCGGTGGCTGCATCAACTTCCAGAATACCTGCTACCTTGCCTGACGTCATCCTCTGAGTTGGGTTTTGATGCTCATTCGCAGCCACCGTCTCGATAAGATTATACGCCTCAGTATAGCTTTTAGCCCATAAGGCGCCTCCAGCTGCTGCATCGAGCATGGGCCGAGATTGGGCCCCCAAACCATTATAAAAACCAGTGATTACCATCCAATCTGGCATTCCATGATGTGGACATTTTCTCAACATTTCCTTGTAGCGTTCCCAAGCCTCGCACATAGATTCTGTAGGTTGCTGCGCAAACTGAGTAAGAGCACTCCTCATAGCAGCAGTCTTTGCCATTGGATAAAACTTAACCAGAAACTTTTGCACAAGATCTTGCCATGTAGTGATGGACCCAGCTGGTTCAGAATGTAACCAATCTTTAGCTTTATCCCTCAGTGAGAATGGGAAAAGCCTCAACTTGATAGCCTCATCAGTCACGCCATTATACTTAAAAGTGCTGCAGATCTCGACAAAATTCCTTATGTGCATGTTGGGGTCTTCAGTTGCCGCTCCTCCAAAAGAAACAGAATTCTGCACCATCTGAATAGTGCCCGGCTTGATCTCAAAGGTGTTAGCTTGAATAGCCGGATGAAGGATGCTTGACTGAATGTCATCAATTTTAGGCCGATAAAAATCCATAAGAGCTGGATCAGCTTGAACAATACGATCTCCCATGTTTACTGGTTCTTTCTGCTCAGTTCCTGAATCCGAATCCTCAAAATCTAACTTCTCCGGTGTATCAAGAACTTCGTCTTTCTCCTCAGCTGTATCTAAGGTCCTCTTGCGAGCACGAGAACGAGTTTGCATAAACGTTTGCTAAAGTACCTGAAACACAACCGAAAAGAGTAATTAACTACTATGTCCTAATCACTGAGTCCTAATGACCAATGATGGTAAGTACATAAACTAAACAAATACGCCGAGTCCCCGGCAGTGGCGCCAAAAACTTGTTAGGGCGAAATCACGCACTAATATTCACGCAAGTATACGCGTTCGCAAGTAATATAGAATACTTTCTAGTTCGTTCCCTCAGAGACTCAGACTAAGTTATTGTCTAATTAAACTCACTCACCAATGTATGATTACTTCTCAATGTTAAGATAACACTTAAAATTGTTGATTAAATATTAACTATAATTAACTACTTAATTAACCACTTAACTAACACTTTAATTTATCAATAATAAAACACTCATTAGATCACAACTTCATTATTACTTCCTTCTATAGCCATTGCTATTACCTTTAGCATGTGACAGTGATGATATTAATCGAATAACACGAAACTGATAAAAGCCAACTTTCATTGTACTAATACCATTCTACCAAGCATCCACAATTAAGATAGAAGTTGAATAGTCATCAATTATGTTGAGTTCCTATATGTCTACAGAAATTGACAACACAATGATTTAAGCACAAGTTATTCCTTTTTGATTACATAGGGCAAATAAAACTGTTAGAGTTACCCACTAATCATGCACAACGTACATGAACCTATGCTAGCATGGCAAGTTCTAAATCTCAAGATCCACCGTCGCTTCACAAGAGATTAACACCCTATCTTATATGTTCGCGACGCACATAAGACGAATACGCACAACCAATACTAGATATCATGCAATCATCACATACTAAAGTATTAAACAATTAACTAAAGAATTCCATAATAAATCCGTTGCAACCCCATGATCACGATTAGCCCATAATAGAACTTATCACCATCATGGGTTCATATGAAATCATGATAAACAAACACAAAAAAATAACAACTAAACTGATTATATTAAAACAGAGTACGTCACAAGAGTAAATAAGTCAAAGCAAGAAAACTAGCATCCAACGTTACAACGAAACAAGAATCACAAGAATATATGCTTCCTCTTCGTTGCTGTGTGCTAAATCGGTCTTCTTCCTTATCTCCTTCGCTTCTTGCCAAACACAATCTAAAACATAATCTCCTCTTTATACTCTATGAAAAACGTCTCAAATCTACCTATATAATAGTCCCATAAAACTCAGATTACATAGATGTTGGAAGCCAAACATAAGTAGAAGTCTAAAATAATATATCTTTTTCCCCGACCCTGCGCGGCCGCTCAGCATTTCTGCGCGGGCGCGCAAGGCTGCTGCGCGGCCGCTCAGCATTGCTGCGCGGGCGCGCAGGACCCTACAAGAAAATTTCCAGGTTTGCTCCGTTTCTTCGCCGTAATCTGCCCGTTCTTTTCCTCTCGCAATGGTGAACACATGCCAAGGCTTATTCTTGATGATTCCTTCTCCGAAATGCAACTAATACCCTGAAATGCATAATCACTAGAAAAACGCATCAAATACACAAAATACTTGATTTCAAGACACCAATTTAAGCCATTTTAAGACGTTCTAAGTGGTATAAAATGCCATTTATCACACTCCTCCATCACCACCGAAGTCCTCTGCCTAGAGTCTCAAATCAACCTATCTACCAGAGCTCCTAACTCAGGAATGCGGAAGTACACAAAGTCTCGGTCCTGGGCTAACTTGCCACCAACACTGACAGGAACAATCTTAGGCATCTCCGACTCTGGCTCAGGGGCAGGGGTCTCTGAATCAGGCCTCAAGGGTGAAATCTGCATGGGGATCTCACTACTCTCAGAAGGGTCCTCCTCTGGGTCTGAACTAACATACACAGACTCCTCTGGAGAGCGTAGAACCGGGTCTACAGGGGTACCAGACAAGCTAATCTCTGAGTCTGATTCACTACCACTACTAGGATCCTGAGAGAAAACACAAAACAGAAACCAAGAAACAATGTTAGGGTTAAATAAAGCTTCCAGCTATCTCACACCCTAACTCTAGTTTCCACTTTACCAATCAACACTTTACTTAGACTATACCTAATAGTCTAACTCAACTCTTGATGAGTCGAACTCTCTCGCGATATAGATATATTCCCAAAATACCCTTTTTAAAACCTAACTTATCTCAGGGACTAGATCCTGTAGCTCTTATACCAACTTGTGACGCCCTCAATCTCGGGGTTAGGAAATGAGGACTCACACACCTCTAATCTAATAATTAAATATGCATAAACCCCGATCAACTACTAACAGGATCAACAGGATAAAGTATGAGACAAGATTACAACTACCAATCACAAAATATAACTTACAAGCCCGAAATACTATTAAATAAACAATATCGATTCCGGCTGGGAACTGACAGATAACCCATTGTATCTTTAAATACTTCTTTCTAGGCGCGAGCTCACTCATAACAACTACTACCTGCTCTGGCAACCGGAAGCCCTCGACACGGTAGGGACCACCAGGTACGCTCTTACGAGCAGTGCGCCTAAGCCTGGCCATCTTCTTGCTTAACTGCCATGGTTAGATTAAGACAAAACAAATGAGTATAAAACTCAGCAAGTAACTATATATCATCTCTACAATATCAAATCATAATATACTTTGAACAAACTAGGGCATTCTACTTTTAATTAATCTAGGTGGCAGATTTCCATTTTTTTTTCTTTGGGATAAGGAAAGGTATCCGAAGAATAGTTGGGCTTTCAAGAAATAAGGCTTGAAATAGGACAAAAGCCGACATTCATCACAAATCATTATAGGATTAAAATAGATCTTCTGATAGAGGAAAGCAACAGTATTTCAAGATATAGAATCAATCATATGATCAACAATTTCAAGGATCAGGGTTCTCGAGCCTTAAGCTCCACAATGACATAATCAACTCTTTTCAAAGCAATATAAACCATTTTCATTTCCAAAATCAATTTACTGAATAAAAGTTTCAGTTCCCTTTTAAATATTCACTTAGAACCCTTGATTGGATCACTTTATCTTTCCATTTCATTATATACGGGTGATCAGCCCGTATCGACCTCCATTCCGGTCTTTAAGGTACCAATCGGCATAATTTCAGCCTTAAATTGGACTAGTCCCACTAGCCTCTTACCATGACTGGACTAGTCCCACTAACCTCTTACGTCTCAATCCAATCCATTATGAATTCATTTGGAAAACCTTGAGTTTGGAAAAACAAATAGGTTTACTATAATTCATTTTATCATTACCAAGCATTTGAAATCATTCAGACTCTTTCAAGTCGAAACTCATTCTCAATTCAGATTTTAAAGAAACAAAGTTCAGGGAGTGAATCAAAGATACGCAAGGAACAATTCACAAGAATTCTGTATCAAGGACGACAAGGCACTAGATAAGAAAGACCAGCATTGACTTAGGGATCAATAAGGTGATCAAGAGAATCAGGGTATCATTAAACAGAGTTAACCGAGATAATCAATAGGTTCAATATGAATCATGGCATTATAAGTAACTTGAACAGAAAGGTCAGGTTATCAATGAGTGAAATCAATAGGCTTATCAATAACAGGTTATCAAGAACAGGGATTCTTTAAATCAATAACAGGGTTTTATAAAACATGGGTCTCATAAAATAAGGGCTTCATGCTTAAACAGTTCAATACTCTACATGGTATGAACAACATTTCCTTTATAATCATTTACACAAGTAATCAGAGTTACTTGCCTGAATTTGCTTTCCTGAGGGTTGAACTACAGCCACCTAGTAAATCCTTTCCTTTCCTAGCCTGAATGCCCTCACGCTCCGAATTTACAATAAAACCAAAATCTTAATTAGATTCCCAACTCTCGTTCCCGAAACGATCCCACTATACGGTAACTCGATTATATCCTTGACTCGAGCATACGAATATAGCTTATACATATAAGCACATAGCACTTAGCACATAGCATAATCCTTATATACTTAGCAATCAAAGCGTACTCGCTTGACCTTGGCTATGTCTCAATTCACACTAACACGACTCTCTTTTACGAGTACAAGATCTATTTACAACCAAACATTTACGTATATACTATCACTTATATCAATCAACTTAATTTCCTTTTCTTTTGCTCCTTAATTCGAACCATACATACAAAACACTTCCACATATATTCATTTTCAACCTCATATAAGCAAGCACAACTAATACAATTCACAAGGATCATTTAGCACTTAAACTTCATCCCTTTTTAACCAAAAATCCGAATCCTACTTTTATTAAGATCGAAATCAACACTCCCGTTTAATTACCAAAATTCGAACATATCACTTCTTAATCTTTATCATGCAATTAAAATCTCACTTAGCAATTCAATCCACTTAATTTCACCTTTTTATTCCTAAGAATCCATTCGGGTTTTTTTTCCATAAATCAACATACAAGAATGGATTTTAACATGCAAGGCAATACATCACATTTCCCATTTATTTTAGTTCTTAACTAGATCATTCCATTCACTTAAACACCAAATCATGTAACACCTAACTCATTCAACCAACATGCATTTGCTCAATCAATAATTAGCCCCTTTTTATCTTGTTTTCATTCGGCAAGAACATAATTTTCAACTCAAGGACTAATCAATAACATGCACTAATTGATCTTCTTTAAAACTATCATGCAATCACCTTTCAGCCATATAAACCTAGTGTTCAACAAGATTAACCCACAAAACCCGAAGTCCTCATCTTTATTAGCAAAAACCGAAGCAAAAAAAAACTCACATGCAAATCCTCAATTTTTGATTTTCTAAGCAACAATCATATGCACACATTCATTTTCTTCCTAACACAATCAATGGAATCATTTAATCAAGCTCACACTTGAATTTCAGCAATGAAACAAAACCCTTTTCTAACTTTTCAAGAAATCATAACATGCAACACTAAAATCCAACGATCTCCTTTGGATCATGGCCGGTGGTGGTCGAACTTGAGAGAGTCCATAACGGATCTCTTCTCGAATTTATGACCTCCAATCACGCGTAAATTCACTCTCTTAGTTATGCATCAAGAAATTATTTTTCTTAAACACAACCATAGTGATTACTTCAACAAAACCTTTATAATCACTTACATGCAAGTAGCAATCGAAGTATATACCAAGAATAACAACTAATGGAAGCAATATCTCGGTGTTTGAGTGTGTTTTAATGGTTGCATGCGAGTGAGAGAGTTGAGAGATGAGAGAGCCGAGAGGGAGTGAGAGAGAGTGTGAGAGTGTTCGAAAGAGAGAGGAGAGAAAAAAAAGAAGAGAGAAAAGAGTGAGTGCACGGAAAAGAAGAAGAAAATGGGGGAGGAAGGAGTATTTTATACTCCACCAAGATTAAGGGAAAAATAGTAATTCAATAATTCCTTTTTGACTGGCACTTTCTTTCTCTTTTTACTCAAATGCAATGAAATTCAAAATAAAAATATTTCTCTCTCGAAAAGATGAAATTGTCTTGAATAAAAATCTTTAACACGTAGGTTTCGAAATTAGCTTTCCAATCATTACTCATAATGAATTTTTGAGCGAACGGTTGATTTTATATGAATTTCGCAAACTTGCTTTAATAAATATATTTTCCACATAAAATCAATTTAAAAATGCAAAGATCAACAATCAAGTTCACTTATTATTTTTAAAAAGTTTGTAGGATCTTTACGAAGATAACAGAACAAATCCCATGTTTTTATCCTTCTCGGATGATTTTATAAAAATGCGCGGAGGTTAATTAAACCTTTACTTAAATCACGTAATTCCTTTAAAATTCACAAAATTGACACAGAACACATAGTCATGCACACAGTCAAGCAATCACACACATATAGTCACATAACGACTCAGGTCTGATCATAGAATCTATCCCTCTTTAATCCTTATCCTCTTTTACGCGTACCGAGTCACGTTCAGCCTGACGGCCCGATGCTCAGCGTTTCGATTACGCTTCTCATTATCTTTGCCAATCAACACGTCTCCTAAGATGCGAAATACTTTATTCATTCACTTCACATATAACTCACATTTTATATTATTTAGTTCCATATTAGGACGGGTTCCGTTCTACCTAACGGCCCGACACCAAGCTTAACTTCTAAGCTGACTCTTTAAATTGGAATGTTTTTATCCACGATCCTTAACTCTAGTATACAGATAAGACAAATAATCATCACTTAATCACATAATTATAATCTCATCACATAACACATACTTTATTCTCTTAATTATGATGCAAAATTCTTGGTCGTTACAACTAAGGTTTTTAAGTTCCACCTGTCAGCAGCCACTCTAAGGAGGGCTTCCGCTCATTTTTTGGGCTCGCCTTTAAGGGGTTTGGACGTTGGTCTGTCTGGAAAAGTATAAGGGTGAGAAAAGAAAGAAAGAACATAGAAATAACACAAGGAAAAGAAATAAAGGGCGCGCCCTTACTTGGTGACTTGTTAAATCTTATCCTTATTCTGGGCACGTCGTACAGGTAAGCTTGCCAGAGGAAAAACCTTTCTTGTTGTGCTGCTTGTCCACCACCAAATAATAGTACCCGTGGTCAGACTTTCTTAGATTGAAAAAATAAGCGACTTCAGCCATGGATGGCTGGGGAAAACCCAAGTCCGTATAAAGGTTGAACAAGGCCAGGATAAACTTATAGTTGTTGGGAGAAAGTTGGAGTGGAGCCACGTCGTATAGTTCTATCACTTCCCTAAGGTAGGGATGTAAAGGCGCGCCTATACCCAAAGATACCAGCTTTAGGTTGGTTACCATTCTAGGAATCTTAAAATTCCTCCCATAATTAAAGATATGGGGCCACATCATGCTCAAAGGGCGCGCCCATATGCCCTCCATATCATAAAATTCCATGAGCCATCCCAGTTGCTCATCTGAACAGGCTGAGGACAGACCCCCACAGAAAAGCTTCCCGTGCTCCTTCCTGAAATGTTTCTTCACAGCTTCATTGCATGACTCGAATTTGTTCCAATTGAAGTCTAATTCACTATCAGAAACTTCCCAATGTTGGAAGAGAATTGGAGAAGGCTCAGGAGAGGTAAAAAACTGAAAGGTGTCCTCATCAAAGAAATTTTCTTCATCACAGAGTGGTGATGTATTTGCTTCAGGCGCGCCCTCAGAAGTAGGAGAATTGGGCGCGTCCTTTGATTATTGAGGAAATGGGGTTGGGGATACAGCCTTGTAGGATACTTTAGAAGGTCCTGCACCTACATTGACACCCCTCTCAATGCCTCTATATCTGTCGGCATTTAAACTCTCAAACCAATCATCATCGTCTAGACTGTACTAGTAGAGGCTAAAGACCTCTCTTTTTGGACTAGTTTCTGTTTCCCGTGTCTACGAGATAAAGGAATGTTGTCCGTGGACAAGCTGTCTGAAAAATCTGCCATTAAGAAACCCTTTTTAGAGTTTTAAAGAAGGCGCGCCACCCGGTTCAGGAATACGGGAGTGTGGTGAGCGTCTGGGGGCTGGGGGTCGAAGTAAGCGGTTGGGGGAGAATAGATTCCCAAATTGGTAAATAAATCCTTGAAATGGTGAAAAGGAGAGGACGCGCCCTAATCTTCCAGCTGTTAAGAAAACCAAAAGAAATTTTGAGGGCGCGCCCCATATGAAAGAACGAGATACAAAAGTGTAAAGGAAATTGGAAAGATGGGTGGAAGGTGTAAGAGAAGAGTACTTTCTATGATCTATGTCAAGTCCCTTCTAAGA
This sequence comes from Apium graveolens, assembly GCF_009905375.1. Lineage (NCBI taxonomy): Eukaryota > Viridiplantae > Streptophyta > Magnoliopsida > Apiales > Apiaceae > Apium > Apium graveolens. The sequence goes on along the minus strand of NC_133650.1, from coordinate 77,419,257 downwards.
TAAGCCTTCTAACAAGAGGCGCGCCATCAAGAAAATCTTACCTTATTAATAAGAGTCTATTTTATTACAACAGGCACGCCCTATTCTGGTCATGTATAGATTATAAGCCAAAGATAGGGCGCGTCCTAAGTTGCTGGTGGATTCTAAAAGCACAGATGGTTATGTGCAAATTGTCAGTAACGATTGAAATTCTCAAAAACACAAATTTAGAAGTTAGGCCTATTGATTTTGATCTAAAGCAACAAAATTTGAAATTACACATATACATACACGTATACATACACCATTTTATGTACATTATCAAGAACAGAAATAGGAACATGACATGCAGAGTGATTTATTTAATGAAATTCAGAAATACGAGAAGTTAATTATACCTTTTCGAATGGGGAAGAAGTTGGCTGGAAAAGGTTTGGAGAATGGTAACAGAGAAGACTGGTTCCGAGTGAAACAATGCCGTTGGGTTTTGGAGCCTTCGGGAAGACAGAGAAAGTAAGAAAAATGGGGGAGAGTAAAAGTAAAAGAAAAATGACTGATTGAGACTAGTATTTATAGTAAAAGGATGACAGGTGTCAAAACAGTCACATCAATTATAAATTCCTAAATAATGAGGAGAACTGCTTCTAAACCGTTTAAACTTCTAGGACGCGCCCTACTCAAGACGCGCCTTATTTGATTATTATAAAATCATTGAAACTTTAAAGGGAAAAATTGTAAGGTCCGCCCTGTTTATGGCGCGCCCTGAAAAAAATATATATTGGAAAATTTGTTTATATGAATTTTGATAAAGGTAAAAAAAATTCCAATCCCATTTTCAATAGCATATGGAATTTTGGGGGGTAGTTGTTATGCCCAAAAATTGGTATAAACAATATTTAGATTAAGATTAATAAAATAAGCAGAATCGAAGGAGAAGCGCCTGAAATCTAGGAAAAAGATAAGATTGACTTTCCATGAATAGAAGGCGCGCCCAAAAATCGCGCCCCATTGACTGAGTGGCTGATTAACAGTTGTGGTTATCATGTATTAAAGGCGCGCCCTCAAACATAGTAGAGGAGGCACGCCCAATTATCGAAAAGGAGGAGAGGAATTTCATAATTGAAACCTGTTCTGTGGTGAGCCTTAGGGCGCGCCCTGGGGAAGGAAGGCTCCCTGGACGGATTACTTGGACATGATTGCTTTGACAGACCTACACTTTGGCTTGGACAGAATTAGAGCGAGCCCTAACGATGAATAATTTAGGGCGCACCCTATGATGTAGAATGACATAGGAAGAGATCAAAGGCTGATGACATAGGGCAGTGCCAACATATAGGAATGTGAGGGCGCGCCCTTAACTTCTACTTGACATATAAATAAAACTTTGACATGTTACTTGGATGAACTCTCTGGAAGGTTCAAGGAAGATGGAGAATGTTATTACTAAGCTATTTGATGCAGTTACTCTATTGAAGAACTCCTTCCTGTAGCATATTGATAGGGATAAATAAATCCTGATTGTATAATTAAATATTGCAAGGTGTAGGGCTGCAAGGCCCAATAAGAAGATGTATGACATTCAGACCAAGAAGGTCAACACATTGATCAGGCCTGATGGACTAGATCAGGCCTGATGGATCAAAGAAGGCCTAAAAGCCCTGATTATTTATTAATTTCGTAAATAATAAATAAAGGAGGAAAACAGCTATTAAGATAAGTCCTAGTGGGGATATAAATCCTTGTAGATTGGCCTCAAGGGGACCTAAAAGGATAAGGAATCAGTTTCCTACTATCTAGGACTCCAAAGTCCATTCTAATTATGAGACTTGCCCACCAAGTCTCCTATACCAAGTCCAATTCAAGGACTCTCAACATCTATATAAGGGGTCTCGCCCCACAAATCAGAACTACATTTTTTGGTTTGATTCTCTAATTCACAAAGATACGTAGGCATCTCGTAAAGGCATAATTAAGCTACGAAACACAAGAGCAGCCATTAAAGGCCTTGAGCTCCCGAATCTTAGTAATAAATACAGCAAATAATAACCTTAGTTTTTTATCCATAACATTTGGCGCCGTCTGTGGGAAGTGAACAACAACCATGGCGAGAACACGGAGAACAACTAGCGCTCTGGAGGAGGGAACACCATCAGGGACAACTCAGGTGATTTCGTCAACCGTGGAGATACCTCCCCACTCAACTTATGCATCTACTCAAGCGGAAACCCAGATAGGGGCAACTCAATCTCAGCCACAAGGGACGACTCCCCCGACTGTTCAAGGTACGAATCCTCAAGTTCAACAAGTACATATACCTGTGAATTCTCGACCCGTCGGGTATGAATATTCAACTGTTGTTACCACTAACCTCCCTTATGGGATGCCCCTTTACCCCGAGGTTGGAGGAAGTGGATATGCTGGGCGAAGTAAAGCACGAGGGCAATCGCCCCCTTATATACGAGGTTTGGCTCCTATCCCCGAGGATCGGGAATTTTCTGGTCCTTACACTGAGAGAGATTCTGAATCTTCGGATGATGAAGTGGCCCCAAGAAAGAGACGTCCAGGCAAGGAGCCGATGGCCGATGAAAGGCAACGCCCTCGAAGCACCCAAGGGGTGAATCCCCAGGAAGTGCAGGAAAGGATAAGGGCTCATGAGGCTGAGATCCAAAGGCTGAGGCATGACTTAGAAGCCCACCAGGCCATCAGACCCCAGATACCTCCTAGGGGGAGAAATCCTCCTCCTGTCATAGACCTGGATGGTCCGGTACGAAGAAGGGCTGTCTTCCCAAGAACTGATCCGAGCAATCTCCTTCCCCTTGGAGACCCTGATGATCCAACTCCACCCTTCACAGAAGAAATAATGAATGCCCATATCTCAAGGAAATTCAAGATGCCCACTATCAAAGCCTATGATGGCACCGGAGACCCCGCTAACCATGTCAGCATATTCTCTAATGCACTGCTGCTGCAACCCGTGAATGACGCTATTAAGTGTCGGGCCTTCCCTCAAACCCTGTCGGGTATGGCTCAAAGATGGTACAGTCGCTTACCCCCAAACTCTATTGGATCGTTCAGAGAGTTAAGTCAGGCTTTTATTAAGCAATTCATCAGTGGGAGAGTCCATGAGAAAAGTTCAGCATCTCTTATGAGTATTGTGCAGGGAGCTATGGAATCCTTGAGAGATTACCTGAATCGTTTCACAAAAGAGGCTTTAAAAGTCCCGGACCTTGATGATAAGGTAGCCATGATAGCACTGCAACAAGGAACTAGGGACGAATTTTTCAAGATGTCCTTGGCCAAACGTCCCCCTGAAAGCATGTTGCAGCTCCAAGAGAGGGCAGGGAAGTATATCAAGGTTGAAGAAAGTATGAGGAAGACCGTAATAAGTAATGAGCCCACTGGAGGCAAGAAGCGGAAAACTGATCTAGAATATATTGCAAAGGACAAATATCCTAGAACCGAACAAAACCCTAATTCAACCCCCAAGAAGGGAGGACCTGGGCAAAAGTTCACTGAATCTGAATACGCTAAGCTGAATGCTCCTAGAAGTCAAATTTTGATGGAGATTGAGAAAGATAGAGATATTCGCTGGCCTAAGCCCTTGAAGGGTGATCCCGCCAAGCTAGATAAGAGCAAATATTGCAGGTTTCACAAGGATGTTGGCCATGACACCGATGTGTGTAGGCAATTGAAAGATGAAATTGAGTTTTTGATTCGAAAAGGAAGATTGAACAAGTATACTGGAGATGGAGGGGACAGAAATAATAGTGGAAGGAAGAATTTTGAAGATCGTAGGAGGGACCAAGACGATCAGGGGTGGAATCCCCAACCTAGAGGGCCGGTTATAAATGCAATTTTTGGAGGACCACGATGCCCCCGAGGACCTGTGATAAACACAATCTTTGGAGGTCCGACTGCTGCTGGATTATCCAAAAATTCAAGAAAGGCATATACTAGAGAGGTTATGCATATTGTTGGAGAAGCCCCGAAGAGGGCCAGGACAGAAGTAACATTGGCTTTTGATGATTCTGACCTAGAGGGCGTAAAGTTTCCTCATGACGAGTCGTTGGTCATAACACCAATAATAGGAAATAGCTCGGTTAAGAGGGTTCTTGTGGATAATGGTGCTTCTATGGATATATTGCTCCACGACGCCTTTCTAAGGATGGGGTATAACGATTCCCAGTTGACACTAACCGACATGCCGATATATGGATTTGCTGGAGTAGAATGTCCTGTGGAAGGAATAATCAAACTGCCAACCACAATAGGTACGGAACTAAGACAAGCAACGCAGATGTTGGATTTCGTGGTAGTAAAGGCTAGTTCAACTTATAATGCTATCATGGGGAGAACAGGGATACATGCCTTTAAGGAAGTCCCCTCTTCCTACCATTCAGTTATGAAGTTTCCCACCCGAAACAGGATTGGAGAAGAGAAAGGAGATCAAAAAATGGCTAGAAGTTGTTATGTGGCTTTTTGAGGGAAGATGGAGTCGGGGGGCAGGTTCTTCCTATTGAAGATATGGATGTCCGAGAAAATGACAAAAAGAGAGGAAAACCAGCAGAAGACTTGGTTTCGGTTCCTTTAGACCCCAAGAATCCTGAGAGGATGACTTTTATTGGAGCCACACTAGAGGAGCCCCTTAGAGGGAAGTTTGTGAAATTTTTGCAAGAAAATAGTGATGTATTTGCATGGTCAGCAGCTGATATGCCAGGAATAGACCCGGAGTTGATTACTCACAAGTTAAACGTGGATCCAAGCCGGAAGACAGTGAAACAAAAGAAAAGAAATTTTTCCCCGGAAAGACAAGAGGCTATAAAACAGGAAGTAGAGAAGCTCCTAGAGACTGGTTTCATTGAGGAGATTCAATTTCCGGAGTGGTTAGCAAACCCTGTAATGGTGAAGAAGGCTAATGGAAAGTGGAGGATGTGTATAGACTTCACTGATCTGAATGATGCATGCCCTAAAGACTGTTTTCCATTGCCAAGGATTGATACTTTGATTGATGCCACTGCTGGGCATGAGATGCTGAGTTTCATGGATGGATTTAGCGGATATAATCAGATTAAGATGCACAAGGATGACATTCCAAAGGTATCATTTATCACTGACTTTGGTGTTTATTGTTATGGCGTTTGGTCTTAAGAATGCGGGAGCCACCTATCAAAGGTTGGTAAATAAAATTTTTAAGGATCTTATTGGTAAGACTATGGAAGTCTATGTTGATGACATGTTAGTCAAGAGTCTAGTAAAGACTGATCATATAACCCATTTGCGGGGAGCTTTTGAGATCCTGAGATACCACAAGATGATGTTGAATCCTATGAAGTGCGCTTTTGGAGTAGGATCTGGAAAATTCTTGGGATTAATGGTCTCAAAGAGAGGAATTGAGGCTAAACCCGATAAAATAAAGGCAATCCTGGACATGGAACCACCAAAAACTGTCAAGGATGTTCAGAAGCTCACAGGAAGGGTCGCTGCGCTAGGACGATTCATCTCCAAGTCAGGAGACAAGTGCTTGTCATTCTTCAAGTCACTAAAGAATATCAAAGACTTTGTATGGAATGAGGAAAGCCAGAAGGCATTCGAAGAGTTAAAGAAGTATATGGCTCAGGCCCCGTTGTTGGCCAAACCATCTTGGAATGAAGTTTTATTCTTATACTTGGCCGTTTCAGAGAGCGCCTTGAGCGCGGTGTTGGTTAAGGAGGAGCTAAAAGTCCAGAAACCCGTATATTATGTCAGCAAAATTCTGCATGGTGCTGAATTGAATTATTCAACTATTGAGAAATTTGCTCTAGCCTTGATAATGGCTTCGAGAAAACTGCGTCCTTACTTTCAGGCTCATCAGACTGAGGTGCTAACGAATCAGCCACTGAGAAATATCATTCACAGTCCCAAGGCAAGTGGGAGACTGATTAAGTGGGCGATAGAGTTGGGAGAGTTCGATCTCAAGTATAAGCCATGTACGGCCATAAAAGCCCAGGCACTAGCTGACTTCGTGGTGGAATGTACCATACCCAACCAAGAAGTCGGGGCGCAGGAAGATACCATACCTCAAGAAAAGGGAGTCGACAATGGGGATAGGGAGAAGGATGATAAGGAGAAAGAATATTGGGTTCTCTATTTTGATGGAGTCGACAATGGGGACAGGGAGAAGGATGATAAGGAGAAAGAATATTGGGTTCTCTATTTTGATGGAGCATCAAAAACAAATTCTAGTGGAGCAGGGTTGGTTTTGTAAAGCCCTGATGGATTCTTAATTGAGTATGCTATGAAGCTAGACTTCCCAACCACAAACAATGAGGCAGAGTATGAAGCCCTGATTGCTGGCCTTGGTCTAGCTGGGACACTTAGAGTCAAAAACTTAAAGGTCCGTGGAGACTCGAAGCTGATCATATCCCAGGTAAAGGGAGAATTTGAGGCAAGGGATGATACAATGGCTAAGTATGTCCGCCTAGTAAGGGTTGTGATGACCCAATTTAATGAATGCCATGTTGAACACATTCCAAGGGAAGAAAATGCTAAGGCAGATGCGCTATCAAAGTTTGCTTCATCTGAGATAGAAGAAAGTTTGGGAAGTGTGTACTTCTGTGTTTTGAAGACACGAAGCATAGATGTTAAGCTTGTGGCTCCCATAGGCCTGGGGACGTCATGGATTGATCCTATCAAGGCTCACATTCAAACCGGTTGGTTGCCAAGTGATGCAACTGAAGCACGGAAGTTAACTGTTCGAGCACTAAGGTACTCTTTAATAGATGGGATTCTTTACAAAAGATCTTTCGTGGTTCCCTACTTGAGGTGTCTCAGGCCCGATGAGGCACGCTTGGCTCTTGAAGAAGTGCATGAAGGTGTTTGTGGACAACACTTGGGGGGCAGGGCCCTGGCTCATAAGATAACTCGTCTAGGCTTTTATTGGCCGGAAATGATGGCTGATGCCAAAGAATATGTGAAGAAGTGCGACCACTGTCAGAAGCTTGCACTTGTTGTTAGACAACCTCCCGAGATGCTGACATCTATTAACTCGCCTATTCCCTTTGCTATGTGGGGAATGGATATTCTAGGGCCTTTCCCTATGGCCACGACACAAAGGAAGTTCCTGATTGTAGCCATTGATTATTTCACTAAGTGGATTGAAGCCAAACCCTTGGCCAAAATCACAACTAAACAAGTTGCACAATTCCTGTGGGAAAACATTATGTGCCGATATGGAATTCCCTGTGTCCTAGTCACCGACAATGGAACGCAGTTTAACAACGAGGAATTCAAGAAGTATTGTGAAGAAAATGAAATTGAGTTACGGTTCACCTCCGTGGCTCACCCACAAGCCAATGGGCAAACAGAAGTAGCAAGTCGAATAATCCTGGATGGACTAAAGAAGAGGATCGAGAAGTCAAGAAATAATTGGGTGGATGAGATACTTCCCATATTGTGGGCCTATAGGACTACTTGTAGAGTCACGACAGGAGCAACTCCCTTCATGTTGGCGTATGGGACAGAAGCAGTAGTTCCAGTGGAGATATCACATTCCTCTCCAAGGATTCAGGCTTTCAATGCCGAGGAAAATGAGGAAGGACAAAGGTTGGCTCTAGACTTAATCGATGAAGTGCGAGATGAAGCACATGCAAAGATAGTAGAGTATCAGAAGAAGGCTTCATTCTACTACAACTTAAGGGTTAAAGAAAGGTTCTTTAAACAAGGTGACCTAGTCTTGAGGAAGATAAAAGCTTCTGGGGTAGGACAGAAAGGGAAACTTGCCCCAAATTGGGAAGGGCCGTACAAAGTCAAGAGCGTTCAGGGTAGAGGAACCTACAAGCTGGAGACTATGGATGGTTTTGAAGTCTCGAGAACCTGGCACGCACAAAACCTGAAGGTTTACTACGTGTAAGATAGTCGAAGTACGATTCTCACTTGTCATTGTGACAAGTAGGTTTAAAAGCACCTTGAAGCTTTGTTTGCATAGGATTTTTATTTTCTAGCTATTATTGATCAGGGTCGAACCCATATTATGTAAGGTTTTGGAAAACCAGACTTGAAATTGAAGAGTTCGAAATTATTTCAACCTATGGATGTTTGAGTTGTGATAATACTTGTGTGGCCCATTAGGGCAAGTTTGAATATTAAAGTATCGGAAAAATAAAGGAGAGAATGCGAATAAGGAAAGTAGCATATAAAATAGCCCCGGAGGGTAATAAGTTTTAATACAAACAAAAGTCCAGACATAAGTTAAGGATAAAATTACAGAATAGAAAAACTACTCCTCCATGCGGGAGCCTTCATTCTCTTGCTTAGGGTCGCCTTCAGCATCCTTCGCAGGAGAAGCGGGAGGAGAAGCAGTGTTAGGATCCAAGATACGATCATCTGGCTGAGGGGAGTTGAAGAGGGCATCTATGCTGTCCTCCGACTCAGCCTGCTCGGGACTTATAAAGTCCTTAGGGTCGACTAAGCCCGGGTGCTTCTCAGAAACCGCCTTTACGGCCGCATCCCATCCTTGAGTAAACTGTAGGGAATAAAGACCCTCATCATGAATCTCCATGAGATTCTTAAACTTGTCAGAATCCATGTAGTCATTAATGAGCTTATCCTTATCGCTCCTAAGTTTCACCAGCTCGGAATGAGCCTTAGCCAGCTCCTCTTTCTTCGTGTCCAGCTTCTTCTCCAGGACCTTGGCTCTCTCTTCCCATTTCTTCATCTCCTTCTCAAACCCATTTGAGTTACCCTTCCAGGACCTAGCCTGGTGGAGGGCCGCCTGGAAGTTGGTATTACTCTGCAAAGAAATATGTATGAGTTAGCACAAGTTCGTTGAAATACGAGAAAGTTGGGATTCAAAGAAAAAGAGAAAAAAGAAAGTTACCGCAGCTTGGGCTTGAGAACCCAGAAGCTCAATAGTCTCGATATCACTCCCTGTAACAATGTCAGTAAAGTCATGGGGAGTGATGGAATGGTACGACCAATCCTTAGCATGTTTGGTGGATCCAACCACCGTATCGCTCCTCCTGAAGCCCCAGTTAGGCCTGAAGGAATGTGCCTTAAATGGAGGATCCACATCGTCCCCCAACTCGACCACCGGGACGTGGGGCTTAAGAAAAGAAGGACCGTCAGGTTTGCTCCTGGGGTCCTTGTTTAGCTTGGCCCTCTTCTGGCGGCCTGACTCCCCTTCCTTGGGCCTGTTGACATTATTGATGGCCTCGTAAGCTGAAAAAGAAAGATAGAAAGAATATTAAATTGCAGGAGAGGTAAAATGTTACAATTAAAGGGAAGGAAAAATGGTTATCCAGTTATAAATTTACCCTTATCACTGGCCTGAGAGAGACCGACTTTCTTCAAGGAAAACTCCTCTAAGAGGGTCCAGGTGTCTGTTTTCCCATCATCTGAAATTAAGGCTTGGTAGGCCACCTCCTCCTCATCAGATAATCTGATGCTACCTGGACTCCCATCTGACACTTTGCAAAAGGGCCTACGAAAGAGTGTGGCCCAATCACCCCCAGCCCAGGTCAGCCTCACAAACTCGTCCCTCCATTTGGGGTTGTTCTCAACTATGGAAAACTATCAAAGATATGAGGGATTTTGGGCCGTTGAAGAATTAAAACCCAACCTGGTTGACTCATGGCGCTATTATAGAATTGGAAAACTTTCCTAAAGACAGCTACGGAAAGAGGAAAATTGTTCCTAAGACAAAGGACCATAAAACAGATAATGTTCCTCCAAGCGTTAGGAGGGAGTTGACAAGGGTTAATTTGTACATCGGCAAGCAAGCGAGGAATAAATTCATGGAATGGGAACCTAAGACCCGCGGTCAGGGCTCCTCGATAGATAAACAAAGTATCCCCCTCCCAATTATAAGTCCTATCCCCGGGGGCGACTGGAGTGATGCTAAGGTGGGGTGGAAGTCTGTACAGGGTATTCATGGACTCTATCCTACCATCTAACTCATGAAAGGTGTTACCATGGTTATACGAATCTAACTCAGATAGAGAGGGATATTCATCACCTCTCGAGTTAATCATATCAAGTAGGGAAGTATATGGAGATTGAATTTGAATGTTTGTACCTCTCTTAGAGACATTCATCTTCTGCAAATGAGCCAAGTCACGATCCGCCATTGATATGCTTCGATTGAAGGCTTGAAACCCAGAAAAACCTGAGAAAGGTGGAGCTGCGGTGGCTGAGGACGCCGAAAATCGCCTTCTCAAAGGAAGAACTCTAGAGAGATTTAAGAGAGAAAATGAGAAATGTGAAGTGAAGTGAGGATTCTCACTTCACACTACACTTATATAGGAGAAATGCTCGGAATACGAGGCGTTTCTAGGCCCATTTAGCCAGGCCCAACCTAAAAGTCCATCTACCAGAAATATCAGGAATAATCTAGAAGCTACTGTGGAAAATGAAGGGTCGAAAATCGACCAGAATTTTAAAATGGTTCGATCAGAGTCCTAATCGACAAAGAAAAAAATCCTAATCGATACTTCAATCGATCAAGAGGGAAGAAACCTATTAAGTTCGATCAGAGTCCTGATCGAAGCCAAACAGAATCCTGATCGATACTTTATTCGAACAGAAGGAAAGAAATCCCCTAAGTTTGATCAAAGTCCTGATCGACCCCAAAAAGGATCCTGATCGATATCTCATTCGAGCAAGAAGGAAGAAAAACACTAAGATCGATCAGAGTCCTGATCGACACAGAAGAGAATCCAGATCGGCATTTCATTCAATCAGAACGGTAGAAAGCCACCTAGTTCGATCAGAATCCTGATCGAAATCGATCAGGAATTCTGGTCGATTAAGCCCATGTTTCAGTCGACTAAAGTGTCACTTTGAAGGCCAGTTCGATCAGAGTCCTGATCGAAATCGATTAGGAATCCTGGTCGATTCCGCATAGATCCTGATCGAAGATCACGTCGACCAGAATGTTAGTTCCTGAGCTAGTTCGATCAGGATCCTGATCGAAATCGGTCAAGAATCCTGATCGATTTTTTATACGTCCTGATCAATTTTAAGGCAGAAAATTAGGGAAAAATCCAGAAATTAAGGATAAATCCCAGAAAATTAGGGAAAAATCCAGAAATTAAGGATAAATCCCAGAAATTAAGGATAAATCAAGAAAATTAGGGAAAAATCCAGAAATTAAGGATAAATCCCATAAATTAAGGATAAATCCCAGAAAATTAGGCAAAAATCCAGAAATTAAGGATAAATCCCAGAATATCAGGGAAAACCCCAGAAATTAAGGGAAAAATCCAGAAAATTAGGGAAAAATTCCTGGAAATTAAGATAATTCCTGAATTAAAGGAAAAGTCGTTGTAAATGTGTAGGTCGCTCCACACTTTACGCAAAAACGAAACCCTGTAAGGGAATGAATAGACTTAACTTCTGCGAAACCTAATCAATGTTTCCCAAAAGTTGGGGCAAATGATAGGGATAAATAAATCCTGATTGTATAATTAAATATTGCAAGGTGTAGGGCTGCAAGGCCCAATAAGAAGATGTATGACATTCAGACCAAGAAGGTCAACACATTGATCAGGCCTGATGGACCAGATCAGGCCTGATGGAACAAAGAAGGCCCAAAAGCCCTGATTATTTATTAATTTCATAATTAATAAATAAAGGAGGAAAACAGCTATTAAGATAAGTCCTAGTGGGGATATAAATCCTTGTAGATTGGCCTCGAGGGGACCTAAAAGGATAAGGAATCAGTTTCCTACTATCTAGGACTCCAAAGTCCATTCTAATTATGAGACTTGCCCACCAAGTCTCCTATACCAAGTCCAATTCAAGGACTCTCAACATCTATATAAGGGGTCTCGCCCCACAAATCAGAACTACGTTTTTTGGCTTAATTCTCTAATTCACAGAGATACGTAGGCATCTTGTAAAGGCAGAATTAAGCTACGAAACACGAGAGCAGCCATTAAAGGCCTTGAGCTCCCGAATCTTAGTAATAAATATAGCAAATAATAACCTTAGTTTTTTATCCATAACACATATCTACAGGAAAGGCGGTGTCCGTGGTTAGAGACCCCCAGGGGTATGCCTGGACTGAAGGCCTCCTCCTGTAGTCAATGGGTGTCCTCATTGGGGATGTGGGGTGAAATCTGGTGTGTGCTGTGGGAGCTTTGTCTCTGTAGTCAATGGGTGTCCTCGTTGGGAGACTTCGGAGTATCCTGCACTTCGCACCCAAAAGCTTGGGATCACTTGTCCTGTAATCTGGTAGGGGCTCCTTATCGGGGGACAAGGATGCGTCCAACATTTGGGGTGAACCAGGGCTATACCTGCATCCACAGACTAGAGAAACAGCTGTTAGCGGAGGGTTATCCTTGGACAGGGAGATGCCTCATCCGTGAAGTCTCGAAGCTGCGGATGAGCCTTGGGCCTTTGTGGTTGGGCCTCATCGGCGGACATTCCTAAAGCTAGTAGAAGACGGTTTCTAGTGGTTTCCCATTGGGCCTCGGGATAAGAAATCTAAACCCATTAGGTTTCTTGTTCTCCAAGAACTACGTGGGCTTGATCCCCTATAAATAGGGGTACGTAGACACATTGTGAGGGGTCAGAAGCGAGAGCGCAAAGGAGCCACCACTAACCCTAAGCAATCTCAGCCCCCAATAATCATCACCACCAAACACTGTTCATCTTTTCTGACGAATACTGTTCATCGGATACACCAGTTACTGTTCACATTTCCGACGAAGAACTGCCATCACAGATCTTGTTTTCGGCTGCTAAACTCAAGTTTTGTTGCTCCCAAATTCCTCCGTCAACAATAGGCAAAAGTCCATCTTCAGGGGCTGCAACAACTACAGGTGCTTTCTTCATCTTTGGTGCAAAAACATCACTTGCAAACTCAAGAGTCCTGAGGACAAAATACCAATTTTATATTGCTAATTGAATAACGAAAATTGCAATTCGAAGACAACAATTTCGGACTTATATTATATGTATTTATAAATAGAATATATCATATAAATAATCGTATATACACAAATTACAGACATGGAAAAACAGTCTTCATCAGGGTTGGTTGGGTTGGGATAAATCTTGTTTACAATACGAGGAAGACGTTTCTTCTCCTGACGAAATTTTTCATTCAACTCGCGAATTTGTTGTCTATTTTTCCGCGTTACCCTGAGGAATCTAAAATTCCTTTTATTAACAGCAGCTACCGATGTGTCAAAAGGCGCTATCCTTTGATCAGAAGCTAGAAAAAGAAATACCTACGAGTGCAAACTCTGAAACTTTATACACAATCCGGGCCGTTAATATGTACACACACGGAACAAGACATGCATGTCCCTGCTCCAAATAGTATTTATATTAAAAAAATACATAAAATAATTACAAAATAACACGTATCAAATTTTTTATTTGACAAATATAAATAGATCTCATGCAAATTGTGCAATTATTCCTGATGCAGATGAAAAAGGAATAAGTTATACAAATTTGATAAGTTACTGCCTATAATCAAGAAAAAATCCATATTTACAGGAAAATCGTGCAACTATTCTTGTTGCACATCTTACTGTCCCCAAAATCATCACCTGTTTATTTAAACCTCGTAACTAGAACACATAAAAATGGTAGGAAATACTGGTCTTGTTATCTGACATGATTGTTTTAGTCTACTAAACCTTGTTTTCGTAATCATTTGGTTGCTTTACATTTGAAGTTTAGATTTGTTATCTTTCTTATGGCGTCCAAGAAGAGTCCTGAACAGGAGATGGAGGAAAGTTTTTCACGAGTTAGGCTGGATGAAGAAGAAGAGGGGGGTCTGATATACGAGTAGTCGAATGAAAGCTTGTCTAAGATTGATGTCCGTTGGTGTTTAGTGGGGAGATTCCTTACGGATTCATCTATAGACTTTCAAGCCATGCAGTACAAAATGGCTTCTCTTTGGAGGCCGGGGAGAGGCATGTATATTAAGGAAATCGAGCCAAATCGTTACCTACTTCAGTTTTACCATGAAATAGATATTGAGCGTGTAATTGATGGGAGTCCATGGACATTTGGCCATTTTCAATTGATTTTTTGAAAGACTCAAGGAGGGGGACAATCCGAGAGCAGTGGAAATAAACATTATTGACCTATGGGTTCAGTTGCATGACATGGATCCTGGTTTTATGTCGTTTCGAATAATCAAGGATGAGGGCAATTACATAGGTACCTTTGTGGAGTCTGATATTAATAATTTTGTTGGAGTGTGGAGAGACTATCTCAGGGTTCGAGTTAAAATTCAAATTGATAAACCCCTTAAGAGACGAATGAAGTTGAGGAAATCTGAAAAACAATGGTGTTGGGCTAATTTTAAGTATGAAGGTGTTCCCATATTTTATTTTATTTGTGGTTTAATTGGCCACAGTGAGAAGTTTTGTGCAAGAATTTTTAATACTTCATTAGAAATGATTGAGAAACCATACGGTAGTTGGATGCGTGCAGAACCAAAGAGGCAAAATCATATTATTGGAGCCAAATGGCTTCGACAGGGGAGTTCTTTTCCGGTGCAGAACTTGGCGACGGAAATGGGTGGTACAGGGGAAACAGCTAAGTCCTTGATTGCAGGGGTAAGGGAACAAAATCCCTTGACTTTAGGGGGTAATGGGGGTCCAACATAAGAGGAAGAGAAACTAGTTGGAGGAGAGATTGTAGGGAGCAGTAAAGATAGGGTTATTACAGGTGCTTATAATCAGGGAATCATATTCGCCAGTATTGTTGAGCGAGACAAAGAAAGTATAGAAATTGAAAATGATGAGCTCGGTATTTCGGACCCAAAGAGGCGCAGAATGGAGGATAATAGATTCGTTGGGCCAAACAACAAAAATAGCCCAGTGGACATTGTAATGTTAGAGACACAAACTAGTTCAGAAGGGCATCCAAAAATGTAATATTGGCGGGCTCTGTAAAGAAGACCCGCCTCTCATTATGAGTTCTTTAAGTTGGAACTACCAAGGGTTGGGCTTCCCTTGGAATGTTCGGTTCCTGGAGGACGTGGTGCGTCAAGAAAGGCCGACTTTTATTTTCTTGTGTGAGACGTTGAGTAGGAAGAGTAAGCTGGAGTATATTCGAAACAAATTGGGGTTTGAAGGTTTATTTGTAGTAGATCCCCGTGGTCGTAGTGAAGGTTTAGCGATGTTATGGAAGGACCAGGATCAAATAAGAATTCATAGTTTTTCTCATTACCATATTGATGTTGATGTTGAGATGGATGGCTTAGGAAGCTGGCATTTAACGGGTATATATGGAGAACCAAACAGGAATCATAGGAAAAAAACGTGGGATTTACTTCACAATTTAACTAGAGAAAATAACCTCCCATGGTTCCTGATAGGATATTTTAATAATGGAGTAAGCTAGAGGGACAAAAAAGGAGGTTATCCATATCTTACAGCGTTAGTGGATGGCTTTAAAGATGCGTTATCTGATGCGGGGTTGATTGACATGGATATTTTCGGCCATCAATACACCTGGAAATATAGTCGAGGTAAATCTGATTGGGTTGAGGTACGCCTGGATCGTGCAGTTGTAACGGAGAAATGGCTCAATGAATATCCGATGGCAAAGTTGTATAATCTGGAAGGGTCCACTTCAGACCATAGCCCCATTATTCTAGTGCCGAAGAAAATTTAGAATAGACAAAGACAGGAAAAATTCAAGTTCAAAAATGCATGGTTGATCGATCCAATGTGTTTTAAAATAGTGCAGGAGAACTGGGATGACAGTATAAGTGACGATATTCAGCAGAAGTTGAGAAATTGTGGTGAGATTCTGAAAACATGGGTAAGGAAACTGTTAATGTTTGTGCCCTAGACACAATACTATGATGTTTTAGTTTAAGACATTAGGATTATTAATGTTTATGTTCTATCGATTATTCCCTTTATAATTTATCAGTTCTTAATTTACTGTGATATAAATATTAGATTAATAAATGTCCTCGAAATATGATATGCAATTCTATATCTCTAAGTACGTGAGTTAGAAATGAGATTATGAGAATAGTATCAATATTCCTAAAGTTCCCTAGTCGAGTATTATTATTAAGGGACAATAATAATGCATTAAGACTGGTGTGTTTGTTGACTGATGATCACATCTCATTGATCATAGGTATAGTGATACTAAAGTCAAAAACACAGGCAGATGTATATGTACATGATGCTAGACATGCCCAATGTGAGATTCTGCATGTCTGTTGTGTCATAAGTAATTCTCACATTGATAATGATGTAATGGTCCTTAGACCTGAAGTCATTATATTTCTATACGAGAATTAATATACATTGATTCCATTAAAAGTTATCCTTGACCGGGTAATGATAAAATTGGACATTGGGTATATTATGAATCGTATGAGAAATATGAATAATCTAGACTATGAGTGATATTATTGGCCTCTTGTGTGAGCTAGACTATGAAATGCGTGGCCACGCTCAAATGTTGATTTGATATGATAGTCTACTCATTGATCAAGGAAACCTGAATTAAATATTGATGAGGATGACACATTACATGCCTCTAGTTTAATCTATAATATTTGGTTAAAGGGATTATAGTACATTGTACATTATTCATGAAAGGTTTAATCGATCACCGATTCAATTATTATTACTTGGGTAGCAATGATGTATTACTAGATGCCGCTCATTGTTTATGATTTTAAATTAGATTTAAAATTCATTGTCAACGTAATAATAACTTATAGGGTCACACACTAAGAATGCTTGCAGGATTATTTAATTTGAATTGGATTTAAATTATATTAAAGTAATTCGAATTATTTATAATATTAATTAAGTATGACTTAATTAATTAGATAAATATTGATATTCAAATTTACTAATATTAATTATGAAATTTATTTGTTAAATAATTAAGTGAGACTTAATTATAATACAAATAGGAATTCTGAATTAATAATAACTCCTAATTAGTTAAGAGTTATAATTCGTTTTTCTACTCTCTATATAATATCTCTTGTGTGGCTGATTTTGCAAGCAAGACTTTTACTAAAACTCTAGCCACCAAGGGAGAAGATGGAGAGAGCAAGATGAAACGATTTTGTGCTAGTACACATTCAATCCTTGAGTTCAAGCATTCGTGTGGATACCGATAGAGCGTAGATCGCGAGAGCGGGATGCGTGGTGATTTAACAAGCTTTGGTTCTCCATTAGTCAACCAATTGGTAAAGCTTCTTAAGGTAAACAATCTGATCTACGAATTAAATATATGTTTTTTTATGTTTTTAATTACTGTTTCTATTGCGTTTATGTGCTTGAAACCCAACAATGGCATCAGAGCTACTTGCGAAAAGTTTTTAATTCGTTTATGTGTTTAGTGGTTTTACGATGATAACATGTATACAATATTCCATGACTGTTATGTATGCGATTTTGTATATTTTACATGTTATTATGTTTATATATGCGTATGTATATATATGTTTTGAATATATGATATTTATGAGAGTTTTATAATCATATGATGATTATATAATCTGTATATATACTGATATATACATGTTTTGTGTTTGTTCTTATTATAAGAATCGTATTTGATACGATTCTGAATCGGATGCAGCGAATTTGCTGAAATCTGTCTCTGGTGTCCAATTTTGGCGAACGAATATGCTATTTCATATGGAATCTGATCTGTAAGGCGTATGACGTCGTTAAGTCCTTTTAATCTGTGATTTAATGTTATCAGATTTAATTTCGAATTTTCTAATTTTTTCAATATTTGGTTTCTATGATTAGATCATGATGGGTATGATATGTTAAGATCAGATTATGTATTTTAACATGTTATTTAGTGTTAATTGAGCATGGTGGATGGTTATGGCTTATGACCTTAGGTTAATGGTTTTGGTTTTTCAAATACGGCTTGCATGTCATTTAATCTTGTAATTACTAAATCTTGAATGTAACTCGAGTTCTTCTTGTAAGTTCATTAGATTAGTTTTCATATTTCATTCTTGTAATGTACATGAAGACATGAAGATTTGAAGATGAAGGGTAATCCCACACAGAGGCCATCTAAGGAAGCAATACAAGAAATAAGATATGTAATAGTTAGCATGTATTTATTTTCCACCTTATATTGACATAGATATTTGTCATTAGCTTGATAAAGATCACATAGGATGAAGCCATAACCAACCACATTTATTTATTACACTTTACATATATATGCACATATGATGAATGTATGTGTAGAGTAGTTTATAAAGATACATGCTTAATTAGAATAAGGATGTATGTATTAGATATGATACCCATGCCATGCTTGCTAAAAAAGATAAAATCTGTAACGATTCAAGATTTTAAAATGCACAAACGATTATGAAATTCTCGTGTTTATGAAACAAGGAATAAAATACAAATTTTCTTTGTTTCTGATATGGGGTGATTTTGTCAAAAGCGAGTTCATTGAACTTGTAAGGTTGTGGGTTTTAAGCGAGACCGTTGTTGTAATATCCGAGATATATTGTGTAATTATTTTTGCTATTAAATAATTATTATGTGTGTTCAGTATCTATTCTGTGAGATAATTGTTAAGTGTTATCTGTACTTGGATATTTAAAAATAATATTAATTGAGTATTTTAATTTTTATATGTCCAAAATAAAATATAGATAATTGTCATATCTTCCTAATGATTTTGATGTTGATTTATGGATTTATAAGAATCATACGAAATTTCTAAAATCTTTTTCCGAGTATTTAAAATCTATTTTATAAAAACGGGAACCAACTGACGTCAACCGTTGTTACGTTTTTGGAACCCGAAACTCTTCCGAGAACTCCTTCCTAACCTAATTGTAATATTCCGAGCATATTCCATGTTTCGACTTTTTCGATCCGGCGTATGGTTTATTATGCGCGGGTCCCGGCGCAATATTTTCGATACAATATTCATTTCGGTAAATCAATAAAACCCGTATTTTCGATAAATGGGAGCTTTTTATTAAACTATCCCAATTATCACTTTATAGTACGTGTGATTGTACTGATTTGGATAATTATCCCGAAAACTGATACCGTTTGGATCAGTTTTTATAAATAAACGTACCGTTTTATATCCGGAATGATCCAACGGGATACTAATTTTCCGTAATTATAAATAGCCTTTTTCCGTATTTTATTTCGTATCAAAGTCATTTGCAGATAGTTAATTCTATAATTTTCAGAGAAAAACCCTAATCACATAAACTATTCTAAGAATCTTACAGCAAAACGAAGGCGTTACCAATCTCTGTTTTCAAAGCTTGAGTAACATAAACGAAGGATTTGAAGTGTTCTATCAGATTCTGAGCTTTGTTTCACTGCAGAATCAAAGGTTTGTTTTCTGAAAATTTATTTATTTTCGAATTAAATTTATTAAAAATATGAATTTTTGTGCGGATGATTGTTTGTATGATTTGATGATTGCATGTTGTAGAGCTTGTTTTCCTGATGATTTTCATATGTCATACGTCTGATTTGGAGTTCAATAACATGTTCAAAATTGAGTTTGATTTTCGAATTTTAAAATTAGGGTTTATAACCCGTATGAATGTTCTTAATTGAAATTTGGGGGTTTCTTATTCCGAAATAGATTGATGTTGTGGTATAGTGTATTGTATTCTCTGTGAAATTTGCAATCTAGTCGTACAAGTTTCATGAATCAACGAGGTCTCTGTAGAGAAGAGAGTTGTGTTTTGAAGTTTACGTCGAACCCGCCGGAAATCGGCGAGTATCTTGATCAAATTCCGGCCAAGTCTGGGGTTATTGATGAATTTTGATTGCAGATATAGGTTCCTGGTGTTGTGTAGTTTAATTCTGGAGGTGATGGTGGTGGGAGGATGCCGGAGGTGAATTCTCCGGCCATCCCCGACTTTTCCGGCGACTAGAACTGCAAAATTGCAGTTTGGTCCCTATACTTTTGAAAACGATGAAGTTTGGTCCCCCTGGTTTCCAGACTTTGCAAAAATTGGATTCCTGTTTTAAAAATGTTTAAAAATCATATTTCCTATTTATTTTTATTATAAAAATTCATTTTTAATTTTTGAAAATTCTAAAAATTATTATTTTAATTCCGAAAATTATTTTTAATTCAGAAATAAATCCGAATTAATTAGTTAATTAATTTCAGTTAATTTTTATTGATTAATTGGTCAATTAAATTGGAAATTAATTGATTAATTGATTTAATTAATTATTAATTGATTTTAATTAATTATTTAATTAGATTTAATTACTTAAAAATGATTTAAAAATTCCGAAAAAAAGTTTCGAGTTTTAAAATATTATTCTAAATTATTTCCAAGGCTCGATAATTAGTATAAAATTGTTTCGGAGCCAGAAGTGGCCAACCGAACCCTGTTTATTAACCCGAAATTGATCCAATGACCCGTTTTAATTCTGAAAAATGTTTTAAAAATCATTTTAAATACCCGAAAGCCTAATTATGACCCGGGACTTCTTTATAAATGATATGTCATTGATTTCGTGATGTATTATGTGTTATACGTGACTTGTTGATTGACTATCAGTCTATATATTCGGTGTTTACTTGATTATTGCATAACTTTCAATCCGTTAATCAGATTTGGGTAAAACGAAGGGTAGATAGAAATATGTGTTGAACAGAACTCTATGAGTCGATTATTGATAGATGCTTATGATATGTGAGCAGAAGAGGCAAGGCGTAGGAAAGGGAAACAGGTAGTTGAGGAGTAAAACGGTTGTGATTGGAAGAGAGTACAGTGTAGTAAGCTAATACCAAGCAAGTGTTTTGAACTTTCTCGAGATATTTTAGTATTTGATAATCCTGTGATATTGCAAGTGCTTTGAAGCATAGGAACCTAAACCCTGATTCCAGTTATTGATCTTGAGCCATGAACCTTATTCTTTCTAGACCATTGATTATTGTATACCCAAACATGAACCTCAAGTATACGATACTACTCCATAAATACATGCAAACAAAATTCCAAACACTAAACTGAATTAATTATATACTCAAACATTGTATCCTATGCTTTGAAAGCCCAAATCTTTGAAACCCTGAAATATTGATTCCTTTGTTATACAATTCTTTCAATACCAGTATCCAAGCTTTTAAATTATCTTATTGATCCTTACAAGGATTGAAACTCTTTCATTGTTAAACACTCATTGTTGTTAATGATTCTGATTATTGGTTATTATTGCTTATTCTGTTATTATGTTAGAATTGGATTGTTTTTATAAAATTGTGGACCAGATTCGTGGTCAGACCATATAATGGTCAAGTTAGGCCAATGTGTGCCTTGGATCCCGTAGTTAGAGCAATGCTGTGTGCCTTGCTCGGGGTTAGTGCGTGACTGATCAGCAGCCTAACCTTGGTTTTTAAATTAAAAGTATAATATCCAATTATAAATCATAAGCCATTGTTCAATTGATATCATAATCATGTTCACCTGATGATCATTATTCTCAGTTTTGTCATTATGACTTGCTGAGCTAGTTAGCTCATTTGTGCGATGTTGTTTATGTTCTTTCCGGCTAAAAAGGAACCAGTTGGTAACGAGGATCCCCAGTCCAGTGCGAGAGCTAGGGGTTCAGGTTGAGAGAGCTGAGCTAGTAGGCTTCTTTTGGAATAATTTAAGTCTGTAAAAGTTTATAATAAAGTTTAATACTCAGTTTGAGTTTGAATGGTTGGGATTTGAACGATATGTAATATAAGTAGATGTGTGGCTTGTGTGTATACTTTAACCTGTTGCGATCCATGGTAGTTGGTAAATAGGGTCACTGCATATTATTGTAATCTTTATTATTGTTATAAGCAGGTTATAAATAAGGTGTGTGTGTGTGGACCCCAAACTTCTGACCCATGTTGGAGGGCGCCACAGGTTTGGTATCAGAGCTACAGGTTATAAGTCACTGACACAAACCTAGGTTGACGAGAATGGGTAGAGGGTTAGGATTAGAAGTAAGGAATAGAATGATAGAACGTCGAGAGGTTGTGTGTTACGGTATAACCAGTAGTAGTATAATTCGCGTCGTGGTTCGAGATTCTTATATTGCGATATGATTTTAGATAGCAGCGATGGCCGACTCTTTTATTCCCGTATCAGCTGATCACTCAGAGCCTTCAGTTGGAGTGCCATCTTCGGATCCACGTCCTGTTGTTCCCCCCAGTGTTAGCTATATTACCTCCACCTGTGTTGCAGCCCGTACCACTGCGGGCTATTCCACCTCCAGGCATGAGGCCACCTATCAGAGGACCCCCACCTGCTGATTCAGGAATTACTAGTCATTCAGTCATAGGAGTACCTTTCCAGTTCTCTTCCTATCCTATCCCATATCATCAGTTTGAGGCTTGCCTTATAGAGTAGCGATTCCTACAAGGTCAGATCCAGGAGTTATTGCATATCATGTGTACCAGAGAGATGGGGAGTGGTGAGAGGCGACTTAGGGAGAGGCTCCAGGCATTTCGTAGAGCAGCTGCTGTGAGGATTACTGAGGCTACACATGAGGACATCACCCCTGATTTCCCAGTGGAGTGGGCTAAGTGGGTTCCAGAGGAGCTTGAGGAGATAGGAGGTCCAGATTTGCCATGAGCCAGAGATTCAGAGATGGAGATTCTGAGCAGTATTTTGATGGTTATGTAGTATGTACAGTGGTGTGTAGTATGTACCAGTAGACTTTTGAGTTGTATTTATAGACTAGCTATGCTGACTAGTGAGTAGGTTGTTGTACCCTTTTTGCTTTTACTTCCGAAGCGTCTTTACGCTTGTACTACCTAAAACTTTTGATCCATATATATCAGTATCTTTTTCCTTTCCAGCATTGTCATTTCCTTTATCACACCTGTTTTACTTTACCTTATTTATTGCACCAGTTATACCCTGTGAAACCATGTACCCTGTTTTCCATGACTGTTTATATTCTGTAAAGAAGCATGCAATTTACTTAGTTACAACTATTTTCAAAAAGAGATACCTCTGTTTTACAAAACTTTTCTTTTATACAAAGATTTGATTCAAAAGCTGAATAAGTTGTTTGATTCTTTACAGAAAATGCCTCCCAGAAGAAATACCCGCACCAACACCCAGAATGAAGAAACCAATAATAACAACAACCAAGATGATACAAACCCGAATGTGAACCCAGGACCCATGGACCCAGAAATAGCCCAGATTCTTCAAATCTTGGCCCAACAAATAGTTCACCTAGCATAATAACAACAAAGTCAGACCAACCCCCAGGTAACTTTTAAAACTTTTCAGGCAATAAACCCACCAGAATTTAAGGGTTCCTTAGAGCCAATTGAAGCAAATGTTTGGTTAAAGGAAATAGAGAAGGCATTTGCCTTAGTGAAAGTAAAGGAGGAACAGAAGGTTGAGTTTGCAAGTTACTATCTGAAGAATGAAACCACCTATTGGTGGGAGATGGTGAAGACATTGGAAAGTACAAATGTTATTACTTGGGAAAGGTTTAAGGAATTGTTTTTAGAAAAGTATTTTCCTCAGTTTGTTCAAGATCAAATGGAGCTGAAGTTTTTAGAATTAAAGCAAGGGAACATGTCGGTAACAGAGTATGAGGGTAAGTTTGAGGAATTGTCAAGGTATGTACCGTCGTATGTGGATACTGACAGGAATAAGGCTAAGAGATTCCAACAAGGTTTGAAATCATAGATCAGAGGGAAGGTAGCCATTTTTGAATTGGATACATATACAGGAGTAGTACAGAAGGCTATGATAGCAGAGACATAGAGTGAGATGTTCCAGAAGGAAAAGGAAAGCAAGAAAAGGAAAGTTGAGGGAAGTGAGGGTCAGTCACAACCAGGGAAGTTTCCAACTTTTAAGAAGGGCAAGTTTCAGCGAGGGAGAAATTTTAATTTCAGAAGACAAAATGCAGGAGATGGAGGCCAGAGCAACCGTCCAGTTAATGCAAATCAGCCAAATCAGTTGAGACTAACTTTTCCAGATTGTCAAGTATGTGGAAAGAAGCATGGAGGAGTTTGTAATAAGTTGAACGTGGTATGTTTCAAATGTAATCAGAAAGAGCACTATTCGAGGGAGTGCCGAAAGCAGCCAGCAAGAGAGCCAGCAAATAAGGATCAACCTATCCGGAATCCAGCAGTAAAGGTTCAAGCCATTGGATTTACATGTTTTAAAATGTGGAAAGCCAGGACATATGGCCAGGGATTGCAAGACATTAGCCCCAGTCAGTAATGCATTAAGGATTATGGGATCTACCCCAACAGTGAATGAGACTTCAAGGGCTAGAGTTTTTGACATGTCGGTGAAGGATGCGATCCAAGATACGGCTGTCATGGCAGGTACGCTTAATGTGAATTCTTTATATGCCAAAGTGTTAATAGATTCGGGAGCAACTCGATCATTTGTTTCACAAGATTTTGTTAGTAAGTTAAATTGTCCAGTTGAATGTTTAAATGAAATAATGACTGTGGAATTAGCAAATCAAGAACGTGTATCTATGAATCAAGTTTGTGGGAATTGTGAGGTTGAGATTTCTGGTAGTAAGTTTTGTGTAGATTTGATACCATTTAAGTTAGGAGAATTTGACGTTATATTAGGGATGGATTGGTTATCTAGGCACGATGCCCAGATAGATTGGCGAAATAAGAAGGTAATGGTGAAAATGCCAGACGAAAGGATAGTAACGTTCAAGGGTCAAAAATAAGTAAAGAAGTTCTTAATGATGATTCAAGCCAAGAAGTTACTACGACAAGGATGTGAGCATTTCATGGCATATGTGATTGACAAAAGTCAAGAACCAACAAAACTTGAAGATATTCCAGATGTGAATGAATTTCCAGACGTATTTCCCGACGAGTTACCAGGACTTCCTCCAGATTGAGAAATTGAATTTGCGATCGACTTAGCACCTGGAACAGAACCAGTATCCAAGGCCCCGTACAGAATGGCGCCTGTGGAGATGAAAGAGCTAGCGAAGCAATTGCAAGAGCTGTTAGAGAAAGGAGTAATCAGACCCAGTGTGTCCCCGTGGGGAGCCCCGATATTATTTATTAAGAAGAAAGATGGAAGCATGAGACTGTGTATCGACTAAAGGGAGCTCAATAAGCTTACGATCAAGAACAAGTATCCGTTACCCAGAATTGACGATCTGTTCGATTAGTTGAAGGGAGCCAAGTATTTCTCCAAAATTGATTTAAGATCAGGATATCATCAACTAAAGATCAAGCCAGAAGATATACCAAAGACAGCTTTCAGAACAAGGTATGGACATTACGAGTTTTCAGTAATGTCTTTTGGATTGACCAATGCCCCGGCAGCATTTATGGACCTGATGAACAGAATTTTCAAGGAGTATTTGGATAAGTTTGTTATTGTATTTATAGACGATATTTTAATCTATTCAAAGACGGAAGAGGATCATGCAGAACATGTGAGAACGGCTTTGGAGATTTTAAGGAAAAAGAAATTATACGCTAAATTCTCGAAGTGTGAGTTTTGGCTACAGGAAGTTCAGTTCTTAGGACATATAGTAAGTAACGAAAGGATCAAAGTGGACCCGGCAAAGATCGAGGCAATTACGAATTGGGAGAGACCGATAACACCCACTGAGGTAAGAAGTTTCTTAGGATTGGCGGGATATTATCGATGATTCATTCAGAATTTCCCAAGGATTGCAACACCATTGACAAAGCTTACACGCAAGAATGAAAAGTTTATATGGAACGACAAGTGTGAAGAAAGTTTTCAGAAGTTGAAGCGGAGATTAATCACAACACCTGTTTTATCACTTCCAGACGATCAAGGGAATTTCGTAATTTATAGCGATGCTTCTCACAAAGGACTAGGATGTGTTTTAATGCAGCACGAAAAGGTGATTGCGTATACATCAAGGCAATTAAAACCACACGAACAGAAGTATCCTACTCATGATTTGGAGCTAGCAGACATAGTTTTCGCTTTGAAGATTTGGAGACATTATTTGTATGGAGAAAAGTACGAGATTTTCACGGATCACAAAAGCTTAAAGTACATATTCACACAGAAGGAACTTAATATGAGGCAAATGAGATGGTTAGAGTTGATCAAAGACTATGATTGCTCGATTAATTATCATCCTGGTAAGGCTAACGTTGTGGCAGACGCATTGAGTCGGAAGGAAAGATTGAATATATTATCTGTACCCGAAGATATATATAAGGAATTTCAGAAATTGGAATTGGAAATTAGAGTTTGCAAGCCTGAGGAAGCGAAAGTATACAGTATGACTTTCCAGCCGGAGTTATTGGAGAAAATAAAGAAGTGTTAGGAAAATGTAATGGATCAAGATATAAATCGTTTGGTAGGTGAGGAATTATGCACGCAGAAGGATGATCAAGGTATTCTTAGGTTTTCTTCAAGAATTTGGATTCCACCAGTGACGGAGCTGAAGAATGAAATTTTACAAGAGGCACATAGTTCAAGATATTCTATCCATCCAGGGAGTACCAAAATGTACAGAGATTTAAAGAAGAATTATTGGTGGCCAGACATGAAGAAGGAAATTATGGAATGGGTTAGCAAATGTTATACTTGTTAGAGAGTTAAAGCAGAGCATCAGAGACCAAGTGGATTGTTACATCCATTGGAGATTCCAGAGTGGAAGTGGGAACATATTACCATGGATTTCATAGTTGGATTACCAAGGACAAGGGCTAATCATGATGCCATTTGGGTTATAGTAGATAGACTTACCAAGTCAGCTCATTTTCTGCCTATAAATGAAAGATTTTCGCTCGACAAGTTAGTCCATATGTACCTAAAGGAAATTGTAGTTCGTCATGGAGTTCCCGTGTCTATTGTATCTGATCGAGACCCAACGTTTAATTCAAGATTTTGGAAGAGTTTTCAAGAATTTTTGGGAACAAAACTAAATATGAGTACGGCCTATCACCCCCAGACGGATGGCCAAAGTGAAAGAACGATCCAGACAATCGAGGACATGTTACGTGTTTGTGTTATTGATTTTAAAGGAAGTTGGGACGAATATTTACCTTTGGTACAGTGTGCTTACAACAATAGTTATCATGCCAGCATTGGGATGCCACCCTATGAATCCCTTTATGGACGCAAATGTAGATCTCCAATATATTGGGATGAAGTAGGAGAACGCAAGATACTTGGACCTGAACTGGTACAGCAGACAAAGGAAATTGTTGAAATTATCCAGAAGAGATTGATAGCCGCGCAAGATCGTCAGAAGAAATATGCAGATCAGTCAAGGAAAGACATGGAATTTGAAGAAGGAAGCTTGATATTACTGAAAGTATCACCATGGAAAGGACTAACGAGGTTTGGAAAGAAAGGAAAGCTGAGTCCAAGATATGTCGGACCTTTTGAGATCCTAAAGCGCGTTGGCAAAGTAGCTTACGAGTTAGCGTTACCACCACACATGGAGCATACTCACAATGTTTTTCACGTATCGATGCTCAAGAAATATAATCCAGACTCCAGGCATGTAATAGAATATGAGCCAATAGAGCTTCAGGCAGATTTGACATATGTAGAGAGTCCGATAGAGATTCTAGAGGAGAGAGAGAAAGTATTGAGAAATAAAGTGGTAAAGTTAGTAAGAGTATTGTGGAGAAACCCAAAGGTTGAAGAGTCAACCTGGGAGTTAGAAAGTGATATGAGAGAAAAGTACCCTCATTTGTTTTTTTAGGAGATTCTGAGGACAGAATCCTTTTAAAGGGGGAAGGATGTAATATCTGGGATATATTGTGTAATTATTTTTGCTATTAAATAATTATTAAGTGTGTTCAGTATCTATTCTGTGAGATAATTGTTAAGTGTTATCTGTACTTGGATATTCAAAAATAATATTAATTGAGTATTTTAATTTTATATGTCCAAAATAAAATATAGATAATTGTCATATCTTCCTAATGATTTTGATGTTGATTTATGGATTTATAAGAATCATACGAAATTTCTAAAATCTTTTTCCGAGTATTTAAAATCTATTTTATAAAAACGGGAACAAACTGATGTCAACCGTTGTTACGTTTTTGGAACCCGAAACTCTTCCGAGAACTCCTTCCTAACCTAATTGTAATATTCCGAGCATATTCAATGTTTCGACTTTTTCGATCCAGCGTATGGTTTATTATGCGCGGGTCCCGGCGCAATATCTTCGATACAATATTCATTTCGGTAAATCAATAAAACCCGTATTTTCGATAAATGGGAGCTTTTTATTAAACTATCCCAATTATCACTTCGTAGTACGTGTAACCAGGCGCTGAGACCAAGACCGCAGTACAAATTATACTGATTTGGATAATTATCCCGAAAACCGATACCGTTTGGATCAGTTTTTATAAATAAACGTACCATTTTATATCCGGAATGATCCAACGGGATACTAATTTTCCATAATTATAAATAGCCTTTTTCCGTATTTTATTTCGTATCAAAATCATTTACAGATAGTTAATTCTATAATTTTTAGAGAAAAACCCTAATCATATAAACTGTTCTAAGAATCAAACAGCAAAACGAAGGCGTTACCAATCTCTGTTTTCAAAGCTTGAGTAACAAAAACGAAGGATTTGAAGTGTTCTATTAGATTCTGAGCTTTGTTTCACTGCAGAATCAAAGGTTTATTTTCTGAAAATTTATTTATTTTCGAATTAAATTTATTAAAAATATGAATTTTTGTTCGGATGATTGTTTGTATGATTTGATGATTGCATGTTGTAGAGCTTGTTTTCCTGACGATTTTCATATGTCATACGTCTGATTTGGAGTTCAATAACATGTTCAAAATTGAGTTTGATTTTCGAATTTTAAAATTGGGGTTTATAACCCGTATGAATGTTCTTAATTGAAATTTGGGGGTTTCTTATTCTGAAATAGATTGATGTTGTGGTATAGTGTATTGTATTCTCTGTGAAATTTGCAATCTAGTCGTACAAGTTTCATGAATCAAAGAGGTCTGTAGAGAAGGGGGTTGTGTTTTGAAGTTTACGTCGAACCCGCCGGAAACCGGCGAGTTTCTTGATCAAATTCCGGCCAAGTCTGGGGTTATTGATGAATTTTGATTGCAGATATAGGTTCCTGGTGTTGTATAGTTTAATTCTGGAGGTGATGGTGGTGGGAGGATGCCGGAGGTGAGTTCTCCGGCCATCCCCGACTTTTCCGGCGACTAGAACTGCAAAATTGCAGTTTGGTCCCTATACTTTTGAAAACGATGAAGTTTGGTCCCCCAGGTTTCCAGACTTTGCAAAAATTGGATTCCTGTTTTAAAAATGTTTAAAAATCATATTTCCTATTTATTTTTATTATAAAAATTCATTTTTAATTTCTGAAAATTCTAAAAATTAGTATTTTAATTCCGAAAATTATTTTTAATTCAGAAACAAATCCGAATTAATTAGTTAATTAATTTTAGTTAATTTTTAATTGATTAATTGGTCAATTAAATTGGAAATTAATTGATTAATTGATTTAATTAATTATTAATTGATTTTAATTAATTATTTAATTAGATTTAATTACTTAAAAATGATTTAAAAATTCCGAAAAATAGTTTCGAGCTTTAAAATATTATTTTAAATTATTTCCAAGGCTCGATAATTAGTATAAAATTATTTCAGAGCCAGAATTGGCCAACCGAACCCTGTTTTTTAACCCGAAATTGATCCAACGACCCGTTTTAATTCTGAAAAATGTTTTAAAAAACATTTTAAATACCCGAAAGCCTAATTATGACCCGAGACTTCTTTATAAATGATATGTCATTGATTTCGTGATATTATGTGTTATACGTGACTTGTTGATTGACTATCAGTCTATATATTCGGTGTTTACTTGATTATTGCATAACTTTCAATCCGTTAATCGGATTTGGGTAAAACGAATGGTAGATAGAAGTATGTGTTGAATAGAACTCTATGAGTCGATTATTGATAGATGCTTATGATATGTGAGCAGAAGAGGCAAGGCGTAGGAATGGGAAATAGGTAGTTGAGGAGTAAAACGGTTGTGATTGGAAGCGAGTACAGTGTAGTAAGCTAATACCAGGCAAGTGTTTTGAACTTTCTCGAGATATTGTAGTACTTGATAATCCTGTGATATTGCAAGTGCTTTGAAGCACAGAAACCTAAACCCTGATTCCAGTTTTTGATCTTGAGCCATGAACCTTATTCTTTCTAGACCATTGATTATTGTATACCCAAACACGAACCTCAAGTATACGATACTACTCCACAAATACATGCAAACAAAATTTCAAACACTAAACTGAATTAATTATATACTCAAACATTGTATCCTATGCTTTGAAAGCCCAAATCTTTGAAACCCTGAAATATTGATTCCTTTGTTATACAATTCTTTCAATACCAGTATCCAAGCTTTTAAATTATCTTATTGATCCTTACAAGGATTGAAACACTTTCATTGTTAAACACTCATTGTTGTTAATGATTCTGATTATTGGTTATTATTGCTTATTCTATTATTATGTTAGAATTGGATTGTTTTTATAAAATTGTGGACCAGATTCGTGGTCAGACCATATAATGGTCAAGTTAGGCCAATGTGTGCCTTGGATCCAGTAGTTAGAGCAATATTGTGTGCCTTGCTCGGGGTTAGTGCGTGACTGTTCAGCAGCCTAACCTTGGTTTTTAAATTAAAAGTATAATATCCAATTCTAAATCATAAGTCATTGTTCAATTGATATCATAATCATGTTCACCTGATGATCATTATTCTCAGTTTTGTCATTATGACTTGCTGAGCTAGTTAGCTCATTTGTGCGATGTTGTTTATGTTCTTTCCAGCTAAAAAGGAACCAGTTGGTAACGAGGATCCCCAGTCCAGCGCGAGAGCTAGGGGTTCAGGTTGAGAGAGCTGAGCTAGTAGGCTTCTTTTGGAATAATTTAAGTCTGTAAAAGTTTGTAATAAAGTTTAATACTAAGTTTGAGTTTGAATGTTTGGGATTTGAACGATATGTAATATAAGTAGATGTGTGGCTTGTGTGTATACTTTAACCTGTTGCGATCCGTGGTAGTTGGTAAATAGGGTCACTGCATATTATTGTTATCTTTATTATTGTTATAAGTAGGTTATAAATAAGGTGTGTGTGTGTAGACCCCAAACTTCTGACCTGGGTTGGAGGGCGCCACAGTTGTGACTCCCTCACTACCTGGAAATCAAACCATTGATGAATATTGATTTGAAATATTTTATTCAAGGAAAAATTGGGAATCTCTTTATGATGGGATCATGATCGTTTTAAAATTAACAAAACCCTAAAGTTAATATTAAGTTGATCAGATGCCTTTCAATGAGTCCAATGCGTTAACCCTTAGATCGACCAGGAGTGGGTTCACCAAAGTGAAGTACTCCTATCTATCGTGGGAGATGTGTTGAAGTATATTGATACTTTTTGACTATTGGGTTTGACTTAACTAAGTTATCACAATAGGATTGTGAACTTAGAGGCATAGAGTTTGGCGAGATTTATTAGATAAATATGAACAAATGTCGTTCCACCAAGCTATCCAAGAGTTATATAGTTGATATAATTGACAAATATTGTCTACCTAAATAATCATGTTTTAAGAGAAAAGCCAAAGCTGACCTAACGCATGGTGAAATATGGATCTTTGCTCACTAGAAAGGATATAGAAGATATTTTTTCCGAATTAGTAGTTAGGGCTATTGATTTGATAAAAATAGTGGGAGATATATATTGTGAATATATATATATGAATAATCACTTAAACATAATTTAATGATCATCTGTAGACTAAGTCAGTTTATGCACTTTAATATTGTAAATATCAACTGACAAATAACATAAATAACTTCTCTATGTAATAGTCCTTGAGAAGGACAAGCTGACATGAAATAATTTCCTCAATTGACATGGTAACTTGAGTATTATCCTCAGGTTCAAGGATGTCGCTCAAGCCTCTCCCTTATTTCTTCTAGCTGAGAATGAAACATGTGCTGAACAAAATGCTTACCAGAAGCAAATTGATTATGCAACTGATATTTCATGTCTCATGCTTGTAATTATGAGTGATGTGCTTTAGAAGCAACAAGAGTATAATGATGTTTATGATATGATTGAGCACCTTCAAAAGATGTTTGAAGGATAGGCTCGTCAAAAAGATTTGACAATAATAAGGCACCATACTTTTGCATTAATGGGAGAATCATATCAGGTTGGACCACATGTTCTAAAGGTGATAGGCATATGTACCTTGATATTTTGGGTTCAAGAATGGTCTAGAGACTCAGCTTGATTTGATCAAATGATCTTTGAACCACTTCTATTCTAAGTTTGTTAAGAACAAAAGGAATGAGATAGACAGAACACTCACTGAGTTGTTAAGCATGTTTAGAACTACTGAAAATAAAATGGTAAAGGCATGAATTACGTCCATATTGATGATGTACACATGGAATACAAATGGGAAAGGAAAGTGGACAGACAAGGTGAAGATTTGATCTTATTCGGTGCCAAACCAAAGTCCAATCCCAAAGGGCTTGTGAAGCCTAATAGTGGTGTTGCTAGAGGAGATGATTGTCATTTCTGTGGAAATAACTGGATGAATGAAAGTTAAATTATCGAGCTTATTTGGAAGATCTAAAGAAGAAGACTAGCAATGGTCAAGCTTCAGGTGTAGGGTTAGAATTGGAGCAAAAGTTGTTGCTCTAATTGAAGGAACTCGATACCTAATTTTTCCCATAAGGCGAGATTGAGAACTTGATAAATTGTTATTACGTGCCTGCATTAACGGATATATTAAGTCAATTTCTTGTCAAGACAAGAAAGGTTTTCATTTTAATTAAATAAATAATAGTTGTTTATTCTATTTCAATGATAAGACTTGTAATGTTGTAAAATTAGTTAACAATTTATATGTTCTAAGTTGACTCAAATCAAACATTACCTCTAGCATTATCGTTAAGCCATATTAATGAGAAACACATTTCTGAGTTACATATAGATGAATACTTGGATAAGTTTGATTTTGAATCATACGAAAGATGCAAACTTTGTCTCATTGGCAAAATGACTAAAGCTTCTTTTACCTGATCAGGTGAAAGGTCCACCGAACGATTATGACTTATACATAATGATGTATGTGGTCGAATGCGTATAATGGCAAGGGGGCTTATACTACTTCATAACATATACTGATAATTTCAGTAGATATGGATATGTGGTTCTTATGAAGAACAAATCCAAATCTTTTGAAATGTTCAAAGAATATAAGGCCAAAGTAGAAAAGAAAACAAAGGAAAAGTATAAAAGTTTTACGATCAGATCGTGGAGGAGAATACTTAAACCTCAATTTCAAGAGTTTCTTGAAGGAGTGTGATAGTGTATCATAACTTACTCCTTCTGCAAAACCTCAATGGAATACAGATTCTGAGAGGAGAAATCGTACCTTGTTAGACATACTGCGATCGATGATGAGTCAAGCGGATCTTCCATTCAGTTTCTAGGGTTATGCTCTAGAAACGGCTGCATATACACTTAACCAAGTTCCATTCAAAATACTCCGTATGAGATATAGAGTGATGAATGTAATACCATGTCATTTATAAAATTTTAGGGATGTGAAGCGTTTGTAAAACGTTTAGCCTCTGACAAGCTTGGACCAAAATTAGATAGATGTTATTATGTGGGATATCTGTCACACCCCAACTTTAACAAAAGAAACTATACGAATAATTACAATAGTTAACAAAAGGAAATATATACACCGAAACAAAGATGTTACAGTTTAGGGTTTGGAACAACCCAACACTATTAACTATTACAACCTGATTTCAATATCGAGTCCTCACACAAAACGATCACTAATCTACCTGAGCTCGAACATGCGAATCGGCATCACAAGTCTTACACGTGGTCTGCTTGAATCTAACCATATCTGCTAGCTGAAATATTAGGGTGAAAGAAAAAAGTGAGCCAAATGCTCAACAAGTTCTATATAATACATAATCAAAAATGAAAGGATAACAGTGTAAATGAAAGATCTAATAACATAATAACAAGAGATAAACTTTCAGGGTGATGACATCATTTATTTGTAATAAAATAATTAAGAACCATTACTTTATCAAAAACCATTTTATGACGCTACGGATTACAGTCGGTGATCAGCCGCGAAGTAATCCCGAACCTCGCTAGGTTCTAGAACATTAATGGGATCCGTAGGCAACCTTTAAGCCTACAATTTAAGAGCGGAAAGGACTTGCGTCTCAGTCCAGGTCCACTATTTAAAGAAAACATTTGTCCCCCTTTGGAACTGAAAATCTACTTTTTAAGTTTTATTATAAAAATTGATGCCAAGCGACGGTTAAATTCTTAAACGGTGAACATCTTTTTCAAGGGTTCTAGATCAACTTCGAAGCACATGGGATAGGTTCAATCAACTTTAAGGCCATGATCAACTAGACCGATACCTGATCAAATGGAATTGCAAAGTTTCTATCCACAAGGGGTTTGACAATGAGGTTTAACAGGGTTATTGGATAGTATAAAGGAACTAAGTTAAACTAGGTTCAATGTAGTGGTTCCTGATAAAACATAGATATTAAAATATAAAGAAGGTAAGCATCAGTTCAAAGTATAACAGGGTATCATGTTTTAGGGGTAAGAATAGAGTTATCAAGCAATCATGAACAACTTTAAGGAATAACTGACTTTCAGGTGCTGAGATAAGGTTACTGAGTATAACTCATACGGGGTTCAACATCACAATTACTTTGGTATACTAGCATGGTATGAATTTTGGATTACTCGCATATAATATGGAATATAGATTTGTCACCACTTGGATCTTGTATACATGTATATCAAGGTGAATTAGACTACTCGCATTATATATATAAAAGCTGGGTGAACACATACTTGCAGTGTAAACAAAAGGTAGGTTGAAACACTTGCCTTGAGAAAGGCTTGACTTGACTGGCAGGTAGGAGCAACTGGGAGCTTTACTCTACTTTAATGGCAAGTTTACCCTCGT
The DNA here is from genome assembly GCF_009905375.1 of Apium graveolens. NCBI lineage: Eukaryota > Viridiplantae > Streptophyta > Magnoliopsida > Apiales > Apiaceae > Apium > Apium graveolens. The sequence goes on along the minus strand of NC_133650.1, from coordinate 77,384,283 downwards.
CTCGAGAGCCTACACAAAATAATAATGACCTCATTATAATATATTCTCACCAACTCAACCTATTATAAACCGAAAGTAAGCACATTAGCACTTAGGCCTATATACACATACATTTTTACAATCACCTTATAAGAATAATAGTTCACATAGCCACATATGCTCACATAACACATTTAAGTAAAAAATAATATTTCAACACACTATATTGCATCACTAAGTTTGGATGATCTCAGTCCACTTACTTAAGTCACTTAGTTGCTAAACTAGTCAAAATTCCTAATATTGACCTCATAACTCGAAGTGCCTTTTCTAAACCATCAAGTCCCTATTGGTCCTGACTTAGGCCTTACACTCTACTGACCTTATACTATCTTATAATTATGGTGTTCAACCTAGGTCTCACTCATAAGTGTTCTAAAACTACGTGATAAGTAAATGTGCTCATTATAGTGATTTCAGGATGACATCAATGGTTTCTTGAGTGTAGTTGACACCCTTACACCTCAAAACTTCTACAATAGACTCTTCTGATCATAAGGTAACTCCCAAACTTGGTGTGACTCAAAGGCCTTGTTGGGCCTCCCTAGGCCTAAGCTTAAAGTCCAAGGTTTCCCTGTTTTCTGGACAGAATAGAGTCCTGATTTGCACTAACTTGTGACATATGATCCTAACTCAATTCCTATGAACTATGGTTGGAAAAATACCTCTGACACTCCCTCTAACTAGGGCCAACCAAGGCCTAATAAGGGCCTATCAATGACATGGTGAAAACTCCCCATTTCTAGGTTGTAGTAAAACTGTCCCCTGCTGGATAGATTTAGTGTTTTCACTCATGCACCTAACCAAACAACCTACAACCCTCTAACAAACACATAAAATCTGAATTATATTCATAGTACTAGCTTCTGGTGACTTGGGCCTCAAAGTGCGTTACAATGACAAGGTCAAATCTCACCCTAAACCTCATGGTACCAAACTGAAAATCTGCAGAATCTAATGAACCCCTTTCCACCATGCTTCTCACTTGACAAACCAAACCAAACAGCAACCAAAACCCAAACTAAACCTCATCCAAGGAAACCTACTGAATTAACATTCCCACACCCAATATTAGCTTGGTAGAGATCATCCTTACCTAAGGTGCAATATAGCAAAACAAGAGTTAAAGCAATACACTAATTACAAGTCATCACAATTTCAAAATAACAACTTAAATCCTCCATATATATACTAATCAAAATCACATAACAAGGAGCACAAATCATAATCAATATCTTAACTCAACTGAAATTAGAGTTTATTAACAAAAATCAATCCAAATGATCAAGAACTTTCGAAAATCATGAGTTGAACCTATGCATGCATGTTTTCAAATTTACAAGCCAAAAACAATATAGTTTCCATAATAATTCATCATAAAATCAACATACAAGTCTAGCATTAACAATAAATAATGTGATCACTTAGCATTCAAAGAGTTTAATCATGTTTTTATTTCCAAATCCATGTTATTATCACATAAACATATAAAGATCAAACAAAGCAACAACAACACCAGCCATTCGGCTCCTAACAAGTCATGGCCGAATGGATTAGGGTAAAAACAACATTTTCATAAGTGTGACACACTCATGTCTAGCCATTCTCAACCCTATGATAATATATCTCATGGTGAAAGCCTTAGATTCACAAGAATCAAGGGTGTTCACTTTGAGTTTAACAAAACACTACCATGCAAGATCAAAACATAGATTTTTCACCATAAACTCTTTGGATTATTAATGAACAAGATATGGGAAGTAAGATTACTTAAATGGAAGATGGATGTTTGAATGAAAAATGAAGAAAAAGAGGGGTGGGGGGCTTCGGCCGAGAGTGAAGGCCGAGAGAGAGAAAGAGAGCCGAGAGAGGGAGGGGAGGGAGGTGAGAGTGGAGTGGAGTGAAGTGAGAGTGATCATGACAACTTGTACTTGGTTTTATGGTTTTGATTTGACTAAAATGTGAGTGGAATTGAGAATTAATAAGAGTAACCCCCAAGCAAGCTTGTGTCATTTTGCATGCAAGGATAAAGAAGTAACTTGGCTAGTAAAGTAGTAGTTAGCGGGGTAGGAATTTCCAAGTTTTCCCTTAAATTGTGTTTGGGGGTAAAATGCATGCATGGGCAACTAAGTAATTTGCAAATTAAAAATCAACTAATTTATATAAAACAATTTCTATAAAAATAAATATATTTCCATAAATCACAAAATAAATATTATAAAATAGATTATGATTTTAGAAATTTAATGATATAAAATTTGAAATTTTTTGTTAAAAGATCTTTAAAAATAAAATTTTCATATAGAATGAAATACTTTTGATTATTATTTATAAATACTAAATAATAAGATTTTTCCCTTGTAATTTTTTTTTTGTATAAACTAATACATTAAACACTTAATTTATAGGCACTCAACATATAGATCATCCATATTTATAATTCAACATAATTTAAATCTCAATTATAAACACATAATTATATATAGATAAGTTTTAGAAATACCGGTCGTAACATCCAAGTGAGACTAGGGTATAGTTTTATAATCCTTTCGAGAACAAAGTATTTGTTGCTCGGGCCGCTGTATTTCTTGAGGGAGAACTACTTTCTAAGAAAATCAGTGGGAGGATAATACATCTCGATGAAGATCGAGAACCACATGATAACATTGAACCAGAGTTGGAATAAGATCAGGATGTACATCAAAATGTTGAAAGTAATCATGTTTAGGAAATACAGGTTATTCGTAGATCTAGTAGGATTCACCATTAGTCCGGGAGAAATTATGGATTTCTTTTAACTCAAGATGGTGATGTGATGCTTACGGATAATGATAAGCCTCTCACCTACCAAAATGCTATGAACAGTTCAGACTCCAATGATATGTATTTATCCTGATGTTTCGTATGCTTTGAGCATGACGAGCAGATACCAGTCTAATCCAGGTGAGGGTCACTGGATTATTTTCAAGAATATTCTTAAATACTTAAAGAGGACTAAAGATTTAGTTTTGGTATATGGAGAAGATAGGGAACTGGTTGTAAAGGGTTACACTGATACTAGTTTCTTAACCTAATTTCTGGATAGACAAGGATGATTATGTGTCTATGTCTGGTTTGTGTTTTGTCTAAATATAAGTTATGTTAGCTGGAATGGTTCACAGTAAGAACACTGATGATTCTATAATAGAAGCCGAATATATTGATACTTTTCAAAATAGCCAAGGAGACTATTTAGGCATGTCCTTAGGCGATATCACCTTATTAATGAGATTAATGATCAAGGAGATATAAATGTAAAGTGCATGGTAATGATAATGTTGCAGACCCACTAACTAAGGCTTTGTCGCAGCAGAAGTACGATGGTTATACTAGTTCCATGAGTATTAGATACTTGGGTAATTGGCTCTAGTACAAGTGGGAGATTGTTAGTGTTTGTGCCCTAGAGACAACACTATGATATTTTAGCTTAAAGACATAAGTTTATTTATGTTTATGTTCTATCGATTATTCCCTTTATAATTTATTAATTCTTAATTTACTGCGATATAAATGTTAGATTAATAAATGCCCTTGGAATATGATATGCAATTCTATATCTCTAAGTACGTGACTTAGAAATGAGATTCTGAAAATAGTATCAATATTCCTAAAGGTACCTAGTCGAGTATTATTATTAAGGGACAATAATAATACATTAAGACTGGTGTGTTTGTTGATTGATGATCACATCTCATTGATCATAGGTATAGTGATACTAAAGTCAAAAACACAGGCAGATGTATATGTACATGATGCTGGACATACCCAATGTGAGATTCTGCATGTCTGTTGTGTCATAAGTAATTCTCACAGTGATAATTATGTAATGGTCCTTAGACCTGAAGTCATTATATTTCTATACGATAATTAATATACATTGATTCCATTAAAAGTTATCCTTGACCGAGTAATGATAAAAGTGGACATTGGGTATATTATGAATCGTATGAGAAATATGAATGATCTAGATGGGATTTAACCCTCCTATTTTAGGAATGATATTATTGGCCTCTTGTGTGAGCTAGACTATGAAATGTGTGGCCACGCTCAAATATTGATTTGATATGATAGTCTACTCATTGATCAAGGAAACCAGGATTAAACATTGATGAGGATGACACGTTACATGCCATTAGTTTAATCTATAATATTTAGTTAAAGGGATTATATTACATTGTGCATTATTCATGAAAGGTTTAATCAATCACCGATTCAATTATTATTACTTGGGTAGCAATGATGTATTAATATATGCCGCTCATTATCTATGATTTTAAATTAGATTTAAAATTCGTTGTCAACTTAATAATAACCTATAGGGACACACACTAAGAATGCTTGAAGGATTATTTAATTTAAATTGGATTTAAATTATATTAAAGTAATTCGAATTATTTATAATATTAATTAAGTATGACTTAATTAATTAGATAAATATTGATATTCGAATTTACTAATATTAATTATGAAATTTATTTGTTAAATAATTAAGTTAGACTTAATTATAATACAAATAGGAATTCTGAATTAATAAAAACTCCTAATTAGTTAAGAGTTATTGTAACATCTGGGAAATATTATGTAATTATTTTTATCAATAAATAATTATTATGTGGTTATTATGTGAATTTTGGTGAATTATTTGATAATTGATATTAATATTTGGATGTTTATTCCTGATAAAAAAATTTAGATATTTTAATTTTTAATTATCCAGAATTAAATATAAATAATTTTGGTATTTTTCTCGTAATTTTTGGATCATTATATGATTTTATACGAATTTATGGAATTAATAATGATTATTTCACGTAATTATAAAAATTACTTTTTAGAACCAGAAATCGCCCCACTTCAACCGTTTTTGCATTTTTACAACCCAAAACTATTCCGAAAACTCCTTCCTAACCTAATCTGATAATTCTGAACACTTTTCATGTTTATAAAATTTAGAAATCAATATTTTATTAATGATTTAATTTTAAATGATTTTCTAACTTCATTAAATTGTAAAATCAGTACTTAATTCCAGAATGCTTCAAAAATCATAAAAAATTTATTTTATTAAGTTTGGATTGTTCCGAGAATTTTAAAATTATTTTGGAAATTTTCAGGATTAAAATAACCCGCGCGTTGATTCGTTTATTTGTTAAACGCGGGTTTAAATTTCACTTCAGAAATTATTTTAAGATTACACAATTTATGTTCTATTAGTTTCGGGATATTTATAAAGTTTTAAAACTTATTTTGATAATTCTCGGGTTAATTTTAACTGCAAATAAATCGTTAAATTACAAGTGTAGTGTTAAATGCGAGGTTTTCAGATTAAATAATTGCGAAATAGAACAGATAATTACAGTCGTGTATATCTATTGCTCCAGTGGAATTGTCTCTCTCTTTTATCTAATCTCTCGGCTCTCTCTTTTATCAGTATGGTAGATTACGTTAACAAGATGCACTTCGAATTGGAAAATTTTGATGGAAAATGAATTGTTAGTGAACCGTAATAATTAGATTAATTACAAAATAAGAAAGCAAATCTGTGTGCGTCAGACGAAGCAAACGAGTATCAGGACGACGATCAAAGATCAAGGAAATTCTGAACGATGCCTCAGACGGGTGATTAAGACGTGAAGCATCCCTTCGTCGCGGGAAGATATTTGTCATGAAAATTCAAGATAGGAGGAATCTTAATTGCAATCAAATTTTGAACGTGTTCTTCAAGGAACTGTGAGGTTCTCCAAATTGAGTAAATAAGTTATGATGAATTCAATGCTCATACCCGGGTCAGTGACGAAAGTTCAGTACGGAAACATAAGTGGAAATGAAGAAATGGCGATTCGACTATGGAGTCTTTTAAGAAATAACGAGATAACGATTAAGTTTCCATCAGATTACGACAATAGTAATGAAGACCATGCGCAGTTATTAAAAGATAAACCGATTAATAATGATCAGCAATAAATTAAAAGAATTATGAAATCAAACCTTAAGTTCATTAATAACAATTCGTAATATTTCGAATGGATTGAGAAATGTATGGTTATATTAATCATTGTGGGTTTCAGACCCAATCCCAATTAAAAAGATATATGATATGCCAGTTAGATGTTGATCAAAGGTGAATTGTGGGAATTGATGATTTTGGTTGATGAAAGTGGGTGGATATGATTGTGGATGATTTGGTTGATTGATGGGGTCGGCTTGAGTCTGACTGGTAGTCAATGGTGTAGGGGAAGTGCTGCCCAAATTTTCAGAAATTACCCTATAGTTAATGACAAAGAAGTATATTGTCGTTCTCGTCAGTACTCCAAATAATTGCGATCTCGGTTCTTGAGAAAGTTGTTATGACCAAATCGACTTTATATAATTGGTCTTTGATTCCAGTTAGCTAGTCAGCACTTGGTTTAAGTGATCAGTTAAAGGAGTTAATTGATCAACTTTACCAACTAATGGTTAGTTAAATGGAGATCGATTCTAATTAGATTGAGTCAAGCTCTAACATGATTTCCAGATCCGAAATCAAAGCGATAGAAATTTTAGAAAAAGTAATGGCGTTAACGTAAATTGAAGGCTTAGTCCAATTAGCGTGATGTTATTGTAATCAGGTGAAAGGTTTAATCCAGAAGAATATGCTCTTTTCGATGAATAAGAGGAACAGAAATTACTGGTACACGCTAGTAAAAAAGAATATTTTTAAGAACTGAAGGTTCAAGATAAAGTAAAGGGATTATATCATCTGCAATAGCGTTCCAGGAAGAACTTGGATGTATACCCATATCGAATGATGAATTAATGGAAGATTTGAATGTACACTTCTTTTGAACGGCGATTGAATGGGAGTTGTTATAGAATAACGGAAAGCTCACAAATTCAAGCATCCAATGAAAGACGGAGATTGATGAAGTCCGCATGTGAATTCAGGAAAAAGAGATGATGGTCAATGAAGAGAAGTCAAACACGCGATATGTGATACGTCGAGCAAGGCTAAGGAAATAGCTACCGAGGGAATTTGATAATTTTGTTAGTAAGAATTTAAATAGTACAAATAAAAGCCTTCATTCCAGTGTGAACTCCAGAAATGACTTATCCATGATAAACAGATTAATATTATTAAGAAAAAGAAATTAGTTATGTTTAAAAGAGATAATGAATAATGAGAATGAAGAACTAATTAAAACAAGAAGTGGAATCAAAAGGATGATAAAGAAATTTTATAAATTAATATAACATGTATGCAAGTTGGAAACGTCGGTTATCCCAGAATTATCAGGAGAATGGGGTGAAACGCTGATAGTTGGAGATAGGAATTTGTTCCAAAAATGCGTGTAAATAGGAGTGATTAAGCAAAGGTATTGATAGCGAACTGCTAGAGAAGAACGTTGCAATAAATCTCATGTCGGAATTCTTTAAAATTAAAATGAAGTTCCGAAGGGTCGAGCGAATGATTTTCCAAGGTTACCTCGGGGAATGAGGTAAGAATTTCTCGTCGGTTACTGCACAGAGTCAAGCTGTTGTCAAAAGCCCTGTATGGTATAATTCAATAGGGATGAAATAATGAGTGAAGGGAAACTTTAGAAATGTGGAATGAAAGAATAATGAGATAAAGAATATTTTGCGTTGTGCACAAAAGTGGTCATGGAAAAAGAAAACAGAGGTATAAGGTTACGCGTCGATTATCGGAAATTGTAAGTTTGAAGATTAAGAGAACACAATGTACCAAGAGTATTGGGATAGTGTGATTATATTTATTGATAACATCCTCGCTAGTTCAAGGACTAAGGAAAACCAAGTTGAACGCCTGAAGATATGCTTGCGAAGAGTGGGAAAGTAACAGCTGCATTCTCAGCTTCAAAATATGAATTCTGGTTATAATTGATTATGAGCTCCAGTGTGTGGGTAAATACCAAATATGAAAGGTCCATTTAGGAACAGATGTCCAAATAGAAAGAAAAGAGTGAATACCATTAAAATTGTTGGGAACTGGTTAAAAGAATTGAAAAGTTGGAAATTGAAGAATAGGTTTTGATCCGTCTTCTGGGTTATGCTGATACTTACTTTGTTGTTGGATATCAAAGGTGGTATTAATACAGATGATCGATGTTAACTTCAGTATGGGACGTTGTGAGCATCAAAGTTCGTATTGATATCTAATTTGATATGACAACAAAATGGGTATTAGTACCAAGAGACCAGATTTTGAATAAAGTCCTAATTCATTCCGTTCCAAATTAATGTACTTTCTTTCAGATAGTAAGGGATTCTCGCTTGATGAAGCTACTTGATAGTGATTGAAAAGAAATAGAAGTATGCTACCAAATGGTGAGTAGATGCAATTACCGAGATTTTCCTTTTTAATTTTGCATAAATGTAGAACATTCTGAAGCATCAAACGTCTTGACTTCAGGATATCAGGTGCAGACGAATAGAAAATGCGAGAGATCGATTAAAGATTCTCGAATACGATTAAAAACGATCATGGGTCCGGCTAATCGAAGAGAAAGAGGCCTGAAATGTAAAGTAGAACAGTCAGTGAAAATAGAAATTTCATGAATACAAACTATTAAAATTAGAAAGAAAAGAAGGTTAGTGTAAATTAAGTTAGTCCTTTGAAATAGTCAGATAGATAGAACGATTGTGAATGAGTTGGTCTTGTTATCACAGGTGTAACGAGTCCATAAGACATTCATGTGTGTATGACTGTGAGAAGTAATTTAGCTCCAAATGTATGAAGTAAAGATTGAGTTAGGGATTGCATGAGCAACTGATAGACTTGATGACGGTAAAAGGCCATTGAATTGTGATTAAGGTGATGAGGACTGAGAAATTATAAGAAAGATACTTGGAAAACATCATGGTATGTTCCTTAGCATGATTCTGAGGACAGAATCTTTTTAAGGGGGGAAGGATGTAACGTCTGGGAAATATTATGTAATTATTTTTATCAATAAATAATTATTATGTGGTTATTATGTGAATTTTGGTGAATTATTTGATAATTGATATTATATTTGGATGTTTATTTCTGATAAAAAAAATTTAGATATTTTAATTTTTAATTATCCAGAATTAAATATAAATAATTTTGGTATTTTTCTGGTAATTTTTGGATCATTATATGATTTTATACGAATTTATAGAATTAATAATGATTATTTCACGTAATTATAAAAATTACTTTTTAGAACCAGAAATCGCCCCACTTCAACCGTTTTTGCGTTTTTACAACCCGAAACTCTTCCGAAAACTCCTTCCTAACCTAATCTGATAATTCTGAACACTTTTCATGTTTTGACTTCTTCAATCCGGGGTACGGTTTGACCTGTACGAGTCCCGGTGTGAAATTTTTGATACGCAAATCATTTTATATATCGATAAGAATCCATATTCTCAAAAGGCGAGACATTATTACTTTATTTTTGTATAAAGTGTTTTATAAGAGACTCTGTTTTGATAATTATCCAAATCGGGTATTAAAATGATATCGTTATGTAGTTACTTAGTGACTAAGTAACCTATTTTCAGATACGATCTGTATATGTAATTATCGAAATATTAAATAAATAAAATATGCAAAGGTTATGTTAGCGATGTGTTGCGGTATTATTAATTGTATTTGATTGGTGGGACCCGAAGATTACTTTTATAATTAATTATTGAGCTGTATGCATTTAATTCATTTTAAAGTAATTTTATTGAATATTTATTCTTAAAAATGCTAAAATTGTTTCTAAAATTATTTTTATTATTTTATAATTTTATTTATTATTTTTAGGGGTTTATAAAATTTAGAAATCAATATTTTATTAATTATTTAATTTTAAATGATTTTCTGACTTCATTAAATTGTAAAATCGGTATTTAATTCCAAAATGCTTCAAAAATCATAAAAATTTTATTTTATTAAATTTGGATTGTTCCGAGAATTTTAAAATTATTTTGGAAATTTTCGGGATTAAAATCACCCGCGCGTTGATTCTTTTATTTGTTAAACGCGGGTTTAAATTTCGCTTCAGAAATTATTTTAAGATTACACAATTTATGTTCTATTAGTTTCGGGATATTTATAAAGTTTTAAAACTTATTTTGATAATTCTCGGGTTAATTTTAACCGCAAATAAATCGTTAAATTACAAGTGTAGTGTTAAATGCGAGGTTTTCAGATTAAATAATTGTGAAATAGAACATATAATTACTGTCGTGTATATCTATTACTCCAGTGGAATTTTCTCTCTCTTTTATCTAATCTCTCGGCTCTCTCCTCACTTTCTCTCTGGGATCACACCTGTAATTAGGGGTAAGCAAAACCGAACCGAAACCGAAAAACCGAACCGAACCGGTAAATTTCGGTTCGGTTTGGTTTAAGTTTTTTTAAAAATTCCGGTTATTTCGGTTTTTCGGTTTTAACCGAATTAAAATCAGTTCGGTTCGGTTTACCAGAATTTGGATTCGGTTTTGACCGAATTAACCGAACTAAATATATTTATTTTTCAATTATAATTTATATATATTATATTATTCAGTAAAAAAATAAGCATTAAAAAACAGTCTGTGAAATAAAACTGAAGTACTGAAGAGTGAAGACTAAACTGAAGTAGTGAATATTAGAGATTAGATTGGATTTGAAAAAGAAGAGTAGTTCGGTTCCTACAGCACCAGTGCACCACATTATAAATTAGGAGCACCACTGTTGCAGACTTACAGGCATCAACTAATCAACTATTCATATTTCTGGATTTTAATTGCAAAAGCTGAATTATATTTAATTTTTAAACTCAAGGATGTTGATATTTTAATTTGTATTGTTGCTTGTAATTTGGATCTTTTTATTTAAATTTCTCTAAATATTTTTTGGCTTTTGCTAATATTTTGTTTAATTTTCTTTTTATTTGTAAGTTGTCCTTGCAATGTTCAAAACCTAATTTGAAAAATTATTTTGGTTTGAAAAACTGGACCGAATTAACCGAAATAATTCGGTTCGGTTTACGGTTCGGTCCAGATATTAAATCGGTTCGGTTTGGTTTTAAAAAAAATATATAATTCGGTTTTCGGTTAATTCGGTTCGGTTCGGTTTCTGACCGAACCGACCGAATGCTCAGCCCTACCTGTAATTTCTACCCTCTCTCTTTTATCTAATCTCTCGGCTCTCTTCTGTTCTGAATTTCTCTTAATCCCCTTCATCCTCCCCTTTTTCCTCTGATTTCAGGTGAGTGCCGCCCTAAGTATTATTTTCTGGCCACTGCTTCTCCGTCACGGTGCCACTACCCCGGGTTATGTGGTGGTTATATACATATATATGTATGTATATATGTGTGTGACTGCCGCCCTTGTGTTGGTGGTTGTGTCATGTACTATCGGCCGTTTTCCGTTTGTATTGATCGGTTTCCGGCTGTTTCTGTTTATCTGTTATAAGCATGTATGTGCAGTCGATTGTTGTGGTTGCTTTACTGTACTTCTGGCTTATTTCCCCTCCCCCTGTTGGTGGCTGTCTGTTGCTTCCCTGACTGTATTTTAGTTTTTCCGGTGAGGCGCGCGTGTTGTGTGCGTGTCCTTATCGGGTTGCAATTTTAATTTATTTTATTTTATTTCTGCAGGAAATTTTGATAAATATTCATGAAATAAAATTTGTTTTCGTGCGAGAAAATATTTTAATCGGTGGGGTTCGCGTCGGAAACCCGAATAAATTGGGTACCCTCGAATTTTACCGCCATCGACAATGAGCCTCGGCGAGTCGACGGTGGACGGTGATGAATTATTTCTGAGTCCTAAATTATAAATAAATAAATATTAGTTGTAAAATAAATTTCGGAACAAATAGTAACAATAATAAATGAATACGTGTTGGTGATTGTGATTCTTGAATATTGAGATTATAGTTGTGAAATTGGATTGTTGTTGTGAATTTGACGTCGATTTGATTTCGACGGGTAGGCCGATAAACAAAGGAGACGCTGCCCGATTTTTGGGAAATAAATTCTGAAAATACGAGAACGTAACCTATAATTATCGAAGACGTCGAATAATCATATATAATTATATTATATGAACTTAAGTGCGATTGAGACAAAAATAATTTATAAATTATCGATTACCTATTTTTCATAACGACGAATATATGTATTTTCTGAAAATAAATACCGAACCGAGTTTCGAAGATGTGAACCACAATTGCTATGTGTATTTCGATAATACATATAAATATGAATTCGGTTATGAAATCGTCTGGGTAGAATAGGATATCGATTTGATGTTAAGTGAGACGATTATCTGAATTAGGGTATTTCAACCTTGTAGGTCCTAGTCGAAAGACCCGAGACATGACGTTGGACTAGGAATGATCTAGTGATTAATTATCAGACTCAACCAGATTCCAATCGAAGGACACAAAGGATAGGGTTGTATCCAGAATAAAATAGTGGTTTTACAATAAAGCCAAACGTTCAAGGCAATTCAAAAGTCAACTAGTAATAGCAATAAAAGCTTGTTGAGGCAAGTATTCTTGATTTTCTTTTAAATACTGCAAGCATTCCTGATTTTCTTTTAAATTACTGCAATTATTTCTTTTTTCATATTCTAAGTTCAGAATAGTTAAATGTTTTATATTTCGTTGCAATTACTCTGATTATGCATGTTTTTTTATTCTTGTTCCTGTAATTCAATTGCTCTCTTGAGCAAATACCCATTCTTTTGGGTTATTTGTGAACCCTGAATTGGGATGTTTTTAATTCAAAAGGATTTGACATCAAAATACTCCATGGGCTGGATAATGATGATGTTTTGGGGATTAAGTGTATCTTAATCCTGAGGACCGGGATATGACTAATGCCTCGAAATGGGCCGTAGTGCCTAGGTACCTGAATGGACCTATACAGTTGGGTATAGATCCGCACTGTATCCTGACTGATCAGCAGGGTATAGTGCATATGTTGGTTTTAGTGTCCAGTCTAATTGGTTGTTGATCACCATTAAAGACATTCTTTCTCGAAAGGTTTTCATGATTCCAAAACCGGACAAAACCCTGATTCAGGAGATGAATCTGGGAATCGATTATCGCTTTTAGATTTTTAATCGAAGGCTGGTGACAACCAAAGTTTACTCACTCCACACACTCAAATAAATAGAATTGTTTAAAATTGTTTTATGATTTTTGTCCGGAAGTTTAAATTTGGTATTAATGCTTGAAACTCAAATTATATACTTGCTGGGCATTTTTGGCTCACTCTTGCTTTGTAAATTCTTATTTCTTCCAGAATTAGATAAGGATAAAAGTGAATAGCTTTGATAGACAGCAGAAGTTAGAGAAATTTCCGCTGCGAGAAGTTGAAGGTGTTAGAAGAATGTGACAAGAGCATTAGTTCAAAGGTATTTACAATTGTATTTTAGTTATTGTGAGCTGTAAAGGGTTAGATTCTTGTTTCATACCATAACCTGTAAACGATCCGGATTCAAGGGGTTAATTGAATATTCTTTTGTTTTATGTAAAGATTGTTTAGTGACACCAAATCTTGACCCCGGATTTGGGTTGTTACAGTTATAATTCATTTTTCTACTCTTTATATAATATATATTGTGTGGCTGATTTTGCAAGCAAGACTTTTACTAAAATCCAAGTCACCAAGGAAGAAGATGGAGAGAGCAAGATGAAACGACTTTGGGCTAGTACACATTCAATCCTTGAGTTTAAGCATTCGTGTGGATACCGATAGAGCGTAGATCGCGAGAGCGGAATGCTTGGTGATTGAACAAGCTTTGGATCTCCATTAGTCAACCAATTGGTAAAGCTTCTTATGGTAAACAATATGATCTACAAATTAAATATATGTTTTTCGCATGGATCCTGCGGCGGGTTTCGAAAATTCTGTTTTTTACGTTTTTAATTACTGTTTCTGTTGCGTTTATGTGCTCGAAACCCAGTAGAAACTACGAGTAATTTTGGTCACAAAATCAAGAGTTATAAGGCTGAGATGAAACAATACTGAGGTGGTAGAGATGAAATTTCTTTACAGAAGTATGAGGATGCTAAGCGAAATCTCCATAAAGTACTGGATCAACGTGAAATTTTTTGGAGGCAGCGATCAAAAGAGTTGTGGCTTTAAGCTGGTGATAGAAACAGCCATTTTTTTCATAACTCGGCTACGAGTAAACGGCGTTCAAATCAAATTCACAGACTTAAGGATGCTGCAGGGGAATGGAGGGACTGGAATAGTGATTTGCAAGGTGTCATTACGGATTACTACATGAACATATTCAAGACTTCTGAAACTGATTGGGGGCCAGTGTTAGATTGTATTGATCAAGTAATCACAGGACACCAAAACGTAAGTTTATTGCAAGAGATTTCTGACTCGAAGGTCAATGAAGCTTTAGTTCAAATGCATCCCGATAAGTAACCGGGTCCAGACGGGATGACGCCAGCATTTTATCAAAAGCATTGGTCAATTGTGGGTAAAGGTGTGGTCGCTACGGTGAAAGACTTTTTTCAGTCTGGGCAACTACCTCATGGTCTTAATGATACTAACATAGTATTGATTTCTAAGAAGAAAAACCCAGTTGAGGTGGGTGATCTTCGACCAATCTCCCTTTGTAATGTGTTAGTTAAGATTATAACAAAGGTGATGGTGAATAGATTAAAGTGCTTCTTCAAAGATATTATAGATGAGAACCAAAGTGCATTTGTGCCGGGTAGATTAATCTCAGATAATATTATGATATCGTATAAAGTGATGCATCACTTGAAACAGAAGAGAAGAGGGAGGGAAGGAATTATGGCAGTTAAACTAGATATGAGTAAGGCTTATGACAGGATCAAGTGGATCTTTCTTCGTGCCATTCTGAGTAAGCTGGGTTTTGATGATTCGAAGATACATTTATCTCTCCAGTATGTAATGTCTGTTTCTTATGTGGTTACTAATGGTTCTAAGGAGATGGGTCCTATTAATCCAACGTGAGGAATTTGTCAAGGTGACCCCATATCACCGTACTTATTCATCTTGTGTGCCAAGGTCTGTCTTCACTGATCATTAAATACGAAACATAGAAGTGGTTACATGGTGTCAGAATTAGCAGAAGAGCCCCTATCATTAGTCACATGGTTTTTGCGGATGATTGTTACATCTATGGTAGGGCGAATGTGGAGGAAGCTAGAAAATTGTTGGAGTTGCTGGAAACTTATGAGAAAGCAACATGTCAGAAGGTAAATACCCTCAAATCCTCAATTTTCTTTAGCACTAATATGGCAGCAGATCATCGTGACAGTATTTGTGAAGCATTGCATATGACCGAGGTCGATAAAAATAGTAAATACCTGGGTCTGCCGTGTATTTTGGGTAGGAGAAAGTCGAGGATGCTGGGTTATTTAAAAGACAAGGTAATGATGAGAGTTAAGAGGTGGGATGGTAGGTGGGTTTCTAAAGGTGGCAAGGAGATTCTTATAAAAAACGTGGCTCAAACAATTCCCAGTTTTTCTATAAGTGTTTTCTTACATCCGTTGGAAATTACAAAGGAGATTGAGAAAGTGCTTTCAAAATATTGGTGGAGTTCAGAATCAAGTCATAATTCTAGTATTCACTGGATGAGTTGGGGAAGATTGAGTCATCATAAGGTGCAGGGGGGTATGGGATTCAAAAACTTTAGAGATTTTAATCTTGCCATGCTAGCCAAACAGGGATGGAGGTTGTGTTCTAACAAAAATAGCTTGGTTAGTAGGGTTTTCAAAGCTCGTTACTTCGATAACGGAGATTTTTTATCAGCCAAGTTGGGAAATACCCAAGCTTTGTTTGGAGAAGCATTTGGGAGGCAAAGGATATTCTCAAAGAGGGGATTAGATGGATGGTGGCATCGGGAGAAAGTACTAATATCTGTAACCAACCATGGCTTAATGATGTGTCAAACCCATACATCACATCTGAGAACCGTACTATTCAAGAGAATAAAGTTTCTTCTCTGATGTGTATTGGTAGCAGGGAATGGGATGAAGAAATAGTTAGAGATTTGTTTAATGATAGGGATCAAAGGTGTATCTTGGCCACAAAAGTGCATAACAGGTTGGTAGAGGACTCTATGTATTGGAGTAGAGAGGCCTCAGGAGTATATTCGGTTAAAAGTGCATAGAGAATGATGTAGGAGAGGAAGCCGATATGGAATGTTAGAGATAATTCAAAGATGTGGAAGAACATATGGCGTATTAAGGCTCCAACCAAAGTGTTGAATCTGATTTGGAGAGCAGTATCTGGTTTGCTTCCTACGCTGGTATCATTGAGTCAGAAGCATGTTCCAGTTACTACCTCTTGTCCTGTTTGTGATGGGGCTGACGAAACTATTCTACATGCTCTGGTAACGTGTCCTAAAGTAGCTCTCATTTGGCACTCGATTATTAGTGATGTTTAGCAACACATACAAGGTGATTTTTTCGATTGGTTAGACAGGGTTCTGGTACAGGTGAAC
Source organism: Apium graveolens (assembly GCF_009905375.1). Classification (NCBI taxonomy): domain Eukaryota; kingdom Viridiplantae; phylum Streptophyta; class Magnoliopsida; order Apiales; family Apiaceae; genus Apium; species Apium graveolens. Next base: position 77,367,762 of record NC_133650.1, on the reverse strand, counting down.
AAAGATCATCGAGCTTTAGTAGGTACAATGGCTTGGTCTATATGGAAAGGGAGAAACGAGAAAGTGTGGAATAATCGAAGCATTTCAGTAAATAGTATGTTGTATTTGGAAAATAACTACCTTACACAATGGAGAGAAACCCAAAGTCATTCGTTTGTGACTATTCCTCGTGCAGGTCTAGTAGAGGATGGAGCCATGTCTTAGGTAAAACCACAGGGGACATCAGTTAAGGTAAATGTTGATGCAGCAGTATTTTATGAACATGTTTCGTTTGGCGCTGATATGGTAGCTAGAGATGGCAGAGGAGATTTGCTGCAAGCTCGTATTGTGTATTCAAATGGTGTAGTACAGCCGGAGCTAGCTGAAGTAATGGCTATCAAGGAAGCTTTGAGTTGGATGGAGATTAATGGATGGCACGAGGGAGTGCTCGAAACAGATTTCCTGGTAACAACTCAAGCTATTAGAAGCAAGGTTGAGATGCATTCGCCATTTGGAGTGGTAGTTAAGGAGTGTAGACAGGTTCTTAGTCATCTTAACAAGATTTTTTTGTTATTTGTTAGACGGTCTGCTAATATGGCATTTATTTTGTGGCCAAAATATCATATTCTTTCCCAGATCAATGTTTCAATGGGGGTGATGTCCTTGTTCAGTTGAAGAATGTTTTGGTTGGTGATTTATTATTATAAAGTCTTTTCTTTGAGTAAAAAAAAGATCTCATGTTTTCACATTAATAATACCAATTAAATTATTTTATACTGACTAATTACTTACATGTCACCTTGTAACAAATTTTTGTAATAATATTATATTTAGTTTAGTTTCATAAGAGTCCAATACAATTTTTCCAATCCTATTTGTGCCCAATTATTACTTCCCTTTTATAGTAATATAATTTAAAACTCGTACGGTGCACATATTATTTTTAATATTATATATTTTTAGTTTTAACTGAAACTTTAAAATTGATATTTAAAATCTTTAATAATACGAGTTTAGAACACGTGCAATACACGAACTTTCTTTAATATTATTTGATTTTTTCATTTATTTTGAATTGAAATTGATTTTTTTAATATTAAAGTATTAATTTAAATTAAATTAATAGTCCATTTTAGTTGAAAATGGTAATTGGTAATAATAAATATAATATCATTATCTTGATTTTATTAAATGGATACGTTCATGCTATTTTTGGAAAAGAAGGAGGTTTCGTTAGAAAATATAGTTTGAAAAGGTAACGTATCCATTGACTTGTCGTAATATTTGGAGGAGGTGTTTTAGTTGGAAGAAATAAAAAAAATAACGTGTTTTAGTTAAAATATTTTTAATTTTTTTCCTATTATAATTCTATTAGTGAGGCTAATAAAAGTTTTAAGTAAAGTAATGATAATTCGATAAAATTAATATGTACCAAAAAACAAGTCCGACGACCACACTTTCAATGTTTCGTCTATTATAATATAACTAGCATATAACCCTTGTGAAGCACGATTGATTTAAATAAATATTATTTTATCATTTTTATTTTAAATAGTATAATTATTATAGACATATAAGAAGTCGTGATTTATATAAACCCGTTATATTACTCATATTTAAGTAATTATATCTAGTTTATTTTTAATATTATTTTAGTCGGGGTTAAATATTAATTTGTTTTAAACCAAATGAATATTACACATTATTTTATTTTTACCTGATGTCATTATATCGACTATAATAACCCGAATTATTGGGACTTTGTAAAACATTCGATGAATAGTAACCCTGACGATCGGGGAAAACCTTTTAGCCACACTATGTTATGCATGAAAAATTTAGTTTCTAAGTCGATTTTGTGATTATACGTATCAAATGAGTGTATGTAAAAGCCTTTAGTTTTTGAAAAAAACCAACTTTGTAAAACGACCTTATCTTACGAATCATCAAGAAATACGAGAATCACGTTACAATCACGAATCTAGGATTCTCTAAATTAAAACCCAAGTACAAGATTAGAAGGCATAAAGGACTTATAAGAAAATGATTTACCCGCGAATCGCTTACAAAGATTTATCACGAAAATGAGTAAGTGACCAAGAGAATACGTAGCGGATAAATAAACATATCAAGCCCATGCAACTTTTCATGCAAGACATGCAAACAAATTAGTATGAAATGCAACCAAGGATTGGTAATCAAATAGTGATCATCCAAGAAGTATAGTAACCTAGTAGAGTGAATAGTAGCAAGAATAGTAGTAGTAGTACTTAGCAAATGTATAGGCTTTTACATTGACCATGCTTGTTGAGTACTACAAGATATATGCATATCTAAGTACACAAAAATAATCAAACACGCTTCATTACCCAAGCAAGGAAGCCATAAAACTCTCTCTCCCTCCCCCTTGTAGCTCCATTCGGCCTTTTACAAAAAAAAAAATTAAAATCAAATCATCAACTTCTAGCCATGGATAAATGTTACAAATATTCCTAAGCTTCCTCATCATCAAACCAAGGTAAGATAAATCTTTCATAGCATTTCCTTGAGGTTTTGATGGTTAAATAAAATGATGAAAGTGATGATGAATAGTGTCAAATATTGGCTTTTCTTCATTTCATGATTTTCTTGGAATGATATAGGGTTCTTAAGCACACCAAAGCCTCACCAAGAATCATCCATCAAGAAGAGAACCTCCCAATCTACCAAGAAAGGTATAAATCTTCATGAAAACTATGTTTAAGCTTTAAGTTTCAAGAAAAGTAAAGATCTTGGATGTAAGTTAGATGCTAAGGTTGATGTTGTGGCCTCAAGAACTTGATATTATTGAGATTATTAAGTAGTTAATGTTGGTGTGATGATTGTTGGTTGGTAATAAGTATTTTAGAGTAAAATCGAAACTCGGATCGTAAACGTAACGACGATAAAATGATCAAATCATAACATTACGTTTTCTGCAGAAATACAGATAGAATAACGGTGTTTTCTTAAAACCTAATACTTGATAATGATAGATCTTGTTGTAAGGATCGTTTAGTCACTTGAATCGCTTGATTTCGATTTACGGTTCAAACGTTAGGTCCATTTTAGTGAAAGCAATTTACGCGACAAAAATTGCTACGCATTACGAATTTTGGAAATATAAATGATCGACTTAAAATTATTCAAAAATCATGAAAATTTTACAGAGAGTAAAAAAAGGAGGATAATAAATTCCATAAAAATTTCAAGTAAAAATATGGATTTTGTAATTTTATAAAAAGGTCGGAGCCGATATCGCGTGAGTAAAAATTCTTGAGAATCGTGAGAGGAGCCGAGTGGTAAAAACGAACGAGATTAATGGACATTAAGGATCACGAAAGGAAAACGAATTTAATGACTACTCATAAAATGACGAGAGTAAAGCGAGTCGTGCAAATTGGTTATAAGCATTGCGTATTTACCATGTGACGATAAACACAATTATAATCTAACGGAACGAAAATGTTCTTGATTATAGATTTCCGGACTAACTCGAGAGCGCCCTCCACCTCGAAACACCCAGAAAAGTTTATGAAAGATATATTATATATTTAATAATTAAATAATATATAATATAATAATTAACCTTGATTATATATATAATATATAATTAACCTTAATTATAGTCTTTCGTATAAATGCCAATTTTGTCATCATAATAAAATACGAGCTTTTACGTATCGATAATGATTGAGATTACGATGAATATATCGTAATAAATTTTAATGCTATTGAATAGCGTGATGTATAAGTTATAAGACCGAAAGTCGGTCAGTTTTTATAAAGTATAAACCCGGGAATCATCCCGGAGATGTTTTGGACAACTAAAGGTTCGTAATTATTTTATTCCATAGGACTCGATGTCCTTTTGCGAAGTATTAATTATCTCGAATTTATTAAAACGATTTTGAAAGATCGTATTTCCTCAACTCTCTTTAATTACTCGAATAAAGATTATTATTTCAGATATTCCTTTAAGAAGGGAGAATTATTCTCCAACGTTTATTTTATTTTAAAACCAATTATTTTATATTTATTAAAGATTAAATTAATTACTTAAAATGTAAATTAGTTGAGAAATATTATTTAAAATATTCTTTTAAAATAAGATTATTTGAGGTTAGTTATTTATTAATTATTATTTAATTATTAAATATTTATTAAAAGACTTGATATGATTAAAAGTCATAAAACCTACTTTTAAATCTTTTCTAAATTCCAGAAAATCATTCTAATACTTTCGGGTCATCGAAAAAGATTATTTTGATATATTTTAAATATTTTGATTATAGTGTCAAAGGAAACTCCCCCTTAATTATTTATCTGTTAAAAACGGTCAACTCACATTATCTTAGTATTCCTCCAAAAATTCTCGGAAGTACATATACATACATATAAAATGAGTTATGCCTACCAACAAGCAAAATGCTTCAGGAACTCGAGCTGTTTGAATGATTGGGATATGATAGGATTATTAAAGGAGAAAGGAGGGGTAGAGATCCAATACTTCAAGTACTGGGAGACTACTAATTAAATTTCTACACGAGAAAGTACCATGTGTACAGAAGGACATGTGAAGTATGCAAAATATACCCGAGAGAAAGGAAAGCATATAAAGCCCGATTGTGGCTAGGGTGACAATCTGGAGTAAAGAAGTCGTCTTTCTACATGTAGAGAACAATAATAACATGCTGTTATATGACTGATAATCGTATAGTAGGGCTCCAGTGAATGTTCTATTCTTCCAATTGGAATTGAGATGCAATATCGTAACCCAAGCCTAGGTGTTGGGTTTACTATTAAGGTATTTGCAGAAAAATAAGTCAATCAAAGAATTATTTTGAAAAGAGGTGTGTATCACCAAGAAAAATTACTTTAATTAAACTTGTATCCATATACAGATTCAGATATAAATTCTTGTACAATCTTTTAATACTATAAATTATTATGCTGGGCATTATAGCGCACACTTACTTTCTTAAAATGACATAACACAACAGTGAACCAAGATGTCGGTCAGAAAGCTCACAGTCCGAACGCGATAGGAAATGACCATATTTTCTGTAGATTGTTTGGTGTAGTGCCATCGGTAGACCGCATGAGCTGTATTAGTTTTTAGTTGTTTGTAGTCCGGCCTATATATAAGTATGACTTATGTAAGGTAGTAATGAAGAAACCTATATTTGGCTTCCGGTCTAACCTTAAGTAAATGTTATGCCCGTGGTAAGACATAATTACTTTTGGTCTGTAATAACTATCACTTTGCGGATTTAATAACTCTAGTAATGTTTTATTCATTTCCAAGACAATAACCTATAAGTGTGTGTGTGTGTTAATGAGTGTGGGTTGTAGATGCGTGATTATAAATAAAGTTGTGCAAATATAAGTGTTTAAACATGATTCAAGATGGTGTGGCCTCCTAAATCCCTGACCCCGGATTTGGGGGCGTCACATCGACTAGCGATTAATCTTTAAATTCTAATTTTAGCATTGTTCAATATAAGTAAAATACTTTTTAACCACGTCAGCAATATTTAATTTTCTTTTAACTCGATGCAGCAAATTCAGCTAACTATATTTAGTTTTTTTACCCCGTATCAATATAATTTTGTTTATTATACATACCAACAAATTATCTCTTGGTTTTAATTTTGTTTAGACGGGTTCAATTGTCAATTTTTTTTACCCTGATAAATAATATATATATATATATATTGTTTTGGACCGAGACCATTATACAGATTTAATTCTATTTGTTTTACCCGTATAAATGATATATATATTATTTTGTTTTGGACCGTACAGATTTAATTATATTTGTATTTACATAGTTATATTATAAATATTAATCTATTAGTGAGTGGTTTATGTCAAATATCTATATGACAGGGAGTAAAATAAATCCTGATTGCGTAATTAATATTGCATTAATTATACCCGGATTGGGCTGACTATAAAAGCCCATTTTAAAGGGGCCCAAAACCCTGAATATTAATTAATTTCATAATTAATTAATATGGGTAAAATACAGCTGATAAGTAAAGTCCAAATAAGGATACAACTCATTAAAGATTGGCCTCCAAGAAATCTCATGGGATAAGGAATCAATTTACTGCATTATAGGACTCCACAGTCCACTCTAAATCTGAGACTTGTCCACCAAGTCTCCTAACCCTAGCATAATTCAAATGCATCCCATGCCTATATAAGGGGTCTCACCCCATAAATCAGAACTACATTTTTTGACTTGATCATTGGCATACAACAAGGTACGTAGGCATCTTGTTAAGGAAGATTGAGTCACGAAATATAGGAGCAGTCAAATCGAGCCTCGAAGTTGACAAACCCTAGTAATAAATACACCCTAAGTTTGATCCATAACATTTAGCACCATCTGTGGGAAAGCATAACAATAACCATGGTGAAAACACGGAGCAGAAACAACGCCCCCGAAGGAACACCAGCTGGGGAGACCCAAACAATTTTGTCGATGGTGGAGATACCCCCACACTCAACCTACGCCTCCACACAAGGAGGAACCCTGATGGGAGCAACTAAGCCTCCGCCACAAGGGACGAATCCCCCGACTCCTCAAGGGACGAATTCCTAATTTTAGCAGTTATATGCACCTGTGAACCCTCAACCCGTTGGGTATGAATATTCAACTATTATGACCACTAACCCCCCTTACGGGATGCCCCTATACCCCGAGGTTAGAGGAAGTGGACACTCCAATCGGAGTGAAGCACAAGGGCAGACACCCCACCACATACGCCGTTTGGCTCCTATTCCGGAGGACCAAGAATTCTTTGGACCTTACACTGAAAGAGACTCTGAATCGTCGGATGACGATATGGCTCCGAGAAGGAGGTGTGCTGGTAAAGAACCAATGCCTGATGCTAACCAGCGCCCCAGAAACACCCAAGAGACGGATCCCTAAGAAGTACATGAGAGGATCAGGGCTCACGAAGCTGAGATCCAAAGGTTGAAGCGTGACCTGGAGGCGCATCTGACCCCAAGACCCCCACTTCCTCGAAGGCGGAGAGATCCTCCTTCAATCATAGACCTGGATGGTCCAATACCAAGAAGGGTTATTTTCCCAAGGGCTTTCCCAAGTGATCTTATGCCCCTAGGAGATCCTGATGATCCAACTCCACCATTCACTGAAGAAATAATGAATTCCCATATCTCAAGGATGTTTAAGATGCCCACATCAAATCATATGATAGTAATGAAGATACCCTTAATCATGTCAGAACATTCTCTAATGCAATTTTGTTGCAGCCCGTGAATGATGCTATTAAGTGTCGGGCCTTTCCCCAAACTTGTCGGGAATGGCTCAAAGGTGGTACAGTCATTTGCCTCTGAATTTAATTGGGTCCTTTAAAGACTTAAGTCAAGATTTCATTAAGCAATTCATCAGTGGAAGAGTGCATGAGAAGAGTTCAGCATCCCTCATGAGCATTGTGTATGGAGCAAAGGAGTCCTTGAGAGACTATCTGAACCGTTTCACTAAAGAAGCTTTGAAGGTCCCAGACCTCGACAACAAGGTAGCTATGATAGCACTATATCCGGGAACTAGGGATGAATTCTTCAAGATGTCATTAGCCAAGCGGCCCCCTCAAAGCATGTTACAGCTCCAAAATAGGGCCGGAAAGTATATCAAAGTAGAGGAAAGCATGAGGAAGACGGTGGTGAATAACGAGCCCGCTGGTGGCAAAAACTGAAAGAAAGAGCTAGAATATAATGCCAGGACAAGTATCCTAGAACTGAGGAAAATGCTAATTCAACCCCCAAGAAGGGAGGACCTGGACAAAAGTTCACTAAATATGCTAAACTGAATTCTCCTAGAAGTCATATCTTAATGAAAATCGAAAGAGATGGGGATATTTATTGGCCTAAGCCCTTGAAGGCTGATCCTACTAAGCTAGATAAAAGCAAATATTGTAGATTTCACAAGAATGCTGATCATGAAACTGATGCGTTTCGATAACTAAAGGATAAAATTGAAATCCTTATTTGGAAAGGAAGGCTGAGCAAGTATACTAGAGATGGAGGAGATAGGAATTTTAGTGGACGAAGGTACTTCAATGATCATAGAAAGGATCAGGATGATCAGGGGCGAAACACCCAACCTAGGGGGCCGGTGATAAACACAATCTTTGGAGGACTTTAGCCCTAAGGGCCAGTAATAAACACGATCTTTGGAGGACCAACTGCTGCTGGATTGTGTAAGAACTCAAGGAAAGCTTATACCATAGAAGTCATGCACATAGTGGGGAAGCTCCAAAAAGAGCCAGGACCGGAGTAGCAAAGGTGTTTGATGATTTTGACTTGAAAGAGGTCAAATTTCCTCACGATGATCCCCTAGTCATAACACCCATAACAGGGAATACTCCGGTGAAAAGAGTCCCTGTAGACAATGGAGCGTCGGTAGACATCTTACTCTATGATACCTTCATAAGGATGGGTTACAATAATTCTCAATTGACCCCGACTGATATGCTGATATATGGTTTTGCTAGAGTCGAGTGCCCCGTGGAAGGGATAATTAAGTTGCCTTTGATTACGGGTCAGGAACCAAGGCAAGCAACACAAATCTTGAACTTTGTGGTGGTAAAGGTTGGTTCAACTTATAATGCAATCATGGGAAGAACGGGAATACATGCTTTCAAGGCAGTCCCCTCTTTTTACCATTCAACAATGAAGTTTCCCACCCGGAACGGGATTGGGGAGGAGAGAGGAGATTAAAAGATGGCAAAGAGTTGTTATGTAGCCTCCCTGAAGGCTGATGGAGTTGGGGGGCAGGTTTTGCCTATTGAGGATATGGATATTCATGAGAATGACGAGAAAAGAGGAAAGCCATCAGAAGACCTGATTCCGATCCCTTTGGCTCCCGAGGATCCTGAGAAAGTTACTTTCATTGGAGCATCGCTGGAGGAGCCCCTTAGAGGGAAGTTGGTAAGATTTTTACAGGAAAATAGTGATATATTTGCATGGTCAGCAGCTGATATGCCCGGCATAGACCCGAAACTTATCACTCACAAACTGAAAGTAGATCCAAATCGAAAGACCGTGAAGCAAAAGAAAAGGAGTTTTGCCCCTGAGAGGCAGGAGGCAACCACGCAAGAAGTAGAGAAGCTCTTAGAGGCTAGTTTCATTGAAGAGATACAATTTCTAGAATGGTTAGCAAATCCTATAATGGTAAAGAAGGCTGATGGAAAGTGGAGAATGTGTGTGGATTTCACTGATCTGAATGATGCATTCCCAAAGGATTGCTTCCCATTGCCAATGTAGATACATTGATAGATGCGACCGCTGGTCATGAGATGCTGAGATTTATGGATAGATTCAGTGGATATAATCAGATCAAAATACATAAGGATGACATCCCAAAGGTATCATTCATCACCGACTTTGGTGTTTTTTGTTATCTTGTTATGGCATTTGGTCTCAAGAATGCACGGGCTACCTATCAAAGGTTGGTGAATAAAATTTTTAAAGATCTTATTGGGAAAAAAATGGAAGTATATGTAGATGACATGTTAGTTAAGAGTCTTATAAAGACTGACCACATAACCAATTTGAGGGAAGCCTTTGAGGTCCCGAGATACCACAAAATGATGTTAAATCCTGCAAAGTGTGCTTTTAGAGTGGGATCAGGAAAGTTCTTGGGATTGATGGTCTCCAAGAGGGGAATCGAGGCAAATCCTGATAAGATAAAGGCCATTTTGGACATGGAGCCTCCAAAGACTGTCAAAGATGTTCAAAAGCTCACAGGAAGGGTTGCTGCCTTAGGACGATTCATCTCCAAATCTGGAGACAAGTGCCTTCCATTTTTCAAATCCTCGAAGAAAATAAAAGACTTCATATGAACTGAGGAAAGTCAGGAAGTGTTTGAAGGATTGAAGAAATACATGGTCCAAGCCCCGTTGCTGGCCAAACTAGACGTGAATGAAACTTTGTACTTATATTTCAGAAAATGCCCTGAGCGATGTATTGATTAAGGAAGAATTTAATGTCCATAAACCCATATACTATGTCAGTAAGATTCTGCACGGAGCTGAGTTGAATTATTCGATTATTGAAAGGTTTGCTTTAGCCTTAGTGATGGCCTCAAGGAAGTTGCGTCCTTACTTCCAAGCTCTTAAAATTGAGGTGATAACGAATCAACCTTTGAGAAACATCATCCACAGTCCTAAAGCCAGTGGAAGGCTGATTAAATGGGCCATTGAGCTGGGAGAGTTTGACATAAAGTATAAGCCACATACGGCGATAAAAGCCCAGGCCTTGGCTGACTTCGTGGTTGAATGTACTATCCCCAACCAAGAAGTCGGGGGTGGGGAGATATTGAACCTCAAGAGGAAGGAAAAGAAGATAATAAAAGAGAACAGGATAACAAGGGAAATGAATTTTGGGTTCTCTATTTTGATGGAGCATCAAAAACAAACTCAAGTGGAGCATGGCTAGTTTTGAAAGGCCCTGATGGTTTCTTGATTAAATATGCTATAAAGTTAGACTTTTCAACCACAAATAATGAGGCTAAATATGAAGCTCTGATAGCTATCCTTGGCCTAGCAGGAACATTGAAAGTTAAGAACTTGAAAGTTTGTGGAGACTCGAAACTGGTGGTATCCCAGGTTAAGGGAGAGTTTGAAGCAAGGGATGAAACCATGGAAAAGTATGTGCGCCTAGTAAGGGCCGTAATGACTCAGTTCGATGAATTCCATGTTGAGCATATTCCAAGGGAAGAAAATGCTAAGGCTGATGCATTGTCCAAGTTCGCTTCTTCAGAAGTAGAAGAAAGCTCCGGGAGTGTATATTTTCAAGTTTTGAAAACACGCAACATAGATGTCAAGCTGGTTGCCCTCATGGGGCTTGGAGAGTCTTGGATAGATCCCATTAAGGCCCATCTACAAAATGGATGGCTTCCTAATGATGCCATAGAAGCAAGGAAGTTGTCTGTGAAAGCCTTAAGATATTCTCTGATTGATGGAATTCTTCACAAAAGATCTTTCGAAATTCCTTATTTAAGATGTCTCAGGCCAAATGAGGCTCAACTCGCTTTGGAGGAAGTACAAGAGGGTATATGTGGCCAACACCTGGGGGGCATATTCCTAGCCCACAAAATTACCCGATTAGGATTTTATTGGCCAGAAATGATGGCTGACGCCAAAGAATATGTGAAAAGATGTGATTATTGCCAGAAACATGCCCCTGTAGTAATGCATCCTCCCGAAATGCTCACTTCCATAAACTCCCCAATCCCATTTGTTATGTGGGGAATGGATATTCCCGGGCCTTTTCCAATGGTCACTGCTCAAAGGAAGTTCTTGATTGCAACGATTGATTACTTTACCAAGCGGATTGAAGCTAAGCCCCTGGCAAAGATTACGATAAAACAAGTCACGCATTTCCTATGGGATAATATTATATGCAGGTACGGGATTCCCCAAATCTTGGTGATTGACAACGGAACACAATTTAATAATGAAGAGTTCATGAAGTATTGTGAAGAAAACGAAATTGACTTGAGATTCACTTCTGTTGCTCATCCTCAAGCTAATGGGCAAGCAGAGGTTGTAAATCGGATCATTCTAGATGGGTTAAAGAAGAGGATTGCAAAGTCCAGAAGTAATTGGGTGGATGAGATACTGCAAATACTTTGGGCTTACAAAACTACATGTAGAATCACAACATGAGCAACACCCTTCATGTTAGCATATGGAGCAGAAGCAGTTGTGCCAGTAGAAATATCACATTTGTCCCCAAGGATTCAAGCATTCAAGATGAGGAAAATAAGGAGGCGTAAAGATTAGCCCTAGATTTAATAGATAAAGTACGAGATGCAGCGCATGCAAAGATTGTGGAATATCAGAAAAACCTCTTTTTACTACAACCTGGGGGTGAAAGAGAGATTTTTCAAGCAGGGAGATTTGGTCCTAAGGAAGGTAGAAGCTTTAGGAGTAAGGAAAAAAGGAAAGCTCGCCCCAAATTGGGAAGGTCCATACAAGGTTAAGAGCGTTCAAGGAAGAGGATCTTACAAACTGGAGACCATAGATGGAGAAGAAGTTCCTCAGACTTGGCATGCCCAAAACTTGAAGATTTACTACGTATAGTTCGAACTAATTAAGGTCATAACAGGGTTTAAAAGCACCATGAAGCTTTGCTTGCTTAGGGTTTTATATCTCAATTTTAGTAGGATTTACATTCTAGTTATCAGGGTAGAACCTATTTTATATAAGGTTTTGAAAAACTAGGATATATATTCTTAAGTTGAAATTGTTTCAAACTTTAAAAAGCCGAGTTATGATAACTCTTTGATTACTTAGCAAAATTCGTGCTTTGATGAACAGGGTGTTCTCTATAATGCCATGAGTAGCATTTTCAAGTCTGCAATATCCATCTATTTTTCAGTCTTGTTTCCATTATTCAATGCATGACTCTTAGAACTATATGGTTCAAGTTACTAATCAATTAAAAAGCAGTTAAAGCAAATATGACATGAATAAAACCCTGAAGGATAACAAAGTCAGAATTTCAAAAGTATTTTACAAAATGAAGGAAATACAAAAATAAAAGCTAAGGATTCGAATTGCAAGGCCCGGACTCCTCGGAGCCACTCTCTGAAGTCTCCTCAGATGTTTCCTAAGTTGGCCCCTCGGAGGTTTCCTCAGAAGTCTCCGCTGAAGTCTCCTCAGAACTATCCTCAAATGCCTTTTGAGGTGCTGCTCTTGGAGGCTCTTCCACTCTAGCCTTTTTCACACTAGGCTTGGCCTCTTCTTCGGAGGACGATTCCTCTTCTCTGGAGCTAAACTCAGGCTCTTTTCTTTTCTGACCCTGGCTTTCGACCGATGCTTTGGACGAAGAAGCTCTGCGATCAGGGAAAGGGATGGATCGTTCCTCTTCTCGAGTAAGTTTCACAACCCTATGACTCCCCTAGCCTTGAGATCTTAAGAGGGCAAGGGAAGGATTCTGCCTCGAGAATTTACGGGTATTCGGCCTGAATGGCCTCAACTGTAGCATCCCATCCTTCCTTGTAGCTCACAGGGTGAGTAAGGGCGTCATGCTCCTCCATCAAATCCTTAAACTCCTGAGTATCCATCCAGGCGTCGAACCTTTTTTCTTTTTCATCATTTAACACAAAGATTTTGGCCCGAGCAGTGTTTAAGTCAGAAGTTGTGGAGGCAAGCTGGGCCTTGAGGCTCTCGATCTGTTGATTGGCCTCCTTAAGCTTCTTAGTGATGTCATCATAAGCCACCTTCCAAGTCTTAGCTTGGTGAAGCGCCCCTTGGAAATGGACGTGTGGTGGAAATAAAAGGAAAGAAATGAAATAAAATAAGTTTCTTCTAAGAAAAGGAAAGTAAATAATATAGGTATGGAAAAAACAAGTTACCGTCTCCAAGGCCTGAGCACCAAACAACTCATTAGCCTCCAAATCCCGTTGAAGGTCAAAATCCTTGTAGTCTACCGGGGAAATAGACTGAAGCGACCATTCTTTAGCATGCTTCGTATTTCCAAAAATCATGTCTTTTCCCCGGATTCCCCATGCTTGTTGGAAGAAGGCCCCTGGATTTTGTTTTGTGCGTAGGGGTTGGCTGGGGCCTTCTTCATACCCTTCTCCTTCCAGGAGCAGAAATTCTGGGAAGCGATCCCCTAGGCGCGGATCTTTGAAGACATTCTCTGCCCTCTTCATTCTGGTGGTTTCTAATTCCTTAGGCTTAGTCGCCTCCACTATTTTTTCAGCGGCTATACAAAAAGAGAAGAAACAGTTGAATATACTAGAAAGAAAAAACTTTGAAATACATTGAAACTAGAATTTGAAACTTACTCTTCATGGAGACGGGAAAAAGGCCGCATTCCACTAGGACTGTCTCCCTAATAAGATACCAGGAATGGGAAGTCCCGTTGTCCTGAGTAAGAAGATTGAAGGCATTTTCCTCCTCTTCAGACAATATTATGTCGTTAGGGCTCCCATCAACAACCTGCACGAAGGATGAGCGAAAGAGCCCCAATCTCTGCCTTCCCAAAGCACATAAAGAAATTCCTTTTTCCATCCTAAATTGTTGTTGGGAATAGACTTCCTATTAATGATATGAGGCATGGTTGGGCGTTGATTTAAGGTAACCCACCCTAGATTTTTGTCAGAGCTATTTTTGAACTGAAAAATCTTCCTGAAAACCGTGACTGAGGGGGGCACATTGCGCTTGGCACATTGCGACAAGAAACAGAGGATTAGCCTCCAAGCATTGAGAGGAAGCTGACAGGGGTTAATACCAACATCCGCAAGAAGAACTGGGATGAAAGGGTGGAAAGGAAACCTGATTCCAGCCCTGAGTGTGTCCCTGAAGACACATGAAGCATCCTTCTTCCAATGGCAAGCCCTGTCAGTGGCGCCTACAAATAACAACTTATAGGGATTTTAAATCTTGAACATATTGGTCAATTTCTCCAGCTCCTTGGCATCATGGAATGTATTGATGTGATCAAATACGTCTAGATGAGCATTAGAAGGATACTCGTCCCCCCGAGTGTTAATCATATCGATCAAGGATGAATACCTTGATCAAATGGGGAACTCGCTTGACTTTCTGGCCACGTTCATTTTGTCCAAACGAGCTATTTTCTTGTCTTCCATCTAAAAAATGCAGAGAGAATGAATTCAAGCATGAATTTTTGCATATAAAGTGCAAAATTTATTCATATAAAGTGCTAATTTATATGAAGTGCAGAGTTTATGCATATAAAGTGCAGAACATCTATATGAAACATAAAATCAAAGCACAGATCTGGAAAAACAAAGGAAAATGCAGTGAATATACTTGGAAACTTGAAGATTCAAAGGTCTTTAACTGGAAACTGAGATGGATCACCGTAGAAAGCTTTGAATGCCCTAAAAAGACTTAGAGTTTTTTAGAAGAACGAGGAAATCAAGGAGCAAGAAATGAGAAGTGAGTAGAAAATGACTCAACTCACTCCCTTATATAGGCGAGTGGAAGAAGTTAGAGGGACTAAAAATCCCATGAAAGTTAAAGCCCAAAGCAAAAAGCCCAAGTTGTGGAACTTTCCAAAATGTTCTTGAAGATTCTTGAGAATTCTAAAAGAATTCTAAAAGAATATTGGAGGCCCAATCCAAATTGAATTAGGGAAACCAAGGCCCAATCCAGATTGGATTAGGAAAATAAAGGCCCAAATCGCAGGACCAATAAAATTTAAAAAGCCCAGCCCAATGAGGTTTGGAAGACAAACTGGAACGACCACAATCTAGGTCGAAGTCTAGGTTGTGACTCATGTTAGGTAATGAATTACACACGGGGGGGGGGGGGGGTGAATGTGTTTTTATGTTTTTCTACTTTACTTAAGTGTTTATTGTTGTAAATAAAGTAAATCAAATCTTGTAGTGAAATATGTTAAGAATGAAATTAAACAATAACAGTAAAGAACACAGATATTTCAAAACTCACTTAATTTTGTATTAAAATTAAGAATATTTTGCTACAAAATTTCTAGGCTCTTTGTTGATAAAGAGCTTAGCTTCTTCCTTGAGAGAATAAAAGATTTTTCTGATCTAAATTGTTACTTCTAACAAAGGACCGGCATTAACTATATATGATAGTTAATTATTGGTTTGCACAGTGTATAATAAGAGATGCTATTGACTTTAATAAACCGTCACTAGTCATTCCTTTTAAGGAAAAGTATATCTTCCATTTCTGGCTTAGCATATCTTTGCATACTGTGTTAATTTTGATCTTTCTGTGTCAGTTAATCTTCACCCTTGATCTTGCACACTCTTTAAAATGCTTTTAGAGAATTGTCAATCCAACTGGTTGGATTGTTTGTTGATTGTTAATCTTGGATATTGAACTGGTCTGCACTTTATACTTTGAGTTTTATCTCGAGATCTCCAGTTTGGTATATAGAGAACTTGATATCTCGATAAGTATATTGGATTATCGATATCTATCATTACTCTATAGTTGATTTGACTTGTAGAGGTCTCTGAATTCTCTATAAGAGAATTTGTCTTGTCGAGATCTCTCCACTTCATGTCTTCACTTTGGGTTATAGATATCTCTGAGTTCTCTAGTGACTAATTGACTTGTCGATAACTCAGAGTTCTCTAGTGATATTTGACTTGTCGATATCTCAGAGTTCTCTAGTGATAATTGACTTATCGATATCTTATAGTTCTCTAATGATATTGACTTGTCGATAACTCGGAGTTCTCTAGTGATATTTGACTCGTCGACAACTCTGAGTTCTCTAGTGAAGAAATGACTTGTTGATATCTCCAATCTTTATGTCTTCAATTTGGCTTGTCGATATCTCTGAGTTCTCTAGTAGCTTTTACAAGTTCTCTATAAGTTATTCTGGAGTTCTCGAATGACTTCTCTATAACACTAAATCTGTGACTTGTAGAGATCCTGACTTAGAATATTTTTCTCAAAACAGATTTCTTCAACTCCAAGCTTCTTCATAATTCTTCTGAGGCATGATCTTCTTGATCTTCTTCCAGATAGAATTCTTAGGCTTGATACTGTTTAAATAAAAAAAACTCCAGTCTACTCTTTGACATTTTTACAGACTTCAAATGTTACAATACAAAATGCAAACTAAGATTACAATACAACTTACTTAGGGTTGTCAATTTGACTTAGTCTTGTTATTGTACATGCATGTCTTGCACAACAATCTCCCCCAATTTATGAGAAGATTGCTTAACACAAATTCATGTCTGTTAAAAAGAGTAAACCCAAGTTATAATGGAAAATAAGACTAATATAAAAATTTACACAATTACAGCAATTATACATTATATGATTTCTTGAGTTTGAATAATTACAAGCATCAAACAAAGACTGAAACTTTTGATTCTTCTCTAATGAGGTCCTTTAGATACACAAGAATCTCATGTTCCTCTTTAATTGGAGTCCTGTTAGAGCTTCTATCAATTTGGGTCTGTCTTGCTTTGGATAACCATCTAACATTTTAATTCTGAATTTTGAAAATGAGCCAGCTTTTACATTTAGAAATCTTCCATCTTTGGAGATTCTATTCATCCCTTTTACTTTGAGTTCTTCTGATCTTTTGATATACATTTCAATCTCCTTATCATACTTCCTCTTTTTCTCCTCATATTCTGCTTTACTCCTTGCTCTTCTTTCCTCTCTTGCAATCAACCACTCAGCTAGAACTGATCTCCATGCTCTTGTTGTAGTATCTTTATCTTTTAGCAAACTTATCACTCTCTTGATTTTTGTGGGGGAGAGAGAGTCCATTAAAGTGCAACCAAAGAATGTGAAGGATCCATCTTCATAGTAGATTATAACTTCCCTTAGAGATACAACCCGGACTCTAACTTCTCTATTTGGTTTGAGGTAATTGGTGTTTTTAGGAAGGTGTTTGCAGTTTGTTTGTATAGAAATTTTGGCTTAGAGGTTAGAGGTAGTTTGATGATTGAGGTTGTTGGCATTGAAGGTTGAGCTAGATTTGTTTGGATTTTTAGGGTTTGTTGTGGTTCTGAGCTATCGTGTCTTTATTTGCTACTCCTTTCTCCTCTCCTTTTACTTTCACCATCCTTCATCTCATCCTCCTTCTTCTCTCCTTGACTCTTGTCCTTGCTGCCAGTTGCTTTAGAAGCTCGACTTGGATTTGAGCCGGAAGGCTTTTGTTTGTCATCCTTCTTCTTATCATCATCTTTGTCTTTTCTTAAATTATATTAAGTATTTGGCATCATGGTGTCAGGATTTATAATATATCTATCCAAGATCTTTATCATCTCCACATTCTCATGCTTCTTATTCCCTTTGTGCTTTAGATCAGACTGTAGAGTCATGATCAGCCTCATATTTAATTTGACACAGTGTTGTAGGAACAAGAAAATGATTGGCTTGTTTGGTTGATGGGCATACATAAACTACTTCTTTATTTGGATATAGATAGGCCTCTGGAAAAGCTGGTATCTGTGCCTTTTTGATTTCTTGGAGAAGTTAAGTGTCTTCTGGAATAACTGGATTCACGTTATCAATCATTACATCCCGTTGAGATGCTCTTAAAGATTGAAAATTTGTAAGAGTCACCTGAAGACACCTGTCCACACCACCATCATTGATGTTCATGACAATCCTTTTCTCCAAAAAGTTATCAATTTT
This sequence comes from Apium graveolens, assembly GCF_009905375.1. NCBI lineage: Eukaryota > Viridiplantae > Streptophyta > Magnoliopsida > Apiales > Apiaceae > Apium > Apium graveolens. The sequence goes on along the minus strand of NC_133650.1, from coordinate 77,349,607 downwards.
CACCACCACTGCCCTTATGAAGTTGATGTTCTTGGCCAAAGCTTTCTTGCAGGTCACATAGTTGTTTTGAAGAGACACTCTTAGTGTTGCAAGTAGGTCACTAAATTCCTGATCTTGATTGGGTCCTTCTGCAGCCTTTAAAAGTCTTTATTTTCCAACATCAACTTGAGAAGAGCTTTGACCATCCTAAATAGGCTCTTTAGATTTTTCCTTAGCATCCCTAGATTGTTGAATCCTATCCTCAATCTCCCCCTTAGTCTTGGTGAAAGGCATGAATAGGGGAGTTGGAATTTTTGGCCTTATTTGTTCAGGAAGTGATGGCAGTGGTATGTTGAGCTTCCCCATGATGGCTCCCAAAGCAACAGAATTTTGCATTTGGAGATGCTTGTGAGAGTCCACCAGAGTCTGGATATCTGATTGCTGACTTTTGACTAGAGAAGTCAAGGCTTGAACTTGAGCATTGAGAGAGATATTTGAGGTTTGCAAGCCTGAGACTTGTTGTTGAAGAGATTGGATTTGAATATTTGTAGAGGTTTAGCTGGTAGATATTGAGGAGCCAAAAGTTGCTTCCAGAGCTTGTTTGATGCCATCCATAAGTAATGTAGAAGGCTCATATCCGGTCTGCTGAAGCTGGTCTAACTTGACCTTTTAGTCATTTGCTTGGTGATTTGTTGTTGGACCACTTCATGAAGAGCATTGAAGGACTGTTTCGGACTCTTGACTTCCTTTTCCATAGTGGTCAAATCTAATCTTTTCATTTGGTTAGCAAAGTGTTGAAACTTTGAGGTGATCTTGACCAGAAAGGGTATAATTTTATCCATCTTCTCATTTACCAGCTTTCTGATCCTGTCTTCATGACCAGTCAGTTTTACTTCTAGATCTTTAACAAAAAGGTGAAAGTCTTTAAGTTGAGCTTTGTAAACTTCTGTAACTGCATCATAAACATCTTGTGGAGTCAAGGCCTTGGCATTGCTTCCTAGAATAGTGACATATTCTTCCCTAAACCTAGCCAGGACTTGATCAATTTCCAACATAAAATCCTCAAATAGCCATGCATCTACATTTCCATCTTGTTCTGCATCATTCACAATTTTCTCCTTTTGTTTTTCAACTTCTTCATTGTATGTTAGCATGCTGGGTTGATAATTCTGATTGCTCATATCTGAAGTAAGTAAATACTGTGAAATATTTTCTAATCCATAAATCTGCTCAATAAGAAGTTCATCCACAGATGTAGGTTAGGAGTCAGATGCTTGCAACCATTGAGAGAGAAGATGTGGTTGTTGAGGTGGTGAGGTTGATGGTTTTGTTGTTGAGTCAGAACCACCTATGATATAAGCCACAGTTTTACTCACAGATTGATCTGTGGTTATGACAAGTTGTTGTTCCACACTAGTTATGGGAACCTCCAATTGAATTGGAGGGGATTTGACCGGGTTACTGTCATGTGCACCAGTCTCAAACCCTTGTGCCTCTTGCAAAGCACTGTCACACGAATGTGATAAATTTGCCTCTCCCACAGCAGGGTCATTGGCAATTGTACTCCTAGATACAACTGCTAATGTAATTTCTGCTAGGGTTTTGAGGGGAGTTTTTCCTACATGAGGAACCTTTAATTGAATTGGAGAGGATTTAGATAGCTCCCCCTCAGGAGTACTACCCTCAAACCTAATAACCTGTGAAGGATGATTTTCACATGAAGGTGCATTTGTGAGATTCATAGGGTCTTCAGTGAAAACTAATGAATCCTCTATATTTGTGTTGGTGTCATCAAGGTCTACCCCAGCATGTAGCCTGTCACCAACTAAATGTGGTTTCTGGGTGGTGAGCAAGGTTTCTTGAACCAAGTCACTTGATTGAGCTTGCACTTGAGGAATGGAATCAAGTGCTTTATGTGAAGAAATAATTTGTGAGATTAAGATTTGTTGTTCAGAAGTGAGTGTTGGCAGCTCCCCATGAGTGGATGAGGGAGCTTCAATAGATGTGCTCCCACTGTGTGTGCCATCCTTATTTCTTCAACCATAAACTTGAATTTGATCAAGTATTGGTTGTGCAGACTCTTTACAAGGTGCATTGGGGAGAATGCTCTTTTCAATAGATATACCCTGTTGAGAGGATGAATCTAGAGTCTATTTTGTCCCCATTTTTACAACTGCATCCTTTTGGGAGGATGCAGAGGTGGTTTGAGTGGTTAGCTCAGATTTCTTACTCTTCTTTGTTTTATTGACCAATTGTGACTCAGCTTCTATTTATTCCTCACCACTCTCATTCATAACAGTTAAAGGTACCTCCTTTATCTTCTTTTTACTCACCTCATCCTTTTGAGAAGATGAGGTGGTTGGTTTCCTAGTCGCTACTTGGTTTGAAGAAGTGGTCTCAGTTTGGGAAGGTCCCTGTGTGTGGTGCCCTCCAAACCCGGGTTAGAAATTTGGGGTCCACACACACCACCTTATTAATAACCTGCTTATAACAATGATAAAGATAATAATAATATGCAGTGACCCTACTTACCAACTACCACGGACCGCAACAGGTTAAAGTATGCACACAAGCCAAACACACCTACTTATATTACAAACGTTCAAATCCCAATTATTCCAAACTCAGAACTGAGTATTGTTAGATATATTTGATAATGTCATGGCTAATATGTTTTATGTTTAGATTTCAGATCTTATTTGAACAGAACAAATCAGTACTTAACTGAACAGTACTTATACTGGACGTCAGAACTTAAGGGATATCAGTACTTATGTTATCAGGAGATAGATATCGGAACTTAAGTGCTGAAGGACGATCAGATAAGGACAGTAGCTGATTGAAGTTAAGAAGATCAAGATAAACATAAGAAGAGATATGCATGAAGAAGGAATTCTGTGAAGAATGGAATACTTGGAATAGAAGATATCTGATTGATATATATTAGGAAGCAGAATTATATTCCATATCAATTAGCGATTATCTTGTAACTGTATAGTATATAAACACAGACATAGGGTTTACACTATAAGTGTTATCATTATCGAGAATATTATTTATTGTAACCCTAGCAGCTCTCGTGATATTTTGTTCATCACTGAGAGATAACAGTTCCAGATTGTAACAGAGTTTATTGTTTCAATAAAGTTTGTTTTCTGTTACATAAGTTCTTGAAGTTTGATTTGATTGTAATAAACACTGTATTCACCCCCTCTACAGTGAAAGTGTGACCTAACAAGTGGTATCAGAGCCTTCTGTTAACACACATACAGTTAAAGATCCAAACACAATCATGTCTGACACAGAAACTCCAACTAAGCCTACCAAAACTGAGGAATCATCAAAGACATCAACTCAGAGTCGATATGAGACTATCAGAGTTCCCATATTGAGACCATCTGAATATCCCATATGGAAGGTAAGGATGACCATGTTTCTGGAAGCAACAGATCCAGAATACCTTGATAGAATCAAGGAAGGGCCTCACAAACCTACCAAGCTCGCTGTTGTAGTTGCAGGTGAAGCAGCAAAGACCGTACCAAAGGAAAAGAGTGATTACACTGCTGAAGATATAGCATCTATTGCTAAGGATGCCAAGGTACGACACTTATTGCATAGTGCCATTGATAATGTAATGTCAAACAGGGTAATCAACTGCAAGACTGCTAAGGAGATATGGGATGCACTGGAGACAAGGTGTCAAGGAACTGAAACAGTTAAGAAGAACAGGAAGACAATACTCACTCAAGAGTATGAACACTTTGACTCTAGGACTAATGAGTCATTGACTGATGTATATGATAGATTTGTCAAACTCTTGAATGACTTGTCATTAGTAAATAAGAAGTATGATCTTGAAGATACAAACCTTAAATTCCTGTTAGCTCTTCCTGAATGTTGGGATTTGAAGGCAACAACAATAAGAGACAACTACAATCTTGATGAAACAACTCTTGATGAAATCTATGGAATGCTCAAGACTCATGAACTTGAGATGGAACAAAGAAGCAAGAGGAAAGGAGGAAAGTCAAGGACAGTTGCTCTCAAGGCTGAAGAGGAATCCCCCAAACCACCTTCCTCAAAGAAAGACAAGGGTAAAGCTCTTATCATAAAGTCTGATACTGAGTCATCAAGTTCTGAGAGTGATGATGACTCAGATTCTGAAAGCTTGCCTGAAACTGATGCTGATGAGGAGATGATGAAGCTGTGTGCTCTTATGGTGAAAGGAATCACAAAGATTGCATACAGGAAGTTCAGGAAGGGAAAGAAGTTTTCCAGGAAAGGCATAAGTTCTGATAAGAAGAATTTCAGAAGATCTGAAGGAAGAGGAGGAAAGTCTGACAGAGGAGATTATGCTAATGTTAAATGTTATAATTGTGGTGAGAAAGGCCACATATCTCCTGATTGCAAGAAGACCAAGAGTGACAAAGGCAAAGCTCTTGTCACAAAGCAGAAAAGCTGGACAGACACCTCAGACTCTGAAAGTGAGGAGAACTATGCATTGATGGCAAATGCTGATAAATCAAGTTCTGAGAGCAGTTCTGAAGCTGCTGAAACAAAGGTACCTCAGACTACTTATGCTTTTCATACTGATGATATTAATGAGTTGAGAAGATATCTTAAAACCATGTTTGTTAGTTATAGAGATCAAACTTTAACATGTGAAAGATTAACTTCTGAAAATCTTGCTTTTAGGAAAAGAAATGATTTCTTAGAAAAAGAGTTAGTCATGTTCCATCAAACTCAGAAGGATAGAGATGATGCTTTTTATGTTAGGGATGAAGTGCTAAAAATGAATGAATCTCTAAAAACTGAGTTAGAAAAGGAGAGAGAGATTATAAGAACTTGGACTAACTCTGGCAAAACAACTCAAAATTTGCTAAGCAGTGGAAACTGGAAAGAGGGCTTAGGTTATGGAGAAAATAAAAATGAAAAAGGAACTGTAGAAATTAAGCCTGTTGATAAGCAAAAGCCGAAGTTAAAACCTGTTAAGTTTGTAACTGAAAAATCTGAAAATGAGAAATCAGAAGTTAAAAAGGAATTAGCTTCTGACAAACTAAAACAGGAAAAGACAGCTGAAGTTAACATAGGCTTAATGACAAAGAAGCAGCTTAAGCATAAGCTGAAAGATGTTAAGAATGCAAACAAGGTAAAATCACCTAGGAAAAACAGGAATGGAAAGGAAGGTGTGAATAAAAGCAATAACTATAAATCTGTTCCTGATGCTCCTAGGAAAGCATGTCATAACTGTGGAAGTTCTAACCATCTGGCTTCTTTTTGCAGGAAAAATAAGAATATTAACTCCTTATCTTCAAAATCAGGAGTTAAGAGTCAGTCTGTTAGATACAAACCACAAAATCCTTGTTTTCATTGTGGTAGTTTATGGCATTCCATTTATACTTGTAAGGAATATCATAGTTTGTACTATGATTATTATCAAATAAAACCTTCTTTAAAGAAAGTTTCTGTTGTTCCTTCTAGTGTAAGTTCTGATTCAAAGTCTGGTAGTATAAGTTCTGATGAGAAAACTGTTAACATAAAATCTGATGCTAAATCCGCTGCAAATGTTAACAAACCTAAAAAGGCCAAAGGATCCAAGCAAGTCTGGGTCCTTAAAACTAATAATTAGTGGTCTTTTTGATTGCAGGGCAACAGGAAAAATATTTTAGTTCTGGACAGTGGATGTTCAGGACATATGACTGGAAATAAGGCCCTGCTATCAGACTTTGTGGAGAAAGCTGGCCCAAGTGTTTCTTATGGAGATGGCAACATTGGAAAAACTTTGGGATATGGCAATATCAATCTTGGGAATGTCATCATTAAAGATGTAGCTCTGGTCTCAGGACTTAAACACAACTTACTGAGTATAAGTCAAATCTGTGACAGAGGTTATCATGTTGATTTCTTTGCAGAACATTGTGAAATAGTTAGTAAATCTAAAGAAAAAATTGTTCTGAAGGGATTCAGGCGTGGTAACATTTATGAAGCTAAGCTTTCAACAAGTTCTGATGGTTCTGCAATCTGTTTAGTAAGTAGAGCCTCAACTGAAGAAAGCTGGAATTGGCACAAGAAACTCTCTCATTTAAACTTCAACAAGATAAATGAACTGATCAAGAAAGATCTTGTGAGAGGACTGCCAAAATCAGTGTTTGTTCCTGATGGTCTTTGTGACTCATGTCAGAAGGCTAAACAAAGAAAATCTTCGTTCAAGAGCAAGACTGAATCATCAATTCTTGAGCCTTATTATCTGCTTCATGTTGATCTATTTGGTCCAGTGAATGTCATGTCTATTGCAAAGAAGAAATATGCGTTGGTCATAGTAGATGAGTTCACCAGATACACATGGGTGTATTTCTTGCACACAAAAAGTGAAACTGCATCTATCCTGATTGATCATGTCAAACATCTGGATAAATTGATCAAAGATACTGTGAAAATTTTGAGGAGTGATAATGGCACTGAATTCAAGAATCTGATAATGGAAGAGTTCTGCAAAAATCATGGAATAAAGCAGGAATTTTCTGCTCCTGGAACTCCACAGCAAAATAGAGTTGTTGAAAGGAAGAATAGAACTCTCATTGAAGCTGCACGAACAATGCTTGAAGAAGCAAAGCTTCCAACCTATTTCTGGGCTGAAGCTGTGCAGACTGCTTGTTTTACTCAAAATGCAACACTCATTAACAAGCATGGAAAAACACCATATGAGATGGTGAAGAACAAGAAGCCAAATCTCAAATACTTTCATGTATTTGGATGTAAGTGTTTTGTTCTCAAGACTCATCCTGAACAGCTATCCAAGTTTGATCTAAAAGCTGATGAGGGAATCTTTGTTGGATATCCACTTTCTACAAAAGCCTTCAGAGTCTATAATTTGAGAACAAAAGTGGTCATGGAATCTATCAATGTCTCTTTTGATGACAAGAAGATCACTGGACTTGAAGACTGCATTGATCATGATCAGCTGAGATTTGAAAATGAAGATTCATATTCTGATACCTCAAGTCCTGACAGTCTAAGTCCTGATACTGTAAATTCTGATGGATTAAACTCTGATGTTATTGAAACTGTGGTGACTACGTCAAAGGAAGATGCACCAATGCAGGGGGAGCATACTCAAGATATTATCACATCTCAAGAAGCATCAGAACATACATCTGGCTCTTCAAATTCTGATTCGTCAAGTTCTGATAAGCCAAGTACTGAAAATCTAAATACTGAAGGATCCAACTCAGAGAGCATAGTTTCAGGGGGAGCATCAGAAAATGAAACCGAAGACAGCATGAATCATGGGGGAGCATCCAGTTCTAGAGAAAATCTTCCATCTGCAAGGAAGTGGACAAAATCACATACACCTGATTTGATAATTGGAAATCCTGAGGCAGGTGTCAGAACTAGAACAGGTACTTCGAATGAATGTCTTTACAATTCTTTTCTCTCTCAGTCTGAGCCAAAGAAAGTGGAAGAAGCTCTTCAAGATGCTGATTGGGTGCAAGCAATGCAGGAAGAGTTGAATGAATTTGAAAGAAACAAAGTCTGGACCTTAGTGCCAAGACCTAAGAATAGATCGGTTGTTGGTACAAAGTGGGTATTCAGAAACAAAACTGACAGTGATGGCATAATTGTAAGGAACAAGGCAAGGCTGGTTGCAAAAGGATATTCTCAACAGGAGGGAATTGACTATGATGAAACATTTGCTCCAGTTGCTAGGTTAGAAGCCATAAGGATATTCATGGCTTATGCTGCTCACAAAAAGTTTACTGTCTTTCAAATGGATGTGAAAAGTACTTTTCTCAATGGAGAATTGGAAGAGGAAGTATATGTTGAACAACCTCCAGGCTTTGTAGATTCCAAACATCCAGATTATGTCTACAGGCTTGATAAAGCACTTTATGGACTTAAGCAAGCTCCTAGAGCATGGTATGAGACTTTAGCTCAGTTTCTTCTGGAAAGTGGATTCAACAGAGGAACTATTGACAAAACACTGTTCTATCTCAACCATGGAAAGGATTTACTTTTGATCCAGATTTATGTTGATGATATTATTTTTGGGTCTCAAAATGACAAACTTTGCAAAAAGTTTGCCAACCTAATGCAGTCAAGATATCAGATGAGTATGATGGGAGAACTTAGTTATTTTCTGGGCCTTCAAGTCAAGCAGAGTGAAGAAGGAACTTTTATTTGTCAATCTAAGTACACCAGAAACTTGCTGAAGAAATTTGGAATGCAAGACTGTTCAAGTGCATCCACTCCCATGGCCACTGCAACAAAACTGGATAAGGATACTGGTAATTCAGTAGATATTACTGATTACAGAGGTATGATTGGCTCACTTCTCTATCTAACTGCTAGTAGACCAGATATCATGTTTGCTACCTGTCTTTGTGCAAGATTTCAAGCAGATCCAAGAGAACCTCACTTAACAGCTGTAAAAAGAATCTTTAAGTATCTTAAAGGAACAGCTGATCTAGGATTATGGTATCCTAGAGAATCAGATTTTAAATTAATAGGTTACTCAGATGCAGATTTTGCAGGTTGCAAAATTGACAGGAAAAGCACAAGTGGTAGCTGCCAATTTCTTGGAGGCAGGTTGGTTTCTTGGTATAGCAAGAAACAAAAGTCAATTTCCACATCAACTGCAGAAGCAGAGTATATTGCTGCAGGAAGCTGCTGTGCACAGATTCTCTGGATGAAGAATCAGTTACTGGATTATGGGTTAACATATTTCAAAATCCCTATTTACTGTGATAATCAAAGTGCTATTGCTATGACAGGTAATCCAGTTCAACACTCTATGACAAAGCACATCAGCATCAGGTACCATTTCATCAGGGAACATGTGGATGAAGGTACAGTGGAATTGCATTTTGTTCCCACAGATCAACAAGTAGCAGATATCTTCACAAAACCACTGTGTGAAGCTACCTTTACAAAATTGGTAAATGAACTTGGAATGATTTCAGGTTCTTTCTCTAAATCTGCTTAAACTTGTTCTATGTTATCAGACTTTATGATCAGTATTTACAGAATTAATCTCTTTGTATATTCTGTGCATTAATTGATAAATGTCTTTAAGTACTGACTGTTGTCTGATATATGTTTCTAAACTCTGATAAGTGATATGTCTGTTTCAGTAACTATTCAATCCTATGAGGATAACTGTGCTAGATACTGCTCTAGTAATCTTCAATAAACAAATGATTCCATGGAAGAAGTAATTATTTCAGTGGAAATCTTATGACACTAGCAAATTCTGATAACTGAGCTTAGTTAAGTTTACTTTGTATATCTTATTACTAAGTCACAAATTAGAATAATGCTACTCATCTGTTAAGTTCTGATACTAGTAAAACTGCTGAATGTACTAAGTGCTGATAGACCTCTCTTATTAAAAAAAAAATAATAAAAAAAAAAATCAAAGAATAAAATCAGGTACTCCTTTGAGATCTAGAGTAAAAATGTGAAAGGGACGACCCAAGTGCATTGCTGGTATTAAGTAAATATGCATTAGAAAAACAAAATATTTTCTTGGTGACTTTTCACACTCTATGATTACTGGAGAAATACTCTGATAATAGCATAAATTCTGATAAGCAGTCGTGACTCACTTACACTGAGAAGCCACTGTAAAAGAGAATTTTAAAGATGCATAAAATTAGCACAAAAACAGTTGAGGTGGACTCATGCATGAACTCATTTATCAGTAGGTTTCAGGATAATGACAGCTCTTTAGCAAAATTTTAATTATGACTTATTTCTAAGATGTACTGAAGTAGATCAGACTTTACTCTTTGTCTGTTATTTAGCTTAATGCACACACTAATCACTCCATCTGAATGATGAAAATTTCTGTGGTGGTCTATGTTATTTTAGATAAACAGTCATTGTGTCATTTTTGCACAAATTCTGAGGACAAGTTCTAGTTACACGTTCTGATGATTAAGTTCTGACGTTCATAACTAAGAACTTGTATGAGTATTTACTAAGATGAGCATTCCTTTTTCGAGTTAAGAAATTATGTTCTGATGACTGTTAAGTTCTGGTATAGGTCTAAGTTCTGATTTCTCAGTCTAATCCTTTACTTGGCTTATCTTTGAATGAAATTTAATAACAGTCTCAGTTTGTACTCGCATATGTTGAAGTGGAAGATTAATAGTCACTATGATTAGGATTAATGGTTTTGTACTTGAACAGTCCACTGTTTCTTGTGTCTTGTGCGGTCTAGACCATGATTCCTCTTTCCAATGACTGTTATTCTTTTTCAAAGTCTAGGGAGACGAGGTAGAATTAATTCTACCTGTCAGCATTAAATATCTTTGCGTCTCTTGGCATTCTCTTGCCTATATACACAGCCACTTCACATTAGTCTTCTCATCACACTTGTCTCACAAATTCAGTCTTGTTTTTCATTTACTATCACAAATGGCTGAATTTGGATGGTTCTACAATTACGGTGATGAGACTGTGCATGTCTTTTTGAATGGAATTCCAACTCCCTACCCTATCACCAACATCCCTCACAATCTCTGGATTCAATTTCCAGAGGTTATCAAACGTGATCTGGTGGCCATTCGAAGAGACCTTCACCTTCGTCATATCCGTCAGCAAGAGCGAATCATACGACTCGCCATCTTGTTTGTCGAAGATAGGAAGAGGAAGATGACTTAATCTCGTCTTCTTCCTATTCTTCTTCATCCTCAGCTTTGTCAGGCTTCTTAGCTAGGACTAAAGCTGTTGACGTTAGGATTAGAAGCTTAGGGAAAATCTTGTATTGATGTAATTTCTATTTCATATATGTATTGACTTGATATATTAATGAAAACTGTTTTTACTTCAAGATTTTGTCTCTGAGTTATTTTATCTTGTGTTGTTAAATCCTGCTTGATATTCTGATGACCATTTAAATTTTGTCTTTATTTAAGTTCTGATTCTTTGTCAGCACTTATTCATCGAAATTATCTCGGTCATTTTTAACATGATTCATTTTCAGAATATTAATGTTGCAGTGAAAAATAATTCAATCAGTGCTAACGGTTTCAATTTTGAATTAAAACTGTGTCTCTTGATAACTGAAATGGTTTTTCCTTGAAACAAGGCAACTGGGTAAGTAATCATTCCTGTTTTCTCGAGCCCAGTAACTATCCGTTATTACTGCATGTCTGACAGGTGTCCAACGATAACATTTTTTTTCAGAGTATAAGAACAACAGAGAGAAGATTTCTTTAATCTTTTATTTTCTTTATACTTTATCTCTCTTCTTACTTTTACTCTCTTTCTCATTCTTTCTCATGTTGGTTTTTCATACAGACATTATCTCAAACACCTAACAGGCATACTTGAATTTCAATATTTTTTCACATGGCACCAAAGGATTTAATCATTGATGGAGCAAAGTTTGTTCCAAACAACTATGCTGCAATTCTTGATCATGCTGAAGCTCCATCTGAATTGCATTTTGTGCAAGATCTTCTTGCACATAGTGAGGTTGGGTACGCCTTAACTCAGCCTGAATTATTTTCAAGTCAACAAGTTCTGCGGTTCTGGAGGACTGGAGTTTTTGATGATGGTGGTAAACGAGGAACTCCCAGTATTATCTTCCAAGTGGGTGATTCATCCTATGTAGTCACTCCTGGTACAGTACGAAGAACATTACATCTTCCAGAAGATTGTACCTTCTCTATACCAGAGGAATCAGAACTTCGGGGGTTAATGACTGATTTGGGATATGAAAAGAGTCTGACGAAACTTGGACAGTTGAAACGGGCTAATATCAGAAGAGAATGGAGTTTCTTCTTCGATTGCATCACCAAGGCTTTTGGCAACAAGTGTTCAAATTTTGATGCCATCCCAATTCTGAGTCAGCACATCGGGTATGCTATTATCCATCAAACTCATTTTGATTTTGCAACTGGAATAATTGGTTTTATTGGGGATAGGATGACAGAGGATCGAGATGTTGTTTATTTTGCTAGATTCTGTCAACTTATTTATACGTATTGTACTGCTGAACCCCAGTTAGTCAGCACTCAAACCCCACCTTTTAAGGTTGCAAAAAGGTACTTTAACGACCTGATAAATACTGACACAAAGAAATCACTGGTGAGACAATTACAGATTCCTCAGTCTGTGAAACAGATTCTGGTAAATGCTGATCCTGCTACTTACAAATCTGTTTACTCAAATGTTCAACCAACTCACCATAACCAAAATCCATCAACCTCAGTACCTACCTCTCATTCTACTCAACCTACCCTCAGAACTTATCTCAAATCCCATCTCTCCACTTCACAGACTGCTCAACCTTCTTCTTCAGCACCTTCTGTGAAGCCTACATCCTCTAAACCAAAGAGAAAAAAGACTGTTCCTCAAACATCTCAGAAGAGGAGGAGGATCACCTTGAGAGATGACTCAGATTCTGAGGAACCGATTCCTTCTTCAGAACCTGTGGTAAATGAAGCTGAGAAGGCAACTTCTCAGAAGGATTCTGCAATTGGGGGTTCTAGGCTTCTCAAGAGGCTTAGACGTATGACGGTTCCTGAAACTCCCAAGGAAGTACAAGAAACAGAGGGCACAAAGGCCAGTTTCAGATGATGAGGAGGAAGCAGCTAAGGAAGGGGATCAGGAATCTCTGATCTCACAAGACAAGGAATTTGCTCCAGTCACTTCTTCTCCATCAACTCCATCTCAGGAACCTGTATCTGACAAGGCTAATTCCCCTTCTATGTCTCTTGTTGATCCAGGCACAAGTGCTGAAATTGATATTCAGAACCTGGTTGTGCCTGAAATACTTTTCTTAAAAGCTCCAACAGCAAATAATCCTTCCACAACACCTGTTACTGATGCTGTTCAAACTCCTAAGTTATCACTAACACCTTCTCTGCATCAAGATGCTGATGATCAGATTTTAGGTGAGCATCAGGATATGGCTGTTGATCAGAACTTAGTATCAGATCAGCAATTAGAGGATGTTGAAGCCTCCATTGCTACTCACACAGTTGTCTTATCAGAAGATACTGATTCTTTAAGTTCTGATGCTGCAAATGTTGGAGATACTGGTGAGGCTGCTACAACTGTAGATGCTGATGAAGCAGGTCCTTCAGGACATACTCCTCCACTGACTCTTCCTAAGTCTGAACTGGTAAAGGAGTTTGTTATCAGGGATGCACCAGTACCTTGGAGTGAAACTCCTGCAGGTCAGGAGTGGACTAAGGAATGGAACTCAGTTTCATGTGTTCCAAATGCTTTACATCTTGCTGAGCACTTGACTAAAGCTGATGAAATGTTACAGTCTGATGATTTTAAAACCCAGCTTAGAGTCACTGCATTGAGTACTAAACATCTACAAGGTCTTCATTCCAACACTCATGCAGAGCTACATAAGATTCAGGAGAACTTTATCAAACAGGAACAAGTTTGGAAAATTGATAAGAAAAAGTTCTTCCAACCTACCATTGACAGGGTTGCTTATATTGAGAAAACTCAAGAGAAGCAACAAGCTCAGATTGATCAAATTCTGACAAATCAAGCTTCTCAGCAATCGCAACTTACTGAAATCCAGACCTCAGTGGAACTACTTATCTCTCTTTTATTACCTGCTGATGCCAAAAAGGGGGAGAAGGTAATTAAGTCCAAATGCAAAACCAACAAGTCACTGCAAGGAAAGGATGATGGAAAAGATGACCAAGGAAACTCTGGAATGGGTAGTGGTCATAGTCAAGGTAGAAGGTTTACATCAAGACAAGCTAGTCACAGAACAAGTTCTGATACTGGGAAAAGAATAAGTTCTGCTGCTGGTAAAAGGATAAGTTCTGATGAACTTCTAGATCTTGATGAGGAAATGTCAAGACAGTTATTTCTTCAAGAAAATCCAGGGATGGACTTGGAAAGTTTAAAGGAAGAAGAAGCCAGACTTAAATCAGAGAAAGTCACATCTAAATCTGAAGCTTCTGGTAAAAAGTTACTTCTAAAACCTAAAGGCATTGTGATCAAAGAAAGGATACATACTGAAGAAACTTTGGCTAGATCACAACCACAGATAGATCCAAGATCCAAGGGTAAAGAAAAGGTTGGTGAACCTATCAAGCCTTATGTACCTCCTGAGGAAGAAGAAATTACTGATGGAAAAGATGATCTTGCTCTGACTTCAAGAAAAGTTCTTAAAACAACCTCTGACATGGCTCAAGTTGTTCAGAGTCAAGAAATTGTAAGTTCTGATATTCAGAAGAAGCAAGTAACCTCTGACAGTGCTCAAGTAAACTTGATATCAGAAAATAAATCTAAAACACTCCTACCAGGATTCACTAAAGCAAAACAGACTCAATCTTTGAAGACTACTCCAAGTGGTTTTGAAGCAAGAGTAGTTACTGGAAAGGAAGCTAGAGATAAAACTGGATTGGGAAGTGCTGATGAAAGAAGAGTACACAACACTACCGATGATCCAACTTCCTTGAGTGAACCAGGTATTGGAGCAACTCCTGAGAGATTGAATCAACTAGAATCTGTACAGATGGTTTACCATACCTACTTGAAAGAATACATCATGTTGTATTTCATGACAGATGGTAGGGTTTATCATATAAGACAAAATGCCATTCCTTTGAAGTATTTTGAAGAATTGGAGCATGTACTTTTCTTACTTCAAGTGGATGACAGAATAACAGAGACTGCTGCAAACTACTTAAAGGAACAGATTCAGAGACAGAAAAGGCTTTATTCTGTTAAGTCTGACAGCAGATATGTTCCAAAGTACAGAAATCACAATGGTGATATTGTTGATATAAAGTCTAATACTGCACAGATCAGAACATATCTTGGTATTAAGGGGCTTGAATTCAATCTAGAGTCTAACAAAGCTTATGTCATAAGACTAGATCGGGAGTTGAGAAAAGCAAAGATTAATGATCTCAGAGCTGCAATATTTCAAACTGGTGAAGATACTGCAGAGCTTAAAGATGTCAAACGGAGAATGATTGATGAACTCAGATATGCTGAGAAATGTTTGTTGAAGAATTATCTCAGAACAACTCCTGACATCAGAGAGATCAGAAAATGATGAAGCCAAGTCAAAGATCTACAACTACTTAAATTCTGATGTGTATACAGACTAAAGTTGTTATCAGAAGTTGAATTGGTAAAAGCTTTAAGGACTGTAAGTTGTAGTTATCTTGTCTATTTCTCATGCATTTGTACTTAATGTTTTTGACATCATCAAATATCTGTTAAACTTGTATATTTTGCTAATTTACAAGTTGGGGAGATTGTTAGATATATTTGATAATGTCATGGCTAATATATTTTATGTTTAGATTTCAGATCTTATTTGAACAGAACAAATCAGTACTTAACTGATCAGTACTTATACTGGACGTCAGAACTTAAGGGATATCAGTACTTATGTTATCAGGAGATAGATATCGGAACTTAAGTGCTGAAGGATGATCAGATAAGGACAGTAGCTGATTGAAGTTAAGAAGATCAAGATAAACATAAGAAGAGATATGCATGAAGAAGGAATTCCGTGAAGAATGGAATACTTGGAATAGAAGATATCTGATTGATATATATTAGGAAGCAGAATTATATTCCATATCAATTAGCGATTATCTTGTAACTGTGTAGTATATAAACACAGACATAGGGTTTACACTATAAGTGTTATCATTATCGAGAATATTATTTATTGTAACCCTAGCAGCTCTCGTGATATTTTGTTCATCACTGAGAGATAACAGTTCCAGATTGTAACAGAGTTTATTGTTTCAATAAAGTTTGTTTTCTGTTACATAAGTTCTTGAAGTTTGATTTGATTGTAATAAACACTGTATTCACCCCCTCTACAGTGAAAGTGTGACCTAACAAGTATTAAACAATATTACAAACTTTTACAAACTCAAATTATCCCAAAAGAAGCCTACTAGCTTAGCTCGATCAACCTGAACCCCTAGCTCTCGGCTGGACTGGGGATCCTCGGTACCAACCGGTTCCTTTTTAACTGGAAAGAACATAAACAACATCGCACAAATGAGCTAACTAGTTCAGCAAGTCACAATGACAAAACTGAGAATAATGATCATGAGGTAAATATGGTTATGATATCAAGTGAACAATGGATTATGATTTAGAATTGGATATTATATTTTTATTTTAAAAACCAAGGTTAAGCTGCTGATCAGTCACGCACTAACCCCGAGCAAAGCACACAGCACTGCTCTAACTACTGGATCCAATGCACACATTGGCCTAACTTAACCATTATATGGTCTGACCACGAATCTGGTCCACAATTTTTATAAAAACAATCCAATTCTACCATAATAACAGAATAAGCAGTAATAAACAATAAACAGGATCATTAACAACATTGGACGTTCAGTAATGAAAATGGTTTCAATCTGTGTAAAGATCAATATGGCATTTCCAAAGCTTGGCTGTTAGGTAATGAAAGAATTGGATAACAAAGGAATCAACATTTCAGGGTTCCAAGAATTTGGTCTTTCAAAGCATAAGATACAATGGTTTGAATGTGTAAGCAATTTGGTTCAGTGTTTAATATTTAGTTTGTATGTATTTGTGGAGTAGTATCATATATTTGAGGTTCGTATTTGGGTATACAACAATCAATGGTCTAGAAAGAATCAGGTTTATGGCTCAAGATCAATATCTGGAATCAAGGTTTAGGGTTCAGTGCTTCAAAGCACTTGCAATGTAAAACAACAATATCAACCAATACAATATCTCGAGAAAGTTCAGAACACTTGCCTGGTACTAGCTTATTACACTGCAGTTGCTCTCAATCACCACTGTCTTACTCCTGGACTATCTGTTTCCCTTTCCTACGCCTTGCCTCTTCTGCTCACATATCATAAGCATCTATCAATATTTAACTCATATGATTCTATTCGACACATACTTCTATCTACCCTTCGTTTCACCCAAATCCGATTAACGGATTGAAAGTTACGAAATAAACAAGTAAATATCGAATATACAGACCGACACTCAACCAACAAGTCACATATAACACATAGCACGTCACATAATCAATAATATATCATTTATAAATAAATCTCGGGTCATAAACAAGTTTTCTGGTATTTAAAATGATTTTTAAAATATTTTTCGGAATTAAAACGGGTCGTTGGATCAATTTTGAAGCAGTGAATAGGGTTCGGTTGGCCAATTCTGGCTTCAAAACAATTTCATAATAATTATCGAGCCTTGAAAACAATTTAAAATAGTATTTTAAAGCTCGAAACTATTTTTCGGAATTTTTAAATCATTTTTAAATAATTAAATCTAATTAAATAATTAATTAAAATCAATTAATAATGAATTAAGTCAATTAATCAATTAATTTCTGAATTAATTGACCAATTAATCAATTAAAAATTAACTGAAATTAATTAACTAATTAATTCAGATTTATTTCTGAATTAAAAATAATTTTTGGAATTAAAATAATAATTTTTAGAAATTTCAGAAATTAAAAATGAATTTTTATAATAAAAATAAATAGGAAATATGATTTTTGAATATTTTTAAAACAGGAATCCTAAATTTGCAAACTCTGGAAACTTCAGGGACCAAACTGCATCGTCCCCAAAAGTCCAGGTACCAAACTGCAATTTTACAACCCCCGTCGCCGGAAAATACAGAAGTGGCCGGAGAACATGATTCCGGCACCCTCACCTCACCACAAGCTCCAGATCACATCTACAGACAACCAGAAACTTATTCATGCAATCAAATCATTCAAATAACCCCAGACTTGGCCGGAAATTGGCCAAGAACATCGCCGATTTCCGGCAACTTTGGAAATTTTCAAAACACAACTCCCTTCGATTCAGACATCCTCTGTTAACGAGTTATATACCAATCGATTGCAAATTTCATAAGGAACATAATCCACTATAAATCAACATCTAATAACCCCTAAATCAAAAACCCCCAAATTTCAACTGAAAACATTCATACGGGTTATAAACCCTAATTTCAAAATTCGAAAATCAAACTCAATTTTGAACATGTTATTGAACTCCAAATTAGTCATATAATATATCAAAATCATCAGGAAAACAAGCTCTACAATATGCAATCATCAAATCATACAAACAATCATCCGAACAAAAATTCATATTTTTAATAAAAATAATTCGAAAATAAATAAATTTTCAGAAAATAAATCTTGATTTCTGCAGTGATTTGGAACACAGAATCTGATATAACACCTCAAGACCTTTGGATTGAGTACTCGAGCTTTGAAAACAGAGATCAATAACACCTTCATTTTGCCGTTTGATTCTTGGAAGATTATATGAATATAAGGTTTTTCTCTGGAAAATTATATAATTAACTGTCTACAAATGATTTTGATACGAAATAAAATACGGGAAAAGGCTATTTATAATTACGAAAAATTAGTATCCCGTTGGATCATTCCGGATATAAAACGGTACGTTTATTTATAAAAACTGATCCAACCGGTATCGGTTTTCGGGACAGTTATCCAAATCAGTACAATTTGTACTGCGGTCTTGGTCTCAGCGCCTGGTTACACGTACTACGAGGTGATAATTGGGATAGTTTAATAAAAAGCTCCCGTTTATCGAAAATACGAGTTTCATTGATTTACCGAAATGAATATTGTATCGAAAATGTTACGCCGGGACCCGCGCAGGACAAACCGTACGCCGGATCGAAAAAGTCGAAACATGGAATATGCTCGGAATATTATAATTAGGTTAGGAAGGAGTTCTCGGAAGAGTTTCAGGTTCCAAAAACGTAACAACAGATGACGTCGGTTGGTTCCCGTTTTTATAAAATAGATTTTAAATACTCGGAAAAAGATTTTATAAATTTCATATGATCCTTATAGATCCATAAGTCTACATAAAAATAATTAGGAAGATATGACAATTATCTATATTTTATTTTGGACATATAAAAATTAAAACACTCAATTAATAATATTTTTAAACATCCAAACACATTTAACACTTAACAATTAATTCACAGAATAGATACTGAACACATATATTAATTATTTATTAGCAAAAATACTTACACGATATATCCCGGATATTACACTATGGGTGTTCCTGTGTTTGCACTTCCACAAGTTCAGGAACCATAGTTGTGCTAGACTGTGCATTTGATCTCATGTCTGGCACTGGGTAAGGGTATGTCCTAAATCTCTCCATCATGAATGGAGTGATTTTCAGACTCACATTTACCTTGTTCTTTGTAGTAAGTGAACCAAATATTATTTTTGACAATTGCTTACAATTGCCTATTTTAGTGTTATCTATACCATTCAACAAATGTATGTATGTTAATTTATGTTTTAAAGTAGACATAATGAATCTAGGAAAGAAAATTTCCTTACCTCTAGCAGATTGGGGCATGGTTAGCCTGGTTGCAAGTTCTTCCAGGATCAATAGACCAATATTCAAGTGTCTATTGTGGGCTATTGAGTACACCAGCTTCTGCACCATACTTGGAATGTTATCATACCCTGTCTTCCTGCATGTGAAGGCCCTCACTATAGAATCAAATACAAATGACCATTCCTTCCTTAAGTTGGTTCTATTCAAGCTTGGCAAGTTGATTCTTCCACCATAGTTGATGAAGTCCATAAACTCAGTCAGTTCATCCTGGGTTGGCACCTCCGCCAAGTTTGTAGTTGGAAGACCCAAAGCTATATTCACATCTTGCTCATTGAACTCTATCTGTTGGCCTCCAACTATGCAATTTACCACCAGAGTTAAAGAGTTGTCATTCATAACAGTCCTTACCACATTTGTTGTCCAAAACTCATGCAGAACATCCAATTACAAGACTGGGTTAGCAGTTAAAGCTCCTGCAAGGTAGGATTCAGACAAGAATTTCACAAACCCCTTGAAACTATCAGGGGCTTGGTTAACATCAGTAAAAGCTAGGTAATTTGTTCTGTTCTCTGGGATAGTAGCTCTAAAAATATTGAGTGCCATTTTTTTTTGTGAGAGTGAATGGGTAAGAAAAATTAGTGAGAAAGGAGTAAAAATGAGAGATAAATCGGTTTTGGATTGAAAAGCTAGGTCACTTGAGTACTCGAAGGTGTAAGTATGTATATGTATCGAGATGTCTGGGTATTTATAGTAAAAGCAAATGACTTGTCGAGAAGTCAAAAATAGACGTTTGGAGTATACTTATCGAGACGTCATTTTGAAATATGAAAAACATATCGATAAGTCATTTTTATTTATTCTTGTAGAGAACTAAAAAATAACTTATCGAGATGTCAAATAAATACCCAGTTTGTGCAGAAATGGACTGAATTGTTTCCAATTTATTTGAATAAATCAAAATAAAATCAGAATAAATTTGCCAAAAGGATTTTACCAAAATAATTTTTTTAATTAAATTATTTCAGTTTTGAGTTATTGAAAAGTCTAAAAGTTATATTTGTAGAGAACTCTGTGAGTTAACACTACTAGAGAACTCTACAATGACTTATCGATAAGTCATAATAAAGCTTATCGAGAAGTCATTCGAAAAGTCAGTAAACTGACTTATCGAAAACTCACTCGAGAAGTCTTATAATGACTTGTCGATAAGTCAATTAGACTTATCGAGAACTCAGTTCTCTAAATAATTTTGATTACTTTGATTCTGCCTAGTGTTAATTCTACATATTAAAGATGTAAATTAATAGCTAGACAGTTTGCTTAGAGTTTGAAAAATTCCAGGCTAAATTTTTATTTTTGAAAAATAAATATGCAGAGATTTCTGAAATATTTATAATTCATATTTCAGTTAATTTCCAACTAAATCAAATTAATTTTGATTTACTAGAAATTAATCTGCTGCAAAACATTAGCTGAATTCTTGCCTTAGGATGATGAATTAAGCATTCTAATTTCACCTATAAGTCTAGTGAAAGTTGCTTCAACCAAAGGTTTAGTAAAAATGTCAGCTAATTGTTTTTCTGTTGGAATAAAAATGAGCTCAATGGTACCATTTATAGCATGTTCTCTAATAAAATGGTACCTTACATCAATGTGCTTTGTTCTAGAATGATTAACTGGATTAGCCACTATAGACATAGTACTAGTATTATCACACATAATTGGAATTTTGTGTAACACTAGGCCATAGTCCATTAACTGATTTCTAATCCAAAGCACTTGAGCACAACAACTTCCTGCAGCTATATATTCAACCTCTGCTGTAGAAGTTGACATAGATTATTGTTTCTTGCTATACCATGATACAAATCTTTGTTTAAGGAACTGACAGCTTCCACTAGTGCTCTTTCTGTCAACCCTGCATCCAGCAAAATCTGCATCTGTGTAGCCAACAACTTCAAAACCAGTTCCCTTAGGATACCATAATCCCAAGTTTGGAGTCCCCTTCAAGTATCAGAAAATCTCTTTGCAGCCATCAAATGTGATTCTTTTGGATTGGCTTGAAATCTTGCACATAAACATGTAGCAAACATGATGTCTGGTCTACTTGCAGTTAAGCAAAGCAATGATCCAATCATCCCTCTATAGCTTGAAATATCTACACTTTTGCCCTTTTTATCTTTATCCAACTTTGTTGCTATAGACATAGGTGTAGATGCAGCTGAACAATCAACCATACCAAAAAATTTCAATACATCTTTGACATACTTAGTTTGGCTGATGAAGATTCCATCACTTTTTTGACTGACTTAAAGTCCAAGAAAGTAACTTAATTCCCCCATCATACTCATTTCATATTTCACTCTGCATAAGCCTAGAGAATCTTTGACAAAGCTTTTCATTTGTAGAACCAAAGATGATATCATCCACATAAATCTGAACTAGGATCATATCATCACCATGTTTTTTGTAGAAGAGAGTTTTGTCTATAGTACCTCTAGTAAAACCATGTTTAAGTAGTAATTCTGACAATGTACCATACCAAGCTCTAGGTTCCTGCTTCAGTCCATATAGAGCCTTGAGTAACTTGTATACAAAATTTTGAAATTTTGGATCTTCAAAGCCAGGTGGTTGTTGCTCATTAACCTCTTCTTCTAGCTCATCATTTAGGAAGGCACTTTGACATCCATTTGATATACTTTAAAATTTGAATGTGCAGCAAATGCTAGAAAAATCCTTATTGCTCAAGTCTTGCAACTGGAGAAAAAGATTCATCATAATCAATTCCTTCTTCATGTGAGTAGCCTTTTGCAACCAACCTTGCCTTGTTTCTGGTAACTATACCATTTTCATCCATCTTGTTCCTGAACACCCATTTTATTCCAATTATACTTCTGTTCTTTGGTACAGGAACTAACTCCCAAACTTTGTTCCTTTCAAACTGATTTAGCTCTTCTTGCATGGCAGATATCCAATCAGGATCCATTAGAGCTTTTTTAGTTTTCTTAGGCTCTACTTGAGACAGAAAGCATGCATGTAGGCACCCATTAGCAGTTGTACTTCTAGTTCTCACACCAGCAGTAAGATCACAATTAATTGCTTCTCTAATGTGACTTCTATCCCACTTCCTTGTGTGAGTTAGTTGACTTGTGCCTTCATCATTTTCTTCATTATGGTATGACTGGTAGATCCTTCTTCTCTTTCTCCCCCTGAGTTTGTGCTGTCAAATTCAGGTATTTGAGATGAGCTTCCATTCTCATGATTTTCCTGTTCAGTAGTCTCTTTATTCATCATCTGTTGTGCATTAACTTCATCTTCTCCATCAGAATCATTATCAATGTTGAGATTTTCAAATACAAAGGCTTCAACTTCATTATCATCAAGGCATTCCAAACCTGAACACTTGTCATCATCAAAAGTCACATCTGTGCTTTCCATAATCTTCTTTTGATCAATTACATAGACCTTGTAGGCAGTTTTCTTAAATGAATATCCCAAATAAATTGCTTCAAAAACTTTTAAGTCAAATTTTCCCACATATTCAGAGTTGTCTTTTAAAATGTAATACTTGCTTCCAAACAAATGAAGATGCTTTATAGTAGACTTTCTCTTAGACAAGACTGAGTAAGGTGATTTGCCATAAACGTTATTGATGAGATATCTGTTTTGAGTATAGCATGCAGTGTTAACAGTTTATTCCCAAAAACTTGTTGGCAACTTGACATCTTGCAACATTGTTCTAGCAGCTTCTACCAATGTTCTATTCTTTCTTTCAACTACCCCATTTTGTTGAGGTGTTCTAGCAACAGAGAACTCTTGAACAATGCCTTTGTTTTTGCAGAATTCACTTAATGTTGCATTTCTAAATTCTGTTCAATTATCGCTTCTCAATCTCTTTACACAGTTTTGATCTTCAGTGTAACATCCCATATTTTCAGATATTATTATTGTTATTATTTAAAATTGTTATGTGATTTTTATGTGAATTTTAGTGAATTATATGATAATTGGAAGTGATGTTTGGATGTATATATATGATAAATTTTGAGTATTTCAATTTTTTATATGCCCATAATAAAATATAGATAATTGTGATATTTTTCCAGTAATTTTTGGACTATTATATGATTTTATAATGATTTATAGATTTAATAAATATTTTTTAGTAATTATAAAACTATTTTATAAAGTCGGGAATCATCCAACTTCAACCGTTGTTGCATTTTTACAACCCGAAACTCTTCGAAAAACTCCTTTGTGACCTAATCTGATTATTCTAGACGTTTTTCGTGTTTTAACTTTTTCAATCCGGATTACAGTTTGACCCGTACCCGTCTTGACGTACAATTTTCGATATGATAATCATTTCGATAAGTCAACAAAACCCGTATTCTTAAAAGGCGGAATAATGTTACATTATTTTCGTATAAAGTGTTTTATAAGAAGCTCGATTTTGATAATTGTCCAAATCGGGTTGATAATTATCCAAAATGGATCATTTTTACACTTACTTAGCGACTAAGCAACTAATTTATCGATCCAATATTATCCAACGCGTACCAATATTCCATAAGTATAAACAGCTTTTTATTTAATTATAATTATTATTAAAAATCAGATTGTATTTTATTTTTACAGAAAATCAGAAAAATCCTCTTATATTTGTTCTTGAGCATGTAAAGATCAAACACTAATTTTGGGATGATCTGAGAAACAAAACCTATCATGTTTGTAATCAAATCGAAGCCCTCAATCCGTTCTACCAGATTTTATCATCAAAATCAATCGAGGATTGGTAATTTTTTAAATTCAATTTTTAGAGTTATTGGTCAAAAATTAGGGGTTTGATTTTTGTATTGTTTTGTATATTTTAATGATGCTAATAGCTTTGCCATGATTAATAGGATCAATTTATGCTAATTTCTTGTTCAAACTATTACTGGAATGTGAAACCCGAGTTTGGGAGTTAATTCAATTTTATTTTTGATTATTATGAATTATCTTTGAATTGGTTCTTGATTTTTATCAAAGGAACATATTGTGTGTAATCTTCGCATCGTTTTCGTAGTGAATTCACCGAGTTTAGTTTAGAATCGAAGCAGAATGATTCTGGCCGGAAAATTCCCTCGATTTTGATCGGAGAAGATGAATGAAAAGGAGTTGAGTGTTTCTGTTGCTTGTGCTGAACTAGGAGAGTTGTTTTGAGTGTGTTGGAGTGAAAAACCAAGCTTAACTAACTGTTTTTGGATAATAACGGACCAAGCCGGAGATTTTTCCGGTGGCCAGAACCCGACGCCGGATTCTGGGTTTCCCAGTTTCCGGTGAGGAGTTCTTGTTGACCCGGGTTTCCCCCAAACTCGACCCGTTTTTAAATTTCAAATAACCCGACTTTGATTCCCCTAAACCCTAATTCCAAATTTCAATTATGTTTCCAGAATTATGATCTAAAAATAATTCAAAATTTAGTGTTTAGTTTTAAAAATTATTTTCTTTATTCTAAAAATCATTATTTTATTTTCAATTTTAATTTAGTTAATTATTTTAATGATTAACTAAATTATTTTAATTTCAAATTTTATTTAAAATTCTGATTTTTTTTATTATTTTTAAAAATCCAATTTGATATAATTAATAATAATTTATTCTAATTGATTAATTATAGATTTAATTAATTGATTAATTCATTTAATCCATTAATTTTATTCATAAATAATTAAATAGAGTTTAATTAATTATAATTAAGCCAAATAATTCCTTAAAATTATTTTGAGCTTAAAAAAAATATATTTGGGTATTTAAAAAATCAATTAATATTATTATTAACTGATTTATTCTTATTTTATTTGTAGAAAATAGACCGTTCATCTTTTTAATATGAAACGAACGCGTCTAGACTCAGAAAAATATTCTGCTTTTATTAAAAATACTTTTGAGACCTAATTTCTTTTGTATTGATATATTTTTTGATTTGTGAGTCATTATGAGTCGGTATATGATCGATAAATACTATTATTGACCCGATTTTAGTTTTGAACGTACCGAGTTGAATGTTTTGACGAACCGAGTCATATGTGATATGAATTATGTGATACGTGTTTATGTGCTATGTGAATTACGTACGTATATGAGTCAGAATTCTTATGTTTGACTGTTACAATTATGTGGGGGCCATCGTATGGGTAGACGCTAGGATTTTGACGCGCAGTTCATCGAGTGATTATCATTTAGACGATTAAAGTTGTATCTTTTAATTATAGATACGAGTCTTTCAAGATGATCAGGATCAGATGAAATGGATGAAGACTAGAGTTGAATAGTATGGAATATTGGGTTGCAGCACTGCATGAGCAGCAGATCAGAGATTTAGCAAAGTAAAAGACGGTGATTCCTTGAGATGTCAGGCTGAGATGTTTGTTTTATTGCGAATGTGACTAACTACTAAACACTAAAGGCAAGTATCCATATCATCACTTATTGTTCAAGTGATATTTATTTTGAATCCTATTATGCAAGTATTGCTTTCCCTATTCTCAGTTCAGAATAGATAAATGTTTTACATATCGCTGAATTAAATGATTATTATGCAAGTACTCTTCTATTATTCTGGATTTATAAATGTTTTGGATTTTGAGAAAAATGATTTGGTTACGAGTAATCCTACCCAAGTAAATGGGAGAATAAAATTATTTTGGGTGTCAATTATTATGACCCCTTTTTAATAAATGGTTTTAAGATTGGATGACTGCGTAAGCGACCGAGGAGGACGGTCTAGCGGAGGGCTATTGCTAAGTGTTATATGAAATATTATGACAAAATTTATGCCACAGGCAGATATATTGCCTTTTTATTTGAGTACTCGTATTTTGGGACATGTTTATACGAATCATGATCCAGTGCTATCACATGGCTGATCAGCATGTGATTGTACATCCATCGTAGATAGATTATAGTCTAAATTATCTTATTGTATTTAATAATCATATAATAACAGATTTATCCAGTGTTTCTGTTTGAATAATAGATGAAATGCATTTTTGATTCAGTTTCTGATTTATGTTGATACTTAATTTGTTGTTAAATATCAAAAGTGGTATTAATAGAGATGATTGATGTTGACTTCAGTATGGGATGTTGTGAGCATCAAAGTTCATGTTGATATCTAATTTGATATGACATCAAAATGAGTATCGATATCAAAAGTTCGGTTCTGAATAAAGTTTATAATTCAGTTCATAATCATTGTTTCATGTTATTGTTGTTTACGATGTTTCCGTAAACACAGTTTTACGAGTTTTATTATCGTCAAGATTCAAAGTATTGCTGAAGCATTTCGCTCGAAAATATCAAAAGAGTTTTGAATTCAGTGAGAAACAATTATCTGATTCTTTAATAAATTTTCTGATTATGCAATTATGACTTTAAATGTTCTGCTCTAAGGAAGATGTCAGTTTTATATCAAAACGACCATATATATGCTATAATGAACTTGCTGAGCATTTCTTTCGCACATACTTGCCTGTTTTTAAATTTAACCTCCAGTGAGGTTTAGCTTGCGTTATTTAGTCGCGTAATTCAAGTAGCAAAAAAGAAGCTTTTGAAAAGTCGTTGGCCCAGGGTTTGCGGAACTAGATTAAGTTCTCTTGTATAAATTTGTGTTTATATATATGTATTAGTTATGTTATTAAATTATTGGTCTAGTATACTTCTTTTCGAAGTTATACTAGTAGATTAAGTTTTGAGTTTAAGAATTTGTGAAAAGAGTTTTAAAAGAAAGTGAAGTGAAAAATTTATTGGTGGAATTTGGAATTCTTATTTCTAGGACTGTAACCTTAAAAGATCTTGGGTATAGTTTGGGGTCATAGATGATATATTTCAGTTGCTGGAAGTTATTTATTGATTCAACAGGTTATTTTGGATTGAGGTTTCATAGTGACGACCAAATCCCCTGGCCCCGGATTTGGGGGCGTTACATTCACCTATTTTTCTATCTTCTTTATGTGCTCAATTATGAACTCTACCTAAGTGTATCTTGAGAATCATCCACTATCACAAGTGCATATTTGTTCCTTGAAATTGATAAGACATTTACTGGCCCAAACAAGTCCATGTGAATAAGTTGCAATGGTGCACTTATAGAATTTACAGTTTTTGACTTGTGACTTGATCTTTTCATTTTTCCTTTCTGACAAGCTTCACAAACTTCAACTTGAGAAAACTCCAGATTAGTGTTGCCCGGTAAAGATACAATTGTTTAAGGGGGGTTGGATATAATTTTATAAATGTTTCGAACAAGTATAAAAATATAACAGTTTTTTATATTTCTGAAAAAAACTGTTATAAACTCTCTCAAGAAATACTGATGTTCTTGAGAGCTGCTAGGTCGTACAATGCTCGAGTTAATCACTATGTGATGACCTAAACTGTGTTTATATAATACACAGCTGCTATCAATCAGTCTAGGATATGCATTATCAATTACCAATAGAAAATGATACATATCTCTAACTGAATATTCAAAGTCCTATCACTCAGAACGAACATATATTCATCCCTCAAAATAAGGAACAGACTTAATCTTCACAACATATTTTCTTCAAATACTGATGTTCTACAGATACTGATGAGCATCAAATCCTGATGGCACATCAAATTCTGATGACATCCAAAACAACCAGATCATTGAGAATCAACACGTAACAATCTCCCCCAACTTATGCTTAATTTAATGAAGCACAAATTCCATTCTCAATGATGCAAAAACTAATTTACAAAATGTACAAGGAATAAGGTTAACTTCAGTATCCTAAGATAACTGCCAGTTGTTTCCAGAAATTTGTTTAACCTTTCTTCCACCTGTTCTTGAAGGACTTTGATAAGCTTTTTCTTCAACTCTTTCTTCGCTTCAGTATCTTCCCCAAGATGATAAATGGATGATCTTAATTTAGAAATCAAACTCCTAGTTATTTTAAGATCACCAATTAACATAAAGCTTAAACTGACATCTTCATGATCAAGACTGAAAGATAACTGAAGTTTATTGAGAAAAACTTTCAGGACCGCAACTCCCTTTTATAACGACTCGTATATTTTTATATTGTTTAAATGTGTAATTATTAAATAATTACATAAATAAAGTATGTGTATGGGTTCAGTCAGCTGGATATTATTTTTGTTAATATTTTAATTAATTATGTGTGATTTTGGTGTTCGTGTAATTAATTATGGACTTATATTGAATTGTTTCCACTTTTAAAAGTGGATTTAATACAATTTTTATTTTTATAAATATGTGAAATATCTCTAAAATTATTTTTATGACTTTATAATTTTAATAATTATTTTTGGGATTTTATGAAATTTAGATATCAATATGTCGTTAATTATTTAGCCCTGAATGATTTTCTAATTATATTTTATTGTAAATTCAGTATTAAATTCAGAAATATTCAAAAAATACGGAATTCGTATTTTATTAAGTTTGGAATATTTCGAGAATTTTAAATTATTTTGGTAATTTTTGGGATTAAACTCACCTGCGTGTTATTTCGTTTATTCGTTAAATGCTGAGATATGTCGCATTTCAAAATTTATTTAAAAACTATGAATTTTATGTTTTAGTAATTTCGGGATATTTATAAAATTTTAAAAGTAATATGGTAAATTTTCGGTTTTATTAACCGTACGTTATTGCGTTAAAGCGATAAAAATGCGGAACCCCGCTAGCCAGAAGAGGGGGTTGTGTGTCAAATTTGAGGGCACGTGTTTCATTCCAGTGAATTGGTAGCAGTATAAATTATTTCATTTTATATATTTATTAAACGACAATCTCTTTCTCGAATCCTCTCAATATCTCGATCCTTCCACTCTTAATCTCTCATGTGTTCTCCCTCGCTCATCTCTCTTTTCTGCTCTCTCCCCCATTTTCTGCCACCGGCCGTCGCCGCTGCTGCTCTCCACCGCCACCACCAGTCTGTCCCTCTCCCTCCTTTCTTCTTCTCTTCTCTCCCTCTTCGTTTCTTCCCCTGTTCCTCTGTTTTTCTCTTCGGCTTGAACTCGTGCGTATGTGTGTGTGAGTTAGTGATGGTGTGTGTGTCATGTAATCTGTTGTATGGGCAATTGTGTTGGGTGGTGTTGCCGCCGGTCGTACCCTGTTGTTGGAATTGTGGTCTCAGTTGTTCTGTGTTTTCCTTTTTCCATTTTCGCGCGTGAGGCGCGTACGGCTGGGGTTTATTTTTTTTAATATTATTGATTTTCTCTGTAGGAATTGTTGATTGATTGCGTGAAATAAAATAGCAGTTTTGTGCGGAAATTGTTATTATATAATCGGTGAAGTTCGTATGGAAACCCGAAATATTCGGGCACCGACGAATTTTACTGCCGTCGGCGATGAGCCTCGGCGAGCCGACGGTGGACTGTGATGATTTATTCTGAGTCGTAATATTTTAAAACAAATAAATATAAAATACGAGTATAAATATAAGATGTAATAATAATAATTAGTTGGTTAAATTGGTGTTTGGGATTTTTGAAATGGATTTCGGTTGTACTGGTGAAATGAATTGTTGGATTGTTTGTTGTTGCGATTTAACGTCGAGTTGTTCGACGGGTAGGCCGATAAACAGTGGAGGTGATGCCCGAATTTTTGGATTTTATTTTAGAAATTCGGGACATACCCTGTAAATTATCGGTACATCGAGCGAGTATAAATATATATATATAAATATATATATATATATATATATATATATTGTGCGAGACCTGATTGTATGTTGAGATGATTGTTCTATCAAAACCTAATAACCCTAATTTTGTAAAATGACGAGTATATGTATTTTCTGAAAACGAACACTAAACTGATTTTGAGAACGTGAACCCTACTTGTTGTGTGTGTTATTATAATATATATATATTTACGAGTCGGGTTTGAATGTCCTTGGGTAGAATTGGTATCGAGGATATGTCAAGCATACCTAGACGTCTAACGTAGGGTATTTCGGCTCTGTAGGTTCTAGTTGAAGGATCCAGAAGTGAAGTCGAACTAAAGATAACCTAGTGATCAGTCGACAAGCGTAGCGAGGTTCCAAGCGAAGGACCTGAATGTTGAAGTCGGATCCAGGATAGTCTGATAGTAAGGCGATAAAGCCGAGTGTCCAAGTTAGTCCAAGGTCAATCAGTAATAGTGGTAAAGCTCTGCAATGCAAGTACCCCTGATCATTCTTTTGTGGTTCAGTGCATATGAATAGCTAAATGTTTTATTCTCGTAATGGAATATAAAGGTTTTAAGTTACGTATCCCCTGTATTTGAAATGTTGTTTAAAATTATGTTTTGGGGAAAAGTAACTTCTGAAAACACCTATCTCTAAATATGATTTAAATGAAAAGAGAATTTGAATAGTGTGCTGTGACAGAATTGATTTTTGAAAAGAGATAGGTAAAAGTGGATTTAAAAACTGGATAAAATGAATCAGATATTGGATAATGTTGCGTAAGTGGCTAATTCGGTTGTGCGCACTATATAACCGATTAGTCCAGCATAGATAATCAGAGACCTAGCTAGTCTCTGCAGATCCGGTGATTTTGTGTAAAAGCCCGATCAGCTTTCCTAGACATTTTATGTGATAGCCCGGCCAACTATCCTAGATAATTTGTATGGAGGCCTGATCAGCCATCCCTAGATAATATCCAATACATATCTGATGGTGATTTTGTGGTTCCAGTAATGGAATAAGTGATTTTGAGGTTCTCGGAGAGGAACAAGTTTTATAGGTCCTGTGATGGGACAAGTTTTATGGTTCCCGTAACGGAACAAATGATTTTGGGTCCCCGTAACGGGACAGATGGTTTTATGGTTCCAGTAATGGAACAGAAGGTTTGGAAATGAAAATAGCATGCTAAAATTTAACCATGGTTTTTATGCACAGCACACAACAATTGATCTTGTTTTACAGAGCATGCTAGTTTTGATATCCAGTTTATACCTGTTTCTAACGAGTTATGAATTATGTTCCTATAACTGCTTTACTTTAAACTATTTTACTTGTTATTCATATAGTGGTGCTGCTGAGCAAGCAATTGCTCACCCTTGCAGAATATTTTATATGTATTGCAGATGCCTAGGAGATTCTTCCGCGATAGCCAGGGAAGGGTTCCAGTTTCTTTCATGTCAGGCTCCTCTGAGGTTGTTGTGTTGGACCAAAGATGGTCTACTGAGTTGCTGTATTAAGTTAGTTGCGTGAGGATGGTTTGTTGTAAGTCAATTTTGTAATAGTTGTGATCTAAATCATACTTAAAACTGGAAAAGGTCTTGGAAAAAAGGGTCGTGGTTATATATTATTAATGAGTTGGACTGAATTATGATTATTATTATTGTTGTTGGTGATGTCAACTCCTGACCCCGGGGTTGAGACCGTCACAGTTGGTATCAGAGCTACAGGTTTAAGTCCCTGATTTAGGTTAGGAATAGAGTCAGAAGAGTGCAAAAATGTTTATTCTATATAGATTTAAGTCAGCAACTCAACCAGATGAGCGAGTCGGTGAGTTTAGTCAAGGGTTCGAAGGCGTAACCTTGATGTCTGTTGGGGATTGGCTGGAACTGCCCTATATTTTAATAAGTCTCCCTTATATATAGGTATCATTGGCAATGTCTAGTTGAGATTTCTAGTTTCTTTTCTCGCTGGAGCGAATATAATCATGAAAGTTCAGGTGGAAGGGTAATAGTCAGTTGCTGCCATGACAGCCGATGCCCATAATGAATGTGAATTAGTACTGAGGTTTATACCTTGAGCCCTTATATTTCTTTCCTCGGAGATTCTATCGGTTGATTGGGGCAAACAATACATATGATGTGACTATTTGTCTGTGTGACAAAGGGTCTGATGGGACGCCACTGAACTATGTGTTGTAAACTATATGGTACTAAGATTGGCCATCTTAAGTACTTGTATGGTTGCTCCCAGTCATATCCGCATTTCCTTCACATTTCTTTTAGAATGAATTATCCTGATTTCGAAATTTTATTTGGTATTTTATGGCAATGAATTTCCTTCGGTAACCACTGTGGTTAGATTGTCCTAGTTATGGAAAGTAAATGAAAAGTTGACCGTTAGGAGAAATAAAAGTTATGTATCCGCTTGCTATTTTGGAATGATGGCAATAGTAAGGATTTGTGATCCATTGGAAAAGGTTATTGTCTTAAAAAAATTAATTCAGTGATTGACAAGTCTATGGCAAATGATAGGGAACCGCCTTTAGAAGAATGGTTGGCTGAAACTTGGACTAGTAGGCCTAGCAGAGGTCCTTAAGTTGACCTAGTTTGCGAGGTTGCTTGTTGGTAATTGTGGCTGAAATAGCCAACCCCGTTTTATTAGTTGGTTAGTGATACATATGGTTATTAATATGTTATGTGTCACAGTATTGTGAACCGTGGAGTGGAGTGGTGGAAGATGGTTAGTATACTTGGTAGTGGTGTGGTTAATATTGATGGGTGATAGGGTTGTTGGTTGATTGTTGGTGTCGGCTTGAGTCTGACTGGTAGTCAATAATATAGAGGAAATCCTGCCCAAATTTTTGGAAAATACCCTACTTTTAAGGATGCAATATATACTATGATGTGTTACTGATATTTTTGTTGATACTCCAATTGATCAATTAAAAGAGAGGATTCATGTTCGATATTGAAGGTTGCATCTTTAGAAAAGCTGATTCCGTGGAAGATGGACCAATTATAAGAGATAAGAAGTCGCCTTGGGGAGGATGGTTGATTGAAGCTCAAACTAGTGCGTAAGCCAAGCCCGTAATTCTTAAGATTAACTTGAGTTACCCGTTTACCCTTTATGGGGTTATGCCTAGTATAACCCGTCTAGCCTTGCGGTATAGGAAACCTGTTAGTGTTGTAACTTAATAGTGCAAGAAGGTTGCTTGGTGGTTGTATTGAGAGGGCATACCATAGTATTTAGTACCTTTATATTCCAATTTTCTGCGCTGTTGTTGATTTTGCTACTGTTATCATTGCTAATGTTGCTAGTGTTGCTAATCTAGATATCTTTTATAAATGGATCCTAAGAATAAAAACATGGGTGCTCTGATTGGGCAGCATTTTCCTGACACGAGTGCACCGTTTGAACGGTGATATTTTTGATATACAATCTCGTTATGATTTTGAATAAATTCCCTGTTATCTTTCAGGAAAATGCCACCCAAGAAAGCTACCCAGTCTAAAAAAGATAGTAGTAGTTTGGCGGAGGGTCCAGTTATAAATGAAATTCTAGATTTGTTGCGCCAGCAACAGCAACAATAGCTACAGTTAATCCAACAGGTTTAGCAGCAACAATATCACCAAGCAGAGCTAAACCAAACTACCCGATTTAAATCATTTCAGTCTGTTAAAACCCTAGAATTCAAGGGCGAAGTGGATCCTATTGTTGCCAGGAATTGGCTAAAGGAAATGGAAAAGGCATTTACCCTCACTCAAGTAAATGATGATCTTAAGACCAATTATGTGAGTTACTTTCTCAAGAATGAAGCAAATTATTGGTGGGAGACAGCTGGAGTGTTAGAAGGAGAAAGCCCTGTTTCCTGGACAAGATTTACAGAATTATTCATGGAGATGTATTTTCCCGATGGTTTAAGGAATCAATTGGAAGTCGAGTTTCTGAAACTGAAACAAGGTGAAAGAAGTGTTTTGGAGTATGAGGCCAAGTTTACAGAATTGGCCCGATTAGTTTCTGAGTATGTAAGTACGGAGATTCAGAAAGCCAGGAGGTTTCAGCAAGGGTTGAAGCCTGAGATTCGTAGAGGAGTTGTGGCATTACAACTCAAGACATACTCCTCTATGGTTCAGGACGCCCTGGTAATGGAAAGTGACCAGAAGTTGGATGTTAAGGAAGAAAGTGATAAGAAAAGGAAGTTAGAAGGTGTTAAGGACAAGGTAGACCAAGGAGAATCCAGTCAGGAATTTGAGAATCGGTCTGGCCAAACCAGGAGTAAGAGATTCCGGAGACAAAGTTTATTTCGGACTAGGTCTAGTGCTACTTCAGTTGCTTCCACTCCAACTCAGTCAGTCAAGTCAGGAGTGGATTGCAAGTCCTGTGGCAGGAGACACAGTGGTCCATGCAAAAAGAATGTGCAATGTTTTAAATGTGGACATAAGGGTCATTACGCATCGGAATGTAATCCAGAAAATCCAGGAGTTACGTGTTATAATTGTGGAAAAGTTGGGCATATTGCAAGGAGTTGTAGAACGGTTACTCAAGATACTACATTACAATGGCCAACATCCAGCATAGCTAGAGGCAGAACTTTTAAAAGGACCAAAAGATTGAGCATTTAGAATTTGGATGTAGTTGCACCTGATTTGACACCCTTCGAACTAGCAGAGTTCGATGTGATTTTAGGATCGGGCTGGTTGTCCTGTAGTAAGGTAATGAGTGGTTTTTAGAAGAAGCGAATTGTAAGTGTACAGAAGCAATATAAGAAGTTCTTTCAATCATGCGAGAAAAAAAAGAAATAAGTTAGGGATATTGTTGGAAAAAGAAAAGGGATGGAATTACGAGATTGTGTACCGATTATAGGAAGTTTAACAAAGCGAAGAATAAGAATAAATAACTTCTATCAGGAATTGATTACTTATGTAACTTAGTTTAAGAAATGTGTATCATCTTGGGAATTTACTCGAGATCCAGCCCGAGAACATGTCAAATATTGCGGTGTGAACGAGTTATGAGCGTTGCAAATATGATGATATCATGTGAAGTAACAGGTGTATAAGTCGTCTCTAAGAATTTAAAGGACATGGTGTCTGAGGATTACTTGGACAAGCAAACTGTATTTATTGATAACATCCTCGGCCATCTAAAGAATGAAAAAATCGGTATAAAATGCTTAAGGACTTCCCTATGAAGATTAGAAAGACAGATTTGCATCCAAAGAATATGGATATAAAAGTAGGATCGTGGGTATTAATTAAATTTCACTTTGAATGAAATTGGTTAGGTTTAGTTAAAAGGGACAAGTTGAGCCTAAATATTTGTACCCGTTGGAGGTATCGAGGAAGATAGATGAAGTGCTCATAGGTTAGCATTGACATTAAAGTTGCAGCAATTCATAGTGTGTTCTGCATGTTATTGTTAAAGCGATATGTTTTTTATTCGAACTAAGCCGTTGAGTAGGAGCCAGCGGACTCTCATCCAAATTATTTTACATGGAATGATCGACCCAAAACCTAGATCGTTATGAGTGAGTCTTTAGGAATGAGTATATATCCTGGTGAGTGTGCTTTGAATGAATCCTCGAGTAGAAAAGTCTACTTAGGAGTTAGAGTCAGATATGCTTGACAAATATCCTCACTTGTTGGTTAAAAATCAGATTCTGAGGACAAAATCTTTTTAAGGGGGGAAGATTATAACGACTCGTATATTTTTATATTGTTTAAATGTGTAATTATTAAATAATTACATAAATAAAGTATGTGTATGGGTTCAGTCAGCTGGATATTATTTTTGTTAATATTTTAATTAATTATGTGTGATTGTGGTGTTCGTGTAATTAATTATGGACTTGTATTGAATTGTTTCCATTTTTAAAAGTGGATTTAATACAATTTTTATTTGTATAAATATGTGAATTGTCTCTAAAATTATTTTTATGACTTTATAATTTTAATAATTATTTTTGGGATTTTATGAAATTTAGATATCAATATGTCGTTAATTATTTAGCCCTGAATGATTTTCTGATTATATTTTATTGTAAATTCAGAAATATTTAAAATTTATGGAATTCGTATTTTATTAAGTTTGGAATATGTCGAGAATTTTAAAATTATTTTAGTAATTTTTGGGATTAAACTCACCTGCGTGTTGTTTCGTTTATTCGTTAAATGCTGAGATATGTCGCATTTCAAAATTTATTTAAAAACTATGAATTTTATGTTTTAGTAATTTCGGGATATTTATAAAATTTTAAAAGTAATTTGGTAAATTTTCGGTTTTATTAACCGTACGTTATTGCGTTAAAGCGATAAAAATGCGGAACCCAGCCAGCCAGAAGAGGGGGTTGCGTGTCAAATTTGAAGGCACGTGTTTCATTCCAGTGAATTGGTAGCAGTATATATTATTTCATTTTATATATTTATTAAACGACAAACTCTTTCTCGAATCCTCTCAATCTCTCGATCCTTCCACTCTTAATCTCTCCTGTTTTCTCCCTCGCTCATCTCTCTTTTCTGCTCTCTCCCCCGTTTTCTGCCACCGGCCGTCGCCGCTGCTGCTCTCCACCGTCACCACCAGTTTGTCTCTCTCCCTCCTTTCTTCTTCTCTTCTCTCCCTCTTCGTTTCTTCCCCTGTTCCTCTGTTTTTCTCTTCGGCTTGAACTCGTGCGTATGTGTGTGTGAGTTAATGATGGTGTGTATGTCATGTAATCTGTTGTGTGGGCAATTGTGTTGGGTGGTGTTGCCGCCGGTCGTACCCTATTGTTGCAATTGTGGTCTCGGTTGTTCTGTGTTTTTCTTTTTCCATTTTCGCGCGTGAGGCGCGTACGGCTGTGGTTTATTTTTTTAATATTATTGATTTTATCTGTAGGAATTATTGATTGATTGCGTGAAATAAAATAGCAGTTTTGTGCGGAAATTATTATTATGTAATCGGTGAAGTTCGTATGGAAATCCGAAATATTCGGGCACCGACGAATTTTACCGCCGTCGGCGATGAGCCTCGGCGAGCCGACGGTGGACTGTGATGATTTATTTCGAGTCCTAATATTTTAAAACAAATAAATATAAAATACGAGTATAAATATAAGATGCAATAATAATAATTAGTTGGTTAAATCGGTGTTTGGGATTTGTGAAATGGATTTCGGTTGTACTGGTGAAATGAATTGTTGGATTGTTTGTTGTTGCAATTTGACGTCGAGTTGTTCGACGGGTAGGCCGATAAACAGTGGAGGTGCTGCCCGAATTTTTGGATTTTATTTTAGAAATTCGAGACATACCCTGTAAATTATCGGTACGTCGAGCGAGTAAATATATATATATATATATATATATATATATATATTGTGCGAGACCTGATTGTATAGATCGTCCTAGTTATGGAAAGTAAATGAAAAGTTGACCGTCAGGATAAATAAAAGTTATGTATCCGGTTGTTATTTTGGAATGATGGCAATAGTAAGGATTTGTGATCCATTGGAAAAGGTTATTGTCTTAAAAAAATTAATTCAGTGATTGACGAGTCTATGGACTAGTAGGCCTAGCAGAGGTCCTTAAGTTGACCTAGTTTGCGAGGTTGCTTGTTGGTAATTGTGGCTGAAATAGCCAACCCCATTTTATTAGTTGGTTAGTGATACATATGGTTATTAATATGTTATGTCTCACAGTATTGTGAACCGTGGAGTGGAGTGGTGGAAGATGGTTAGTATACTTGTTAGTGGTGTGGTTAATATTGATGGGTGATAGGGTTGTTGGTTGATTGTTGGTGTCGGCTTGAGTCTGACTGGTAGTCAATAATATAGAGGAAATGCTGCCCAAATTTTTGGAAAATACCCTACTTTTAAGGATGCAATGTATATTATGATGTGTTACTGATATTTTTGTTGATACTCCAATTGATCAATTAAAAGAGAGGATTCATGTTCGATATTGAAGGTTGCATCTTTAGAAAAGCTGATTCCGTGGAAGATGGACCAATTATAAGAGATAAGAAGTCGCCTTGGGAAGGATGGTTGATTGAAGCTCAAACTAGTGCGTAAGCCAAGCCTGTGATTCTTAAGATTAACTTGAGTTACCAGTTTACCCTTTATGGGGTTATGCCTAGTATAACCCGTCTAGCCTTGCGGTATAGGAAACCTGTTAGTGTTGTAACTTAATAGTGTAAGAAGGTTGCTTGGTGGTTGTATTGAGAGGGCATACCATAATGTTTAGTACCTTTATATTCCAATTTTCTGTGCTGTTGTTGATTTTGCTACTGTTATCATTGCTAATGTTGCTAGTGTTGCTAATCTAGATATCTTTTATAAATGGATCCTAAGAATAAAAACATGGGTGCTCTGATTGGGCAGCATTTTCCTGACACGAGTGCACCGTTTGAACGGTGATATTTTTGATATACAATCTCGTTATGATTTTGAATAAATTCCCTGTTATGTTTCAGGAAAATGCCACCCAAGAAAGCTACCCAGTCTAAAGAAGATAGTAGTAGTTTGGCGGAGGGTCCAGTTATAAATAAAATTCTAGATTTGTTGCGCCAGCAACAGCAACAACAGCTGCAGTTAATCCAACAGGTTCAACAGCAACAATATCACCAAGGAGAGCTAAACCAAACTACCCGATTTAAATCATTTCAGTCTGTTAAACCCCTAGAATTCAAGGGCGAAGTGGATCCTATTGTTGCCAGGAATTGGCTAAAGGAAATGGAAAAGGCATTTACCCTCACACAAGTAAATGATGATCTTAAGACCAATTATGTGAGTTACTTTCTCAAGAATGAAGCAAATTATTGGTGGGAGACAGCTGGAGCGTTAGAAGGAGAAAGCCCTGTTTCCTGGACAAGATTTACAGAATTATTCATGGAGATGTATTTTCCCGATGGTTTAAGGAATCAGTTGGAAGTCGAGTTTCTGGAACTGAAACAAGGTGAAAGAAGTGTGTTGGAGTATGAGGCCAAGTTTACAGAATTGGCCCGATTAGTTTCTGAGTATGTAAGTACGGAGATTCAGAAAGCCAGGAGGTTTCAGCAAGGGTTGAAGCCTGAGATTCGCAGATGAGTTGTGGCATTACAACTCAAGACATACTCCTCTATGGTTCAGGACGCCCTGGTAATGGAAAGTGACCAGAAGTTGGCTGTTAAGGAAGAAAGTGATAAGAAAAGGAAGTTAGAAGGTGTTAAGGACAAGGTAGACCAAGGAGAATCCAGTCAGGAATTTGAGAATCGGTTTGGCCAAAACAGGAGTAAGAGATTCCGGAGACAAAGTTTATTTCGGACTAGGTCTAGTGCTACTTCAGTTGCTTCCACTCCAACTCAGTCAGTCAAGTCAGGAGTGGATTGCAAGTCCTGTGACAGGAGACACAGTGGTCCATGCAAAAAGAATGTGCAATGTTTTAAATATGGACATAAGGGTCATTACGCATCGGAATGTAATCCAGAAAATCCAGGAGTTACGTGTTACAATTGTGGAAAAGTTGGGCATATTGCAAGGAGTTGTAGAAAATCCAGTGCATATGAATAGCTAAATGTTTTATTCTCGTAATGGAATAGAATGGTTTTAAGTTACGTATCCCCTGTATTTGAAATGTTGTTTAAAATTATGTTTTGGGGAAAAGTAACTTCTGAAAACACCTATCTCTAAATATGATTTAAATGAAAAGAGAATTTGAATAGTGTGCTGTGACAGAATTGATTTTTGAAAAGAGATAGGTAAAAGTGGATTTGAAAACTGGATAAAATGAATCAGATATTGGATAATGTTGCGTAAGTGGCTAATTCGGTTGCGCGCACTACATAACCGATTAGTCCAGCATAGATAATCAGAGACCTAGCTAGTCTCTGTGGATCCGGTGATTTTGTGTGAAAGCCCGATCAGCTTTCCTAGACATTTTGTGTGATAGCCCGGCCAACTATCCTAGATAATTTGTATGGAGGCCTGATCAGCCGTCCCTAGATAATATCCAATACATATCTGATGGTGATTTTGTGGTTCCAGTAATGGAACAAGTGATTTTGAGGTTCCCGAAGAGGAACAAGTTTTATAGGTCCTGTGATGGGACAAGTTTTATGGTTCCCGTAACGGAACAAATGATTTTGGGTCCCCGTAACGGGACAGATGGTTTTATGGTTCCTGTAATGGAACAGAAGGTTTGGAAATAAAAATAGCATGCTAAAATTTAACCATGGTTTTTATGCACAGCACACAACAGTTGATCTTGTTTTACAGAGCATGCTAGTTTTGATATCCAGTTTATACCTGTTCTACATGTTTCTAACGAGTTATGAATTCTGTTCCTATAACTGCTTTACTTTAAACTGTTTTACTTGTTATTCATATAGTGGTGCTGCTGAGCAAGCAATTGTTCACCTTTGTAAAATATTTTATATGTATTGCAGATGCCTAGGAGATTCTTCCGCGATAGCCAGGGCAGGGTTCCAGTTTTTTCCGTGTCAGGCTCCTCTGAGGTTGTTGTGTTGGACCAAAGATGGTCTACTGAGTTGCTGTATTAAGTTAGTTGCGTCAGGATGGTTTGTTGTAAGTCAGTTTTGTAATAGTTGTGATCTAAATCATACTTAAACCTGGAAAAGGTCTTGGAAAAAGGGGTCGTGGAGTTGGACTGAATTATGATTGTTATTATTGTTGTTGGTGACGTCAACTCCTGACCCCGGGGTTGAGACCGTCACACCTTTTCCATCTTAATTTCTTGACCAGTGTAAGTTATGTATATAGGAACATACTCACCATTGTATTTGTCTTTTTTTCTGATGACTCTTCTTCTGATACTCTCAAGTATCATAGAAGACCAGTTTCTGGTGAAATTGTCCTCAACTCTAAGAAGATAGTGAATATATTTCAACTATGTCACAGTCTTCATCAAGAATTGCTGCAATGTAAAACTTTTTACTTTACCATCTCTCAAGAAGTACATAATCTCCTCTCTGACATCATTATCATTTATCTTTCTATATACAGTCTTCACATCTTCAACTTTCTCAAGATGTGAAGGAGTAATTCTCTCACCAAGATTGTCAGTCAGAGTATCTGTGTCAAGTAAGTTAGATCTCAGAGTCTCCATTTCAGAATGACCAATACCTCCTCTAGTATGAGTTTTGATAAGCTTTAGCTTTTCATTATGATCCACCCAAGAAGGTTTCTTGATGGACTTATCAATATCCTCATATTCTGAAATAGAATCCCTAAGTCCTGCTGACACAAATTCAATATGCTTGAATCCTCTAGGATAACTGAACGAATAGATATCCTTCTATCTTTTATCCTTCTTGCTGAGAGGAGCATACCCCGTAGATAAATCATGAATCTTCCCTTTTAATTTCTTCCATAGCTCTCTCCTTAAATTTAGAATTCTTTGCACATAGACATTACATGCTTGATCAGCTCTCCTTTGGTTAGTTCTTTCTTGTTCATCAACCTCTGAATTATGAGAAACAACTGTTGTATTAAAAACTGATTCATCCAATACTTTGATCACCTTATCATCAGTATCAAAGTTAGCTTTCAAATTTACAGCATCAGGATCAGCCTTTTTCTCAGAATTTGTGTCTGCTTCAAGAGACACATTTGCATTAGTTACATCAACTTGAGCAATGTCAGCAATTGACTTCTTCTTTTTGGGGACAATCAATTCTTCAGTATCCTCAGCTTCTTCTTTTACATCATTTCCTTTTACAGGAACAAAACCCTCTCTGAATAGAACATTTTGCAATGCAGAATCAATTACAGAACCTCGACATGAATTAGAGATTCTTTTATTCCTCTTCTTCCTCTGGCTCTTGTAGTTCTTCCACCTCTTTTTCCTCTTCCTTTAGAGGTGTTTGCTTCAGCTTCAATTTGAGCCAATAACTCCTTCTGTTGCATAACTGCTTCTTCATTTGTTGGATCAGGAAATTCTTCAGTTATCAACCCAAGAGCACTTCTGGCATTCTTTTGCTCAAACCTCTTATCCTTGTAGTACAGAACAATCTCTTCACCTGTTTCCTTGTGTCTGTAAGGAAAGAATAATCCTTTAGCAT
Organism: Apium graveolens; assembly: GCF_009905375.1. Taxonomy (NCBI): domain Eukaryota; kingdom Viridiplantae; phylum Streptophyta; class Magnoliopsida; order Apiales; family Apiaceae; genus Apium; species Apium graveolens. The sequence continues at coordinate 77,307,513 of NC_133650.1, read as the reverse complement.
CTGCTATGTTAGAGATTGTAACATCACCAGTTTCAGGAACATCAGTATTAGTCTTGTTCTTAACTTCATGATCACCAGTAGACTTTCCTTTTCCTGAACCAGATATTCTAGAGTGTTGAGGTTGTTGAGAAACAGATGCAATTTGAACATTTGCAACTGGATTCTTATCACCATCATCATCAGTATGTTTATCTTTCATCTGAATAGAGTCAGGTGTACATTTTGTGACAGCTATCTTCTCCCCCATTTTGGCATCAGGATTTGAAAGAAGAGAAAACATAGCATCCAGTTTATCAGCCATTACATATATTATATCTTCCAAGGAAGAAAATCGAGTATACATGCTTTGTTGAGATTGAACCACGACTCTAACAGCTTTTTTCACACTTATGAGTTCAACTGAAGTAAGTGGATTAATCATAAAGGCATCAATTTTGTTTTGTAAAGTAGCATGAGATGTCTTCATAGCAGCAAGTTCAGAGAGAATTCCTTTCACAGAGATAGTAGAAGCCTTGAGATGCAATTTAAGGTCAGGGTTTTAAAGTCCATCATATGCCCTGTGAACATGTTGCATACCAACAGCTGAGGAGATAGAAGTTTGTGCATCTCTCCATGCTAAATCCCATTCAGCCTTTTGAAAATGCTCAGCATCAGCATTATAATAAGAGGGATCAACATTGAAATGTGAAGAAGAACCAACATTGGAATTCTTAGATGCATTAATAGCAATCTTCAGCTGAGCTGTGTCAGGATCATCAGGATCACTGTCTTCATCAGAATCAGAGCAAGACAGACCCTCATAAGAGTTTGCATAGCTTGGTAGAATTACTTTGCCTTTAAGAGGATCCTTAGAAATAATTATCTGTTTTTATGAGATCCTGAAATAGAAAACAATATAACACCTAAATCTCTCTTATCTTTTCAAGTGATCTAATCACTTCTCACATAATATATTACTTTGAAGAGTAATTTTTTCTCACATAAGAAAATTTATAAGTAAAGAAAATAACTTATAAAATTCTTTTCTCAAAACTACCTCTCCTTTTGCCAGTACAGGAGACTGCCACTCAGAATTTGATTTTCTCACATAGAATTTTCATACAGTCTCACAGAAATGCACAGTCACACATTTTGCAAAGAAATAAGAGAGGGCTGAGAGGAGTAGTATGCTTGTCATATAAATAGGGGTAACCTCAAATAAGAGACTATCTATAATCATACAAATATTGAGAACAACAGAGGAAAATAGGCAATACCTGAAGTTGAGTCCTCAAGTGGCAGTGATGACAGTGGAGGAACAAACAATGCATCGGGATGCTTTGACAAACTAGCTAGCAGCAATGCATCATCAGTAGGATCTGCTTGAATTGAAAGTTGGCCAGCATCAGGATTTGTTGTAGTATCAGGATTTGATTTGACAGGAGAATGCACGGGACCAGCATCAGTACTTTGAACTGATGGTTCTTATGGGGCCGGAGCAATATGAGCTGCTTCATCAATCATTGGTGAAGGTTCTTGTGTACTCTCCTCAAACATAAGATCATTAATAAGTGTATCCACCTTTAACAATATATCCTGATGAGACTTCTTTTCTTGGAATAGTTGTTCAGAATCAGCAAGAAGATCACCTTGAGCAAAATCAATAATTATTTGTGCAGCCTCTTTGTGTGCATCTTCCCTTTGAGAATATAGTTCTTGTGGGACTGGATGTACCTCAGTTACTAAGTCCCTTTGAGACTTAGGTTCTTATGGATTGACATCCATAGCACAGGACTGAGTCTTTTCCTTCTTTCTGATGTACCTAACCACATCTTCAACTTTTCTTTTCTACATACTCTTGGCAGTATTCTTGGGCTCAGCAGTTACTTTGTTCATTAGAACCTTTTTTTATTAGAGCACTAGCATCAGTAGTTGGCTCCTTAGTTCTAGTTGTGTCAACAGAGTCATCAGGAATTGCTACTGTTGATTTCTTTATCTTCATTCTTGGCCCAGTGGGCATATGATCATCAGAATTAGAATCATCTTGCATGATCAGCCTTTTTTTTCGAACTGGAAAGCATTCTTCTCTCTTCTCACTCTCACTCAGTGAGGCCTGTTGAGCTCTCTGTTTAGATTGAATAGATTTCTTAACCAACCTTTTCTTTAGTACAACTGATGTCTTTTGGGAGACATCAGAGGAGGCTAATTTAGGAGCTAGATTGGAGTTCTGTTTGGTAGAAAGAATGCTTGGGTTAGAAACAAGATGGGTAGTGTCTTGTTCCACAACATCAGGAAATTTAACAGAGGTACTAGCATCAGGATTTATAGGCACTTGTGAAGGAGTAGGTCTATTTCTCAATAGAAATTTCCTGACCTCCTGAGGCAGGAAGGGTAATCCTGAAAACTTATTATTTTCATCTCTTTTGATATGATCTATAATAGCCTTCTCAGAAATTTGAAATACAGGAAGCAATTCATCATTATCAAATTCAACATTAGGGCATAGGAAATCAAAAATCAGTTGGAGAAATCTAGTGTACCCTATTATACTTGATGTATCTTGTTAGGTCACACACATTGTAGAGGGGGTGAATGTAACACCCCCAGATTCGGGGTCGGGGATCCGGGTCGTCACGGTCTTTCTTTCCACAATATCACTTCACTTAATTAATAATAATTAACCTTATGTTGTGACCCCACACTAACACACACCACAACCCGTTATAGTCTCAGAGATGAAATTGAAACAAGTACAAGTCTTTGAATCCACAATTTAAAAGTTATTACAACCCAAAATGATTACTTGATAAGTTTACAATTAATTGCCATTATCTGCCACAAGTTATAATTATACATAATTGATTCCCAAAGTAGAAGGTCTGATCTACAGATAGATCTACCTCTGCAGCTATAGTAGCTATGATCTCAACGGGAAGGCGCGGGGCGCTTCCCACGCTCTTGCGCTGGGTCTGCTTGAGTTTGGCCATCTTTCCTAACTGTTGTTGTGTGATGAAGAAATAAAGCAAGAGTGAGCATTACAGCTCGGAAGATAATATATAGTGTAAACAATAACGCAAGCATCTAAATGGATAACTTGCTGGAAACCTTTATCAGGTGAAAGATAATTACTTACTGGATATAAGCAAAAATAAGGGATGAAGTTACCAATTACTTCACTATACTTATATCATTTATAAGGCTACTTGAACTACCACTGTTAAAAGTATTATAGGTTTCAAAAGGTCATCCCATAGATGAGACCACAAGTTAAGACTTAAATAGATTCAATATTTGAAATAATATTGAATGAAATAAAGTTACGAGATACTTTATTTAGTCCCGATATATATATCCACATATATATCTCTTAAACATTTTCTGGAACCTCTGTTATGTAAAGTATGAACAGAGTTTGTAACATCCAATGAATTTTGGAAAGGAAAAGAAATTTGGCATAAACCCGATATCTTGCTCATCAGGCAAAGATACCAATAAGTAACCTTTTCTACTAGTAGATGGATGAATCCCCCACCGGTCATCACCCTGGCCACATAAGGACCTTGTGCTGGACCGCCACCCAGCCTCTTACGCGTTGATGGACTGCCACCCAGCCACTTACACTTTGATAGACCGTACCCCGGCTTGTCGCTTATGCCGACTCAATAGATGGACTTACTTCCCGAATGTTGGGTAAGTAATCAATTCATTTACCAAAACCGCAACCTTGTTGCGAATATAAAATACACCACAGAGCCGGATCCCTCTGGTTTTGAGCGAGTATTTAAATCCCCTTTAAAAGGAAGATCCAAATATATAAGAAATGAGTTTTGGGATCCGCTCTAACTTTTTAAAAATCATTTTAAAGACTCGAAAACACTTTAAAGAGTGTTTGGAGTAATGCTGATTTAATAAAGTAAATCAGTCCCGATAAATTAGAAAATATCTGAGTATTATCATTTAAATAATATTCCCTTAAAGAATAATCTTTATACAAATAATTGAAGTCGAAGTTGTAAAACTTATACTTGAAATGAGTATTAAATAACCAAAGATATACTTATACGAAAGTACTATCTTTATTTGAATAATCAAAAATAAGTTTGATTATCGAAACATTATTCTTTAATAAAATAAAGGATATTATTAAATTATAAGCGGAGTCTTAATACCTCGAATGAATATTATAAATAATATTCATTAAATAAAATAAATGGAGTCATACATCCTCAAATGAATATTCAAATAATAATCATTAACTAGAATAAACAGAGTCATAAGTCCTCGAATGAATATTCAAATAATATTCATTAAATAAAATAAAGGTTATCAAATAAACCTTATTCGATAATAGTTTTTAAAAACCATATCAATATATATATATATATAAATATATATATATATATATCATATACTCGGAAACATCTACTCCCGATTTTAGATAAGGGTTCACCTTTGGGTCCCCTATACTCAGGGTATACTCAAATACCGCTTATCTCTAGCATAGGTATTATGCAACTAATAAGCATTTGAACCAACAGATATATAAATCAAGAATACGAAACAGGCATGCATATATACCATATCACATGCTACAATATATCGCAAAATTTGCTAATAACAAATACGCATTTATCACAAGATCATGCATATACACATATACATCACAACAACAGTTATACGGGTAGAAAACTTGCCTGAGCGACTGGGGGTTACAAATGGCTCGGGACGAGTCTGGTAACCTATAAACAACATGTGAGTTGGAATTAAACCAAAGTCACTTGTAAATCTATACTTTAACCAAATTAGACTCTAACGCTCGCTTTGCGCTTACTGATTCTCTTAAGTCACTCGAGTACCCTTGGCTCCACCATTTTTAATAATTTAACCATTATGAGTTTTAAGGCGATTCCACTTTACATAAATGTTTCATACTCCAATTAGTCCTTTAAGGTCTTTATCCTATGTTTCAAAGTAAGGCGAGGGGTAATGGTTCGTTCGCGAAACGTCGTTACTTAAAACGGCCGTTTCTCCTAAACCGTACATCGGAATTAAACGAACCACATATCAAAACGAAGCTCGTAACATGAACTATCTAAACATGGCAATGGTCAAAACCTAGCATGGAGCTCTCGGGTCCTAATGTTATGAACAAAAGCAGTCTAAAGTAAATCGGACATTACGAAGGCTATGTTTACGCGATTTCCCAAATTTATACCATTCCAAAACAATCACCAATCAACCCCAATCCATTCATACAACCAAAATCCATCAATATCACACTACAACAGCCCCCAAAACCTCAAGTTCTCCAATTTATGTTATTCTCAATCATGAATTTAAAACTATACTTAAGTCATTTACTAATCAACAAGTTTCAACATTCAATTCACTACAACTCCAACCCAAACTCTAAACCTACAAGCATTAAGATACTATTTTACCATAATAACCAAAATCATCCTAATATACAAAGTAAAGCTAGGGTTTGGAGATGATATACCTTCCTTGAAGTGATGTGAGTAGCTAGGAAGCCTTAAGAAGCCTTGAGATGTCTTAGGGATGCTTGGATCTTAAAGGAAAAACAAGAAAAATCAAGTTAAAAATCTTGAAATCACTATTCATTATCTTCTTCATTGATTTCTTGGAGAAGATTGTGAATGATTTGGAGGCTTAAACTTATAGAATAGCCATAACTATGAATAAAGAGTACTAGATAATTATCTTACCAATTTAGGAAGCTTGGAACTTGAATTTTGAAAATTCTTCTTCTTGAAATGAAGAAAAGCCGAGAGCTCCTTGGTTGAAGAAGAAATGATTTTGTGTTTTGCTTTGTTTTGTTTTGGTTGGTTGATTTTCTTTTGATTTATTTTGGTTAATTACCTTTTTAACCTTGAACTTTGTGTGGTTTTAAATCATCCAATAATTCCTTCCCTTATGTCATGCTTATGTCATCATGTGATGTCACCCTACCCTCTTTGTCCTCTTCTCATTGGTTGGATGACATCATCCCCTCTAATCTCTTTGATTAGCTTCTAATTACTTGGCTAATGACCGCTGATCTGTTATACGGTTCCTTTAACTTTCGTTTTCATTTATCGTTTGAGGGATCATTCCCGGGATCTTATTACTTAGGTTCCCTTAACCTTTCTCAATACATTATATTCCTTTTTATGATCCTCTATTAAAATCCTTGAATTTAAATCCTTTTTATCCTGTTACCTTATACTCAATTCTTTCGATATCTGGTGGATTTTCGGGAAAAATCAAAAGGTTCAAATTTGGATTCTGACGATGTTTACATATACTTATATACCATATAGAGTACCAATAAAATCTCAGAATATCCATAAAAGAAACCCTACATAGTGTGGCATGAACAGTTTTCTTATTCAGCAATATCAGCAAAAACACTATTCATAAGGGTTACAAAAAGTTCAAAATTTTGGGGTTATTACAGTCTCCCCTCCTTAAAAGGATTCCGTCCCGGAATCAAATAGAAAACAAATGGGGGTACTTCTCTAGAATTGCGCTCTCTAGTTCCCAAGTTGATTCTTCCACATTATGATTCTGCCATAACACTATGACTAGCTTGATCACTTTGTTCCGAAGCACCTGCTCCTTCTTATCTATAATCCTTACTGGTTTCTCCACGTAAGTCAGATCTGGTTGCATATCCACATGCTCGTACTCCACTATGTGTCTGGCATCCCGATGATACTTCCTTAGCATTGATACATGGAACACATTATGAACTTGTTGTAGGTTCGGGGGTAAGGCTGGCTCGTAAGCGAACTTCCCAATCCGTCTTAGTATCTCAAAAGGTCCAATGTATCTTGGGCTTAGTTTTCCTTTCTTTCCGAATCTCATTAACCTCTTCCAAGGGGATACTTTTAGTAGTACTAAGTCCCCTACTTCATGCTCCTTGTCCTTTCGGGCTAGGTCTGCATATTTCTTCTGTCTGTCTTGGGCTGCTACAAGCCGTCCTCTGATGAGATCCACTATGTCTTTGGTCCTTTGGACCACCTCGGGTCCGAGCATCTTCCGCTCTCCTACTTTATCACAGTATAAGGGAGATCGACACCTTCTTCCGTACAGGGCCTCATAAGGTGGTATTCCGATGCTAGCATGAAAGCTATTGTTATAAGAAAACTCGATCAACGGCAAGTGATCATCCCAACTTCCTTTAAAGTCTATTGCACAGACTCTCAACATATCCTCTAGTGTCTGGATGGTCCTTTCACTCTGCCCATCCGTCTAGGGATGGTACGCGGTACTCATATTTAACTTGCTCCCCGCACATTCTTGAAAGCTCCTCCAAAATCTGGAGTTGAACCTGGGGTCTCGGTCTGAGACAATGGACGCTGGGACTCCATGTCGCATCACTATTTCCTTAAGGTATATGTCCACCAGTCTATCGACTGTGTATCTCTCATTGATAGGAATGAAATGAGCTGACTTTGTCAGTCGGTCTATGATCACCCATATGGCATCATGGTTGGCTTTTGTCCTTGGTAAACCGACAACAAAATCCATGGCTATCTGTTCCCATTTCCATTCGGGAATCTCCAGGGGTCGTAAAAGTCCACTGGGTCTCTGGTGCTCTGCCTTTACTCTTTGGCAAGTCAAACATTTGCTTACCCATTCTGCTACGTCCCTCTTCATGTTGGGCCACCAGTAATATTCCTTCAAATCCCTATACATCTTGGTGCTTCCCGGGTGAATGGAATACCTTGAACTATGACTTTCATCCAAAATCTCGTCTTTAAGTTCTTGAACATTCGGAACCCAAATCCTGTAGGAATACCTCATTATCCCCTTATTGTCTCTCTCAGTATGGATCTCTTCTCCAGTCATTGACTCTCTGCCCTCATTCATCATTCTTTCTTGGCACAATCTAATCTTTTCTAATAACTCTGGCTGCATTGATATCTCAAACAGCTTTTCAGTTCCGGTTCCGGTTACCTTTACTTCTATTTCCATTCTTTCGAAATCCCTGATTAATTCCTCCGAAGTCATTATCATTCTGAGCCTTTCCTTCCTACTGAGGGCATCAGCCACCATATTGGCTTTCCCCGGATGATAGAGAATCTCACAATCATAGTCCTTGATTAGTTCTAACCATCTCCTCTGGCGCATGTTGAGTTCTTTCTGCGTGAATATGTACTTGAGGCTCTTATGGTCTGTGAAAATCTCGCACTTCTCTCTATACAAGTAGTGCCTCCAAATTTTTAAGGCAAAAACTATTGCCGCGAGATCAAGGTCATGAGTAGGATATCTAATCTCGTATTCCTTCAGTTATCTCGACACATACACAATCATTTTACCGTGCTGCATAAGCACACACCCTAATCCTGTGTGCGACGCGTCACTATATATCACAAAATCTCCTTTTTCCGTCTGGCAATGCCAACACCGGGGCCTTTACCAACCTTTTCTTTAATTCCTGAAAACTGTTCTCGCATTTCTTCATCCATTCAAACTTCTCTGTCTTACGAGTAAGTCGTGCCAAAGGGGCTGCGATCTTCGCAAAGTCCTGTACAAATCTACGATAGTAGCCGGCCAATCCTATGAAACTCCTTACCTCTGTGGGTGTGGTTGGCCTTTCCCAATTTGAGACCGCCTCTATCTTGGAGGGGTCGACCAATGCTCCTTCTTTATTGATCACGTGTCCTAAAAACTGTACTTCATTCTGCCAGAATTCACACTTCGAGAATTTGGCATATAATTGTTCCTCTCTGAGTATTCCTAGAGCTATCCTCAAATGCTCTGCATGTTCTGCCTCAGTCCTTGAGTAGATTAAAATATCATCGATAAAAACTATCAAACACTTGTCCAAGTACTTCTTAAATACTCTGTTCATTAAATCCATGAAAGCCGCTGGGGCGTTGGTTAATCCAAAGGACATTACCAAGAACTCATAATGCCCATACCTGGTACGGAACGCTATCTTAGGAATATCTTCGGGTTTAATCTTTAGTTGGTGATATCCAGTTCTCAGGTCAATCTTGGAAAAATATATAGCATCCTTTAGCTGGTCGAACATATCGTCTATTCTAGGTAACGGGTACCTGTTCTTTATGGTTAGCTTGTTCAACTCTCGATAGTCGATGCACAGCCTCATGCTCCCATCTTTCTTCTTAACAAATAACACTGGTGCTCCCCACGGAGACACACTGGGTCTTATCATACCCTTATCCAAGAGTTCCTGCAATTGGGTAGCTAATTACTTCATTTCTAACGGGGCTAACCGGTAAGGTGCTTTTGAAACTGGCACCGTCCCTAGGGCCAACTCAATCGCAAATTCAATCACTCTATCGGGTGGTAATCCCGGAAGATCTTGTGGGAATACATCTTCAAATTCGTTGACTACTGGAATATCTTATAAGTTGGGCACCTCCTTTTGCGTGTCTACCACATAGGCTAGGTAAGCCTCGTTTCCTTTTCGTAGCATCCTTTTGGCCTGGGCCATGGTCAAAAAATTTTGCGTCTTCCTCTTTCCTCTAAATATAACTTCATTCTCTCCTGGGATATTTAACTTAACTTTCTTCCCCTTACAGTCTATCTGAGCATCATTGCTAGATAGCCAGTCCATTTCCAAAATTATATCAAATTCCCCTAACTTAAAAGGAATCAGATCAACACTGATAGATTGTTCCCCTATGCCTAACTCACAGGCGGGGTGAATCAGATTAATAAGAATAACTTCATGGTTGGCTATTTCTACTTGTAAGGGCTCTATCAAGGGTTCAGCTTTAAGTCTTAATTTACGCGCAAAGTCCCTTGATATAAAAGATTTAGTTGCTCCTGAATCAAATAAAACGTTTGCACTGACTGAATTTAGAGAAAGGGTACCTGCTATCACATCTGAATCTTTCATAGCATTCTGGACTGTCATGTTGAAAGTTCTTGCAGTAGGTGGCTTATTAGAAGCAACCCTGCTTGCTCCCGAAGCTGCTGGTTTGTTCATTGGGCATTCCCTCTTCCAATGACCCGGGCGTCCACACTGATGACAAGTGGTGGTTGGCCGGGTAATGGGGGTTAGCGAAGTGCACTTGTCCGAATAGGGACCCTCTCGACCACACTTGAAGCAGATTACCAGCTTTCCTTTACACTCCCCAGAATGCATCCTTCCACAAGTGTTATAGGCTGGCAATGTGGTCGAGACTGGTTGGAATAGGACATTCTGGACTTCTGGCCGCTCTGGCTCACATTTACACTCATTGGCCGCTTAAACCCAATGTCCTTTCCCGGTAGGGACACTGCTCCCCTATTAACTCTAGTTGGGAAGTTCCTTCCCGCGGAACCTCCACCCATGCTCATACTTTTCCTCTTTATTCCCTTCTTCTCTCTTTCCTTTTACATTTGTTCACTTCGGACTTCTACAATTGTTGCCTTTTGCACCAGAGTGGCATAATCAGTAAGCTCAAGGATTGCCACCCTATTCTGAATCCACGGTTTCAGTCCCTGTGGAAACCTCCTAGCTTTCTTTTCCTCGGTGCTCACAAACTCCAGCACAAACCTTGATAACTCAGTAAATTTCGCTTCGTACTCTGCTACAGATAAGTTATTCTGCTTTAGATCCAAGAACTTGAGCTCCATCTGGTTTTCCATAAACCTCGGGAAATATTTTCCCAGAAACAACTGACTGAATCTTTCCCAGGTTATAATAGTATCTGTCTCCATGTTTTTCTTGGCCTCCCACCAGTAATTAGCCTCTCCTTTTAGAAGGTAGGTAGCAAATACAGTCTTCTGTGCCTCATCGATACTCAGAATCTCAAAGGATTTCTCCATTTCCTTTAACCATGCCCTTGCCTCAACTGGGTCGGCTGATCCATGGAACTCAGGGGGCTTAAGGGACTTAAAAGTCCTAAAAGAGTTTGCCACAACATTGTTATTTCCTTGAGGGGGTGGGTTGGGTTGACATTCCAAGTTCCGCCTTAGTAGTTGCATGAACTGGCCCATGGGATCCATGCCTGGGTTTGGTATTGGTTGCTCAACCTCAGTTTCTCCTTCCTCAGCCTCTATCTCAAATCCCTCAACATCATATGTTTCCTCTTCCTCTTCATACAAGGAGTTATCTTGTTCCACATAATCCTCATCTTCCTCTTCACTGTGTTCCTGGTTCCTATCATCCTGGTTATGGCTTCCCTGGTCCTCAGATCCAGGGTTCGCCCTAGTTCCAATCTTTCTTCGCGGCATGATACTGATAATAAATAAAATTATTGGGAAATTCAACGTTAGGTCACAATCATACACAACATTGTGCCTAGCACAGCTCTATAATGGGGAGAATGTATCTCGCAATTCTATTATATTATGACAGTTCTAATAAGAAGTGTAGTAATTATAATGATAAAAACAGTGATCTCGTCACTAAGGAACTAAACCGAAAGGAAACAAATATATACATAATGCGAGAAATACATAGTTTGATCTGGTCAAAAGTACAACAGTGCTACAGCCATCTGTCCCAAAAGTGATACACAAGAGTCTATCTGTCTAGTCAGAAAAAGGGATGCTATATACAAGTCAACTATCCCGGAAAATTGGCTCTTACTAAGGCCTCTACTAACTAGACAACTAGACTATCCCATCGTCAGTCCTGAATCACACACCGGAGTGGGTCAGCTCCTATACCCTTTCCATCGCACGAAGGAAGATATAGTCGGCCTGCCGCCTGGAGATCCTACCATGCCTGTCCCCCTAGAGCGATCTGAGTCTTGCTCGGGACATGAGCTCTATCCCCGTCAGCTCCCTTCTCAAGGATCGGGGTATAGCAGCCCTAGTCTCTTAAGCTCGGGTACGCCTACCCGCCCTCTCCACATCCAACTCCCTCCTGACCTCATCCAGTCGGGCCTCAGCAACGGCCACTCGGGTCCTCAGTACATCCTGAACATAGCCGTGGGCTAACAAAGACTGCCTATGGGCAGGGTCGAGAGGTGGTGAATCCGGAGCCGCTGGGGGTGCCTCCTCGGTCTGCCTAGGCTCAGGAGTATCAGTCTCAGAGCTGTCATCATAAGTGCTCCAGGATGGTAGTGGAGGGGTAGGAGCTCTGACCATAGGGAGTGAGGGTAAAGGGGTACCAGTGTACACTACCATAGCTCCGACACGCTCCTCAGCTACTGGGACCTCATCCGGGTCCTCCTCATCTGAAATAGCAATGACCTCTGTCTCTGACTCCTCTGAGGGGTCCTCCTCATCCTCCTCCATCTCAGGCTCCTCCTGATCCTCGACATCTAGCAGTGCCTCATCATGCTCACGCTCGAACATCTCAGGGTCCTCTATCTCATACGCCTACACATTAAACGAGCTAAGTTACTATCATGATACTTATAAGGGTTCCCGTAAGGGTTTTAACTGTCAGCGCTACTTTAAGTAGTCCGACCATGAACTTGGCAAGAGTTCTTATTATCTTTATGAGTTTATTATTACATCGTCGCATCATCTCTGAGGTATATAACGCTTAGCTCTGATACCATTTCTTTAAAACCCCCAGATCCGGGGTCGGGGATCCGGGTCGTCACGGTCTTTCTTTCCACAATTTCACTTCACTTAATTAATAATAATTAACCTTATGCTGTGACCCCACACTAACACACACCACAACCCATTATAGTCTCAGAGATGAAATTAAAATAAGTACAAGTCTTTGAATCCACAATTTAAAAGTTATTACAACCCAAAATGATTACTTGATAAGTTTACAATTAATTGCCATTATCTGCCACAAGTTATAATTACACATATTTGATTCCCAAAGTAAAAGGTCTGATCTACAGATAGATCTACCTCTGCAACTATAGCAGCTATGATCTCAACGGGAAGGCGCGGGGCGCTTCCCACGCTCTTGCGCTGGGTCTGCTTGAGTCTGGCCATCTTTCCTAACTGTTGTTCTGTGATGAAGAAATAAAGCAAGAGTGAGCATTACAGCTCGCAAGATAATATATAGTGTAAACAATAACGCAAGCATCTAAATGGATAACTTGCTGGAAACCTTTATCAGGTGAAAGATAATTACTTACTGGATATAAGCAAAAACAAGGGATGAAGTTACCAATTACTTCACTATACTTATATCATTTATAAGGCTACTTGAACTACCACTATTCAAAGTATTATAGGTTTCAAAAGGTCATCCCATAGATGAGACCACAAGTTATGACTTGAATAGATTCAATATTTGAAATATTATTGAATGAAATAAAGTTACGAGATACTTTATTTAGTCCCGATATATATCCACATATATATCTCTTAAACATTTCCTGGAACCTCTGTTATGTAAAGTATGAACAGAGTTTGTAACATCCAATGAATTTTGGAAAGGAAAAGAATTTTGGCATAAACCCGATATCTTGATGATCAGGCAAAGATACCAATAAGTAACCTTTTCTACTAGTAGATGGATGAATCCCCACCGGTCATCACCCTGGCCACATAAGGACCTTGTGCTGGACCGCCACCCGGCCTCTTACGCGTTGATGGACTGCCACCCAGCCACTTACACTTTGATAGACCGTACCCCGGCCTGTCGCTTATGCCGACTCAATAGATGGACTTACTTCCCGAACGTTGGATAAGTAATCAATTCATTTACCAAAACCGCAACCTTGTTACGAATATAAAATACACCACAGAGCCGGATCCCTCTGGTTTTGAGCAAGTATTTAAATCCCCTTTAAAAGGAAGATCCTAAATATATAAGAAATGAGTTTTGGGATCCACTCTAAGTTTTTAAAAATCATTTTAAAGACTCGAAAATACTTTAAAGCGTGTTTGGAGTAATGCTGATTTAATAAAGTAAATCAGTCCCGATAAATTAGAAAATATCTGAATATTATCATTTAAATAATATTCCCTTAAAGAATAATCTTTATACAAATAATTGAAGTCGAAGTTGTAAAACTTATACTTGAAATGAGTATTAAATAACCAAAGATATACTTATACGAAAGTACTATCTTTATTTGAATAATCAAAAATAAGTTTGATTATCGAAACATTATTCTTTAATAAAATAAAGGATATTATTAAATAATAAGCGGAGTCTTAATACCTCGAATGAATATTATAAATAATATTCATTAAATAAAATAAACGGAGTCATACATCCTCAAATGAATATTCAAATAATAATCATTAACTAGAATAGACAGAGTCATAAGTCCTCGAATGAATATTCAAATAATATTCATTAAATAAAATAAAGGTTATCAAATAAACCTTATTCGATAATAGTTTTTAAAAACCATATCAATATATATATATATATATATATATATATATCATATACTCGGAAACATCTACTCCCGGTTTTAGATAAGGGTTCACCTTTGGGTCCCCTATACTCAGGGTATACTCAAATACCGCTTATCTCTAGCATAGGTATTATGCAACTAATAAGCATTTGAACCAACAGATATATGAATCAAGAATACGAAACATGCATGCATATATACCATATCACATGCTACAATATATCGCAAAATTTGCTAGTAACAAATATGCATTTATCACAAGATCACGCATATACACATATACATCACAACAACAGTTATACGGGTAGAAAACTTGCCTGAGCGACTGGGGGTTACAAATGGCTCGGGACGAGTCTGGTAACCTATAAAAAACATGTGAGTTGGAATTAAACCAAAGTCACTTGTAAATCTATACTTTAACCAAATTAGACTCTAACGCTCACTTTGCGCTTACTGATTCTCTTAAGTCACTCGAGTACCCTTGGCTCCACCATTTTTAATAATTTAACCATTATGAGTTTTAAGACGATTCCTTCGCGAGTGTCTTACCAACTGCCTATTAAACTTTACATAAATGTTTCATACTCCAATTAGTCTTTAAGGTCTTTATCCTATGTTTCAAAGTAAGACGAGGGGTAGTGGTTCGTTCGCGAAACGTCGTTACTTAAAACGGCCGTTTCTCCTAAACCGTACATCGGAATCAAACGAACCACATATCAAAACGACACCCGTAACATGAACTATCTAAAAATGGAAATGGTCAAAACCTAGCATGGAGCTCTCGGGTCCTAATGTTATGAACAAAAGCAGTCTAAAGTAAATCGGACATTACGAAGGCTATGTTTACGCGATTTCCCAAATTTATACCATTCCAAAACAATCACCAATCAACCCCAATCCATTCATACAACCAAAATCCATCAATATCACACTACAACAGCCCCCAAAACCTCAAGTTCTCCAATTTATGTTATTCTCAATCATGAATTTAAAACTATACTTAAGTCCTTTACTAATCAACAAGTTTCAACATTCAATTCACTACAACTCCAACCCAAACTCTAAACCTACAAGCATTAAGATACTCTTTTACCATAACAATCAAAATCATCCTAATATACAAAGTAAAGCTAGGGTTTGGAGATGATATACCTTCCTTGAAGTGATGTGAGTAGCTAGGAAGCCTTAAGAAGCCTTGAGATGTCTTAGGGATGCTTGGATCTTAAAGGAAAAACAAGAAAAATCAAGTTAAAAATCTTGAAATCACTATTCATTATCTTCTTCATTGATTTCTTGGAGAATATTGTGAATGATTTGGAGGCTTAAACTTATAGAATAGCCATAACTATGCATAAGGAGTACTAGATAATTATCTTACCAATTTAGGAAGCTTGGAACTTGAATTTTGAAAATTCTTCTTCTTGAAATGAAGAAAATCCGAGAGCTCCTTGGTTGAAGAAGAAATGATTTTGTGTTTTGCTTTGTTTTGTTTTGGTTGGTTGATTTTCTTTTGATTTGTTTTGGTTAATTACTTGTTTAACCTTGAACTTTGTGTGGTTTTAAATCATCTAACAATTCCTTCCCTTATGTCATGCTTATGTCATCATGTGATGTCACCCTCCCCTCTTTGTCCTCTTCTCATTGGTTGGATGACATCATCCCCTCTAATCTCTTTGATTAGCTTCTAATTACTTGGCTAATGACCGCTGATCTGTTATACGGTTCGTTTAACTTTCGTTTTCGTTTATCGTTTGAGGGATCATACCCGGGATCTTATTACTTAGGTTCCCTTAACCTTTCTCAATACATTATATTCCTTTTTATGATCCTCTATTAAAATCCTTGAATTTAAATCCTTTTTATCCTGTTACCTTATACTCAATTCTTTCGATATCTGGTGGATTTTCGGGAAAAATCAAAAGGTTCAAATTTGGATTCTCACGATCTTTACATACACTTATATACCATATAGAGTACCAATAAAATCTCAGAATATCCATAAAAGAAACCCTACATAGTGTGGCATGAACAATTTTCTTATTTAGCAGTATCAGCAAAAACACTATTCATAAGGGTTACAAAAAGTTCAAAATTTTGGGGTTATTACAGTGAATACAGTGTAAAGTACAATCTAATCGAACTTTAATATCTCAAGTAACAGAAAACAAACTTTATTGAAACAATAAACTCTGTTACAGTATGAAACTGTTACCTCTCAGTGATGAACAAATATCACGAGAGCTGCTAGGGTTAATACGAATAATCTTCTCGAATATATTAACACTTATAGTGTAAACCCTATGTCTGTGTTTATATACTACACAGTTACAAGATAATCGGTAATTGATATGAAATATAATTCTGCTTCCTAAAATATATCAATCAAATATCTTTTCTTCCAAGTATTCTATTCTTTATAGAATTCCTTCTTCATGCATATCTCTTCTTATGTTTATCTCGATCTTCTTTCCTTTAATCAGCTACTGTCCTTATCTGAACGTCCTTCAGCACTTAAGTTCTGATATCCATCTTCTGATGATTATCTCCTGATAATATAAGTACTGATATCCTTAAGTCCCGACTTCCAGTAAGTACTGATTTATCCTGTTTAAGTAAGATCTGAAAACTAAACATAAATCATATTAGCCATGACATTATCAAATATATCTAACAATCTCCCCCAACTTGTAAATTAGCATAATATACAAGTTTAACAGATATTTGATGATGTCAAAAACATTAATTACAAATGCATGAGAATTAGACTAGATAACTACAACTTACAGTCCTTAAAGCTTTACCAATATTTAACTTCTGATAACAGCTTCAGTCTATACAAATATTAGAATTTAATCAGTTGTAGATCTTGACTTGGCTTCATCTTCTGATCTCTCTGATGTCAGGAGTTATTCTGAGATAGTTCTTCAACAAACATCTCTCAGCATATCTAAGTTCATCAATCATCCTCCTTTTAGCATCTTTAAGCTCTGCATTATCTTCCCCAATTTGAAAGATTGCAGCCCTGAGATCATTAATCTTTGCTTTTCTTATATCCTGATCTAGTCTGATCAAATAAGCTTTATCAGACTCAAGATTGAATTCCACAGCCATGTAACCCAGAAAGGTAGTTATAATTTTAGCAGTGTTGGGCTTCATTTCAACTATATCACCCTTGTGATCTCTGTACTTTGGAACATATATGCTGTCAGACTTAACAGAATAAAGCCTTTTCTGTCTCTGAATCTGATCCTTCAAATAGTTTGCAGCACTTCCTGTCAATCTGTCATCCACTTGAAGTAAGAATAGTACATGCTCCAATTCTTCAAAATACTTCAATGGAATGGCATTTTACCTTATATGATAAACCCTACCATCTGTCATGAAGTACAACAAGATGTGTTCTTTCAAGTAGGTATGGTAAACCATTTGTACAGATTCTAGTTGATTCAATCTCTCAAGAGTTGCTCTAATACCTGGTTCACTCAAGGAAGTTGGATCATTGGTAGTGTTCTATATTCTTCCTTCATCAGCACTTCCCAATCCAGTTTTATCTCTTGCTTCCTTTCCAGTAACTACTCTTGCTTCAAAACCACTTGCAGCAGTCTTCAAAGGTTGAGTCTGTTTTGCTTTAGTGAGTCCTAGTAGGAGTGTCTTTGATCTGTCTTTTGATATCAAGTTAACTTGAGCTATGTCAGAGGTTACTTGCTTCTTTGAAATATCAGAACTTACTGTCTCTTGACTCTGAACAACTTGAGCCATGTCAAAGGTTGTTTTAAGAACTTTTCTTGAAGTCAGAGCAAGATCATCCTTTTCATCAGTGATTTCTTCATTCTTAGGAGGCACATAAACCTTGATAGATTCACCAACCTTTTCTTTACCCTTGGATCTTGGATCTATCTGTGGTTGTGATTTAGCCACTGTTGCTTCAGTATTTGTCCTTTCTTTTATCACAATGCCTTTGAGTTTTGGAAGTGTCTTTTTACCAGAAGCTTCAGATTTAGATGTGACTTTCTCCGATTTAAGTCTGGCTTCTTCTTCCATTAAACTCTCCAAGTCCATTCCTGGATTTTCCTGAAGAAATAACTGTCTTGACATTTCTTCATCAAGATCTAAAAGTTCATCAGAACTTATCCTTTTACCAGTAGCAGAACTAATTCTTTTCCCAGTATCAGAACTTATCCTGTAACTTGTGATTTCAGTTTTTCTTGATGAGAAACCTCTACCTTGACTATGACCTCTACCCATTCCAGAGTTTCCTTGATCATCCTTTTCATCATCCTTCCCTTTCAGTGTCTTGCCAGTCTTGTATTTGGACTTAATTACTTTCTCCCCCTTTTTGGCATCAGCAGGTAGGAGAAGAGAGACAAGCAATTTCACTGAGGCTTGGATTTCAGTAAGTTGAGATTGCTGAGAAGCTTGATTTTTCAGAATATCATCAATCTGAGCTTGTTGTTTCTCTTGAGTCTTCTCAATGTAAGCAATCCTGTAAAAGGTAGGTTGGAAGAACTTTTTCTTGTCAATTTTCTGAATTTGGTCCTGTTTGATGAATTCTTCCTGAATCTTGTGTAGCTCTGCATGAGTAGTTAAATGGAGACCTTGTAGATGTTTAGTACTCAATGTAGTGACTCTAAGATGGGTTTTGAAATCATCAGAAACTAACATTTCATCAGCTTTTGTCAAGTGCTCAGCAAGATGTTTTGCAGTTGGAACACAGGAAATTGAGTTCCATTCCTTAGTCCACTCCTGTCCTGCAGGAGTTTCACTCCAAGGCACTGGTGCTTCTCTGGTAACAAACTTCTTAACAAGTTCAGATTTAAGAATAGTTTGTTGAGGAGCATGTCCTGAAGGACCTGCTTCATCAGCATCTACATTTGGAGCAGCATTACCAGTATCTCCAGCATTTGCAGCATCAGAACTTACAGAATCAGTATATTCTGATAAAACAACAGTGTGAGTAGCAATGGAGGCTTCAGCATCCTCTAAGTGCTGATCTGGTTCTAAGTTCTGATCAACATCCATATCCTGATACTCACCTATATTCTGATCATCAGCATCTTGATGCAGAGAAGGTGTAGTAGATAACTCTGGAGTTTGAACAGCATCAGTAACAGGTGTTGTTGATGGATTAGTTGTTGTTGGAGCTTCTAAGAGAATTATGTCAGGCACAACCAAGTTCTGAACATCAATTTCAATACTGGTGCCTGTAGTAACAGGAGATACAGACTTTTGAACAGGAGACATAGATGGTGTGTTGGCCTGTTCAGGAACAACCTCCTGAGATGGAGTTGATGAAGAAGAAGTGACTTTAGCAAATTCCTTTTCTTGTGAGATCAGAGATTCCTGATCTCCTTCCTTAGCTGATGCTTCTTCATCTGAAACTGGCCTTTTTGCCCTCTGTTTCTTGTATCTCTTTGTAGATATGGATTCCTTGGGAGTTTCAGGAACAGTCATTCTTCTAAGCCTCTTGAGAAGCCTAGATCCCCCAATTTCAGAATCCTTCTGAAAAGTCACTGTCTCAGCTTCTTTAACAACAGGTTCTGAAGAAGGAACCTGTTCCTCAGTATCAGATTCATCTCTCAAAGCAATCTTCCTTCTCTTTTGAGGTGTTTGAGGAACAGTCTTTGTCCTCTTTGGCTTGGAAGATGAAGGCTTCACAGTAGATGCTGAGGATGAGGGTTGAACTGTCTGTGAAGTGGAGAGATAGGATTTGATATATTGCCTGAGGGTTGGTTGAGTAGAATGAGTGGTATGTTCTGATGGTTGTTGTGATGTTTGGGAGGTGGTGGTTGGTTGGACATCAGGATAAACAGATCTATAGGAATCAGGATCAGCATTTACTAAGATCTGTTTTACAGACCGAGGAATCTGTAAAGGTCTAACCACTGGTTTCTTAGTGTCAGCATTTACCAGGTCATTAAAGTATCGTTTTGCAACCTTAAAAGGTGGAGTTAAGGAACTGACTAATCGAGGTTCATCAGTAAAAAAAGTATATATAAGTTGACAGAATCTAGCAAAGTAAACAACATTCCTATCCTCTGTCATCCTATCCCCAATAAAACCTATTATAGCCGTTGCAAAATCAAAATGAGTTTGGTTTATAATGGCATACCCGATGTGCTGACTCATTATAGGGATGACATCAAAATTCGAACACTTGTTCCCAAAAGCTTTAGTGATGCAGTCGAAGAAGAAGCTCCATTCACTTCTGATATGAGCCCGTTTCAACTGCCCAAGCTTTGCCAAACTCTGTTCATACTCCAAACTGGCCATTAACTCCTGAAGAGCCGATTCCTCTGGAATTGAAAAAGTACATCCTTCTGGGAGATGTAGAGCCTTGCGTATTGTACCAGGAGTGACTGCATATGAAGAATCACCCACTTCGAAAACAATACTAGGAGTACCATTTGGACCACCATTATCAAAGTTTCCAGTCCTCCAAAGTGTCAGAACTTGTTGGCTTGAGAATACTGAAGGTTGGGTCAATGCATACCCGATTTCACTGTGTGCAAGAAGGTCTTGCACAAAATGCAATTCAGAAGGAGCTTCAGCATTATCAAGAATAGCAGCATAATTGTTTGGAACAAATTTAGCTCCATCAATGATTAAATCCTTAGGTGCCATAAAAGTAATCGAGAGGTTTAAGTGCCTATTAGGTGTTTGATAGAATGTCTATATGAAAAACCAACGTTAGAAGAAAAAAGAGAGTAAAAGCAAGTAGAGAGAAAAAGTATGAAAGGAAATAAAAGATTAAAAAATCTTCTCTCTGTCTTACTTATACTTTTGAAAGAAAAAAAAATGTAACCGTTGGACACCTGTCAGACATGCAGTAAAAACGAATAGTTAATGGGCACGAGAAAACAGTAATCATTACTTACCCACTTGCAGTTTTTCAAGGAAAAACCGTTCCACTTACCCAGTTATTCCATTAATCAAGGTGAAATAGTTTTAATTCAAATTTTAAACTGTTCCCACTTATTGAATTATTTTTCACTGCAACATCAATATTCTGAAAAAAATATCGAGT
This sequence comes from Apium graveolens, assembly GCF_009905375.1. Taxonomy (NCBI): domain Eukaryota; kingdom Viridiplantae; phylum Streptophyta; class Magnoliopsida; order Apiales; family Apiaceae; genus Apium; species Apium graveolens. The sequence continues at coordinate 77,286,252 of NC_133650.1, read as the reverse complement.
GAAAATGACCATAATAAATCGGACGAGCAAATACTGATAAAAGAAAATCAGAACTTAAGTTAAAATAGAATTTATATGGTCATCAGAATATGAATCTGTATCAGGATTTATCAATACATTGCAAAATATCTCAGAGACAAGATCTTGAAACAAAAACAAATATCATTAATATATCAAGAGAATACATTCATGAAATTGAAATTACATCAGAACTTGTACAAGATTTCCCTAAGCTGCTAAACCTAACGTCAACAGCCTTAGTCCTAGCTCAAGAAGCAGGGCAAGGCTGATGATGAAGAAAAATAGGAAGAAGAAAATAAATTATTTCTTCTTCCTACTCTCGACAAACAGAATAGCGAGTCGAATGATTTGCTCTTGCTGGCGGAGAGCTTCCAGCCTTTCCTCCTCCAATCGCTCCAGATGGCGATGGTAGTCCATGTAGAAGAACAGGAGGTGGCTAAGTACCTCCTGGGGAACGGAGTCCCATATCTCATCAGGAATGGCAGTGACGTGCCATTCCTGCTGCCAATCGGCACAGCTCAGCTCCATGTTGAATGTTTCGTAGTTCAAAAACATATTGTAATTGACCATGGTGTTTTTGATAGAAAAAGTATGAAGGTGAGATTGTGATAAAAGTGGTGATGGGAAGGATGATATGAAATGGTTGTTTATATAGGCAAGAGAATGCCAGGAGACGCAAAGAAATTTAATGCTGACAGGTGGAATTAATTCCACCTCGTCTCCCCAAACTTGGAAAAAGAAAAACATTCATTGGAAAGAGAAAACATGGTTTAATGCGCACAAGAAGCAAGTAAAAGTTGACTGTTCATGTACGAGTACCACTATCCCTAACTATAGTGACTATTAATCTTCCACTTCAACAGTATTCAGGTTTAAACTGAGACTGTTGTCAAATTTTATCCAAAAATAAGTCAAGTAAAGAATCAGACTGTAATATCAGAACCTAGACTTATATCAGAACTTAACAGTCATCAGAACATAATTTCTTAACTCGAAAAAGGAATGCCTATTTTAGTAAGTCCTCACACAAATTCTGATTTATATTCTTTAGAACTTAATCATCAGAACATGCAATCAGAACTTGTCCTCAGAATTTGTGCAATGTGATACAATGACTGTTCATCTAAAACAACATAGATCCCCACAGTGATTTTCATCATTTATATGGAGTGGTTAGTGTGTGCATTAAGCTAAATATCAGACAAAGAGAAAAGTCTGATTCACTTCAGTACATCTTAGAAATAAGGCATAACTAAAACTTTACTAAAAACCTGTCAATATTCTGAAACCTACTATTGAATGAATTCATGTTTGAGTCCACCTCAACTATTTTGTGCTAATTTTGTGCATCTTTTTAAATTCTATTTTACAGTGGCTTCTCAGTGTAAGTGAGTCACGACTGCTTTTCAGAATTTATGCTATTATCAGAGTATTTCTCCAGTAATCATAGAGTGTGAAAAGTCACCAAGAAAATATTTAATTTGCTTTTCTGATGCATATTACTTAATACCAGCAATGCACTTGGGTCTTCCCTTCCACATTTTTACTCTAGATCTCAAAGGAGTACCTGATTTTTAATCCTTATTTCTCTTTCTTTTTCTTTTGATAAGTGAGGTTTATCAGCACTTAGTACATTCAACAGATTTACTAGCATCAGAACTTAACAGATGAGTAGCATTATTCTAGTTTGTGACTTAGTAATAAGATAGACAAAGTAAACTCAACTAAGCTCAAATATCTGAATTTGCTTGTGTCAATAGATTTCCACAAAAATAATTACTTCTTACATGGGATCCCTTATTTATTGAAGATTACTAGGTCAGCATCTAGCACAATTATCCTCATAGGATTGAATAGTTACCTAAACAGACATATCTCTATCAGAGTTTAGAAACATTGATCAGACAATAGTCAGTATTTAAACATATTTTTCAATTAAGCACAGAATACACAAAGAGATTGAATTCTGTAAATACTGATCATAAAGTCTGATGCAACAGAACAAAACTAAGCAGATTTAGAGAAAGAACCTGAAACCATTCCAAGTTCATTTACCAATCTTGTAAAAGTAGCTTCACACAATGATTTTGTGAAGATATCTGCTAGTTGTTGATCTGTTGGAACGAAGTGCAATTCCACTGTACCTTCATCTACATGTTCCCTGATGAAGTGGTACCTGATGCTGATGTGCTTTGTCATAGAGTGTTGAACTGGATTACCTGTCATAGCAATAGCACTTTGATTATCACAGTAAATAGGGATTTTGAAATATGTTAACCCATAATCCAGTAACTGATTCTTCATCCAAAGAATCTGTGCACAACAGCTTCCTGCAGCAATATATTCTGCTTCTGCAGTTGATGTGGAAATTGACTTTTGTTTCTTGCTAAACCAAGAAACCAATCTGCCTCCAAGAAATTGGCAGCTTCAACTTGTGCTTTTCTTGTCAATTTTGCAACCTGCAAAATCTGCATCTGAGTAACCTATTAGTTTAAAATCTGATTCTGTGGGATACCATAATCCCAGATCAGCTGTTCCCTTAAGATACTTGAAAATTCTTTTCACAGCTGTTAAGTGAGGTTCTCTTGGATCTGCTTGAAATCTTGCACAAAGACAGGTAGCATACATGATATCAGGTCTACTAGCAGTTAGATAGAGTAGAGAGCCAATCATACCTCTGTAATCAGTAATATCTACTGATTTACCAGTATCCTTATCCAGTTTTGTTGCAGTGGCCATGGGAGTGGATGCACTTGAACAATCTTGCATTCCAAATTTCTTCAGCAAGTTTCTGGTGTACTTAGTTTGACAAATAAAGGTGCCTTCTTCATTTTTCTTGACTTGAAGGCCCAGAAAATAGCTAAGTTCCCCCATCATACTCATCTGATACCTTGACTGCATCAGTTTGGCAAACTTCTTGCAAAATCTGTCATTTGTAGACCCAAAAATGATATCATCAACATAAATCTGGACCAAAAGTAAGTCCTTTCCATGATTGAGGTAGAACAGTGTTTTGTCTATAGTTCCTCTGTTGAATCCACTTTCCAGAAGAAACTGAGCTAAAGTCTCATACCATGCTCTAGGAGCTTGCTTAAGTCCATAAAGTGCTTTATCAAGCCTGTAGACATAATCTGGATGTTTGGAATCTACAAAGCCTGGAGGTTGTTCAACATATACTTCCTCCTCCAATTCTCCATTGAGAAAAGCACTTTTCACATCCATTTGAAAGACAGTAAACTTTTTGTGAGCAGCATAAGCCAAAAATATCCTTATGGCTTCTAACCTAGCAACTGGTACAAATGTTTCATCATAATCAATTCCCTCCTGTTGAGAATATCCTTTTGCAACCAGCCTTGCCTTATTTCTTATAATTATGCCATCACTGTCAGTTTTGTTTCTGAATACCCACTTTGTACCAACAACAGATCTATTCTTTGGTCTTGGCACTAGGGTCCAGACTTTGTTTCTTTCAAATTCATTTAACTCTTCCTGCATTGCTTGCACCCAATCAGCATCTTGAAGAGCTTCTTCCACTTTCTTTGGCTCAGTCTGAGAGAGAAAAGAATTGTAAAGACATTCGTTTGAAGTACCTGTTCTAGTTCTGACACCTGCATCAGGATTTCCAATTATCAAATCAGGTGTATGTGATTTAGTCCACTTCCTTGCAGATGGAAGGTTTTCTCTAGAACTGGATGTTCCCCCATGATCCATGCTGTCTTCATTTTCATTTTCCGATGCTCCCTTGAAACTATGCTCTCTGAGTTGGATTCTTCAGAATTTAGATTTTCAGAACTATCAGAACTTGACGAATCAGAACTTGAAGAGCCAGATGTATGTTCTGATGCTTCTTGAGATGTGGTATGATCTTGAGTATGCTCCCCCTGCATAGGTGCATCTTCCTTTGGTGTAGTCATCACAGTTTCAATAACATCAGAGTTTAATCCATCAGAGTTTACAGTATTAGGACTTAGACTGTCAGGATTTTCAGTATCAGAATTTGAGTCTTCATTTTCAACTCTCAGCTGATCATGATCAATAAAATCTTCAAGACCAGTAATATTCTTGTCATCAAAAGAGAGATTGATAGATTTCATGACCACTCTTGTTCTCAAATTATAGACTCTGAAGGCTTTTGTGGAAAGTGGATATCCAACAAAGATTCCTTCATAAGCTTTTAGATCAAATTTAGATAGCTGTTCAGGATGAGTCTTGAGAACAAAACACTTGCATCCAAATACATGAAAGTACTTCAGATTTGGCTTCTTTTTCTTCACCATCTCATATGGTGTTTTTCCTTGCTTGTTAATGAGTGTTGCATTTTGAGTAAAACAAGCAGTCTGCACAGCTTCAGCCCAGAAATAGGTTGGAAGCTTTGCTTCTTCAAGCATTGTACGTGCAGCTTCAATGAGAGTTCTATTCTTCCTTTCAACAACTCCATTTTGCTGTGGAGTTCCAGGAGCAGAAAATTCCTGCTTAATTCCATGGTTTTTGCAGAACTCTTCTATTATCAAATTCTTGAACTCAGTGCCATTATCACTCCTTATGGTTTTCACAGAATCTTTGACCAATTTATCCAGATGTTTGACATGATCAATCAAGATAGATGCAGTTTGACTTTTTGTGTGCAAGAAATACACCCATGTGTATCTGGTGAACTCATCCACTATGACCAACGCATATTTCTTCTTTGCAAGAGACATGAAATTCACTGGACCAAATATATCAACATGTAGTAGATGATAAGGCTCAAGAATTGATGATTCAGTCTTGCTCTTGAATGAAGATTTTCTTTGTTTGGCCTTCTGACAAGAATCACAAAGGCCATCAGGACCAAATACTGACTTTGGCAGTCCTCTCACAAGATCTTTCTTCACTAGTTCATTTATATTGTTGAAATTTAAATGAGAGAGTTTCTTGTGCCAATTCCAGCTTTCGTCAATTGATGCTCTACTCATCAGACAGATTGTAGAACCATCAGTACTTGTTGAAAGCTTAGCTTCATAAATGTTACCACGCCTGTATCCTTTTAGAATAACTTTGCCTTTGGATTTACTCACAACTTCACAGTGTTCTTCAAAGAAATCAACATGATAACCTCTTTCACATATTTGACTTATACTCAGCAGATTGTGTTTAAGTCCTGAGACCAGAGCTACTTCTCTAATGATGACATTCCCAAGATTAATATTGCCATATCCCAATGTTTTTCCAATGTTGCCATCTCCATAAGAAACACTTGGGCCAGCTTTCTCCACAAAGTCTGATAGCAGGGCTTTATTTCCAGTCATATGTCCTGAACATCCACTGTCCAGAACTAGAATATTTTTCCTGTTGCCCTGCAATCACAAAGACCACTAATGATTAGTTTTAAGGACCCAGACTGGCTTGGATCCTTTGGCCTTATCAAGTTTGTTAACATTTGCAGCGGATTTAGCATCAGAGTTTATGTTAACATTTTTCTTATCAGAACTTACACTATCAGACTTTGAATCAGAATTTACACTAGAAGGAACAATGGAAACTTTCTTCAAAGAAGGTTTTATTTGATAATAATCATAGTACAAACTATGATATTCCTTACAAGTATAAATGGAATGCCATAAACTACCACAATGAAAACAAGGATTTTGTGGTTTATATCTAACAGACTGACTCTTAACTCCTGATTTTGAAGGTAAGGAGTTTATGTTCTTATTCTTCCTGCAAAAAGAAGCCAGATGGTTAGAACTTTCACAATTATGACACGTTTTCCTAGGAGCATCAGGAACAGGCCTATAATCATTGCTTTATTCACACCTTCCTTTTCATTCCTATTTTTCCTAGGTGATTTTATCTTGTTTGCATTCTTAACATCTTTCAGCTTATGCTTAAGCTGTTTCTTAGTCATTAAGCCTATGTTTACTTCAACTGTCTTTTCCTATTTTAGTTTGTCAGAAGTTAATTCCTCTTTAACTTCTGATTTCTCATTATCAGACTTTACAGTTAAAACTTAACAGGTTTTAATTTTGGCTTTTTCTTAGCAACAGGCTTAATTTTTACAGTTCCTTTATCATTCATATCCTCTCCATAACCTAAGCCCTCTTTCCAATTTTCACTACTTAGCAAATTTTGAGTTGTTCTGCCAGAGTTAGTCCAAGTCCTGATAATCTCTTTTTCCTTTTCTAACTCAGTTTTTAGAGATTCATTCATTTTTAGAACTTCATCCCCAACATAAAAAGCATCATCTCTATCCTTTTGAGTATGATGGAACATAACTAACTCTTTTTCTAAGAAATCATTTCTTTTCTTAAAAGCAAGATTTTCAGAAGTTAATCTTTCACATGTTAAAGTTTGATCTCTATAACTAACAAACATGGTTTTAAGATATCTTCTCAACTCATTAATATCATCAGTATGAAAAGCATAAGTAGTCTGAGGTACCTTTATTTCAGCAGCTTCAGAACTGCTCTCAGCACTTTCTTTATCAGCATTTGCCATCAACGCATAGTTCTCCTCACTTTCAGAGTCTGAGGTATCTGTCCAGCTTTTCTTCTTTATGACAAGAGCCTTGCCTTTGTCACTCTTTTCCTTTGGTACGGTCTTTGCTGCTTCACCTGCAACTGCAACATCGAGCTTGGTTGGTTTGTGAGGCCCTTTCTTGATTCTATCAAGATATTCTGGATCTGTTGCTTCCAGGAACATGGTCATCCTCACCTTCCATATGGAATATTCAGATGGTCTCAGTATGGGAACTCTGATGGTCTCATACCGACTTTGAATTTGTGTCTTTGGCGGTTCTTCAGTTTTGGTAGGCTTAGTTGGAGTTTCTCTGTCAGACATGATTGTGTTTGGATCTTTAAATGTATGTGCGTTAACAGATAGGCTCTGATACCACTTGTTAGGTCACACACACTGTAGAGGGGGTTAATACAGTGTAAAGTATAATCTAATCGAACTTTAATATCTCAAGTAACAGAAAACAAACTTTATTGAAACAATAAACTCTGTTACAGTATGGAACTGTTACCTCTCAGTGATGAACAAATATCACGAGAGCTGCTAAGGCTAATACGAATAATCTTCTCGAATATATTAACACTTATAGTGTAAACCCTATGTCTGTGTTTATATACTACATAGTTACAAGATAATCGCTAATTGATATGGAATATAATTCTGCTTTCTAAAATATATCAATCAAATATCTTTTCTTCCAAGTATTCTATTCTTTATAGAATTCCTTCTTCATGCATATCTCTTCTTATGTTTATCTCGATCTTCTTTCCTTTAATCAGCTACTGTCCTTATCTGAACGTCCTTCAACACTTAAGTTCTGATATCCATCTTCTGATGATTATCTCCTGATAATATAAGTACTGATATCCTTAAGTCCTGACTTCCAGTAAGTACGGATTTATCCTGTTTAAGTAAGATCTGAAAACTAAACATAAATCATATTAGCCATGACATTATCAAATATATCTAACACATCTGTTCTCCTAGCAATTATGAATTAAAGAATTGTGTTACCATAGTCAAAATTACCAGAATGAAGAAGAGAATACCCAATTTTCAGAGAAGTGGAGGAAAGAGCATCAAAATTTGTTGTCTTATTCAAGAAAAATCTGCTGATGCAATCAAAGAAGAAGTTCCACTCTCTCTTTAACTTTTTTCTTGTCAATTTCCCAATTGTTGTAATGTCGCCTTTGTAGTTCAGAGTTCAGAGTTCTGAGCATATCAAACAGCTGCTCAGTTGTATAATTGTCAGGAGCACCATCACAGGCAGGCAATTTTAATGCTTGAACAAGAACATCAACATTAACCTCATACCTGTGTCCCTTAAATTCAAAAGAGAAACCAGTATTTGTGGCATTAACTAGAGCTGTATCCCATACATGCATTAAAGACCTGCATGATACCTTAGTAGGATTTATGAGAGCATATCCAATTGGACATTGGAGTAAGAAATCCTGTATATCATGAAAAGATTGAGGAAACTGCTAATGTATAAGTGGAGCCAAGTAGTTGTTGATTCCAAAAGTGTTCCCATGAATAATAGTGGTTTGACTAAAGAGGGGTGAAAGCTTAGAAGATGACAATATGTTTGTAGTTGTTGAGGAAAGATGTTTGTTAGATGTGAATAGTGAGGCTGTGTGTATCATAATATGTGTCACAAAGGTTCTTATGCAAAAAGAAGTTTGCAAAGCTTAGTTGTATGTAACACACTTGGAGAAGGAAGCTTGGTGAATTAGACTTCTAATAGAGGATAATTACTAAAAAATTGGGGTGGAAAGTGAACTTATGTGCGGAATCAGCAACAAAGAACGCACTACTCTTGAAGTAAATCGCTGTGTGACTTTGTTCAACATTTTATCCACTTTTAAACAATAATTAAGAAGACAATCACTTTTTCAGCATTAAACAATTCAGAAATCATTTTTCAATAATGTTCTAAATTAAAATAAGTTGACCTGTCATCAGTATTTGGTACCTCTTATCTTTCAGGATTTGACATCGTCAGGATTTATCGATTCAAATTCATCAGTGTTTGTCAAAACAATTCAAGCTTATCAGAAAATCATAATTTTAATCTCAAGAATCATCAAAAGATAGATGTTAATAGTGTGATGTAGAGATTAACAGGCTACAATTAAGAACAAGAACATGCATACACAATTGAAGATCATAGACTAGGTCTTGTAAGCAAAATAAACAAAATTTCATTAATTATTCAAGAGAGTACATTTCATAAATTTTTTGAGTAAATGCAAAATATGATTACAAGAAAATCCTAGTCTAAATAGAAGAACATGATGATTTTTATTAGTTCCTCTTACTTTCCATGAAAAGCACAGCAAGACGAATCATTTGTTCTTGCTAACGAAGAGCTTCTCGTCTTTCTTCCTCCAGACGATCGAGATGGAGATGATAATCCATCTCAAAGAACAGGAGATCTGTCAGAATCTCCTGTGGAACTGAGTTCCACACTTCATCAAGAATGGAAGTGATGTGCCATTCCTGCTCCTAGTCGTCACAGCTAAACTCCATATTGAAGTTTTCATAGTTCAAGAACATGTTGCAGAGAACCATTTTTATGATAGAGAAGAAACAATATGAGAAATGAAAGTGCAAAGGGTGTTTTGTGTATTGGAAGAGATGATTTGACTGAATGAGAATGATGGTTTAAATAATCGAGATAGAAAAGGAATATCAAAGGACTAGGAGACTGATCAATTATTAAGTGTAGAGTTAACTTAATGATTTAACCAAAAGATGTCTTATTAAGGCATTTCTCCCTAGACTGATTTGCAATGATGACAATGATATATATTCGTACATGCACATTTAGCAAATAAATTCACTTAATTTATCATGCATATAAAAAAAATTACATCACAAATTCCCAGTTTAATATCTTGAACAACATTTAGGATATACCAGGATTTGATCAACATACATTAGGATTTGATCAAATATGAATTTAAAAGAATTTATCTATCCCAACTAACCATACCAAGTTCATTGACAAGCTTTGAAAATGTTGCTTCAGGTATTGGCTTCGTGAAAATATCAGCTAGCTGCTGATCAGTGGGAACAAATTAAAGCTCAATTGTTCCTTCCATAATATGCTCTCTTATAAAATGATATCTGATGCTAATATGTTTAGTAAGAGAGTGTTGCACTGGATTTTCTGTCATAGCAATAGCACTTTGATTATCACAATAAATAGGAATTTTAGAAAATGATAATCCATAGTCCATGAGCTGATTTCTCATCCATAACAACTGAGCGCAGCAACTCCCAGCTGTAATATATTCAGCCTCAGTAGTTGAATTAGAAATAGATTTTTGCTTCTTACTGAACCATGAGACTATTCTGCCTCCCAAAAACTGACAGCTCCCAGATGTACTCTTCCCGTCTATTTTGTAGCCAGCAAAGTCTGCGTCTGAATAACCACATAATTCAAAATCAGCTTCCCTTGCATACCAGAGACCAAGTGATACAGTACCCTTGAGGTATCTGAAAATTCTCTTTAATGCAATAAGACGTGGCTCCCTTAAATTTGCCTGAAATCTTGCACACAGACAGGTGGAAAATATAATGTCTGGCCTACTAGCCGTTACGTACAAGAGAGAACCAATCATACCTCTCTAATTTGAGACATCAACTGCTGTATCTTCATGAGGATCAAGCTTTGTAGCAGTTGCCATTGGAGTAGTTGTTGTTGCACTATCTTGCATATTAAAATTTTTCAACAGAAGTACTTTGACTGATTAATGTAGATCCCCTTATCAGTCTGTTTATTTTGCAATATCAAGAAGTAACTCATCTCTCCCATCATGCTCATTTGATATCTTGATTGCATCAACTTTGAGAACTTATCACACAGGTTTTGATTAGTTGATCAAAAAATGATATCATCCACATAAATTTGAACTAAAAGTAGATCTTTACCTTGATTCAGATAAAATAAAGTTTTATCTATTGTACCTCTTTTGAATCTACTTTCCAGCAGAAACTGAGCAAGAGTCTCATGCCATGCCCTATGTGCTTGCTTTAGTCCATATAGTGCTTTGTCAAGTCTATAAACATGATTAGGTGTTTAGGATCCACAGAACCTGGTGGTTGTTCAACATAGACTTCCTCTTCAAGTTCTCCATTGAGAAATACACTCTTGACATCCATCTGGAAGACTTTAAATTTCTTGTGTGCAGCATATGCCAAGAAAATTCTGATTGCTTCCATCCTAGCAACATGAGCAAATATTTCATCATAGCCAATACCTTCCTGTTGGGAATATCCTTTAGCCACCAATCTTGCCTTGTTTCTGATAATTGTTCCATTAGATTTAGTCTTATTTCCGAAGACCCACTTTGTGCCTACAATTGACCTGTTTTTAGGTCTAGGCACCAGCTTCCATACTTCATTTCTTTCCAACTCATTCAACTCTTCTTGCATAGCCAAAATCCAATCTGCATCCTTGAGTGCATCTTCTACTTTCTTTGGCTCTTCTTTTGAAAGTAGATTGTGATATAGACATTCATTTTAAGTTACACTCCTTGTCTTTATACCTTCATCTGGATTTCCAATGATCAGATCATGAGTATGATCTTTAGTCCATTTTCTGGCAGTAGGAAGTGTCCTTTTGGAGCTAGATGCTTCCCCTGAATTGTATGACTCATCAAATGCATTTGAGACTCCCCCTAAATCTGTGTTGTTATCTCCTGATAAAGTTTTGGGACTTGAATTATGTCCATCTGATATTGAATCAATATTTGATTCTGAATGACTGGATTAAGAAGAAGCTTGAGTTAATTCTTCAGTGTTAGTACCATCAGCTGAACCTTGTTGTTGCTCCCCCTCAACATGTGCAGGTTCATTAGTACAATGATCATCTTCAGAATCTGAAGGAGTATCGGGATTTGGATCATCAGGATTTGACAGTTCATTAGAGTTTGATCCAGATTCTAACAGTGTATTTTCATTTGCAAAGATTAGACTTTCATGAGAATCTTCTTCAAAACCAGGAATCTTCTTATCATCACAAGATACATTTATGGGGATAACTACAGTGTTTGTTCTCAGATTGAAAATTTTGTATGCTCTTGATGATGAGTATCCAACAAAGATTCCTTCATCTGCTTTTGATTCAAACTTTCCTAGCTGATCAGTATGAGTTCTTAAAACAAAGCACTTACATCCAAATACATGAAGATGTTTGAGACTGGGCTTCTTTTCTTTCAGCATCTGATAGGGAGTAACACTATGTCTGTTTATCATTGTGATATTCTGAGTATAACATGCTGTATTTACTACTTCAGCCCATAAGTAAGTGGGTAGTTTTGCTTCTTCCAGCAGAGTCCTGCCAGTTTTAATCAAGGTTATGTTCTTCCTCTCAACAATACCATTTTGTTGAGGTTTACCAGGAGCTGAGAAATGTTGTTGTATGCCTTTGTACTTGAAGACTTCCTCCATATTTGAGTTCTTCAACTCAGTGCCATTATCACTTCTCAGAATTTTTACTTTGTGGGTGAATCCATTTTCAATTTGCCTTATGTGATCCAAAAAAATTTCTGAAGTTTCATCCTTCCTGTGTAAAAAATAAACCCAAGTATATCTAGTGAAATCATCAACAATTACAAGTGTGTACCTTTTCTTGTTGATAGACATTATGTTCACTCGTCCAAAGAGATCCAAGTGTAATGCGGCTCCCCAAAATCCGGGGTCAGGAATCTCGGAGGCCACGCCATCTAAATTATTACAACCACATAACTCACACCACAATATATAAATACTGACGCTTCACGACCCCACACTTATCACACACACACACACACTTACAGGTTATTTTCTTGGAAATTAACCATCATATCTAGAGTAATTTCAACCATCAAGTGATAATTATTACTCTCTCCGTCCCTTTCAATTGTTTACATTTTTTAGAGAGTGTCCGACACGCATTTTAAGGTGCATATAAAGTAAAGTTCTGTAATTTTTTTTACAATTTTGTTTTTCTGAATAGAAATTAAAACATTCAATTTTTATTCAGAAAAAGAAAATTGTAAAAATAAGTTACATAACTATACTTTTTATGCACCTTAAAATGCATGTTGGACACTTCCTCAGAAATGTAAATAATTGGAAGGGACTGAGGGAATACAACCCAAAAGTGGTTTAGTCTTACGGGGGAGTAACCTTTAAGTAAGGCTAGTCCTCCGACCAAATATACGTTTCTTGTTTATTACCTTACATAAGTTATACTTATAAATAAGTCGAACTAAAAACAACTGAAAACTAATCCAGCTTATTCGGACTACCTGTGGTACAACACCAAACAATCTACGGAACAGCTGGCCATTTCCTACCCTTTTCCTGGCTGTGGTTCTCATGGCAGGCATCTCGATTCACTGTTATGTTGTGTCAATTTAAGAAAACAAGTGTGAGCTATAATGCCCAGCATAATAAGGTATAGTATGAAAATGACTATATGATAACTTATGTAAAACATCATATATGATACTTATGTTTTATTCGAAAATAGTTTTCCTTGGTGATACACACCTTGTTATGAAAATAATTCTTTAAGGGATTTTAATATCCTGCGAATACCTTACTAGTAATCCCAGCACCTAGGCTTGGGTTACGGTTTTGCATCACAATTCCAATTGGAAGAATTAGGACATTCGTTAGAGCCACCGCATACGATGATCAGTCGTACTGCAATAAAAGTAACCTTTTCTACTAGTAGAAGGACGACACCTTCGTATCCTGGTTATCACCCTTGCCGCATACGGGCTACGTGTCCTCATTTCGGGTATACACACACTTCGCAGGTCCTTAGATACATATTGTACCGTCTCCTACGGTTCCAGTAGTTTATCCAATACACGAAGTACTTGGATCCTACCCCTCTCTTGTCTTTTAGGAAATCCTATAATATCTCGAGAACTCGAACCACATCGAAGTTTCCCCCAAGCGTTTTGCTTGTTGATAGGCATAGCTTTACTTTATATATATATATGTACTTCCGAAAATTTCGGAGGAAGTACTAGGGATGTGAGTTAACCGTTGTCAACAGATAATTAAATAAGGGGAAAAAGTTTCTCCTTGTAACTATATTCAAAATATTAAATAAGTCGGGATAATATTCTCCGACGATATGAAATTATTCGAATGATCTTCGAAATCAGAAAGTAGTTTAAATCTGGTTCTATGATTTTTAAATCAATAATAAACCCTTTAATAATTAATAAATAAATAAATGATAACCGATAAATAATCAAACCTCGAATGAGTTTACTCTCTAAAAGAATATTTAAAATAATCTTCCTCACCTAGTTTATGTCTACGTAGTTATTAATCTTTAATGATTAACCAGGTTTGAAATAAATAATTGTTGGGGTATACTACTCCCATGATAAAAGAATAGGTACATAATATTTATTATTCGAACAATAAAATATAGTTGATGGAATATGATAGTTAAGAAATCGTTTAAATAAAAGTTCGAGGTATTTTTAATGTCTCGTAAGTGGACGTTGAGTCCCTTTAAAACGTACTACTATGGACTTATAACCGTCCTATAATATCACCGGAATGATTCCCGGGTTTTTATCTTAAATCCCGACCGACTCTCGGTCTTATATAATATGTCACGCTTATAGCGGAATAAACATTTCAAGATATATACTTATCATACAACATCGCTACATTATGCGAAAATTCAACAACTACGTATCATGGCAAGCATGGTATTTATGCAATGATAGTAAAACAATCCTTTCACAACACAACAGTAAAATGGAGTTGGGTTTGTAAACTTGTCTGGTATCTCGAGGTGGAGGATGCTCTAGGTTCCGCTCGGAAATTTATAACCATAAACACAATTCATTTCGTTAGGTCTCGTTCTAATTTACGGCGACTCGCACTCGTGTGCTACTTATTATGCACCCTCTCAACTTATACTACTCTTATTATTCCTTTAATTCATTATTCATATTATGGTCGCTTTATTTTTCTAAGTATCTTAGGTTCATTCTCATTATCGCCGGCGGCTTCGCTTATGGATTCTACGGTTTCTAATCGCGCAGTATCGGCTCCGATATTTTTATAAAATTGAGAAATCATTATTTTTACTTGAAATTTTTATGGAAGTTAGGAAACTAAATATGTTACTCTCTGTAAAATGTTCAAGATTTATGAACACTTTTAAGTCGATCTTTTATATTTTCAAAGATAGTAATTCGTAGCAGTTTTTGTCGCGTAAATTACTTTTAGTAAAACGACCATAACTTTTGATCCGTAAATCGGAATCAAGCAATTCAAGTGCCTAAACGATCCTTGTAACATTTTCTATCATAATCAAGGGTTAATGTTCAGAAATATACAGTTTACAACTTCGGTACTTTCTGTAGAAACTTAAAGTTACGATTTGTTGGTTTTAACAGAGTTATGTTTACGATCGGGGTTTCGTTTACGCCTTAACTCTTAACACAACCACCAACAATCATCATTTCATCATCAACACACAAACTCCTCTCAAGAACATCATTTTCTTGAGGCAACAACAACCAACCTTAAATCTACTTAACTTAAACATCAAGATTTCATCAATACCACTTCTTAAACTAGGTTTACTAACACATACTAAATGGATCTAAAAATGAATCTTAAATAAAGTTGGGCCAAATAGTTTTACCTTTATTGAATGTTTGAGATGTGTTCTTGAGGATGGTGGAGGCTTGGAAGTGCTTGGTATGATTTTTGGAACCTAAAACTACTGTTGAAATCAAGAAACCAAAGAGATGTTACTATTCATACTATTCACTAGTGACTTTCTTGATTTTATTTCACCCATCAAATCTTGATAAGAAGAGATAAAAGAATTTTATTACCTTAGTTTAATTTCTAGGAAGCTTGGGAATTAATGGGATAATTTTACCATGGCTAGAACTTGAGTTTTGATTTTGGATTTCTTCCTTTTTCTTCAAGGGGCTGAATGGAAGCAATGTGAAGGGGGGGGGTATTTATACTTGCTTCTCTTGGTTGCTTCTAGGAAATGGGGTGTGATATCTTCCACTTGATTTTTATTCTCATAGGTTGAATCCTAGGTTTATTCTTGTTGCAAATCTTGGGGACAAAATCCAAGTAGCTTGCTAGGTTACAAGCTAACTACATGTGTTAGCTTCCTTAGCACACTATTTTGCTAGCTAGCTTGATCATCCTATGATTAGATTACTATTTGATAAAGTAACCATGGTTACTTTCCTACCATGGTTTAATTAGTGTGTTACGTTTATTTAATCGTTTACGCGTTCGCTCGGTTGCTTAAATATTTTCGTAATACTTACTCGTAAATGATTCGCGACATAATTCCTTTCATATTTATTCCTTATATTTTAAATTATCATACTTGAATATAAATCCGCAGGGGTTTAATCTTGTAATTATATTTTGATTCCCGTAATCCTCGGTGAGTCGTAAATACGGTCATTTTTCAAAGTTCGTTTTCTTCGAAAACTAATAGCGTTTATATACACTCATTTGGTACGTATAATCGTAATATCAACTCCGAAATCATTTTCTCATGTACTACATAGTGTGGGCTCAAAGGTTTTTCCTGTCCGTCAGGGTTACTATTCATTAAACGTTTTACAAGGTCTCAAAAATTCGAGTTATTACAGCCTTCCCCTCTAACAAGGATTCCGTCCCGGAATCAATTAGAAAATAAGTGGGGATATCTATTTCTCATTGCATCTTTAAGTTCCCAAATTGACTCTTCGACATTTTGATTTCTCCATAAGATCCTAACCAGCTTCACAGTCTTGTTCCTCAACACTTGTTCTTTTTGGTCCATTATCCTTACTTGCTGCTCGATGTAGGTCAGGTTTGGTTATAAATCTACCTGCTCGTATTCTATTACATGTCGTGCATCTACATGGTACTTCCTTAACATGGACACGTGGAACACGTTGTGCACTTGTTGCAAAAAAGGAGGCAAGGCGAGCTCGTAAGCTAGAGGTCCTATTCTCCTCAAAATTTTAAAGGGTCCTATGAATCTGGGACTCAGCTTCCCTTTCTTCCCAAATCTCATCACTCCTTTCTACGGGGATACCTTCAATAGCACAAAATCTCCTACTTCATATTCCCTATCCTTCCTGGTCTGGTCGGCGTACTTCTTTTATCTGTCCTGGGCTGCCACCAGTCTTTTCCTGATGAGTTCTACCATTTCCCTGGTCTGCTGGACTAACTCTGGTCGTAATATGTTGTGTTCTCCAACTTCGTCCCAACACAGGGGAGAGTGACATCTTCTTCCATAAAGAGCTTCATACGGGGGCATTCCTATGCTAGCGTGATAGCTATTTTTGTAAGCAAATTCGATCAGGGGTAAGTGGTCATCCCAATTTCATTTGAAATCAATGGCACACACTCGTAGCATATCTTCTAGGGTCTGAATAGTCCTTTCATTTTGTCCATCAGTCTGAGGGTGGTAAGCGGTACTCATGTTTAGTATGGTGCCTACGCATTCCTGGAAGCTTCTCCAAAATCGGGAATTAAACCTTGGGTCTCTATTTGACACTATGGCTACAGGAACGCCGTGTCTAACTACAATTTCCTTCAAGTAAATATCCACCAACTTGTCTACAGTGTATCATTCGTTGATTGGTAGGAAGTGTGCGAACTTGGTCAATCCATCTATGATAACCCATATGGCATCGTGATTTGTCTTTGTCCTTGGTAAGCCTATCACAAAATCCATGGCTATATGCTCCCATTTCCATTCTGGAATTTCCAGGGGCCATAATAGTCCACTGGGTCGCTGATGTTCAGCCTTCACTCTCTGACATGTCAAGCACTTGCTTACCCACTCTGCTACTTCTATCTTCATGTTAGGCCACCAATAATATTCCTTAAGGTCACGGTACATTTTCGTACTTCCTGGGTGGATTGAATATCTAGAGATGTGCCCTTCGTGCAGCAGCTCATCCTTTAACTCTTGCATTTTGGAATCCAAATTCGGGACGCATACCTCATGATCCCTTTGTCGTCCTTCTCGCATCTCACTTCTTCACCGGTCAATGTTCCTCTTTCTTTACTCATCTTCTTTTCCTGACATACTCGTATCTTTTCAGTCAGCTCTGGCACTAGCTTAATCTCAAATAATCCTTTCGTTCCCTTACCGGTCATTCTCACGTTAATTTCCATCTTCTCAATTTCTTTAATTAACTCCTCCGATGTCATTATCATCTTGAGTCTTTCCTTCCTACTAAGGGCGTCAGCCACCACATTGGCTTTACCCAGGTGATACAAAATTTCACAGTCGTAGTCTTTTATCAACTCTAACCATCTCCTCTGTCTCATGTTCAGTTCCTTCTGAGTGAAAATATATTTGAGGCTTTTATGGTTAGTGTAGATCTCACATTTCTCACCGTACAGGTAGTGTCTCCAAATTTTTAGGGCAAACACTATGGCTGCTAATTCTAGATCATGCATAGGGTATCTACTCTCATATTCCTTCAATTGTCGAGAGGCATACGCTATAACTTTGCCGTGCTGCATCAGTACACATTCTAATCCTTTAAGTGATGCATCGCTGTATATCACAAACTCTCCCTTTCCATTGGGAAGAGCGAGCACTGGTGCTGACACTAGCCTCCTTTTCAACTCTTGAAAACTTTCCTCACATTTCTCTGTCCATACAAACTTTTCTGTCTTCCGGGTAAGTCTAGTCAGTGGACCAACTATCTTAGCAAAATCTTGCACGAATCTTCGATAATATCCTGCTAAACCACAAAACTCCTAACCTCCGTTGGGGTAGTTGGTCTTTCCCAATTGGATACCGCCTCTATTTTGGCAGGGTCAACTAAAACTCCTTTGCTACTCACTACATGCCCTAAAAACTGAACTTCTCTCAACAAAAACTCGCACTTAGAGAACTTGGCATATAATTTCTCATTCCTCAAGATTTCTAAGACTATCCTCAAATGTTCTGCATGTTCTTGCTCTATCTTTGAGTAGATCAGAATATCATCTATAAAAACTATTGCACATATATCCAGGTACTTTTTGAACACTCTGTTCATCAAATCCATAAAGGCTGCGGGTGCATTGGTTAACCCAAACGACATGACTAAGAACTCATAGTGCCCATACCTAGTGCGAAAAGCAGTCTTCGGTATATCTTCCGGTTTAATTTTCAACTGGTGATATCCTGTTCTCAAATCTATTTTGGAAAAATGTACAGCTCCCTTGAGTTGGTCGAATAGGTCATCAATCCTGGGGAGAGGGTACATATTCTTAATAGTTAGCTTATTCAGCTCTCGATAGTCTATGCATAATCTCATACTGCCATCCTTTTTCTTTACGAACAGTACTGGCGCTCCCCATGGCGACACACTGGGTCTTATCATTCCATTATCTAATAATTCTTGCAGTTGAGAAGCTAGTTCCTTCATCTCAACTGGGCTAGCCTATATGGGGCCTTGGATACTGGTGCCGTTCCTGGTGCTAATTTTATAGAGAATTCTATTTCCCGGTCAGGTGGAAATCCTGGTAAGTTCTCTGGAAATACATCCTCAAATTCGTTTACTACGGGTATATCATGTATATTAGGGACTTCCTTCTTGGTATCTACCACATAAGCTAAATAGGCCTCATTACCTTTCCTTAATAATCTTTTTGCCTGTAGCATGGTTAGAAATTTCTGGTTCTGTCGTTGACCTTTAAACACTACTTCTTTTTCATCTTGCACTCTTATCTTTACCCACTTCCTTTCACAATCTATTTGCGCTCCGTTACTGGATAACCAATCCATTCCTAAGATTACACCAAATTCTCCTAGCACAAATGGGATTAGGTCAACCTCAAAGACCCCCCCTTCTAATTTTAACTTGCACTTAGGGTGTACTTGAGTTATAGGAATTATTTCTTTGTTTGCTATTTCTACTTGTAATATCTCCCATAAGGGTATGGCATTAAGTTTTAACTTTTTAGAAAAATATTGAGATATAAAATACTTGGTTGCTCCGGAATCAAATAGAATATTTGCATGTTCGGAATTTAACAAAAGGGTACCTACTATCACAACAGTGTTTCGAACAGCATCCTGAACAGTCATGTTGAAGGTCCAAGCAGCCGGGGGTCGGTTGGATGCAGCTCTGCTCATACCTGAGACTGGGGGCTTCATTATCGGGAAATCCTTCCTTATATGTCCTACTTTCCCACATTGGAAGCATGTCTTGCTATATTGGGGACAATTGTTGGCAAGGTGTCCGGGTTGGTCGCACCTGTAACATTTCAGAGGGGCTCTTTCCTGGTTGCATATCCCTAGGTGTCTTATCTTACAGGTCTGGCACTCTGGTATTGGGGTGCGGGGTTGGCTATGAAATGTTGCCCTAGATTGTCCGCCGCCCTGGCCAACACTCTCGCTTAGGGCCTTTCTGAATCCGGGGCCTCGCGCAGGTTGGGACACCGCTCCCCTGATGAACCTGCTTGGAAGGCTCCTGTTCCCGGTTCCTATTCCTTGGCTTCCTATCTTCTTTTTCCTATTTTCCTTTTCCTTTACATTCTGCTCACTGCCAGCTTCAATAATCGAGGCTTTCTGCACTAAGGTGGCATAGTCTGTCAGCTCTAACACTGTCGCTCGGTTTTGAATCCATTATTTCAGACCAAGCTGAAACCTTCGCACTTTCTTCTCTTCGGTATTCACAAATTCAGGCACAAATCTCGACAACTCAGTAAATTTGGCCTCAGATTCTGCTACAGTCATCTTATCCTGTTTCAACTCTAGAAACTTAATTTCCATCCGGGTCTCCATAAACCTAGGGAAATACTTGTCTAAGAACAGTCGGGTAAATCTATCCCATGGGATCACATCATCGGTTTCTAGGTTTCGTTTGGACTCCCACCATTAGTTAGTTCTCCTTTCAGCATGTAAGACGCCAAAATGGTCTTGTGTCATTCCTCAACACTTAGTATCTCGAAGGACTTTTTAATCTCTTTGAGCTAGGCCCGTGCTTCAACGGGTTCGGAAGATCCTAGAAACTCTGGGGGTTTGAGAGATTTTAAGGCATTAAGGCAGTAGCTGCAGCCTGTTGGGCAGCATATAGCTGTGGTGGAATAGGCTATTGGTTCAGATTTGCTCTTAGTAGTTCCATAAATTCATTCATGGGGTTTCCTCCCTGATGGGTATCCTCAGCCTCATCTTATACATATTCTTCCTCATCATATGCATTATAGTCTAGGTCTTCTTCACTTTCCTCATTCACTACAGGGTCAGGTTCACTCTGTTTTTAGTTAACAGATTCTGCGGGCTGTGCCCTGGTTCCTCTTCTACGGGGTGGCATTATTCTGATAATGAAAATTGGTCAACATAATCGTAATTATGACTGTTGGATTATTTTATTCATATGTAAGCATGTCATTTATTATCTAGCATGTTTTTATAAAGTGCAATATTATGGACATCAATTTCTTAATAACTGCTTAGATATATATTTCATAAGGTCTCCCACTTATATCTGGGGGATGAAACAACTAGCTGAGTTCATACATGCCTGATTACAATACATTACTACCTGTCCTGAATACGGAAATAAAAATACATAAGCCGTGTACCCTGAAGGGCTAGGAACGCTACCTACTACTAGCTATCCTATCAAAATTGGTGACAAGTCAACCAGCCTTCTTCAAGGTCCGTATCTAGTCACTAGTCCCTCAGTCACTATCACTGCGCGTGAGGTCACGCACCCTTCTCATCGCTCCTGCCAACATCAGCTCTGCATCAACTACCGGGATGTATCCTCCAATCGCTGTCATCCTCATCAAAACCCTGGTACGGAACTCGATCCCATCGATCTCTCTACGGGCTATGGCTGGGGAAGTAGCTCTGAAATCTCCTGGGTATCCTAGTCGGGTGGCTCTCTCAGCTGTTAGTGCCTGGCATAACTCCACAATGCGAGCAGATGCCACAGTGATCTCAGCGTTAAGATGAGCCACTATCCAGTCGTGTATAACTACATGTATGGTCGCCGGTGGTGGTAGAGGTGAATCTGGGTCGCTAGAGGATATGTCATAAACCTCGTGGATCCGTGCACGTATCCCTTCCTCCTCATCATCATCAGTAGGGCATAGGGCTCTGAATCCCTGGGGGTGGTGTTGGAGAGTGAATAGTCGGGTGAGGGTACATCTCTATATCCCTCCATCCTATGCCAACTCCCTAAGTCATGTCAACGCCATTAGCTATCGGGACAGGAAGGTCAGCCTCCTCCTCCAGGACATTCTCAGTAGGATCATCATCTGAATCATCAATGGGTGGGCTCTCTGGCTTGGGAGTAGGGTCACGCTCAGGAACCATGACATCATCAACAGGGTCAATCTCCCTCCTAGGCTCCACTGGTACCTGACACAATAGGCAAAGTGTTACTAACTTAGAGTCGGAATTCCCTTGAGGGTAAAACTGTCAAGACTACCCATGTAGCCCGACGATGAACTCGAGTTGAGTTCTAATTGATTATTTTATTATTCCTATGTCTACGTAATTTATGTCCTATCGTTTCCAAGATTTGATAACCTAAGGCTCTGATACCATTTCTGTGGCGCCCAAAATCCGGGGTCAGGAATCTCAGAGGCCACGCCATCTAAATTATTACAACCACACAACTTACACCACAATATATAAATACTGACACTTCATGACCCCACACTTATCACACACACACACTTACATGTTATTGTCTTGGAAATGAACCATCATATCTAGTATAATTTCAACCATCAAGTGATAATTATTACAACCCAAAAGTGATTTAGTCTTACCGGGGAGTAACCTTTAAGTAAGGCTAGTCCTCCGGCCAAATATACATTTCTTGTTTATTACCTTACATAAGTCATACTTATAAATAAGCCGAACTAAAAACAACTAAAAACTAATCCAGCTTATTCGGACTACTTGTGGTATATCACCAAACAATCTACGGAACAGTTGGCCATTTCCTACCCGTTTCCTGGCTGTGGTTCTCATGACAGGCATCTTGATTCACTGCTGTGTTTTTCCAATTTAAGAATTCAAGTGTGAGCTATAATGCCTAGCATAATAAGGTATAGTATGAAAATGACTATATGGTAACTTACGTAAAACATCATATATGATACTTATGTTTTATTCGAAAATAGTTTTCCTTGGTGATACAGACCTTCTTATGAAAACAATTCTTTAAGGGATTTTAATATCCTGCGAATACCTTAATAGTAATCCCAACACCTAGGCTTGGGTTACGGTATTGCATTATAATTCCAATTGGAAGAATTAGGAAATTCGTTGGAGCCGCCGCTTACGATGATCAGTCGTACTGCGATAAAAGTAACCTTTTCTACTAGTAGAAGGACGACACCTTCGTGTCCTGGTTATCACCCATGCCGCATACGGGCTATGTGTCCTCATTCGGATATACACACACTTCGCAGGTCCTTAGGTACATATTGTACCGTCTCCTACGGTACCAGTAGTCTATCCAATACACGAAGTACTTGGATCCTACCCCTCCCTTGTCCTTTAGGAAATCCTATCATATCTCGAGAACTCGAACCACATCGAAGTTTCCCCCAAGCGTTTTGCTTGTTGATAGGCATGGCTTTACTTTATATATATATGTACTTCCAAAGATTTCAGAGGAAGTACTAGGGATGTGAGTTGACCGTTGTCAACAGATAATTAAATAAGGGGAAAAATTTTCTCCTTGAAACTATATTCAAAATATTAAATAAGTCGGGATAATATTATCCGACGATCTGAAATTATTCGAATGATCTTTGAAATCAGAAAGTAGTTTAAATCCGGTCCTATGATTTTTAAATCAATAATAAACCCTTTAGTAAATAATAAATAATTAAATGGTAATCGATAAATAATTAAACCTCGAATGAGTTTACTCTCTAAAAGAATATTTAAAATAATCTTCCTCAACTAGTTTATGTCTACGTAATTAATAATCTTTAATGATTAATCAGGTTTGAAATAAATAATTGTTGGGGTATAATACTCCCATGATAAAAGAATAGGTACATAATATTTATTATTCGAACAATAAAATATAGTTGAGGGAATATGATCGTTAGGAAATCGTTTAAATAAAAGTTCGAGGTATTTTTAATGTCTCGTAAGTGGACGTTGAGTCCCTTTAAAACGTACTACTATGGACTTATAACCGTCCTATAATATCACCAAAATAATTCCCGGGTTTTTATCTTAAATCCCGACCGACTCTCGGTCTTATATAATATGTCACGCTTATAGCGGAATAAACATTTCACGATTTATACTTATCGTACAACATCGCTATATTATGCAAAAATTCAACAACTAGGTATCATGGAAAGCATGGTATTTATGCAATGATAGTAAAACAATCCTTTCACAACACAAAAGTAAAATGGAGTTGAGTTTGTAAACTTGCCTGGGTATCTCGAGGTGGAGGATGCTCTAGGTTCCGCTCAAAAATCTATAACCATAAACACAATTCATTTTGTTAGGTCCCGTTCTAATTTACGGCGACTCGCACTCGTTTGCTACTTATTATGCACCCTCTCAACTTATACTACCCTTATTATTCCTTTAAGTCATTATTTACATTATGGTCACTTTATTTTTCTAAGTATCTTAGGTTCATTCTCATTATCGTCGTCGGCTCCGCTTATGGATTCTATGGTTTCTAATCGCGCGGTCTCGGCTCCGATATTTTTATAAAATTGAGAATCATTATTTTTACTTGAAATTTTTATGGCAGTTAGGAAACTCAATATGCTTTACCTTTTTCCTCCTCTCTTCTATTTCTCCCCCTTAGTTGAGGAATCCTCCAAACTATTATATAAGCTTTGATCTCCCCCTTAGAGAAGGAATGTATGTTGTTGTCTGAAGGAGTTCTCATATTTGACTTGTAACGCCCCCAAATCCGGGGTCGGGAATCTGGGTCGTCATGCAATCCTTCAATCATGTATAGCCTATATTAACTCAATAATCCAGTAATTCCATATTACAGACCCCCAATCTCACACACTCACAAGTTACAGCCTTAGAAACGATATACAACAAGTATCATCTGTTATTAAAACTCAGATGTACTTTACAGGATCTTAACAATTATTCATAACCTTTAAATGAAGTTACAATAATTATGACTAATATCTTATACTTATCTGATACTCTGGACCACCTGAGATAAAGCTGCCAGGGATTCTCCCCATGACTGCAAGCGACTAAGTCCCACCGGCATACTGGTTATCTGTTATGTTGTGACATTCAAAATAAAGCAAGAGTGAGCAATAATGCTCAGCCATAATAATGTACAGTATGAAAAAATTGTATGAGAAATTCAAGTATAATTTCATATATGATAAACATGTTTATTCGAAAATAGTTTTCCTCGGTGATACACACCTTCTTTCAAAAACAATTCTTTGTGGAGTTATCATCCTGCAAATACCTTAATGGTAAACCCAACACCTATGCTTGGGTTACGGTATTGCATCACAATTCCAATTGGAAGAATAGGACATTCATTGGAGCCACCGCATATGATGATCAGCCGTACATGGAAATAGTAACCTTTTCTACTAGTAGAAGGACGACACCTTCGTATCCCGGTTATCACCCTTGCCGCATTCGGGCTACGTGTCCCATTTTGGGTATATACATACTTCACAAGTTCCTGAGTACACAGAGTACCTTCACCTGCAGTACCTTTGGTAGTTTCCCTAGTACACATAGTACTAGAGCCTACCCCTTCAAGTACTTAAAAGAATCCTATCATATCTCGAGAACTCGAACCACATCGAAGTTCCCCAAGCATTTTTCTTGTTGATAAAAATAGCTTATCTTATCAGTGTGTATATATATATGTACTTCCGAGAATTTTTGAAGGAAGTACTAAGGATGTGAGATGACCGTTGTCAACAGATAAGTAAATAAGGGGGGTTTCTTTTGAAACTATATTCAAAATATTTTAAATATGTCGATATAATATTCTTTGACGGTCTGAAATTATTCGAATGACTTTCTGAACCCAGAAAATATGTTAAAATAGGTTTTATGATTTTAAAATCACATTGTGACGCCCTCAATCTCGGGGTTAGGAAATGAGGACCAACACACCTTTAATCTAATAATTAAATAAGTATAAACCCCGATTAATTACTAACAGGATCAAACAGGATAAAGTATGAGACAAGATTATAACTACCAATCATAAAATATAACTTACAACCCCAAAATAATATTAAATAAACATAATCGATTCCGGCTTGGAACTGACAGATAACCCATTGTATCTCTACAATCTCCTGGCTAAGCGCTCGCTCACTCAAAATACCACTACCTGCTCTGGCAACCGGAAGCCCTCAATACGATAGGGACCACCAGGTACGCTCTTACGAGCAGTGCGCCTAAGCCTGACCATCTTCTTGCTTAACTGTCATGGTTAGATTAAAACAAAATATATGAGTATAAAACTCAACAAGTATCTTTAAAGCAGTTCTATGATATGAAATCCATAATTTACTTTTACCAAACTCTGGGCATTCTACTTTAATAGTTCTAGGTGGCAGATTTCCATCTTTCGGATTAAGGAAGGGTTATGAAGGAAAAATTTAGGGCTTTCATGGAACAAAGCTCAAAGCAGGGTGAAAGCCGACATTCATCACAAATCATTAAAGGATCAAAACAGATCTTTCAGAAAAAGGAAAGCGACAATCTTTTCATTATATGGAGTCAATTATATGATCAACAGATTAAATCAGGGTTCACGAGCTTTAAGCTTCACAGTATCACAATCAACTCTTTTCACAACAATATAAACCATTTTTTTCATTTTCAAAGAATCAATTACTGAGTAGGAAGTTTTAATTCCTTTTTAAAATCAATATAGAACCCTTGATTGGACCACTTTATCTTTTAATTCATTATAATACGGGTGATCAGCCCGTACCGACCTCCATCCGGTCATTAAGGTACCATACGGAATAACTTCAGCCTTAAACTGGACTAGCTCCGCTAGCCTCTTACAATGATTAGACTAGTCCCACTAGCCTCTTACATCCCATCCAATCCATCAGGAATTCATTTGGAAAACCTTGAGTTGGAAAACGTAGGTTTTCTAAATTCATTTTATCATTACCACGAATATGAAATTATTCGGACTCTTTCGAGTCGAAACTCATTCTTAAATCAAATTTCAAGAAATCAAAGTTAAGGAAATGAATCAAGGATAATCAAGGAGCAATTCTAGGGATTTCGAATCAAGGATAACAAGGTACTTAAATTAGAAGGATCATTATCTGTTTCAAGGATCAATAGGAAATATGGTGATCAAGGAATATGGTATCGTTACAAGGGGTTCGTAAAGGTAATTATGGTGTTTCTACAGTTTAATGTATAATAAATAACTTGAACAGGAAAGACAGGTTACCAAAGGGTTGAATCTATAAGCTTATCAATAATAGTTTATCAAGATCAAAGACAGGGTATCTCAAATCATTAACAGGGGTTCATTATTTAAACAGTTCAATACTCTACATGGTATGAACAATAACCTCTCTATAACCATTTTCACAAGTAATGAGAGTTACTTTCCTGAATTCGCTTTCCTGAAGGTTGAACTACTGCCACCTAGTATACCCTTCCCTTTCCTAGCCTAAATGCCCTCACGCTCCGAATCTACAATAAAACCAAAACCTTAATCAGTTTCCCAACTCTCGTTCCCAGAACGATCACTCATTACGATAGCTCGATTATACTCTTGACTCAAATATACGAGTATAGCTTACACACATAAGAACATAGCACATAACACATTCCTTTCTTGTAACCTTTATATCTTTATATACTCATCAATCGACGCATACTTGCTTAAACTTATCTATTCTTCAAATCACACTAACATAACTCATATGAGTACATGATTTATTCACAATTAAATCTCTTGCGACTATAACTGTCACTTATAGTTCTTTAACAACAAACAACTTAATTCCCTTTTTCTTTTATTCCTTAATACGAAGCACAACAACAATCAATCACACAAATGAATCACATATCTCCTAGAATTTCATATGCAATCACTTAGCAAGGTATTGGAACCAAATCAATCGCTTTTCTACTTATATACCATTCGGCTATACACATAAAACACAACCACGTGTACTCAACTTCAATCACATATAATCAAATACAATAAACCTCTATGGTATGCAAATTACAAGGGTCTTTTACGCAATTACGCTTCATTCTTTTAGTCCAAAAACCGAATCATATTCATTTTAAGAATCGAAATTCAACACCCTCTTTTAATTATCAAATTCCAACACAAGCATCATCCAATCAATGACTTGCAACCAAGTTCTTATTAGTAACTAAGATAATTAACATATAATCTCACAAAAATCCACTTAATTCTCTTTTTAACCATAAGACCCATTCGGGTTTTTCAAGAAAACACACATGCAAAGATCAATCTTGATATGCAAAGTTTAATATCATATTTTCAACTTGTTTTAAACCTTAACTTAGTCATTTAACTCATTTCCATCACAATTTTCGAATCACAAAACAAAACATCACCTAATGACTCAAGCTTTAATCAAATTATCCAATCAACAAGCATGAATTCACTTAATCTTCAAGTAAATCTCTTCTAGACCCATTTTCCATTCGGCTAAAACCATAATTCACAAATTCAAGGACCAAACAATGACATGCATTACTAGTTCTTCCTTTAAACTAACATGCAATCACATTTTTCACTAATTAGGCTTAGTTTACACAAGATCAAGCCACCAAATCTAATTCCCCTTTTTATTAGTACAATGCCGAACCAAAAACCCAACTTTAAACCTTTAAATTTGATTTCCTAAGCATCAGATGACTTACACACACATCAAACAATCAAAACAATCCATTTTCAATCACATACTTAAATTTCAAAGGAAGTACAAAACCCGTTTGAACTTTTCAAGAAACCAAAACATGCAAGGCTCAAAATCACATCAACACATCATTAAAATTCCACCGGCTCTCCTTAGATCATGGCCGGTAGTGGTCGAACTTAAGAGTACCCCTAACTAGGGATGGCAAACTAATCCGATCCGACGGATACCCGATCCGAAACCTGAAATTTTGGATTTACCGAACCCGATTTTTTGTATTTGGATTTGGATTTGGATATGGATTTAATTTTTAAACCCGAAATTTTTTGGATTTGGATTTGGATATTAGGTATACCGATCCGAAACCCGATCCGAAACCTGATCCGAAATCCGAAACTCTATCCGAACCCGATCGGAACCCGATATCCGAAAAACCCGAATTTTTATATATATTAATTATATATATAATATTATAATTTTATATATTACACATTCTAATATTATTATATATATTTATTAATAATATACATTATACATATTATTATTATTATATAATTTTTAGAACATATATTTTTATATTTATGTTAAAAATAACTAATTATAAAGTTTAATGAAATATAATTATTCAATCATTTAAAAGGGTGATAAAGTTTATAAGGTTAAGAAAACATCTTTTAGTAATAAATCTTAAAAACTGGGTATCAATTGAGTTGATTTTTTAAATATTAGCTATACATATAATAACACAATTAATGATGTGGTGTAGTGGTTGAAGATGACATGTTAAAGCTCTTTCTCTACAAGTCGCGTGTTCGATCCCAAGCACTTGAAATATCAATAATTATACAAATTTTCAGATTTCGGATTCGGGTTCGAGTTCGGGTTCGAATTTCGGGTTCGGGTATGAATATCCAATTCAAAAATTTTCGGGTTTCGGGTATACCCGAATCCGATCCGAAATCCGATGGATCGGGTTCGGGTATTCATTTTCGGGTATTTTTTTGGTTCAGGTCGGGTTCGGGTATGGATAAATTTTTCGGGTTTGGATATGGATTCACCCGATCCGATCCGATCTGATTGCCATCCCTACCCCTAACGGGTCTCCTCTTGAGTTTAAACCACAAAATCTTCTTGAATCTACTCTTATGATCGTATATCAAGAAATTGTATTTCTTTGAACACAACCATAGAGATGGACCATAAACACTTATACAAACACTTACATGCAAGTGATGTTTGAGTAGTATACCAAAAATAGAAGCTATAGATGGTAATATCTTTGAATTTGGGTGAATATTTGGTGTTGCATGCAAGAGAGAGAGAAGAGAGATGGAGAGAGCCGAGAGAGAGAGAGAGAGAGAGAGAGGAAGAAAGAAAGTGAGGGAGAGGGGGAGGATGTTCACGGGAAAAGGAAGAAAAGAAGGGGGGGGAGTTTATATTTGTATTAGGGCCAAGGGTATTTTAGTAATCTACTAAATCCCTTTTTGTTTGATTAATCCTTTCTTTTTACTCAAATAAGATAAAAATCAAATATAAAATATATCTCTCTCGGAAAGTCAAAAATTATTGCAAATGACAATTCTAAGACATAGATCTCGAAATTAGCTTTCCAACCATTACTCATAATAAACTTTTGAGCGAACGGTTGATTTTATATGATTTTCACAAGTTTGTGCAAATAATAGCATTTTATCACATAAAAATCAATTTATAATACAACGATCACCAAATAAATCCGTCCATCATTTTTAAAATTTTTCTAGGACTATTATGAAGATAACAGAACAAATCCCATGCCTTTATCTTACTCAGATAATTTTATAAAAATGCGCGAAGGTTAAATAAACCTTGTTTAAATCAAATAATTCCCTTAAATCCATAAAAAATGTCAACATATCACGTAATCATGCATACAGACAAGAAAGCACATATACGAGCACATCACAACTCATGTCTGATCATAAAATTTGTCCTTCTTAAATTTTTATTCCTTTTTACGTGTACCGGGTCACGTTCAGCCTGACGGCCCGATGCTCAGCGTTTCAATTACGCTTCACAATATCGTTACCGACCAACACGTCACTTAGAGCACAATACTTTACTTAAACATTTCATTTCACATAATAAAATATAGTTCACATTTGAAATACTTTAATCCCTTTTTAGGACGGGTTCCGTTCTACTTTAACTTCTAAGCTGACTCTTTAAATTGGAACGCTTTTATTTACGCTCCTAGATTCTAATATACAGTAAAGACAATTAACCAAAACTTAATCACATAATTATAATCACTTCACATAAATCACACTTTATTCACTTAATTACGTCGAAAAATTCTAAGTCATGACAATCTACCCTCTTTAAAAGGACTCTGTCCCCAGAATCTAGTCTAAGCAAATAGATGGGGATACTTTTCTTGCATTTCACTTTCTAATTCCCAAGTTGATTCTTCCACTAGTGGATTTCTCCACAACACTCTAATTAGAGGTACAACTTTATTTCTAAGCGTCCTCTCCTTACGGTCCAAGATTTGAACTGGTTGTTCCACATAAGACAAATCTGGTTGGATTTCCACTGGTTCCAACTCGATCACATGGCTCGCATCAGCATTATACTTCTTCAGAAGAGAAACATGAAATACATTGTGCAGATATTGCATTTGTGGAGGTAGCGCTAATTCATATGCCACCTTCCCAACTCATCGCAGTACTTCAAATGGTCCAATATACCTAGGACTCAACTTCCCTTTCTTTCCGAATCGGGTTAAACCCTTCCAAGGAGATATCTTCAACAATACTTTGTCTCAAGATTCGAATTGCACATCTTTTCTTTCTTGATTTGCATACTTCGTTTGTCGATCTTGAGCTGTAACTAATCTTTTCCGAATCATTTCTACCTTTTCCTTCATTTGTTGAACTAGCTCTGGGCCAATTAATTTGTGCTCACCAACCTCGTCCCAATACGTAGGGGACCTACATTTTCTTCCATACAATGCTTCATAAGGTGGCATGCCAATACTTGCGTGATAACTGTTGTTGTAGGAAAACTCAATTAACGGCAAATGATCATCCCAATTTCGTTTGAAATCTATTGCACAGGTTTGCAATATATCTTCAATTGCCTGAATTGTCCTTTCACTTTGTCCGTCAGTCTGCGGATGATATGTCGTACTCATTCTCATCTTAGTTCCCAAATGATCATGGAATTGTCTCTAAAATCTCGAGTTAAACCTTGGATCTCTATCAGATACAATAGAGACAGGAACTCCGTGACGCATCACTATCTCATCCAAATACAATTTGACCAACTTTTCCAACGAAAACCTTTCATTTATCGGCAAGAAATGTGCTAACTTCATCAACCGATCGATTACCACCCAAATCGCATCATGATTAGACTTGGTTTTAAGTAATCCTACCACGAAATCCATCGCGATATGTTCCCATTTCCATTCTGGTATATCTAGTGGCTGAAGCAATCTGCTTGGCCTCTGATATTCCGCTTTGACTCTTTGACACGTATAACACTTACTTATTTATTCCGCAATTTCCTTTTTCATGTTTGGCCACCAATAATTCTCTCTTAAGTCCTGGTACATTTTCGTACTTCCAGGGTGAATTGAAATTCTCGAGTTATGCGCTTCTTGCAAAATCTCGTGCTTTAGTTCCACGACATTAGGTATCCAAATACGTGAGTTAACACGGTATATTCCTTTTCCATCCTTTTGAGCTTTAATTTCTTCTCCTAATAACTTATCCTTTTCACGATTTATTACTTGCTCATGACATCATCGAATCTTCCCCACAATTTTGGGTTGAAATGACATCGCATATATAGCTTCACTTCCAAATTCTGGAGTCTGTACTTCTATTTCCATCTTTTCAAAATCCTTGACCAAATCTTCCGACGACATTAATATATTCAACCTTTCCTTGCGACTTAGAGCGTCTTCTACCACATTTGCCTTTTCAGGATGATGGTTTATCGCACAATCATAATCTTTGATCAACTCTAACCATCTCCTCTGTCCATATTCAATTCCTTTTGAGTAAAAATATACTTTAAACTCTTATGATCTGTATAAATCTCGCACTTTTCCCCGTATAAATAATGCCTCCAAATCTTAAGGGCAAACACAATTACTTCCAATTCCAAATCATGTGTTAGATATTTTTGCTCGTGCGGCTTGAGTTGCCTTGACGCATATGCTATTACCTTCCCGTGTTGCATTAACACACATCCAAGTCCTTTATATGAAGCATCACTGAATATCATAAATTCTCCTTTTTCATCCGCTAACACTAACACTGGGGCGGTTACTAGCCTCTTCTTTAACTCTTGAAAGCTTTCCTCGCACTTTTTCATCCATACAAACTTCTCGTTCTTTCTTGTCAACTTCGTTAAGGGAATATCAATCTTAGAAAAATCATGCACAAACCTTCTATAGTATCCGGCTAATCCCAGAAAACTTCTAACTTCTGTAGGAGTCTTTGGCCTTTCCCAATTCATTACAGCTTCTATCTTGGCTGGGTCTACTTTGATTCCTTCTTTATTAACTACATGACCAAGAAATTGCACTTCCCTTAGCCAAAATTCGTACTTCGAAAACTTAGCGTACAGCCTCTCTTTTCTCAGAATTTCCAAAGAAATCCTCAAATGCTCCTTATGATCTTCTTCCGTCTTGGAGTAAATCAGTATATCGTCAATAAACACAATAACAAACTTATCCAAATATTGGAACACTCTGTTCATAAGATCCATAAATGCGGCTGGCGCATTCGTCAAACCAAATGCCATTACCAAAAACTCATAGTGCCCATATCTCGTTCGAAACGCTGTCTTGGGTATGTCTTCCGCTTTAATCTTTAATTGATGATACCTAGATCTTAAATCAATCTTGGAGAAACACGAAGCTCCTTTTAGTTGATCAAACAAGTCATCGATTCGCAGTAGAGGGTACTTATTCTTAATCGTCAACTTATTCAATTCGCGATAATCAATGCACAACCTCATACTTCCATCCTTTTTCTTTACAAACAACACCGGTGCGCCCCACGGGTATACACTCGGCCGAATTACTCCTTTATCTAACAATTCTTGCAACTGAGCTGCCAATTCCTTCATCTCGACTGGCGCCATACGATAGGGGGCTTTCGATACTGGTTCCGTTCCAGGAGCCAAATCAATCATAAACTCGATCTCTCTATCTGGAGGTAGTCCAGGCAATTCATCAGGAAATACATCCAGAAAATCTCTTACTATTGGAATATCTTCGATCCTTACGGATTCTTTCTCCACATCCATAACATGAGCCAAATAAACTTCGCATCCTTGATGTATTAATCTCCTTGTCTCGACAGCCGTTAGGAATTTCTTCTCTTGCTTCTTTCCTTTAAATATCACTTCCTCACCATCCTTGGTTCTTAACTTCACCTTCTTACTTTTGCATTCTATTTGTGCCTCATGGTTTGAAAACCAATCCATTCCTAGTATAACCTCAAGTTCTCCTAACTTAAAGGGAATTAAGTCAGCATAAAAGTGCCGACCTTCTATCACCATATCGCAATTAAGACAAATCTTATTAACAATAACTTTCTCTTGATTTGCTACCTCTATAATTAAATTAGGTTCCAGAGGGTACGCAACACAATTTAACTTATCAAGAATACTATCAGAGATAAAAAATCCAGTTACTCCAGAATCCATCAATACTTTTACTTCTACTGAGTTAATAACAACCATACCTGCTACCACGTCCACATATTGCACCGCATCTTTCATTGTCATATTAAAGGTCCTAGCTCTGGGTTGAGCTGACGGTGCTGGGAGAGATGGCGGTCCAGCAATCCTAAGAACATTGGCCTTTTGAACAGGCTCCTTGCAATTCCTAGCCATATGGCCCACCTTTCCACACTTGAAACAAGCCAAGTCAGGCTTCCTTGCTCTATTTGGACACTCTGAAGAATAATGCCCTTTCTGGTTGCATTTGAAACATGTCACGTCCAACTTATTACACCTCCCCGGGTGTCTCTTCCCATAATCCTTGCATTCTTGAATCTGAGGTATGTTATCCTTCCCCGGTTTTCCTGCTTTCTGGAAACGGTTCTTCTGGGCTCCGTTACGGGGTTTAAACTTTTGAAACTTTTAGGGCTGACCTCCACCATTCCTTCCAAACCTTCCTTTAAACTTTGAACTTCCTTGCTCTTGCTCTGAGCTTTCAAATTTTCTTTTCTTTCCCTCATTTTCTCTCCTCGCAGCTTCACACTCTCCTTCTACTATCATTGCCTTCTGTACCAAGGCATCATAATTCTTGATCTCCAACAATGCTACTTGACTCCTAATCCATGGCTTAAGTCCCTGTTGGAACCTCTTAGCCTTCTTTGCTTCCGTATTTACATACTCAGGTACGAACCTAGACAACTCTGAAAATTGTACCTCATACTCCGCCACCGACATATCTTCTTGCCTAAGGTCCAGAAATTTCATCTCCAACTGATCTTGCATATAACTTGGCAAATACTTCTCCAGAAACATCTCAGTGAACTTCTCCCACGTTAAGTCCTTTCCTTCCAACAACGCTTTTGAAGACTCCCACCAGAAACTTGCTTCATCTTTAAGGTAATAACTCACATACTGAGCTTTCTTGTCATTCTTAACTTCTGCTAACTCAAAGGCTTTTTCCATTTCTCTTAACCACGACTGTGCTTTAATCGGGTCTGGCAAACCTAAGAATTCTGGGGGATGAACAGATTGAAAGTGTTTGAAGTTTCCAACTTTAGGGGCCACATGTTGTTGCAAAAGCTGAGAAAGTTTGCTCATCATGGTGGTTTCTGGGTTTACTTCTGGATCTTGGGTTGGAATTTCTTCTTCTTGGTGATCTGGTGAGTTGGCCATTTCTTACAAACCTGATTGAGCAATTATTTAGCAATACGATAGTATGGCATATATAACAACATTTCACTATAAAATCTCTTTTGCGGGTTTTAAGCTTTACCCAATTTTGCACATGCAATCCTATTTACTACATAATTCTCATATCAGTGTTGTTTTATCATGGCACATAATAGGGTATTACAAATTTTTAAACATGGTTATACGAAAACATGGTATTTAGAACAATTTATGCAGATCTTTAGGGTGCACAATGGAAAATAAGATAATGGATTTATTTAATCAAAGGGTACATAAACAAAAGTTTGGTTACCACAAGTTCTGAAATAAGGTACAATAATATAGCAGGGTTAAACAGAGGAAAAACTGGAAAATATCCCCCTATCTACCCCTAACTTCTAACAATTACTACTACCACAAGTTCCGAAATACAACATAACAAATGAAAAGGGATCCCGGCATCTGACCAAGTATCCTAAAGCCTACTGGCACTGAAAAACAACAACTACGGGCTCAACCAACAGTCCCGTCTAAGAGCTAGTCATCCAGAATCTCTCTCAACACAACCAACATTCAGTGAATGATCTTATGCAGCCTCCGGGCCTCAGCATCAGCATCACTAGTGGATGGTCCTTCATCCAATCTCCTCCAAGCAACCTGATCCACCATCTTAACCCGAACTCACCACTCATCATCCATAACTGTAGCGCTCTGCCTAGACTCTCGGGCTAGCCTATCCACCAAAGCTCCTTGCCACCAACACTGACAGGTAGTCTTAGGCATTTCAGACTCTGGCTCAGGGGCAGGGTTCTCTGAATCTGGCCTCAAGGGTGAAATCTGCATAGGGATCTCACTACTCTCAGAAAGATCCTCCTTTGGGTCTGAACTAACATACACAGGCTCCTCTGGAGAGGGTGAAATAGGGTCCACTGGGGTACCGGTCAAAATAATCTCTGAATCTGAGTCACTACCACTACTGGGATCCTGAGAGAAAACACAAAACATCAACCAAGAAACAATGTTAGGGTTAAGTAAAGCTTACAGCTAACTCACACCTAACTCTAATTGCCACTTTAGCTAATACACACTTTCCTTAGACTATACCTAAAAGTCTAACTCAACTCTATATGAGTCGAACTCTCTCGCGATATAAATATATACCCAAAATACCCTTTTAATCCTAACTTGTCTTAGGGACTAGATCCCGTAGCTCTGATACCAACTTGTAACGCCCTCAATCTCGGGGTTAGGAAATGAGGACCAACACACCTTTAATTTAATAATTCAATAAGCATAAACCCCGATTAACTACTAACAGGATCAAACATGATAAAGTATGAGACAAGATTACAACTACCAATTATAAAATATAACTTACAACCCCAAAATAATATTAAATAAAAATAATCAATTCCGGCTTGGAACTGACAGATAACCCATTGTATCTTTACAATCTCCTGGCTAAGTGCTCGCTCGCTCAAAATACCACTACCTGCTTTGGCAACCGGAAGCCCTCAACACGATAGAGACCACCAGGTATGCTCTTACAAGCAGTGCGCCTAAGCCTGGCCATCTTTGTGGCGCCCTCCAAACCCGGGTCAGAAGTTTGGGGTCCACACACACCTTATTTATAACCTGTTTATAACAATAATAAAGATAATAATAATATGCAGTGACCCTACTTACCAACCACCACGGACCGCAACAGGTTAAAGTATGCACACAAGCCAAACACACTACTATATTACATACCGATAAAATCCCATCTATTCAAACTCAAAACTGAGTATTAAACATTATTACAAACTTTTACAAACTTAAATTATCCCAAAAGAAGCCTACTAGCTCAACTTCCTCAACTTGAGCCCCTAGCTCTCGCGCTGGACTGGGGATCCTCGTTACCAACTTGTTCCTTCTTAAGTGGAAAAGAACATAAACAATATCGCACAAATGAGCTAACTAGCTCAGCAAGTCACAATGACAAAATTGAGAATAATGATCATCAGGTGAATATGGTTATGACATCAAGTGAATAATGGATTTTGATTTAGAATTGGATATTATACTTTTATTTTAAAAACCAAGGTTAGGCTGCTGATCAGTCACGCACTAACCCCGAGGAAAGCACACAACACTGCTCTAACTACTGGATCCAAGGCATACATTGGCCTAACTTGACCATTATATGGTCTGACCACGAATCTGGTCCACAATTTTGTAAAAACAATCCAATTCTAACATAACAACAGAATAAGTAATAATAAAAAATAAACAGAATCATTAACAACATTGGATGTGTCATAATGAAATGGTTTCAATTTTCATGGGGATCAATATGGCATTTTCAAAGCATGGATGTTGGGTATTGAAAGAATTGGATAACAAAGGAATCAACGTTTAAGGGTTTCAAGGATTTGGTCTTTCAAGGCATAAGATACAATGGTTTGAGTATGTAGGTAATTCGATTCAGTGTTTGGTATTTAGTTTGTATGTATTTGTGGAGTAGTATCATATATTTGTGGTTCATATTTGAGTATACAACAATCAATGGTCTAGAAAGAATCAGGTTTACGGCTCAAGATCAAAACTAGGATCATGGTTAGGGTTCAGTGCTTCAAAGCACCTGCAATATAGAACAGGTTTATTAATCACTATAATATCTCGAGAAAGTTCAGAACACTTGCCTGGTATTAGCTTATTATACTGCACTCGCTTCCAATTCCAACCGTCTTACTCTTCAACTACCTATTTCCCTTTCCTACGTCTTGCCTCTTCTGCTCACATATCATAAACATCTATCAATATTCAACTCATACGATTCTATTCAACATATACTTCTATCTACCCTTCGTTTCGCCCAAATCCGATTAACGGATTGAAAGTTATGCAATAAACAAGTAAACATCAAATATACAGACTGATAGTCAACCAACAAGTCACATATAACACATAACACGTCACATAA
Organism: Apium graveolens; assembly: GCF_009905375.1. Taxonomy (NCBI): domain Eukaryota; kingdom Viridiplantae; phylum Streptophyta; class Magnoliopsida; order Apiales; family Apiaceae; genus Apium; species Apium graveolens. Next base: position 77,247,980 of record NC_133650.1, on the reverse strand, counting down.
TCAATGATATATCATTTATAAAAGAGACTCGGGTCATAAATAGGCTCTCGGGTATTTAAAATGATTTTTAAAACATTTTTCGGAATTAAAACAGGTCCTTGGATCAGTTTCGGAATATTAAACAGGGTTCGGTTGGCCAATTCTGGCTTCAAATCAATTTTATAATAACTATCGAGCCTTGAAAATAATTAATAATAATATTTTAAAGCTCGAAACTATTTTTTAGAATTTTTAAATCATTTTTAAATAATTAAATCTAATTAAATAATTAATTAAAATCAATTAATAATTAATTAAATCAACTAATCAATTAATTTTCTAATTAATTGTCCAATTAATCAATTAAAAATTAACTGAAATTAATTAACTAATTAATTCAGATTTGTTTTTGAATTAAAAATAATTTTTTTTTGAAATTAAAATAATAATTTTCAGAATTTTCAGAAATTAAAAATGAATTTTTATAATAAAAATAAATAGGAAATATGATTTTTAAATAATTTGTAAACAGGAATCCTAAATTTGCAAGTTCTGGAAACCTGGGGGACCAAACTGTATCGTTTTTAAAACTACAGGTATTAAACTGTAATTTTTCAGAGGGGGTCGCCGGAAAACGTTCTGTCTCGCCGGAGAAGACGATCCCAGCGTCCTCACCCCACCAACACCTCCAGATCAACACTACACAACACCAGGAACACAACCATGCAATCAATTCCTCCTAACACTCCCTGAGTTGGCCGGAAAATGGCGGGGAAGTTCGCCGGTTTCCGGCGAACTCGACGTAACTTTAAAATCACAACTCCCTTCTCTACAGACCTCGTTGATTCATGAAACTTGTACGACTGGATTGCAAATTTCACAGAGAACACAACCCACTATACCACAACATCTATCTATTTCAAAATAAGAAACCCCCAAATTTCAATTAAGAACATTCATACGGGTTATAAACCCTAATTTTAAAATTCGAAAATCAAACTCAAATTTGAACATGTTATTGAACTCCAAATCAGACGTATAATATATCAAAAACATCAGGAAAACAAGCTCTACAACATGCAATCATCAAATCATACAAACAATTATCCGAACAAAAATTCATATTTTTAATAAAAATAATCCGAAATTAAATAAAAATATTTGAAAAATAACCTTGACTTCTGCAGTAAAACGAAGCTCAGAATCTGATAGTACTCTTCAAATCCTTCGTTTTAGTTACTCAAGCTTTGAAAACAGAGTTAGATAACGCCTTCGTTTTGCTGTTTGATTCTTAAAACAATTTATGAAATTAGGGTTTTTCTCTGGAAAATTATATAATTACTATCTGTAAATGATTTTGATACGAAATAAAATACGGGAAAAGGCTATTTATAATTACGGAAAATTAGTATCACGTTGGATCATTCCGGATATGAAACGGTACATTTATTTATAAAAACTGATCCAAACGGTATCGGTTTTCGAGATAATTATCCAAATCAGTACAATTTGTAATGCGGTCTTGGACTCAGCGCCTGGTTACACGTATTACGAGGTGATATTTATGATAGTTTAATAAAAAGCTCCCATTTATCGAAAATACGAGTTTTATTGATTTACCGAAACAAATATTGTATCGAAAATGTTGCGCCGGGACCCGCGCAGGACAAACCGTACGCCGGTTCGAAAAAGTCAAATCATGGAAAATGCTCGGAATATTGCAATTAGGTTAGGAAGGAGTTCTTGGAAGAGTTTCGGGTTCCAAAAATGTAACAACGGATAACGTCGGTTGGTTACCGTTTTTATAAAATAGATTTTAAATACTCGGAAAAAGATTTTATAAATTTCATATGATTCTTATAAATCCATAAATCAACATAAAAATAATTAGGAAGATATGACAATTATCTATATTTTATTTTGGATATATAAAAATTAAAATACTCAATTAATATTATTTTTAAATATCCAAGCACATATAACACTTAACAATTAATTCACAGAATAGATACTGAACACAGTTAATAATTATTTATTGGCAAAAATAATTACACGATATACCCTGAATATTACATCCTTCCCCCTTAAAAGGATTCTGTCCTCAGAATCTCCTAAGAAAATAGATGAGGGTACTTTTCTTTCATATCGCTTTCTAACTCCCAGGTTGACTCTTCAACCTTTGGGTTTCTCCATAATACTCTGACTAGCTTTACCATTTTATTCCTCAATATTTTCTCTCTTTCCTCTAGAATCTCTATCGGACTCTCTACATATGACAAATCTGCCTGAAGCTCTATTGGCTCATATTCTATTACATGCCTGGAGTCTGGATTATACTTCTTAAGCAAAGATACATGAAAAACATTGTGAATGTGCTCCATGTGCGGAGGTAACGCCAACTTGTAAGCTACTTTGCCAATGTGCTTTAGAATCTCAAAAGGTCCGACATATCTTGGCCTTAGCTTCCCTTTCTTTCCAAACCTCGTTAGTCATTTCCATGGTGATACTTTCAGTAATACCAAGCTTCCTTCTTCAAATTCCATGTCTTTCCTTGACTGGTCTGCATATTTCCTCTGACGATCTTGTGCGGCTATTAATCTCTTTTGGATAATTTCAACAACTTCCTTTGTCTGCTGTACCAATTCAGGTCTAAGTATCTTGCGTTCTCCTACTTCGTCCCAATACACTGGAGATCTACATTTACGTCCATAAAGGGCTTCATAGGGTGGCATCCCAATGCTGGCGTGGTAACTGTTGTTATAAGCAAACTCTACCAGAGGTAAATGCTCGTCCCAACTTCCTTTGAAATCAATTGCACAAACACGTAACATATCCTCAATTGTCTGAATCGTTCTTTCACTTTGGCCGTCCGTCTGGGGGTGATAAGCCGTACTCATATTTAATCTCGTTCCCAAACATTCTTGAAAACTTTTCCAAAATCTTGAATTAAACCTTGGGTCTCGATCAGATACAATAGACACAGGAGTTCTATGACGAACTACAATTTCCTTTAGGTACATATGGACCAACTTGTCGAGCGAAAATCTTTCATTTATAGGCAGAAAATGAGCTGACTTGGTAAGTCTATCCACTATAACCTAAATGGCATCATGATTAGCCCTTGTCCTTGGTAATCCAACTATGAAATCCATGGTAATATGTTCCCACTTCCACTCTGGAATCTCCAATGGCTATAACAATCCACTTGGTCTATGATGCTCTGCTTTAACTCTCTGACAGGTATAACATTTGCTAACCCATTCCGCAATTTCCCTCTTCATATCTGGCTACCAATAATTCTCCTTTAAATCCCTGTACATTTTGGTACTCCCTGGATGGATGGAATATCTTGAACTGTGTGCCTCTTGTAAAATTTCATTCTTCAACTCCGTCACCGGTGGAATCCAAATTCTAGATGAAAACCTCAGAATACCTTGATCATCCTTTTGCGTGCATAATTCTTCACCTACCAAACGGTTTATATCTTGATCCATTACATCTTCCTGACATTTATTTATTTTCTCCAACAACTCCGGCTGGAAAGTCATACTGTACACTTTTGCTTCATCGGGCTTGTGAACTTTAATCTCCAATTCCAATTTCTGAAATTCTCTATATATTTCTTCAGGTACTGATAACTCATTTAACCTTTCCTTCCGACTTAACGCGTCTGCTACAACGTTCGCTTTACCGGGATGATAATTAATCGAGCAATCATAATCTTTGATCAATTCTAACCATCTCCTTTGCCTCATATTAAGTTCCTTCTGAGTGAATATGTACTTCAAACTTTTGTGATCCGTGTAAATCTCACACTTCTCTCCATACAGGTAATGTCTCCAAATCTTCAAAGCAAACACTATGGCTGCTAGTTCCAAATCATGAGTAGGATACTTCTGTTCGTGTGGTTTCAATTGCCTTGACGCATACGCAATCACTTTATCGTGCTGCATTAGAACACATCCTAATCCTTTGTGAGAAGCATCGCTATAAATTACGAAATTCCCTTGATCGTCTGGAATTGACAAAATAGGTGCCATGATTAATCTTCGCTTAAACTCCTAAAAACTTCCATCGCACTTGTTGTTCCATATAAACTTTTCATTCTTTCTTGTAAGCTTTTTCAGTGGTGTTGCAATCCTTGAGAAATTCTGGACGAATCGACGATAATATCCCGCCAATCCCAAGAAACTTCTTACCTCGGTGGGTGTTCTCGGTCTCTCCCAATTCGTAATTGCCTCGATCTCCACTGGGTCCACTTTGATCCCTTCGTTACTGACTATGTGTCCTAAGAACTGAACCTCCTGTAACCAAAACTCACATTTCGAGAATTTAGCATATAACTTCTTTTTCCTTAAAATCTCCAAAGTTGTTCTCAAATGTTCCGCATGATCCTCTTCCATCTTTGAATAGATTAAAATATCATCTATAAACACAATAACGAACTTGTCCAAATACTCCTTGAAAATTCTATTCATCAGGTCCATAAATGTTGCCGGGGCATTGGTCAATGCAAAAGACATTACTAAAAATTCATAATGTCCATACCTTGTTCGGAAAGCTGTCTTTGGTATATCTTCTGGCTTGATTTTCAGTTGATGATATCCCGATCTTAAATCAATTTTGGAGAAGTACTTGGCTCCCTTCAATTGGTCAAACAAATCGTCAATTCTAGGTAACGAATACTTATTCTTGATTGTAAGCTTATTGAGCTCCCTATAGTGGATGCATAGTCTCATGCTTCCATCTTTCTTCTTAAAAATAATATTGGGGCTCCCCACGGGGATATACTGGGTCGAATTACTCCTTTCTCTAACAACTCTTGTAATTGTTTCGCTAGCTCTTTCATCTCAACGGGCGCCATTCTGTACGGGGCCTTAGATACTGGTTCTATTCCCGGTGCTAAGTCGATTGCAAACTCAATTTCTCTATCTGGAGGAAGTCCTGATAACTCATCGGGAAACACGTCTGGAAATTCATTCACTACTGGAATATCTTCAAGTTTTGCTGGCTCCTGACTTCTGTCGATCACATATGCTACGAAATGCTCGCATCCTTGCCGTACTAACTTCTTGGCTTGAATCATTGTTAAGAACTTCTTTACTTGCTTCTGGCCCTTGAACGTTAATATCCTTTCATCTGGCATCTTTACCATTACCTTCTTATTTCGACAATCTATCTGGGCATCGTGCTTAGATAACCAATCCATTCCTAAGATAACGTCAAATTCTCCTAACTTAAATGGTATCAAATCTACGCAAAACTTACTACCAGAGAACTCAATCTCAGAATTCCCACAAACTTGATTAACAGATACACGTTCTTGATTTGCTAATTCCACAGTCATCATTTCATTTAAATACTCAACTGGACAATTTAACTTACTAACAAAATCTTGTGAAACAAATGATCGGGTTGCTCCTGAATCTATTAACACTTTGGCACATAAAGAATTCACATTAAGCGTACCTGTCACGACATCCGTATCCTGGATAGCATCCTTTACAGACATGTCAAAAACTCTAGCCCTTGGAGTCTCATTCACTATTGGGGTAGATCACATAATCCTCAATGCATTACTGACTGGGGCTGGTGTCTTGCTATCCCTGGCCATATGTCCCGGATTTCCACATTTGAAGCACGTAAATCCAATGGCTGGAACCTTCACTGCTGGATTCCGGATAGGCTGATCTTTATTTGCTGACTCTCTGGCTGGCTGATTTCGGCACTCCCTTGAACAGTGCCCTTTCTGGTTACTTGAAACAAACTACATTCAACTTATTACAAACTCCCCCATGCTTCTTCCCACATACTTGACAATCTGGAAAAGTTAATCTCAACTAATTCGGCTGATTCGCATTAACTGGACGATTGCCCTGGCTTCCGTCGCCTGCATTATGTCTCTTGAAATTAAAATTCCTCCCTGGCTGAAACTTGCCCTTCTTAAAATTTGGAAATTTCCCTGGTTGTGACTGACTTTCATTTCCTTCACATTTCCTTTTCTTGCTTTCCTTCTCCTTCTGTGACATCTCACTTTCTATCTCCGTGATTATAGCCTTCTGTACCACTCCTGTATAGGTATCCAATTCAAAAATGGCTACCTTTCCTCTGATCCATGGCTTCACAATTTGCTGGAATCTCTTAGCTTTCTTTCTATCAGTATCTACATACGACGGCACATATCTTGACAATTCCTCAAACTTACTCTCATAATCTGTCACCGACATGTTCCCTTGCTTTAATTCTAAAAACTTCAATTCCATCTGATCCTGGACAAACTGAGGAAAATACTTTTCTAAAAAAACAATTCCTTAAACCTCTCCCAAGTAATAACATATGTACCTTCCAATGTCTGCACCATCTCCCACCAATAGGTGGCCTCATTCTTCAGATAGTAACTTGCAAACTCAACCTTCTGCTCCTCTTTCACCTTTACTAAGGCAAATGCCTTTTCTATTTCCTTTAACCAAACATTTGCTTCAATCAGATCTAAGGAACCCTTGAATTCTGGTGAGTGTACTGCCTGCAAAGTTTTGAAAGTTACCTGGGAATTGGTTTGTCTTTGTTGTTGTTGTGCCAGGTGAACTGTTTGTTGGGCCAAGATTTGAAGAATATGGGCTATTGTTGGGTCCATGGGTCCTGGGTTCACATTCTGGTTTGTATCATCTTGGTTGTTATTGTTGTTGGTTTCTTCATTCTGGGTGTTGGTGCGGGTATTTCTTCTAGGAGGCATTTTCTGTAAAGAATCAAACAACTTATTTAGCTTTTGAATCAAATCTTTTGCATTAAAGAAAAGTTTTGTAAAACAAAAATATCTCTTTTTGAAAACAGTTACAACTAAGTAAATTGCATGCTTCTTTACAGAATATAAACAGTTAAGAAAATAGGGTACATGGTATCACAGAGGTATAACGGGTGCAATAAAACAGGGCAATAAAGTAAATGACAGTGCTGGAAAGGAAAAAAGGTACTGATATATATAGATCCAAAAGTTTTAGGTAGTACAAGCGTAAAGACGCTTCGAAAGTAAAAGCAAAACGGGTACAATATCCTACTCACTAGTCAGCATACCTAGTCTATAATACAACTCAAAAGTCTACTGATACACACTACACACTACTGTACATACTATACAACCATCACAATACTGCTCAGCATTTCCATCTCTGGATCTCTGACTCATGGCAAGTCTGGACCTCCAATCTCCTCAAGCTTCTCTAGAACCCACTTAGCCCACTCCACTAAGAAATCAGGGGTGATGTTCTCATGTGTAGCATCAGCAATCCTCACTGCAGATGTTCTACGAAACGCCTGTAGCCTCTCTCTGAGTCGCCTCTCACCACTCCCAACCTCTCTGGTACGCATAATATGTAGTAACTCCTGAATCTGACCCTGAAGGAATCGCCGCTCCATAAGGCAAGCCTCAAACTGATGATATGGGACAGGATAGGAAGAGAACTGGAAAGGTACTCCTGTAACTGAATGACCAGTAAAGCCTGAATCAGCAGGTGGGGGTCCTCTGACAGGTGGCCTCATACCTGGGCGTGGAATAGCCTGCAGTTGTACGGGCTGCAATACAGGTGGAGGTAGAATAGCCAATGCTGGTGGAATAACAGGACGTGGATCTGATGATGGTGCTCCAACTGAAGGCTCTGAGTGATCAGCTGATACGGGGATAAAAGAGTCGGCTATCGCTGCTATCTGAAATCATATCGTAATATAAGAATCTCGAACCACAACGCGAATTATACTAATACCGGTTATACCGTAACACTCAACCTCTCGACGTTCTATCTTTCTATTCCTTACTTCTAATCCTAACCCTCTACCCACTCCCGTCAACCTAGGCTTGTGTCAGTGACTTATAATATGTAGCTCTGATACCAAACCTGTGGCGCCCTCCAAACCCGGGTCAGAAGTTTGGGGTCCACACACACCTTATTTATAACCTGTTTATAATAATAATAAAGATAATAATAATATGCAGTGACCCTACTTACCAACCACTACGCACCGCAACAGGTTAAAGTATGCACATAAGCCAAACACACTATTATATTACATACCGATCAAATCCCATCTATTCAAACTCAAAACTGAGTATTAAACATTATTACAAACTTTTACAAACTTAAATTATCCCAAAAGAAGCCTACTAGCTCAACTTCCTCAACTTGAACCCCTAGCTCTCGCGCTGGACTGGAGATCCTCGTTACCAACTGGTTCCTTCTTAACTGGAAAAGAACATAAACAATATTGCACAAATGAGCTAACGAGCTCAGCAAGTCACAATGACAAAACTGAGAATAATGATCATCAGGTGAATATGGTTATGACATCAAGTGAAGAATGGATTTTGATTTAGAATTGGATATTATACTTTTATTTTAAAAACAAAGGTTAGGCTGCTGATCAGTCACGCACTAACCCCGAGCAAAGCACACAGCACTGCTCTAACTACTGGATCCGAGGCACACATTGGCCTAACTTGACCATTATATGGTCTGACCACGAATCTGGTCCACAATTTTATAAAAACCATTCAATTCTAACATAACAACATAATAAGCAATAATGAATAATAAACAGAATCATTGACAACATTGGATGTGTCATAATGAAATGGTTTCAATTTTCATGGGGATCAATATGGCATTTTCAAAGCTTGGATGCTGGGTATTGAAAGAATTGGATAACAAAGGAATCAACGTTTCAGGGTTTCAAGGATTTGGTCTTTCAAGACATAAGATACAATGGTTTGAGTATGTAGGTAATTCGATTCAGTGTTTGGTATTTAGTTTGTATGTATTTGTGGAGTAGTATCGTATATTTGTGGTTCGTATTTGAGTATACAACAATCAATGGTCTAGAAAGAATCAGGTTTACGGCTCAAGATCAAAACTGGGATCATGGTTAGGGTTCAGTGCTTCAAAGCACTTTCAATATAGTACAGGTTTATTAATCACTATAATATCTCGAGAAAGTTCAGAACACTTGCCTGGTATTAGCTTATTATACTGCACTCGCTTCCAATTCCAACCGTCTTACTCTTCAACTACCTATTTCCCTTTCCTACGTCTTGCCTCTTCTGCTCACATATCATAAGCATCTATCAATATTCAACTCATACGATTCTATTCAACACATACTTCTATCTACCCTTCGTTTCGCCCAAATCCGATTAACGGATTGAAAGTTATGCAATAAACAAGTAAACATCAAATATACAGACTGATAGTCAACCAACAAGTCACATATAACACATAACACGTCACATAATCAATGATATATCATTTATAAAAGAGACTCGGGTCATAAATAGGCTCTCGGGTTTTTAAAATGATTTTTAAAACATTTTTCGGAATTAAAACAAGTCCTTGGATCAGTTTCGGAATATTAAACAGGGTTCGGTTGGCCAATTCTGGCTTCAAAACAATTTTATAATAACTATCGAGCCTTGAAAATAATTTATAATAATATTCTAAAGCTCGAAACTATTTTTCAGAATTTTTAAATCATTTTTAAATAATTAAATCTAATTAAATAATTAATTAAAATCAATAAATGATTAATTAAATCAATTAATCAATTAATTTTCAAATTAATTGACCAATTAATTAATTAAAAATTAACTGAAATTAATTAACTAATTAATTCAGATTTGTTTTTGAATTAAAAATAATTTTTTTTTGAAATTAAAATAATAATTTTCAGAATTTTCAGAAATTAAAAATGAATTTTTATAATAAAAATAAATAGGAAATATGATTTTTAAATAATTTGTAAACAGGAATCCTAAATTTGCAAGTTCTGGAAACCTGGGGGACCAAACTGTATCGTTTTTAAAACTACAGGTACTAAACTGTAATTTTTCAGGGGGGTCGCCGGAAAACGTTCTGTCTCGCCGGAGAAGACGATCCTGGCGTCCTAACCCCCCAACGCCTCCAGATCAACACTGCACAACACCAGGAACACAACCATGCAATCAATTCCTCCTAACCCTCCCTGAGTTGGCCGGAAAATGGCGGGGAAGTTCGCCGGTTTCCGGCGAACTCGACGTAACTTTAAAATCACAACTCCCTTCTCTACATACCTCGTTGATTCATGAAACTTGTACGACTGGATTGCAAATTTCACAGAGAACACAACCCACTATACCACAACATCTATCTATTTCAAAACAAGAAACCCCCAAATTTCAGTTAAGAACATTCATACGGGTTATAAACCCTAATTTTAAAATTCGAAAATCAAATTCAAATTTGAACATGTTATTGAACTCCAAATCAGACGTATAATATATCAAAATCATCAGGAAAACAAGCTCTACAACATGCAATCATCAAAGCATACAAACAATCATCCGAACAAAAATTCATATTTTTAATAAAAATAATTCGAAATTAAATAAAATATAGAAAAATAACCTTGATTTCTGCAGTAAAACGAAGCTCAGAATCTGATAGTACTCTTCAAATTCTTCGTTTTGGTTACTCAAGCTTTGAAAATAGAGATTGATAACGCCTTTATTTTGTTGTTTGATTCTTAGAACAGTTTATGAAATTAGGGTTTTTCTCTGGAAAATTATATAATTACTATCTGCAAATAATTTTGATACGAAATAAAATACGGGAATAGGCTATTTATAATTACAGAAAATTATTATCCCGTTGGATCATTCCGGATATAAAATGGTACATTTATTTATAAAAACTGATCCAAACGGTATCGGTTTTCTGGATAATTATCCAAATCAGTACAATTTGTACTGCGGTCTTGGTCTCAGCACCTGGTTACATGTATTACGAGGTGATAATTGTGATAGTTTAATAAAAAGCTCTCGTTTATCGAAAATACGAGTTTTATTGATTTACCGAAACGAATATTGTATCGAAAATGTTGCGCCCGAGACCCGCGCAGGAGAAACCGTACGCCGGTTCGAAAAAGTCAAAACATGGAAAATGCTCGGAATATTGCAATTAGGTTAGGAAGAAGTTCTCGGAAGAGTTTCGGGTTCCAAAAACGTAACAACGGATAACGTCGGTTGGTTCCCGTTTTTATAAAATAGATTTTAAATACTCGGAAAAAGATTTTATAAATTTCATATGATTCTTATAAATCCATAAATCAACATAAAAATAATTAGGAAGATATGACAATTATCTATATTTTATTTTGGACATATAAAAATTAAAATACTCAATTAATATTATTTTTAAATATTCAAGCACATATAACACTTAACAATTAATTCACAGAATAGATACTGAACACAGATAATAATTATTTATTGGCAAAAATAATTACACGATATACCCCGAATATTACAATCTTCTTGCTTAACTGTCATGGTTAGATTAAAACAAAACATATGAGTATAAAACTCAGCAAGTAACTTTAAAGCAGTTCTATGATATGAAATCCACAATTAACTTTTACCAAACTCAGGGCATTCTACTTTAATAGTTCTAGATGGCAGATTTCCATCTTTCGGATTAAGGAAGGGTTATGAAGGAAACATTTAGGGCTTTCATGGAATAAGGCTCAAAGCAGGGTGAAAGCCGACATTCATCACAAATCATTAAAATATCAAAACAGATCTTTCAGAAAAAGGAAAACGACAATCTTTTCATTATATGGAGTCAATTGTATGATCAATAGATTAAATCAGGGTTCACGAGCTTTAAGCTTCACAGTATCACAATCAACTCTTTTCACAACAATATAAACCATTTTTTCATTTTCAAAGAATCAATTATTGAGTAGGAAGTTTCAATTCCTTTTTAAAATCAATATAGAACCTTTGATTGGACCACTTTATCTTTTATTTCATTATAATACGGGTGATCAGCCCGTACCGACCTCCATCCGGTCATTAAGGTACCATACGGCATAATTTCAGCCTTAACCTGGACTAGCCCCGCTAGCCTCTTACAATGACTGGACTAGTCCCACTAGCCTCTTACGTCCCATCCAATCCATCAGGAATTCATTTGGAAAACCTTGAGTTAGAAAAAGTAGGTTTTCTAAATTTATTTTATCATTACCAAGAATATGAAATCATTCGGACTCTTTCGAGTCGAAACTCATTCTTAAATCAAATTTCAAGAAATCAAAGTTAAGGAAATGAATCGAGGATAATCAAGGAGCAATTCTAGGGATTTCGAATCAAGGATAACAAGGTACTTAAATTAGAATGATCATTATCTATTTCAAGGATCAATAGGAAATATGGTGATCAAGGAATATGGTATCGTTACAAGGGGTTCGTAAAGGTAATTATGGTGTTTATAAAAGTTCATGGTATAACAAATAACTTGAACAGGAAAGACATATTACCAAAGGGTTGAATCAATAAGCTTATCAATAATAGTTTATCAAGATCAAAGACAGGGTATCTCAAATCATTAACAGGGGTTCATTATTTAAACAGTTCAATACTCTACATGGTATGAACAATAACCTCTCTATAACCATTTTCACAAGTAATGAGAGTTACTTTCCTGAATTCGCTTTCCTGAAGGTTGAACTACTGCCACCTAGTATACCCTTCCCTTTCCTAGCCTGAATGCCCTCACGCTCCGAATCAACAATAAAACCAAAACCTTAATCAGTTTCCCAACTCTTGTTCCCGAAACGATCACTCAATACGATAGCTCGATTATACTCTTGACTCAAATATACGAGTATAGCTTATACACATAAGCATATAGCACATAACACATTCCTTTCTCGTAACCTTGATATCTTTAAATACTCATCAATCGACTCATACTTTCTTAAACTTATCTATTCTTTAAATCACACTAATATAACCCGTACCATTACTTGATTTATTCACAATTAAATCTCTTGCGACCATAACTGTCACTTATAGTTTTTTAATAACAAACAACTTAATTCCCTTTTTCTTTTATTCTTTAATTCGAACCACAACAACAATCAATCACACAAATGAATCACATATCTCCTAGGATTTCACATGCAATCACTTAGCAAGGTATTGGAACCAAATCAATCGTTTTTCTACTTATATACCATTCGGCTATAAACATAAAACATAACCACGTGTACTCAACTTCAATCACATATAATCAAATACAATAAACCTTTTTGGTATGCAAATTACAAGGGTATTTTACGCAATTACGCTTCATTCTTTTAGTCCAAAAACTGAATCATATTCATTATAAGAATCGAAATTCAACACCCTCTTTTAATTATCAAATTCAAACACAAGCATCATCGAATCAATGACATGCAACCAAGTTCTTATTAGAAACTAAGATAATTAATATATAATCTCACAAAAATCCACTTAATTCTCTTTTTAACCATAAGACCCATTCGGGTTTTTCAAGAAAACACACATGTAAAGATCAATCTTGACATGCAAAGTTTTATATCACATTTTCAACTTATTTTAAACCTTAACTTAGTCATTTACCTCATTTCCATCACAATTTTCGAATCACAAAACAAAACATCACCTAATGGCTCAAGCTTTAATCAAATTATCCAATCAACAAGCATGCATTCACTTAATCTTCAAGTAAATCTCTTCTAGACCCATTTTCCATTCGGCTAAAACCATGATTCACAACTTCAAGGATCAAAAAATGACATGCATTACTAGTTCTTCCTTTAAACTAACATGCAATCACATTTTTCACTAATTAAGCTTAGTTTACACTAAGATCAAGCCACCAAATCTAATTCCCCTTTTTATTAGTACAATACGGGACCAAAAACCCAACATGCAACCTTCAAATTTGATTTCCTAAGCATCAAATGACTTACACACACATCAAACAATCAAAACAATCCATTTTCAATCACATACTTAAATTTCGAAGGAAGTACAAAACCCGTTTGAACTTTTCAAGAAACCAAAACATGCAAGGCTCAAAATCACATCAACACATCATTAAAATTCTACTGGCTCTCCTTGGATCATGGCCGGTGGTGGTCGAACTTAAGAGTGCCCCTAACGGGTCTCCTCTTGAGTTTAAACCACAAAATCTTTTTAAATCTACTCTTATGATCATATATAAAGAAATTGTATTTCCTTGAACACAACCATAGAGATGGACCATAAACACTTATACAAACACTTACATGCAAGTGATGTTTAAGTAGTATACCGAAAATAGAAGCTATAGATGGAATATCTTTAAATTTGGGTGAAATTTTGGGTGAATATTTGATGTTGCATGCAAGAGAGAGAAAAGAGAGATGGAGAGAGCCGAGAGAGAGAGAGAGAGAGAGAGAGAGAGAGAGAGAGAGAGAGAGAGAGAGAGAGAGAGAGAGAGAGAGAGGAAGAGAGAGAGTGAGGGAGAGGGGGAGGATGTTCACGGGAAAAGGAAGAAAAGAAGGGGGGAGAGTTTATATTTGTATTAGGGCCAAGGGTATTTTAGTAATCTACTAAATCCCTTTTTGTTTGATTAATCCTTTCTTTATCTCAAATAAGATAATAATCAAATATAAACTATACCTCTCTGGGAAATTTGAAAATTATTGCAAATGGCAATTTTAAGACATAGATCTTGAAATTAGCTTTCCAACCATTACTCATAATAAACTTTTAAGCGAACGGTTGATTTTATATGATTTTCACAAGTTCGTGCTAATAATAGCATTTTATCACATAAAAATCAAATTTTAATGGACTCACCAAATAAATCCGTCCATCATTTTTAAAAAGTCTCTAGGACTATTATGAAGATAACAGAACAAATCCCATGCCTTTATCTTACTCAGATAATTTTATAAAAATACACGAAGGTTAAATAAACCTTATTTAAATCAAATAATTCCCTTAAATCCATAAAAATGTCAATAGATCACGTAATCATGCATACAGACATCACAACTCATGTCTGATCATACAATTTGTCCTTCTTAAATTTTTATTCCTTTTTACGCGTATCGGGTCACGTTCAGCCTGACGGCCCAATGCTCAGCGTTTCAATTACGCTTCACAATATCATTACCGACCAACACGTCACTTAGAGCACAATACTTTACTTAAACATTTCATTTCACATAATATCATATAGTTCACATTTGAAATACTTTAATCCCTTTTTAAGACGGGTTCTGTTCTACTTGACAGCCCGACAACACAGCTTAACTTCTAAGCTGACTCTTTAAATTGGAACGCTTTTATTTACGCTCCTAGATTCTAATATACAGTAAAGACAATTAACCAACACTTAATCACATAATTATAATCATTTCACATATATCACACTTTATTCACTTAATTACGTCGAAAAATTCTCAGTCGTCACACACATTAAATCATTTAACAAATATTTAATAATTAAATAATAATTAATAAATAATTAAACCTCGAATAATTATATTTTGAAAAAAAAGATTGAAATAATATTCCTTAACTAACTTATGTTAGATAATTAAAGTAATCTTTAATAATATACTTAATTGAGTTTGAAATAATAATCGTTGAAGAATACTCCTCTTATATAAAATTAATAGCTGAAATAATATTCATTGTTCGAATAATAAAATCTAGTTGAGGGAATAAGATCCTTGAAAATTGTTTCAAATCAAATTCGAGGTATTTAAAATTTCCCAAGTGAACATAAAGTCCCTTGGAATAAACAAGTACATACTTTAATCGTCCAAAACATCTTCAGAATACTTCCGGGGTTTTAAATAATATATACTGACCCACTCTCGGTCTACAACATATATGCCACACTACTTGCTAGCGTTTAACATTCTCAAATATAACTCCTCCGGAATACTTCCGGGTTTTTATAAACTTACACCGATCGACCCTCGGTGTAAATATAACATTTCAAACTCCGTATGAACATATACCAAAAATTATCAATAATTGAGTAATATAATATATCTCAAACTTTGTAAAACAGTTTAAAGCAATCTCATGCATATATCACGGTTTCGGAAAACATTCACAACACAACAGTTCTTAAAAGGTAGGGTTCGAAAACTTGTCTGGAGTCCATGATACGTTTTTTGACTTGCTCTCGTTCCGGGTTTTCTAATCAACAAATATCATAATCTTAATCAGTATTCCTAATCCCATCACCGACTTATATTTCTAATAAGTTCAATACTTCATAATTTACAATATTCGACCAACTCGAAATAAGTATCGATCCTTGGTTGAAACGGATGGTCAAAGTGGTCTTCTAGAGTTGACTTTACCGAATGTTACTATTACGCGACTCGCACTCTAACATTTTTAATAAATCGTAAAATTAATATTTTATACGAAAATACCTCGAGGAGCTTCTTGAGTGCTTGTTATATTTATCATAAAAGTTTCATTTTTATAAAATGAATTTAACTAGGTGAAAAGCATTTCAAAAGTTTGGTCAACTACGGAGTTTTACTATTCAAACCGCTTTTACTAAAACGTTGATATCTTTCAAACTGTTAACTCAATTGAAGCACCGTTTTCACGTGCATGATCTAGACAAAATTTAGAACACATCATTAGAAAATTGTTTTCTGGTAACAGGGGTGAAAATCCCGAAGTGGCAGTTTCCTAACAAGGGGTTGTTTTTGACATTCGTACTTCGCACGACCTCGGTTCCGACATTTTTATAATATTGAAAATAAACATTTTTACTTGAAATTTTTATGAAAGTTAATAAACTCTATTTATTACTCTCTGTAAAAAATTCATAATTTTTAAATATTTTTAGTCGATCATTTATATTTACAAATTTTGTAATTTGTAGTAGTTTTGTCGAGTAAATCCCTTTTACTAAAACGGTCATAACTTTTGATCCGCAAATTGAAATCAAGCGATTCAAGAGCCTAAACGATCCTCATAACATTATCTATTATAATCGGGTATCACATTTCAAGAAACTACAGTTTATATATTCAGGAAATTCTGCAGAAACTCAAGTTGAGTTTTGTTCATTTTAACGAGGTTACGATTACGATCCGCGTTTCGTTTACGTCTAAA
Organism: Apium graveolens; assembly: GCF_009905375.1. Taxonomy (NCBI): domain Eukaryota; kingdom Viridiplantae; phylum Streptophyta; class Magnoliopsida; order Apiales; family Apiaceae; genus Apium; species Apium graveolens. Next base: position 77,231,029 of record NC_133650.1, on the reverse strand, counting down.
ATTATTATACCGCCATCAACAACCATCAAATCATCATCTCAACACTAAATCCTCTCAAGAACATCATGTTCTTGAGGCAACTATCATTAACCTTAAAACTAATTAACTAAATATTATGATAATATCAAATCAATCATCAAAATCATACTTATATCCAAGATCCTTACTTTTCTTGAAACTTAAAAGTTAAACAAAGTTTGGATGAAGGTTTATACCTTTATTGGTATATTAGGAGGTCCTCTTCTTTATATTTGAACCTTGGGAGGGATTTGTTATGCTTAAGGATCCTAAATCATGTCATAAAAATCAAGAAAATAAAAAGAAATTTTCGGAGTTACTTACACCACCAATTTTGAGCAAGGATTTAACTATGCTATACTCATCCAATGGCTATGAAATTTTGAAAGTACCTTTTAAATGATATGAGGAAGCTTTGGTTAAAATTTGGTGATTTTTGAATGAGTAGAACATGTGATATGAATTTTTATTCCCATGGTGTTCTTGAAAATCAGCATTGGGTTTTTGGAGAGAGAGAGAGAGTTTGTTGCTCCTCGAAATGCTTCTTGTGTAAGATTTGTGTTATCTGATTTGTATATATTCTATATTAGTAAATCTATGCATATCCTAGTACATATCTTGCTAGCTTCCTAGGCTTCCAAGCTAATCTATTTAGTTTAGGTTTTAGTCTTACTATTCCTAGCTTGTAGTTCATCATGCCATCTAGTTAAGGTTACTATTTGATAACCTAACCATGGTTAGTTTCTTACCATAGTTAGCTAGTTTAGTTATCTTGGTTTGATACGTGTATTTATTCATTTACGCGCTCTCTTGGTCGCTTATTCGTTTTCATAATAAATTCTCGTAAATGATTCGCGGTGTAAATCCTTTCTTATACGTTCTTTATGTTTTGAAGTATCATTATTGGATTTGAATTTGTAGGATTTTAAATTTGTAATTATATTGTGATTCCCGTAATCCTTGATGGTTCGGAGATACGGTCATTTTTCAAAGTTTGTTTTCTTCGAAAACTAATAGCGTTTACATACACTCATTTGGTATGTATAGTCACAATATCAACTCGGAATCTTAAATTAAAAACTCGTATATGGTGTGGTCGCAAAAGTTTTTATTAAACTGCAAGGTTAATATTCATAAAGGTCTTTTACCGATGTGTTCTTACATGACTTGGTTGGAAAGGAAATAACAAGTCATAGTCTGATCAACTATGTCCCTTTAAATGCTGCAAGAATGACTTCACTGTTGATCATCATGTTCACCAAACTTCCCAACTCCTTATACCTCCCAAATGTGAGATCACCAATTGTTACCAATTGTTATGTCCCGAACTTGTTAGGTCTCGAAGTATTCTAATCAAATCTGTAAATGTTAGGTCCCTAAGAGTTAGGTTCCAATCATAAACAGATTTGAGACCCAAAATATCAAGAACCATGTTTAGGGATAAGGAATGGGATATGGTGTTTCTCTTTCTTCCTCATTGTGAGTGTGTGATTCTGTTTCGTGTACCTCACTAGTATTTCACTCTTCTCTTCACTTGTGTTTACACTCATTCTTACAAGTGTATCACTCCTCTCATAGCTCCAAAATCCAACTGTACCAGCAAGAAAAATCACCTTAGCCATCCTTAAGGAGGTCACAGGTGATGCAATGGGAGTTCGCAAATCCCCATCCTAATTAGACCCGTCAGAAGAATCTGAGTCATAACCTACAAGTTACTAGTTTCCCTTTGAGAGTTCCAAATTTGAACTCTAGGAAGGTAAACAATGATCCAAAGAATTTAGCATAAAGATCAAAGTTTCCTTCTAATGCCTGTGAAGACATTTCCTTGTGACTCATAAGGTAAATCTGAATCATTGTAAACAAGTTACCAATTTGCACCTATGTCAGATCTACTATCCACAGATGCATCCAGGGGATTTAAGCATGGGGAGGTAGACACTAACCACTGATATATGGCTATTGGATCAGTATCCTCTCCTAACATCTGTAAAGGAAATTGGTCCTTTACAGAACCTTGAACAATTGAATCTGACCATAAAATGGTTGAAACTCTTGTTTCCATCAACTCTTCCTTTATGTGTGTAACCTAACCTTGTGCATCAATAATTGTTTATGTTTGAGGTGGTGACACTACATCGGATACCCCGACCGACAGACGAATTTTAATAGACGCGCCCTATGGAGAGGATGAATCTAGTAACTGTTTTTATGCCTTTATAGCCATTACATCTTTTTGAGAAGATGTATGGGGGCTAACAGTTGCCTCGGTTTAAATACTACTCATCTTTGTAGGAGATATAGCTGATGGGTTGACTTCAGAACCTTCCTTATGTGGTGCACTAAGGCACTTTGTTATATCCAAACAATCTAAACAAGAATTACAGAAGGGGGTTGAATGGAATTCTGGCCTCTTTTTGGATTTCAAGAACAGTTCTTCTACAAATAAATAATTGTGTTTGATTTTGCAATAGTGCGGAATGAAAGTAAAGTAGAAATCAAAACACAAAGAATTTAAATACAAGTATTTAAAAACTTTCTGGTGGATTGAACTTTTCCACCAGATATATATATATTAAGTAGAGAACTCTATGTTACAAAATGTACACAGCTGCTTACAAGTTGAACAATAACAACAGAGAAATTCCATAAAGATTTGGCCTTATCTATTTCTCTGGTAAATTCTTACTAAGTTGGATGGTGTTCAACTTGCTACCCTTGGTTTATATATCACCAAGTTACTTAATAAAAAGACAAGATAATAAGACAAACTATTTTTAGTCTAATTTCATGCTACTACACTTCTCTTTCCAGCATCTTTGAATATCTTCAGTTTAGCATGGAAATGGAAATGCTTCTTTGTTCTCCAAAACCTGAATTAGGCTGCCACATTCCTTTTGCATACAACCAACGCATGTGACTATCAAGTCACTATCAACTGCTCTTTTGAATCTGATCATCCGTTGAAACTCAGATTAATCATCCATTGAAATTCAGGTTGATCATCCGTCGAGGCTTATGTTGATCATCCGTTGAAACTATGTGAATCATCCGTTGCGACTGTCTTCTTGACATTTGACTCCATTTCATTTGTACAAGATTATAAGGCATCTATATTTAAAATTAACCATCCTATCTTGCATATCAATCTAGTAGTCAACATGACTTAAACATTCTACAACATCTAGTTCACTAAGTTACTTTAAGTATGCAAAATTGTGCTATTAATCTTATTATTACATAAGCTACTCTTTCAACGGATGTTGAATTGATCATCCGTTGAAAGCTACAATTTCACTTAAATGAAATCTACTAAGTGTTTTATTCAAGTTATCATCAAGTACAAAACATATTCCTAACAATTTCCCCCAATTTATGTCTACTGGAACTGTAGCCATAAATTAAGAGAAACTTGATGATAACAAAACACTCTATGAATACAGAATGAGATAAAGTAGATTAAAATTTACAAGTGCTGCAGTTTATTGAAAAATCTCACAAAGAAAGATTTATAGAGTGTCTTACAGATCATTTTCAAGGTGCTCCTCTAGACTGAGCAAATTTAGATCATTTCCTTGATGGCCTTGACTTCTTTCCCAGCTTCACATCATTCTCTTCAATCCGATATTGGAGTTGTCCGAAAAATTCTGATTCATACTTATTTGTTAGATCCAGGTTTTCTTGCATTTCCTTGAGAGTTTCATTGCTTGCAATCTTTAGCTGGTCTTCCAATCTGAAGAATCTTCTAATGTATTTTTCATCCTTGAACTCCATAATCCAGTATGGCCTCAAATACACCCTATCTCCAGTAAAAGGAATTATCAATACTCTTGGGAGTGCATTTGGTCATCTCCGGCTATTCCTTATTTCTTCAATCTTTTTTAGTACCATTTTCTTGGCAACTATATTAAATCCAAAGTTTTTCTTGATTGCAGAGAAGATGGTCACCAAAGTGGAATAACCTTCATTGAGAATTCCGTGAAGTGGCCATGTAATCTCTTTACCACCCTTATACCTGAAGACTAGTCTCTCTGGAAGGTGCTTGTAGGAATCAATAGATTTGACTTCTTCTAGCTCATCGAGGTAGAGGTTTATATCTGAAAATTCTTTGATGTCACATATGTAGACTTGATCTCCCTTATTGACATTAGGATTGGGTTTGGCCAATTGCTTGGATTTAAGCTTGGTAGGCTTGACTATTTTGACTACTCTTTCCCTTATCTTCATTTGTTTGGCAAAGATTGGAAGATTTAGATCAGGAAGGGGCAAGTTGTCCCAATCTATAGGTTCATTCTTAGGAACAACAGGTTCACCATGAAAGGTGATGTTAGGATCAACCTTGAATTCAGCCTCCTTCACAATAGGTATGGCTGGTTGACTTGAGGTTGTAGATTTGACAGGCATGAAGTCTTCCTTATCATCATTGAAATCTATCTTCCTCTTTGCATGGATTTTGTATCTAAACTTCCTCATTGTCTAATTTGGTTATTCTTTCTTTCCTTCATCCAGATTTTCAGTTGTCACAGCAGGCAATGTAACTTCTGTGGTTGTAGGCTTCTTGGCTAGGTTCTTGGCTTCTAAAGCAGTTTTCTTTTGTTGTTGTTTAAGCCTCACCTTTTCTTCTTTCTTAGATTCTACAAACTGTGGATATCCATCCACCACACAGATCAGTTTACTATTTCTGTAGATTTTAGCAATCCTTTTCTTTAGCACTGAGTCTCTGGGATCTTTGAAGAAAGCTATGGACCTTCCAAGAAGCTTCTTTTCATCTGACCTAGGGGTTTAATTTGATAGGTCCAATGGATTTTTGTCTGAGTTCTTTGGATAATTCTTTTTGGCTGAAAGATCACACTGGCCTTTGGAAACTTGATTGTTGAGGGTTGACCCCTTTCTAAGTTCCCCAGGCTCATTTCATTAACAAAAATTTGTGAGAAAAGACCTTGTTTTGCTTCCCAATTGGACCAAATTTCTTCTTGATATTTTCATCAAGCTTCTTCTATTTTGCATCCAGTTCTTGCTCAACTACTGCAACATCAAGCTTTTTAAATTTTTCATTTGATTCCAACTTAGCAGCTGCTATCCTGATCAGATCAATGTTGTCCAAGACTGGTGGCTTAGTGAAAGCAATTGCTGAAATAATCACCTTGATGACTTGTATATTGAGCACTTTCTCCCCCTCACTTGTTGACTCCCCCTGGCTAATTGGAATGATAGAGTCTTTCTCCCCCTTTCTGTTAGCATCAAGTTGAGTGGAGGTTGAGGTTTGTGTTGCCACTAGTTTCTGAAGTAGCAGAGTTTGTTGGGCTTGATGTAGATGGATTTCAGTAATTGATGTTTCCAGGGTTTTGAGGCTTTTATCTAAGGAGTTCACCTTGCTGGTTAGATCAGAATTTTTCCTAAGTTGTCTGTTGATGTCCAGCATGGTTGTGTTAGGAAACTTAGCATCCAACCTCTCAGTAACATCCTTCTTGACTTGATCAATTTTTGTCTTAAGCTCAGTGACATCCAGATTTTATTTGAGAGATTGAATTTGATGCAGTTGGGGAGAGTTCAGATGTGCTTGTAGAAGTCTCTTGGTGTTGGCATTTGTAGTAGTTTGAAGGGCTGTCTGAGTTTGCTGAATGATGTGAGAAAGAGTGGATTTGAAATGGTGCTCATCACATGCTTTGGAAAACACCCAAGATGAAATGTTTGATCTTGAGTTAGGGCTTGCTTCTCCCCATATATCCATGAACTCTCCTTCATCATCATCTTGATCCCCAAATATATCCTCAGAACCACCAGTTTCATAATAAACATCATCACCAGCTGTGGGTGGCATGGCTGTGATGACATCTTTAGCCCTTTGTATAGAATCAGTAGTGTGCACCAGGTTGAGCATTCTTTTAGCAGCCATATTGTCCTGTTCAGCCAAAACTTGATAAGCTGAAACATGGTGAGTAAATGCCTCAGCTTCATTAGATATAGAGTCTAAGACAGCTTGATACTCTTGCTAAAATAGCTATTTCTTTTCATCCTCATTGACATCCATTAACTCACTTATAATGGGCTCTTCCCATTCTTCTATACCTTCTTTTCTCTCATGATCTCTCTTTTCTTGCATCAAGGGCTCCCCTTGGCTTCCCACCCTCACACCCACATTTTCACCTACTAAGATGGGACTCCACTCACTCACTTTTGCCAAGCTGGAAGAAATAGCGTGCAGAGTGACTGTACAACCACTAGATCATCTGCACTTGTGACTGAAGTTGAAATTTGGAGAGGTGCAGTGATATTCAACAAATGAGAAACATCCATCGAAATAGTAGTTGAAAGTTTCCACGGATGACTTTTGTTAAGGAAATACCAACTTTTACTCTGGCTGCATTGCAATTTACTTAGACATCAATATAGATTAAAAGTAATTAAGCATACTAACTCACTTACCAACCTAGTGAAGGTGGATTCATCAAGTGGCTTGGTAAAAATGTCTGCAAGTTGCTTCTCACATGGAACAAAATGAAGTTCCACGGTACCATTCATAACATGCTCTCTAATGAAGTGGTAGTTGATGTTAATGTGCTTGGTCCTTGAATGTTGTACTGGATTTTCAGTAATTACAATGGCACTTGTGTTGTCACAGAAAATAGAAATCCTATTCACCTGTAGACCATAGTCTAATAGTTGATTTTGCATCCATAAAATCTGAGCACAACAACTACCAGCAGCAATATATTCAGCTTCAGCTGTAGAAGTAGAAACTGAATTTTACTTTTTACTGAATCAGGATACTAGCTTATTTCCTAGAAATTGACAGCTTCCTATTGTACTTTTTATGTCAATTTTACAACCTGCATAATCTTTATCTGAATAACCAGTTAGATCAAAACCAGAAACTCTAGGATACCAAATGCCAAGTTTTGGTGTTCCTTTGAGATATCTAAAAATTCTCTTAATAGCTATAAAATGAGATTCTCTAGGATCAGCCTAAAATCTAGTACAAAGACATGTTGCAAACATTATATATGGCCTACTAGCTGTTAAATATAAAAGTGAGCCAATCATGCCTCTATAACTTGAAATATCCACAAACTTTTCAATAGTTTTTAATTCAAATTTAGTTGCAGTGGTCATGGGAGTTTTTACAGATGTGCAATTCATTAAGTCAAATTTCTTGAAAAGATCAAAAATATATTTGGTTTGACTAATGAATATTCCATCACTAAGTTGCTTAACTTGTAAACCAAGAAAGTAAGTTAGTTCTCCAATCATGCTCATTTCATATTTACTTTGCATTAGTTTGGAAAACTTTTTACAAAGTTTTTCATCTGTAGAACCAAATATAATAACATCTACATAAATTTGAACAAGTATACTAGAGCTATTAACATTTCTATAGAATAGAGTTTTATCAACAGTACCTCTTGTGAAGTGATTTTCTAAAAGAAACTTTGATAAAGTATCATACCAGGCTCTAGGTGCTTGCTTCAATCCATAAAGTGCTTTAAAAAGATAGTAGACATATTCAGGAAAATTTGGGTCTTCAAAACCAGGAGGCTGACTGACATAGACTTCCTCCTCCAAATCTCTATTTAGAAAAGCACTTTTGACATCCATTTGATAGACCTTAAAATTGGCATGGGCTGCATAGGCTAAGAAGATTCTGATGGCTTCAAGTCTTGCAACAAGAGCAAAGGTTTCATCAAAGTCTATTCCTTCTTGTTGACAATAGCCCTTAGCAACCAATCTAGCTTTGTTCCTGACTACTATGCCATTTTCATCCATCTTGTTTCTGAATACCCACTTAGTATCAATAGAATTCTTTCCTTTAGGCTTGGGCACCATCTTCCATACTTTATTCCTTTCAAATTGGCTTAGCTCCTCCTGCATAGCTAAAATCCAATCAGGATCCAACAGAGCTTCTTCTACCTTTTTAGGCTCTTCCTGAGATAGAAAGCTGCTATATAGACATTCTTCTTGAGTTGTTTTTCTTGTTTGCACTCTTGAAGATGCATCACCAATGATCAGTTCAAATGGGTGATCTCTAGTCCATTTTCTCCGTTGAGGTAGATTAGCTCTAAATGAGGAGGCCTCATTGTTGTCTTGATCTGTGACAAAATTTTGATTAGAAGAAACTCCCCCTGAATTTGTGGATCTTTGACTTGTAGTTGGGGTCCTTTCTGATTGTGATCTGTATTGTCCCTCAATTTCTATTGATGGTTCAACGGATGTTGAGCTTTACCTTTTGACGGATGATGCAGATTGTCTTTCAACGGATGATGCACTTGGTCTTTCAACGGATGTTGAATTGTTTGCATTATCCTTGGATATTTGTTCTTGATCACTATCATCATCATTGTCTTCACAAATCATCTCAACATTTTAAAATTTAAGGCTTTCATGGAAATCTCCATCTTGCAGTCCTTCAATCTTTTTATCATCAAACACAACATGTACAGATTCCATAACATTGTTGGTTCCGAGATTGTAGACTCTATATGGTTTTCAACTGCATATCCAATAAAAATGCCTTCATCTACTTTGGCATCAAACTTCCCACGCTGATCAGTTTAATTCCTTAGGATATAGCATTTACTGCCAAAGACTTGAAGAAAGTTTAGTGTTGGCTTCTTGAACAATTGGTAGGGTGTCATGAATTTTGCTTGATTAACCAAAGAAATATTTTGAGTGTAGCATGCAGTATTTACAGCTTCAACCCAAAAATATGTTGGTAACTTTGATTCTTCTAGCATTATCCTTGCAGCTTTAATAAGATATCTGTTTTTCCTTTCCACCACACCATTTTGTTATGGGGTTCTTGCTGCTGAGAATTCATGCATGATCCCATTCTCTTCACAAAATGATCTCATCACATAATTCTTGAACTCAGTTCCATTGTCACTCCCGATTCTTCATACTTTGAAATCAGGATGATTGTTGACTTGCCTTATGTGATTGATGATGATTTCACTAGCTTCATCTTTGGATTTTAAAAAATATGTCCAAGAGAACTTTGAGAAATCATCCACAATTACTAGGCAGTATCTATTCCTTGAGATGGACAATATATTGACTGGTCCAAATAAATCCATATCCAGTAGTTGCAAAGGTTCTTCAATTGTTGAGTCAAGATTCTTTCTCAATGATGCCTTGATTTGATTTCCTTTCTGACATGCATCACACAATCCATCCTTTAAGAATTCCACTTGAGGAATACCTCTCACCAAGTCTTTTCTGACTAGCTCATTCATAGTCTTGAAGTTAAGGTGGGACAACTTCTTGTGCCATAACCAACTTTCATCTTGACTTGCTTTGCTAAATATACAAGTGACAGATTCTGCATTGGATGAGTTGAAATCAGCTAAGTACATAATCCCTTTTCTCACTCCAGTGAGAACCACTTTGTTGCTTCTCTTGTCGGTCACAACACAGGCTTCAGAATTAAATATTACTGAGTTGCCTTTGTCACAAAGATGGCTGATACTCAACAAATTATGCTTGTGTCCATCCACTAGGGCAAGTTCTTCAATGATAACATTATCCCTTGAAATCAATCCATATCCCACAGTATAACCCTTGCTGTCATCTCCAAAAGTGATACTTGGGTCAGCTCTTTCCTTGAACTCAGTGAGCAGGGTAAAATCTCCAGTCATGTGCCTTGAGCACCCACTATCCAAATACCAAAGATTCTTTCCATTTCCCTGTACATAATAAAATCAAATCAAGTTGATTTTGGTCCCCAAGCTTCCTTGGGTCCTGCTTTGTTAGCCTTTTTCTTAGGTTTCTTAGGCTTGTCCTCATTTGACTTAAGCATTTGGGGTTCATCCTTAGTCAATTGAGTATAGTCCTTAAAACCATTCATCATTATAGAATTATCATGCATAGGCTAATTAACATGGAAAGTCATATTTTTGTGCAAACTTGTTATTCCAATATGGCATCCTAAATGGCATTTTTGTCATACTAAATGCAGCATAGTAAGGATTTTGAGCAAATGGCATATTAGCAAACTATGCGTTCAAATTATGTGCAGGCATAACATTAACAGGCGTTGTAGGCATGTTGGGAAATGAAGGTGGTGCAGACATGGAAGCAGACATAACAAGTTTGCAATTAACAAATAAGTGATAAACACTACCACACTTAACACAGATTTTTCTTGATGCATATTTATCAGGTGTGTAGTTGTTATATTTCTTAATTCCTACTTTCCCATTTCTATTTTTTTCCTTTTAGATTTTACTTTTACTTCAATTTTCTCCAATCTGTCATTCAATTGTTTGATAGACAGATGTTGTTAGGTCCCAATGTGTTTGTAGAAGGGGGGTCGAATACAAACTATACCGTTTAATCGAATTTAATGCGAAATAAAAAAATGAAACAAAATTCAAGTTAAATAAAACTATTATTAAACTTGAAAGGTGTTACAACAACGGTATCGATTACAAGGGATTAATCTCAAATTAATTATCACAAATCTAGAATAAATTCGACATGAACTTTTTCTATTTTTGCAATAAAAAGATCAAATGCTAAAAGCAATTTGAGATTAAGTTCTAGGGATTTTGATCCGCTAGATAGTTACACAAGAATAGAAGAATGATTTCTAGTGGTTTGGATTTAACTTAAATAACTAGAAATTGATTATCTGAATTAAGCAGATGGAAGATGAAATATTTGCAGCTCTGCTTTTCTTTTGTTCTTGAAAATGGTTGACTTTTGTTCTAATGTTGTGTTTTGTTGTAATTGTCTGAATTGGTTGCCTTTATATACAATCACCATAAATCAACTGAACTGGCGAGACAATCGGTGAGACAATCCGTTGAGCTAGCAAGACATTCTGTTGAACCACCATGACTTTCGGTGAGACAATTTAATGAACTAGCAAGACTATCAAAATGAACTGGCAAGACAATTCTCCTTCCAGTAGAACTTTCGGAGAGACAATCAGGAATGGCCTGGCATGACAATCGGTATGACAATCCAGATTGTCATGCCAGTTCAATCTCAATTGTCTTACTGAACTAAAACTGATTTTAATTCAATTATAATTCAGAAAATTCTCAATATTAATTCTAGATTTAATTAATCAATTAATTCAATTAATCAATAAATTAATCTTTGCAGATTTAATTTATTTTCTTAATTAAATTATATGACTTAATTAATGAATAGAGAATTAATACTACTCTTGAACAACAACCATTCTTCTGAAAATCTACTGAAAATTATGAATCAATTCCACCACTTCAATGTTGACACTCGATGTACTATCTGGTTCATTAGTGACTAACTTCTGTGACGTTTCTTCATGTCTTGACTTTGATAACTTGATTTTCTTCAGACTAAATCCCTGTAACTATTTGATACCCTGACGAGATCTCTGTCACTTGATTAAATCCACAATCTTGATTTATATCACTGAGGCTTGATCAATTTCTTGAACTTCTTCCAGTGAAGTAATTCCTCAAGTCTGTAGATGAACATTATTTCTAAATCCTTTGACATATGTTACTTTGAGAGATCTCTTTGAAGATAGAACCACTATTTACTTGTTACATTCTTATTTGAGTTGAGTTAAATCTTCGAATAAACAAATAGGCTATGACATATGCCTTTCAATCTCCCCCTATTTGTTTGTTAGAAAATAATAACAAATACCTAGAGGATAACTCAACTAACAAATAAGAAAAAGATATAAACATAAATACAAAGTAAATAGCAGAAAAGTTCTGGATTACATTTAACATTTTCCAGATTCCAAATAGATGTTCCTCTAGACTAGACATACTTTCAAGTAGTTTTATCTTCTTTTGTACAACCACATTTCCTGTTTGAGAAGCGCATATCTCTCTTGCTTCTCCCCCTATGAGAATCAACTTCTTAAAGGAGATCACCTTGTGTTTACCACCTCTCCCGTAAAATAGGATCTGTAGTTACAAACAACAATGGTGTGGTGTAGTGTACATATGTTTTACCTTTTTCTTTTTCTTTCCTCCCTGCTATTTCTCCCCCTTAGTTGAGGAATCCTCCAAACTATTACTTAAGCTTTTATCTCCCCCTTAGAGAAGGAATGTATGCCATTGTCTGAAGGAGTTCTCATGTTTCACTTGGTTGGAAAAGAAATAACAAGTAGTTTCTCTTTCTTCCTCACCGTGAGTGGTGTACCTCACATATGTTTCACTTTTCTCTCCACTCGTGTTTACACTATTTCTCACAAGTGTATCACTCCTCTCATAGCTCCAAAATTCAGCTGTACCTGCAAGGAAAATCACCTTAGCCATCCTTAAGGAGGTCACAGGTGATGCAATGGGAGTTCGCAAATCCCCGTCCTTGTTAAACTCGTCAGATGAATCTGAGTCATAATCTTCAGGTTGCTAGTTTCCCTTTTAGGGATCCAGATTTGAACTCTGGGAAGGTAAACAATGATCCAACGAATTTAGCATAAAGATCAAAGTTCCCTTCTAATATCTGTGAAGACATTTCCTTGTGACTCATCAGGTAATATCTGAATCATTATCAATAAGTTTCCGATCTGCGCCTACGTCAGATCCACTATCCGCAGATGGATCCAAGGGATTTAAGCCTGGGGAGGTAGACACTGACCACTGACATATGGCTTTTGGATCAGTATCCTCTCCTAACACCTGAAAGGCAATTGGTCCATTAAAGAACCTTGAACAATCGAATCTGGCCTTAAAATGGTCGGAACTCTTGTTTCCGTCAACTCCTCCTTTGTGTGTAAAACCTTTCTTGTGCATCAAAAATTGTTTATGTTTGAGGAGCTGACACTACATCGGATGCCTTGGCCGACAGGAAAATTTCAATAGACGCACCCTGTTGAGAGAATGAATCTAGTAACTGTTTTTGTGCCTTTTCAGTCATTACATCTTTTTGAGAAGATGTATGGGGGCTAGCAGTTGTCTCGATTTAAATACTACTCATCTTTGTAGTAGACAGAGCTGCTGGGTTGACTTCAGAACCTTTCTTATGTGGTACACTAAGGCACTATCTCCCTCACGCTCATTCATACTTCATTTTAGTGGTAAGAGAGTGTTCGTTGGTTCTATTTCTGTGTTTGTCTTTACAGTCTGGGATAGAAGTTGTGCGTTTTCAACCTCATGACTATCAATGAAAGAAGGCCATTGGAGGCTGAACCTGTATCACAGAACATATAGCAATATAGAGATAAAATGTACTTAAGATCTATAATGAATGAAAATTGTACATTTAATCTTTTGAGAGAAATGATGTACAATAGCGATTTCAAAAGATTTTAAATGAAATAAGAAATCACTAATGTTGAAAGAAGTTTGAGTTCAATGATAACATTACCAGCTTGCAAACAGCCATATCCCTCAGTTAAACCTTTGTTGTTATCTCCAAAGGTAACCACTGGGCCAGCTTTCTCAACCATATTTGATAGCAGGGCTCTATCTCCGGTCATATGTCTTGACGATCCATTGTCAAGAATCCACAGTACCGGTTCCACCTGTGTAATGCCCTGCAACACAAATGGATTAAACCTTCCTCGGAACCCAAACTTGGTTGGGTCCGGCATACTTGTAGAATTGACCTTTGTTAGGAAAAATAACATTCTTAACTTTAATGTTCTCAACTTTCTCAATGACTGGACATTTGACCTTGTAAACAGCCTTAACAAATTTCTGTTTAGGCTTAGGCACAAATGTCTCCTTTCTAGACTTAGATGGACTAGTAGTCTTAGACCTATCATGCTTCCTATTATTCACATGCTGACGAGGAGTAGTCTTATCACTAGAAACATGCTTACCATTAAAATAAGCAGACATCAAATTAAAAGCACAAGACATACAATTAGAAACACCACATACTTTATGAGAGGGATTAACAAAAGGCAAATTATGCATGGTAGACATGACATTTTTGTTATCCAACTCATGTGTGTCTGAGTTAGTCTCAGTTGCTTTCACAACTTTGACTGGAACTTTCGACACATTTGGCTTGGAAACAACCTTCTCATTAGCACGATCTTCAGCATGTATTTCTTCTTGAATAATAAAGGAGGTCTCATCAAATGGTTCAGCAATTGATCCTTTATAGAGGGGTCTATCAACACCCTTAAGCACATGTGGTACTTCCCTACCTTTAGCATATACATGAGGAGGGGAGTTTATGCCTAATTCTCCAATAGCAGCATTGTAATCACAATCTACTCCAGATGTTTGGTTAACAGCTTGCTTACTGTAGAACTCTTTAGCCTTCAAACAAGAATTAAAGTAAGCTTTAACCTTAGTCTCAAGACCGGTGATCTTGTCTTTGAGAATAGTTTTGAGTTGTCTATAACAGTTAACTCTATTATCTAGAAAAGATACTTGTTCTTTTAATTTGTCTTGATTAATGTGCACAAGTCTTAATTCATTGACCTCTTTCTCAAGGTCTTTGATCTGCTGACTTAACAGTTCATTATCACGATGAGCACAATCTAAGGAACCTCCTAGATGATAAACTAATTTAGCATTAGTAAATTTTACCTCTTTTCTTGATGATGAAGTATTTCCATCAATTGCCATAAGAGTAAGATTCCCTTCTTCTTCATCTTCACTATCAGTATCATCCCAGCTTCTTCCCTTTTCCAGATAAGCCCTTTCAGAGTTACTCTTCTAATTTGAATCATAAGAGTTTTTCCTTACTTGCTTTGGCTTCCTGCATTCTGTGGCAAAGTGTCCCAACTCATTGCAGTTATAGCATCTAATGGTGCTCCGATCAACCATCCATGTTTTGTATCCACCACTACTGGTGTTAGAGGATGAAGATCCACCTGTCTGGAATCTGTTGTAGTTGGACTTGTACTTGAACTTGGGATTTCTCTTGAATCTGACATTGGAGAATCTCTTGACAATCTGGGCCATTGACTCATCTTCCAATTGCTCCAGCTCTTCCAAGGAGTAAAAATCATCATTGGATTGATTTGTAGTAGGAGGATCATATTCTGCAACTAATACATTTTCCTCAGCCTTAGAATACTGTACCATTTTCTCTAACTGTTGAGATTGTTGTTGTTGTTGTTGACCTTCAGCTACTAGAGCAGTAGATGGGCTGACCACTCTATCTTTCCCGTAAACTTCCTTCTGCAGAATCTGCTCCAACTCATAGGTTTTTAACACACCATAGAGTCTATCCAAAGAAATCTCACTCAGATCTCTAGCTTCTCTTATGACAATGATTCTATGTTAAAGATGAGTTGGCATTGTTAAAAGGAACTTTTTGTTGACCTCCCTGATTGAATAATATTTTCCATTTATGTTCAGGTTGTTGATCAATTCATTGTACCTCTCAAACACTTCAGTAATTCCTTCTCCTGGATTGGATTTAAAATGTTCATACTCAGAGGTTAGGATCTCTAACTTGTTCTCCCTAACTTCCTCTGTGCCTCCATTAATCACCTCAATAGTTTCCCACATGTGTTTGGAATTTTTACAGTTCATCACATGTCTGTTCATCAAGGGATCAAGGGAATCAACTAAAATTAATTGAAGGCTGGCATCCAAGGAGGCTTCTTCCTTTTCAGCAGGAGTAAAATCCTCAGGCTCTTTTGCATAGGTTCTAGCTTTGGTAATTACAACATCATCTTCTATCACCTCTGGTTCAAGAACCATCGGAATTTTTGGACCCTTCTTTAACAAGTCAGATATTTGGGATTTGTAACTTGTAAAAACAAGAACATCTTCTTCTTCCACATAATATAATCTTTATCAAATAGTGGAATTTTAACGGTTCAACTTTTTGTGAAGTCATTATAAAGTTTTGAATAATTAAAAATTCAAGGAGTTGAAAAATCACAAAAGTCTAGGATCTTGATTTATTCGTTAATCATAAGGCTATGATACCAATTGTTAGGTCCCAATATATTTGTAGAAGGGGGGTTGAATACAAACTATATCGTTTAATCGAATTTAATGCGGAATAAAAAAATGAAACAAAATTCAAGTTAAATAAAACTATTATTAAACTTGAAAGGTGTTACAACAACGGTGTCGATTACAAGGGATTAATCTCAAATTAATTATCACAAATCTAAAATAAATTCGACATGAACTTTTTCTGTTTTTACAATAAAAAGATCAAATGCTAAAAGTAATTTGAGATTAAGTTCTAGGGATTTTGATCCGCTAGATAGTTACACAAGAACAAGATAATGATTTCTAGTGGTTTGGATTTAACTTAAATAACTAGAAATTGATGATCTGAATTCAGCAGATGAAAGATGAAATATTTGCAGCTCTGCTTTTCTTTTGTTCTTGAAAATGGTTGACTTCTGTTGTAATGTTGTGTTTTTTTGTAATTGTCTGAATTGGTTGTCTTTATATACAATCACCATAAATCAACTGAACTAGCGAGACAATCGGTGAGACAATCCGTTGAGCTAGCAAGACAATCTGTTGAACCACCATGACTTTGGGTGAGATAATTGAATGGACTAGCAAGACTACAAAAATGAACTAGCAAGACAATTCTCCTTCTAGTAGAACTTTCGGTGAGACAATCAGGAATGGCCTGGCATGACAATCGGTATGACAATCCAGATTGTCATGCTAGTGCAATCTCAATTATCTTACTAAATTAAAACTGATTTTAATTCAATTATAATTCAGAAAATTCTCAATATTAATTCAGAATTATTTAATCAATTAATTCAATTAATCAATAAATTAATCTTTGCAGATTTAATTTATTTTCTTAATTAAATTATATGACTTAATTAATTAATAGAGAATTAATACTACTCTTGAACATCAACCATTCTTCTGAAAATCTTCTGAAAATTATGAATCAATTCCACCACTTCAATGTTGACACTCGATGTACTATCTGGTTCATGAGTGACTAACTTCTATGACGATTCTTCATGTCTTGACTTTGATAACTTGATTTTCTTCAGACTAAATCCCTGTAACTC
Source organism: Apium graveolens (assembly GCF_009905375.1). Taxonomy (NCBI): domain Eukaryota; kingdom Viridiplantae; phylum Streptophyta; class Magnoliopsida; order Apiales; family Apiaceae; genus Apium; species Apium graveolens. The sequence goes on along the minus strand of NC_133650.1, from coordinate 77,214,096 downwards.
TTTGATACCCTGACGAGATCTCTGTCACTTGATTAAATCCACAATCTTGATTTATATCAGTGAGGCTTGATCAATTTCTTGAACTTCTTCCAGTGAAGTAATTCCTTAGGTCTGTAGATGAACATTGTTTCTGAATCATTTGACTTATGTTACTTTGAGAGATCTCTTTGATGATAGAACCACTATTTACTTGTTACATTCTTATTTGAGTTGAGTTAAATCCTCGAATAAACAAATAGGCTATGACATATGCCTTTCAGATGCCCTACATTGACTCTCTTGTTCTTGTTCACTTGACTTATTTCTCCTGGAATAAAGTTCTTAGAAACTGATCCATATTTCTCATTTAGTTTAGCTAGCCTATCTTTGCTAATATGCTTTTTCTCACTCGACGGATGATCCTTTAGATCTTTCGACATATGATATTCATCATCCGTTGAATCCACATCTGTAGAAAGTCCTTCTACCAAATTAAAATCTAGTTTCTCCTTGCTCTTTTTCCACGCTTCATCACAGAAGGATTCTATACTTTGAACTTTAGTAATTTGAGCATGGATATCTCTAGATGATTTTCATGCCTTAATTACTTCTTGTTCTGGTTCAAGCTGCTTTCTTAAAATCTCTTCTTTCTTTAAGGATTCAGTTAGTTCATCTTTAAAAATCTTGCATTCTATCTTCAATTTTTCAAACTCAACAAATTGAGTCTCTAGCATATTGTTTCTTTCACTTAAAACAAATTGTTCTCTTTAAGTTTGGTGTTTTCTTTAGTGAGAGACTTGAGTGTGACATGCAGATGGTATAATTCAGTAAATATATCATTATAGCATCATTACACTCAGCTTTAGATAAATGTGCTAGGTAAGTGGTGATTACCTGATTGCTGGATGAACTGACCTCTGTTTCATCTGATTTGGCCATAAGTGCTAGATTGACATAGCTTGTATCTTCACCCTCTTCTAATCCATCGGCAGCCCAGTCATTTTCTTGTGTAATGAAAGCCCTTTCCTTTTATTTGAGCAATTTAAATTTTTTTTTTAATCAACAGGCTCAAAGTTCTTTTCACCAGAATCAGACTTTCTGCATTCATTAGCAAAATGACCTGCCAAGCCACCCTTGAAACATTTGAATTTGGACTTATAAACCATGTTTCTGTTTGACTTGGCTGCTCCAAAGTTCTTCTTGAATTTGAGCTTGGAAAATCTCCTAGATAGAAAAGTAAGATGCTCATCTATGTCATCCATGTCATCTTGACTAAGATTGTCTTCATGTTCAGCTACTAGCCATTTTCCCTTGCCTTCACAAACTCTAAGGTTTGATGCAGATTCAACAGCTTCAACCTTTGTCTCCTTCTCCTTTTCTTGCTCAGCAACTAATGCAATAGATCCTCCCTTCTTTTTCCTTTCTCCAGATTCTCATCTTGCTCTATTTCAAGCTCATAAGTCTTTAGAATCCCATACAGTCTATCCAAGGTGAATTCCTTGTAATCTTGAGAATTTCTCAATGAGACTGTCATAGGGTTCCATTCTTTTGGCAGAGATCTAAGGAATTTGAGGTTTGAATCTTTTGTTTGAGCATTCAGTAATTTTTGAAATCTACTGAAAATGTCAGTGAGTGATTTACTTTCTTCACTATGGAAATGCTCATATTGCTGAATCAAGATTTGCATTTTGTTTTCCCTTACCTGCTCAGTTCCATCACATATAACTTGAATTTTTACTCCAACATCTTTTCTGCTCATCTTGTTGTTAGTTGTTGTGATCTTTAAACTCTTTGTTCTTCAAGAGCTTGCTCTGATACCAATTGTTATTCCCAAACAATCTAAACAAGAATTACAGAAGGGGTTTGAATAAAATTCTGACTCCTTTTTGGATTTCAAGAACAATTCTTCTACAAATAAATAACTGTGTTTGATTTAGCAATAGTGCGGAATGAAAGTTAATTAGAAATCAAAACATAAAGCATTTAAATACAAGTATTTAAAAACTTTCTAGTGGATTGAACTTTTCCACCAGAGATATATATTAAGTAGAGAACTTTGTGTTACAAAATGTACACAGCTGCTTACAAGTTGAACAACAAGCACAGAGAAATTCTTTACAGATTTTTCCTTATGTACTTCTCTGGTAATTGCTTACTAACTTAGATACTATTCAACTTGCTACCCTTGGTTTATATATCACCAAGTTACATGATAAAAAGATAAGATAATAAGATAAACTATTTCTAGTCTAATTACATGCTGCTACACTTCTCTTTCCAGCATCTTTGAATATCTTCTATTTAGCATGGAAATGGAAATGCTTCTTTTGTTCTCTAAAACCTGAATTAGGCTGCCACATTCCATTTGCATACAATCAACGCATGTGACTGTCAAGTCACTGTTAACTGCTCTTTTGAATCTGATCATCCGCTGAAACATTGGTTGATCATTCGTTGAAACATTGGTTAATCATCCGTCGGGACTTATGTTGATCATCCATTGAAACTTTGTGAATCATCCGTTGAGACCGTCTTCTTGGCATTTGACTCCATTTCATTTATACAAGATTATAAGGCATCTAATATTTATGATTAACCATCCTATCTTGCATATCAATCTAGTAGTCGACATAACTTAAATATTCTACAACATCCAGTGCACTAAGTTACTTTAAGTATGCAGAAATGTGCTTCTAATCTTATTGTTACATAAGTTACTCTTTCAACGGCTGTTAAATTGATCATACGTTGAAAGCTACAATTTCACTTCAATAGAATCTACTAAGTGTTTTGTTCAAGTTATCATCAAGTACACAACATATTCCTAACAATAACCTTTGTTGTCATCTCCAAAGGTGATACTTGGGCCAGCTCTTTCCTTGAATTCAGTGAGCATACTAGAAATTCCAGTCATGTGCCTTGAGCACCCACTATCCAAATACCAAAGATTCTTTCTGTTTCCCTGCACATAATAAAATCAAATCGAGTTGATTTTGGTACCCAAGTTTCCTTGGGTCCTGTTTTGTTAGCCTTTTTCTTAGGTTTCTTAGGCTTGTCCTCATTTGACTTAGGCATTTGAAGTTCATTCTTAGTCAATTGAGTAGAGTCCTTAAAACCATTCATCATTGCAAAATTATCATGCACAGGCTGATTAACATGGAAAGGCATATTCTGTGCAAACATGCTATTCCAGTATGGTATGCTAAATGGCATTTGTGGCATACTAAATGCAGCATACTAAGGATTTTGAGCAAATAGCATATTGGCAAACTGTGCATTCAAATTATGTGTTGGCATAACATTTACAGGCATTATAGGCATACTGGGAAATGAAAGTGGTGCAGATATTGGAGCAAGCATAGCAAGTTTGTAATTAACAAACAAGTAATTAACACTACCACACTTAACATAGATTTTTCTTGGTGCATATTTATCAGGTGTGTAGTTGTTATGTTTATTAATTCCTACTTTCCCATTTCTATTGTTTTTCCTTTTAGATTTTACTTTTACTTCAATTTTCTCCAATCTGTCATTCAATTGCTTGATAGACAGATGCCCTACATTGACTCTCTTGTTCTTGTTCACTTGACTTGTTTCTCCTGGAACAAAGTTCTTAGAAACTGATACATATTTCTCATTCAGCTTAGCTAGTTTAGCTTTGCTAATTGGCTTTTTCTCACTCGATGGATGATCCTTTAGATCTTTCGACGGATGACATTTATCATCCGTTGAATCCACATCTGTAGAAAGTCCTTCTACCAAATTAGAATCTAGTTTCTCCTTGCTCTTTTTCCAGGCTTCATCACAGAAGGATTCTATACCTTGAACTTTAGTAATTTGAGCATTGGCATCTCTAGATGATTTCCATGCCTTAATTACTTCTTGTTCTCGTTCAAGCTGCTTTCTTAAAATCCCTTTTTTCTTTAAGGATTCAGTTAGTTCATCTTTAGCAATCTTGCACTCCATCTTTAATTTTTCAAATTCAAAAAATTGAGTCTCTAGCATATTGTTTCTTTCACTTAAAAACAAATTGTTCTGGTTATGTTTGGTGTTTTCTTTAGTGAGAAACTTGAGTGTGACATGAAGATGGCATAATTCAGTAGACATGTCGTTTATAGCATCATTACCCTCAACTTTAGATAAATGTGCTATATTAGTGATAATTACCTGATTGTTGAATGAACTGACTTCTGTTTCATCTGATTTGACCAAAAGTGCTAGATTGACATAGTTTGTATCTTCATCCTCTTCTAATCCATCTGCAGCCCAGTCATTTTCTTGTGTGATGAAAGCCCTTTTCTTTTATTTGAGAAACTCAAAATATTTCTATTTATAATCAACATACTCAAACTTCTTTTTACCAGAATCAGACTTTCTGCATTCATTAGCAAAATGACCTGCCAAGCCACCCTTGAAACATTTGAATTTGGACTTATCAACCATGTTTCTGTTTGACTTGGCTGCTCCAAAGTTCTTCTTGAATTTGAGCTTGTCAAATCTCCTGGATAGAAAATCAAGATGCCCATCTATGTCATCCATGTCATCTTGACTAAGATTGTCTTCATGTTCAGCTACTAGCCCTTTTCCCTTGCATTCACAAACTCTAAGGTTTGGTGCAGATTCAACAGCTTCAACCTTTGTCTCCTTCTCCTTTTCTTTCTCAGCAACTATTGCAATAGATCCTCCCTTTTTTCTTCCTTTTTCCAAATTCTCATCTTGCTCTATTTCAAGCTCATAAGTCTTTAGAATCCTATACAGTCTGTCCAAGGTGAATTCCTTGTAATCTTGAGAATTTCTCAATGAGACTGTCATAGGCTTCTATTCCTTTGGCAGAGATTTAAGGAATTTGAGGTTTGAATCTTTTGTTTGATAGATCCTTCCATGCAAGTTTAGAGCATTCATTAATTTTTGAAATCTACTGAAAATGTTAGTGAGTGATTCACTTTCTTCACTATGGAAATGCTCATACTGCTGAATCAAGAATTGTATTTTATTTTCCTTTACCCGCTCAGTTCCATCACATATAACTTGAATTGTGTCCCTGACATCCTTAACAGTTTTGCAGTTTATGATGTTATCAAACATTTCACCATCAACACCATTAAACAAAATGTTCATGGACTTTTTATCCTTATGAACTTATTCAATATCAGGATTAGACCATGCTGGTCTAGGCTTTAGGACACATGGTTCATTTCCTGTAGCGCTCTTATAGGGACATGTGAACCTTTCTCAATGCAGTCCACATATGCTTCATCTTGAGATAGGAGATGCAGGTGCATCTTCACCTTCCAATGGTGATAGTTTTCTTTGTCCAGAAATGGAATCTTTACTCCAACATCTTTTCTGCTCATCTTCTAAGTTGTTGTGATCTTTAAACTCTTTGTTCTTCAAGAGCTTGCTCTGATACAAATTGTTATTCCCAAACAATCTAAACAAGAAATATAGAAGGGGGTTGAATGGAATTCTGGCTTCTTTTTGGATTTCAAGAATAGTTCTTCTATAAATAAATAACTGTGTTTGATTTTGCAATAGTGCGGAATAAAAGTAAAGTAGAAATCAAAACAAGAAGTATTTAAATACAAGTATTTAAAAACTTTCTGGTGGATTGAATTTTTCCACCTGAGATGTATATTAAGTAGAGAACTCTGTGTTACAAAATGTACACAGCTGCTTACAACTTGAACAACAACACCAACAACAGAGAACTTCTTTACAGATTTTGCCTTATCTATTTCTCTGGTAAATGCTTACTAACTTGGATGGTGTTTAACTTGCTACCCTTGGTTTATATATCACTACGTTACATGATAAAAAGACAAGATAATAAGACAAACTATTTCTAGTCTAATTTCATACTGCTACACTTCTCTTTCCAACATCTTTGAATATCTTCAGTTTAGCATGGAAATGCTTCTTTGTTCTCCAAAACATGAATTAGGCTGGCACATTCCTTTTGCATACAACTGACACATATGACTGTCAAGTTACTATTAACTGCTCTTTTGAATCTGATCATCCGTTAAAATTCAGGTTGATCATCCGTCGAGACTTATGTTGATCATCCGTTGAAACTTTGTGAATTATCCGTTGAGACTGTCTTCTTGACATTTGACTTCATTTCATTTATACAAGATTACAAGGCATCTAATATTTACAATTAACCATCCTATCTTGCATATCAATCTAGTAGTCAACATGACTTAAACATTCTACAACATCTAGTTCACTAAGTTATTTAAGTATGCAGAAATGTGCTACTAATCTTATTGTTACATATGCTACTCTTTCAACGGATGTTGAATTGATCATCCGTTGAAAGCTAAAATTTCACTTAAATGAAATCTACTAAGTGTTTTGTTCAAGTTATCATCAAGTACACAACAAATTCCTAACACACTTTCTCTATCACGCTCATTCATACTTCACTTTAGTGGTAAGAGAGAGTTGGTTGGTTCTGTTTCTGTGTTTATCTTTACAGTTTGGGATAGAAGTTGTGGGTTTTCAACCTCATGACTATCAAATGAAAGAAGGCCATTGGAGGCTGATCCTGCATTATCAAACATTAGCACAGAAAAGATAGAATGCACATGAATATATAATGAATGAAAATCATGATTTTAATCTTTTGAGAGAAATGATGTACAACAGTGATTTTAAAAGAATTTAATGAAATAAGCAATCACCAATATAGAAAGAAATTTGATTTTTCTTTTAAAAATGTTCGAGTGCACAAGTCTATTTTTATGCCTAAAAAGATAAATGATTTGAAAAAGACACATACTGATCACTTAGCAGTAGTAAGAAGAGAAAGAAAGATTTTTGTCTTTCAATATGAATGAGTTTTTTGAAAAAACATTGATCACTTAGGGTAAAGTCTGAGTAATTCTCATTCATGTCAAAAGCTCCATAATCTATCTTTCTAAAATTATTACCAACAACATTGTTTGTTGATAAATAATCTTAATAAGAATGACTATGCTGCTAATTTTAAATTATAATGAATCTTTCAGATTTAGCAACTCATATAAATTCACTAGAACTTAAAATCTCACAATTATCTGCAACAAAATATTAACAATATATCATTGAATGATACTTGTCAAGTACTTTAGATACCAATAATTATGTTGCATCTTATTTTAATATAATTTAAATCATGAAACTGATTTGACATGGAATTGTCTAACATCATAATTCAAATATACTAGAATAAGATATCAATGAATTAAATACCAATTGTCTATCAAATAGACATTAGCATTCAATTTCATATTCTATACAATTGTTAACTCCTAACAATTGTAATATCTCAGACAATATTGGTTCGATAAATAAAGCAACATTAACCAGCATTGTCTTGTTTGTAATCTTAAAAAAATATTCTAAGTTCCATATACTTTGATCCATTGAGTATTGCATCTATCATTAAAGTGTTTAGGAATTTTCAAATGAGTATAAAAATTATTCTAAGTGGAAAACATACGGTTACTTCTTATAAAGCATTATCCACATTGACCATAGTTGTATTTTTAAGAAGGATTTTTACACTTTTTATATTAGTATAAGTGACTGAGGATAAGCATTGATTACTTAGAGGAGTTATAAGTAATGTCACAAATACTAATACTTCACAATTAGTTCATAGTTGAACTCTTAACTAAATCTCATTAACTGATATAAGTCAAAAATAAGCATACAACTAATCATGATTCTAATTTCAGTGAATTCTTGAGATGTGAACATTGCCAAATTCACTAAAACCAAAATATCAAAATTAACTTATAACAAATAAGTTACAATCAATATACTAGATATCAATTGTTGATATATTTAGTTATAATCAATCATGTTGCTAATTTATTCTAAGTTAGTTTGAATTATGGAGCAAATAAAATCATTGAATTGCTTTAATTTCCATAATCCAAACTACTCAAAATAAATATTAAATAAATAAATACTAAGTAACTATGAGTTAGATACTAGCACTTAGATATTTTTATAATTATCCTTGAATAATCACCAATAGGATATATGACTTATATGCATGGCAATCACTCTCTGGATAATTAGTAATTTTAGAAATACTTTCTAAGCATATAAAATATTGAGAGTTTTATACACATAACTTAGAAAATACTTCAACTTTAAATATTAGTGATTTTAGAAATAAGCATTGATTACTTAGAACAAAAATTCTAATATCACTAATACTAAAAGTACCACAATTATTCATAAAAGATACAAATAACTATGCTGCATATTAATTTAATATAATTTGAATTATGAGACTGATATGGAATGGAATTCTCTACCATCATAATTTAAATCAACTAAAATAATAATCAAACTTAATGCTATAATACTTAATTACCACAAATGTTTATTGACATTGTAATCATGATAATCAAGATAGTAGTACTAAGTATGAGGTACTGGATTACTGATAAATTCACAAGTCCTTTAAATATTGAAGATTTAATACTTGTGAGCTTATATTAAGAATTCCTTACAGATGGGATTTCCAACTAATACGCAATAAATGATATCCCACACTTACAAACCAGTTTTGAGAGATTAACTTAAACATGTGATTTAATAAGTGTTTCTGCAAGGGACTCTTTGACTAAAAGACATGCTCTCTAAAGTAATGATACCTAGTGTGAAGGTTCCTTGTCATAGAGTGTTCACATAGTTATTGGATTTGAGGTTGTTTCTTACCAAAACAAGAAATCAATCTTCTTCCATGAAGTTGACATCTTCTCCTGTCACATAAGTTGACAGCTTCAGAGATGTTTATCCTGTCTTTCTTACAACATGCGTAATATATATCTATATAGCCAAACATGTTAGGCACAATATCTTTAGGGTAACCTACTCCAAGAGTTGATAGTCCCTTAAGATATCTAATAATCTTATTAATAGCTATAAGATTGGATTCTCTAGGATCCACTTGGAACCTTGCACATTGGCATCTTGAGAACATTATATCACTACACATATATAACATTATATTTGTGCCTAGTGATAAGAGAGTTATTAATATAACGACTCCACTAATTCATATTAAATTGTAGCTTCGGTTAGAGTGTCATACCATGTCCTTGATGATTTCTTGAGTAGTATACCAGTTCATACCAACCTGAAGTGAGCTTGTGAAGAAGAGATAGACATAGGCCAATAGATCTGCAACTGCAAAGTCCATGAACTGTTGTACATTGACTACTTCCTTTGACTCACCAACCAGGAGTACACTTGTTCACATTTACCAGAGTCCAATTCCAGGTAGAATGTGCAACAGGTACCTGATATGTCATAATATCCTCAAGTCTCGTCACTGGTGCTTTTAGTTAGATACTGTTTCCAGATAATAAAGTAGCATCCAGTTTGGCCTTGTCCCTCGTAGCAATGCCATAGTCATCCAGTTTTGACTTCTGCTTATTCTTTTACAAATTATAAAATTATCATTTGGTTTGAATACCGACTTCCCTTCAATCTGCCTGCTGACTGATTGAGTTCATCTTTCTTCGCAATCTCCCAATCAATCTGGATCTATCAGAGCTTCTGTAACTTTCTCAGTTTCTTCTTCAGATAGAAAACTAGAGAAATAAATATTCATACTCAGTAGTCCTGCTAATCATTACTCCACCATCTGGATCACTTAAGAACTAGACTCTGGGAATAATATTGACATCAAACCCTTTATCTCAACAGATATGTTCTTGTAGTATCCTCTTGATTTACAATATGGTGTTGTGTCTGATTAGTTGATCCTTCTATTGCTCCCCCTAAGCTGTTACCGGGATTTCCTGAAAATCCTTACCCTTGCTGACTGGCTTCAATAAAGTAATGAGTTGTGTTATACACTGCCATTCCAATACTTGGATATGAATCATCAATACCATTAATGTTAGTCACTTAAAAATATAGCAAGAATTACAGAAGGGGGGTTGAATGGAATTCTTGAACCTTTTTCACGAAATAAAAATGTTCAAACTTGAATATAGATATAAGTGTTTTGATTAGCACAATGCGGAATAGAAACTTAATTGAATCAAAACATAAGTAATTAAAAACAAGAGTCTTTAAAAACTTTCTGGTGGTTCTAAACAATTCCACCAGAGATATATACTATATATCGAGAGAACTCTGTGTGCAAGGATGCTCACAGCTGCTTACAAATTGAACTACTGAGAATACAGGGAAATGCTAATGATTCTGCTTACAAAAATTTCTCTGTTTGTGTATCTCAATTCTCTTTTATTTATTTGCTACGTTCTTGGTTTATATATTACCAAGATTACAAAGTCAAAAAGACTGAATAAATATAAAAACTATCAGTCTTAAGCTTTGCTACTTTTCGTCCTCTATTACCCAGTTAATGGGCTTCCACAGTAGATTTGTATACATCTCGACACATGTGCCCTGTTATCACTGTTCAACTGCTGTTTGAATTTTTTATATGATCATCCGTTGGACTTTATGAACATCCATTGGATATATGATCATCCGTCGAATTTATGAACATCCGTTGATGGCTTCATTGATCATCCGTGGACTGCTATATTAAACATCCGTTGATAGTCATTTGATCATCCGTCGATGGCTTTGTTAATCATTCGTCGGTAGTTATTTTGGCACTTGACTTCATTTCACTTATGCAGAATTACAAGACATCATTTATATACCATTAATCAACCTATCCTGCATATCTAGTTAAAGTTAACATGACTTATAGGCTACTACATAATCTATACAAAGATGTATACAGAACTGTGCTAGAGACTCATTATTATATAAGCTACTCACTCGATGGATAATAAGTCATCATCCGTCGGGACTATGATGAGTTATCCGTCGGGACTATAATTCTTATCCGTCGAGTGCTACATTATTTCACTAAGTAAAATCTATTTAGATGTTTTGTTTATGAAATCATCAAGTACACAACATATGCACAACAATCTCCCCCAATTTGTGTCTACTGGAATTGTAGCCATAAATTAAAAGATACTTGATGATAACAAAATATCCTAAACATACAGCTTTAAATATAAGTAGATAATACTGAAAGTTCTTCAATTAATCAAAATGTACAAAGTTTGGCTCACAGTCATTTCAAGATGCTCCTCTAGCCTGAGCAGATTTTTCTAGTTTCTTGAAGGTCTGGATCTTCTTCCAAGCTTTCTGTTATTTTCATCAATCTGGTTTTGGAGCTTCCTGTGGAATTCCAGTTCATCAGATTCTGAGAGATCTAGCTTTTCTTGCATTTCCAAGAGAGTCTCATTGCTAGAGATACTCAATTGGTCTTCTAACCTGAAGAATCTTCTCACACCTTTGTCATCCATGAACTCCATCAGCCAGTAGGGCCTTAGATGCACTCTTCTCCCTGTGTATGGGATGATTAGAGTCTTTGAGAGTGCATCTTTAGCTTTAATACTCCTTAGTTCTTCAATCTTCTTCAATACTAGTCTTCTTGCAGTTACATTGAACCCAAAGTTCTTCTTGAAGGATGAATAAACTTTAATCAGTACAGCTTGGCTTTCTTGAAGAATCATGTGAAGTGGCCACTGAACCTCCCTTCCTCCTTTGTACTTGAACACTAACCTTTCAGGTAGGTTCCTATATGCATCAATTCCCCTCACTTCATCCAGTTCATCCAGATAGAGGTTTAGATCTGAAAATTCTTTGATTTCACATAAGTACAAGTAGTCTCCCTTGTTGACTTTGGGTTGAGCTTTAACTACTGATTTGGATTTGAGAGGTGACAGCTTCACTTTCTTGACTGCCCTTGACTTTGTCCTTTTTGGCTTGCTAAGGATTGGTAAACTGAAGTCAGGAATTGGTATGTTATCCCACTCTATTGGCTCATCCTTGGGCACAATAGGTTCACCATGAAGATTCATGTAGGGATCCACCACCTTTATATCTTCAAATACCACAGAGGGCTTTGATGCTTGAGTTGTAGCTGGTTTGGGTACCTTAGGAAATTGATCTTCCAATTCCTTGTCAACAATATCCAGTTTCCTTTTTGTTCTTCTAGCCAATTCTTTCTTCCTTGGGGATTTCTTCTGTTCTTCAATTTGCTTCCTTGATTTAGTGGCTTCAGAAGGTTGAGAGGGAATTTGTTGAGATGAACTTATAGCCTGTAGCTTGGCTAAGATAGCAATCTGCTCTTTCTTTTGTTTAGCCTTCTTTGCATCTAGAGTAGCTTGCTTCTTTTCCTGCTTTAATCTTGCCTTTTCTTCTCTCTTTGCTTGAGCAAATTGAGGATGTCCAGCTATCACACAAATTTCCTTTCCATTTCTGAATATCTTAGCAATTCTTCTTTTTGAAGCTGAATCAGCTGGATCTTTATAGAAAGCAATTGATCTTGACAGAAGCTTCTTTTCATCAGGCTTAGGTGTTTCAAACACAGTATCCAAGGGGTTCTTTAAGGATGATTTTGAATAATTTACCCTTGGTTTAAGAATCATTTCAGCCTTTGAAGATTTGAAGCAGGAAGATTATCCTCTTTCCAGATAATTCGTGCTCATCTCATTCACACTGATTTGCTTGACTTGAGAGTGATGGATGGCTGACTTAACTGGCTCCTTGACAAGTTCAAACTTTTTCTGTATCTCCTCATCAATCTTATCCCAGTTGATCAAACCTAACTTTCCTTTCTCAGCAACTTTCAAGTTTGTTGCTGCTGCTTTAATTAGATCTATACCATCTGCAACTGGTGGCTTGGAGACAGTAATTGAAGGTACAATTACTTTGCTGATTTGAACCTGAAGTTTCTCCCCCTCACTTGGTCCTTTCTCCCCCTTACTTGGTTCTCTCTCCCCCTTTTTGTTATCATCAAGTTGAGGAGTTAGGCCTTGTGCTTTGACCAGTTGCATGAGAAGATTTGTCTGAGACTGTTGATTTTGAAGAAGGATGGCCACAAAATTCTCAATAACTTGAACTCTATCTTCCAGCTTGGCCAGCTTCTTTTCAGAATCTGATTCTCTCCTCAGCCTCAGTAATAGATCTTGCATGGTACCATATGGCATGACTGAATCCAGCTTCTCAGAATTGTAGGTCTTCAAGTCAGCTATATCCTTTTTGATTTCATCTACACTTAGATTCTGTCTGACTTGCTGTAGCTTCATTAGATGTAAAGAATCTAGGTGAGCTTGAAGAACAACCTTGGTACCAACATTTGAGCTCTTCTGAATGGCCTTTTGGATATACATGATTTGTATGACCAAGGATACTTTGAATTGTCCAGGTGTGGATTCCTTAGTCAAGGCCCATTCAGGTAGATCAGGAATAGAACTTGGGCCTTCATCTCCCCCTAAGTTCATGCTTCCATCAAATGAAATAGAGTCATCATCATTAGAATTTACTCTAAATTCTTCAGATGGCTCCTCAGCTGTAGGAGGCATTAAGTTGACAGCAGCTTTATCCCTTTTTAGAGATTCTGAAGTATGCACCAAATTTAATGTCTTTTCTGCCTCCTCATTGCCCTGAGCAGCCAACAATTGATAGGCTGACGCAGGATGAGTAAAAGTGTCAGCATCCAAAGAAATGTTATCAATTACAGCCTTGTAATGTTGCTGAAATTGTCTTTCCTTTTCAGCATCTTCCATAATCATTGACTCATGATCAATGGTTGTATCCACCCTTATTACTTCTGTACCTGCTTTTCTCTCACAGTCTCTATTTTGTTATATCAGGGTCTCACCCTGGCTCCCCACCCTCACACCCTCACCTTCACCTACTAAGGTGGGACTCCTCTCACTCACTTTTGCCAATCCTGAATAAATGGATTGCTGATTTTCACTCTTTTCCTCTCCTTTTGCCTCGGAGCAACCCAGCCTCTCACTCAATACACTCTCCTCTCTCAGTCCTAAGAGTGACTGTACAACCACTAAATCTTCTGCACTTGAAATAATTGAAGTTTGAAGTTGTGCAGAGATACTCGACGGATAAGTGATATCCATCGAGTGAGTGGTAATGCTATCCGACGGATAACTGCTGTTAAGCTTATCCGTCGGGATACAATCACTACTCGACGGATGAGCAATATCCATCGAAAGAGTAGAAATGAATGAGGTGGGAAGAGAAACTATTGTTGACTCTGTGTTGATTGAAGATATTTGAGGCACAGATGTCACAATAGTATCTGAAGAATTGGCAAGTGAGCCAACAAATCATCTAAAAGATGATGCTCACTTGCACTAGATTTTGGCTTCCCCAACAGAGTTAAAGAAGGGGAATCAGGAATTGAAGTGTTTATCATATCCACTTTCAGAGCGTTTGTTGGTGAGTATGGTGTATCAGATGCTTCTATAAATAGAGATTTTGGCTGTGACTCCACATTTATTGGAGCCACATCAAACTGAATTTGAGAGAGTGCAGGGACTGTGTCTTTAGCACCAGTTTGCACTGTGTGTGTGTCCTGTGCATCCCCAGAGGTTTTAGATTTCTTCTTTCTTGTGTAAGTTTGGGGTGAACTTATGTCCCTAACCCTTTTGGCCTGTGCTCTTGGCTGAGAGCTTTGTTCAATAACTGCATCCTATTGGGAGGATGCAGCTAGAAGTGAGCTTTATCCTTTTTAAGCACTGCAGTTTGTTTGGAAACTGCAGTGTGGCTAGGTTGGGATTCACTCAACTCTCCAACCTTATTCTTGGGGTTTCTTTAATGTTCACCCCTTCTCACACCTGACTTTCCCTCCTTCACACTCCCCTCTTTTGCTTTTGTGGATTTTTCAACTGGCATCTTTTGAGAGATGCCAGAGGGGGTTTTCTTTGATTTAGATTTGGAAAATGTAGAGGGTTTGGAGGCTTTAGTAGGAAAATGTTTGGTCATTGGCACAGTTGTCATAGCTACTCCTGAAGTCAAAGAAATAGTGGAGGTTGGAATAGTTGTAGGGATAGATGAACTTACCTCACTTACCTGAGGTGCCTGCATTACAGGAAAATAGAACATTGGCACATACCTGTGATGGTTGGCTCAAATCTGCAATGAGTCTTCTCTCTTGAACCCAACAAGCCAGTTTGTTGTTTGGGTTCTCAAGCACAATTTCTTGACATATGTGGTTAGCCAATAACATGAAAAATCTAGCATAATACACATTTTTACCTCTTTTAGCTAACTCACCTAGTTTAAAACCTAACTCAAACAAGACAAGGTCACTAAAATTATAAAATCTATCTGTAACTAGCATGTATAGCATGTTAAGCATGGAAATATTCACTGAATCAAACTTACTGACTTTTCCAGAGAAAACTTTAGTAACTACATCACACAAGAAACTCCACTCCTTCCTAAGACCCGATCTCCTAATATCACTTAATTTAGTGGTAGGAAGTGCATAATGCATGGAATTAAGCATATTGATAATATCAGTGTCATTGTGTGGTGAAGTCACATTATTATCAGGAATTTTGAAACATGCTTTATTACATCACTATTGATACAGAACTCATTACCTTTGATGGTTAGAGTGATGATCTTATCAGCAGAGTTGTAGATAGCAATGGTCCACATCTCTTCAACAACTTCACAGAAGATTGTGGGTGACTCCAGCATGGCGTAATTTAGCTTGCAATTCTTCACAAAGTCCATCATCTTGTGATAGTCCTCTGATTGCTGAATACCCTTATTGACCAAAGCAGTGAAGTTGTTCTTCTCATAAATGAACCCAGTTTGAGACATAATCTTTACTACAGGTGCCATTGTTAGAGAGTGAAAGCTTGAAGAGAAAGAGAATGTTTGCTTGAGAGAATGAAATAAAAGCAGTTGAATTTGAGAATGATAAAAGAAAACAATTGCTATGAAATAAGCTTTTATACTATCTCAAAAATAACTGATAAAAATAATAAAGTAAAGTAAATTAACCAATAGAAATTGCCTAAAGTAGCCGTTTAAAAGTAAACTGTAAAAAAATAAAATTCCACCCATTATCCGTCGTGTAATGCTTACAAATTGTAAGTATACTCGATGGATAATGTTCAGGGAATTAACGGCTGAGATTTAGACAATTCGACGGATGAGGATAAACTAATATCCGTCGAGACATAAAGTATTCCAGAAAAATAATTGACTTTTATTAGCAAGAAATATATCGACGGATGACTAAACTCGATGGATAAGGGTCATCCGTCGAGATGCAAATTTTGACTTAGCCAAAATTTCATCCAAGACTAAATAATCAACTAAATTTCTGGCTACATTACAACTTGCAAAATAACTCAGATAAATTTAAGAGTAATTAAGCATACCTAACTCACTTACCAACCTTGAAAAGGTGGATTCATCCAGTGGCTTGGTAAGATATCTGCAAGTTGCTTTTTACTTGAAACAAAATGTAATTCCATAGTACCAGTCATCACATGTTCCCTTATGAAATGGTACTTAATGTCTATGTGCTTTGTCCTTGAATGTTGCACTGGATTTTCAGTGATGGCAATTGCACTTGTGTTATCACAGAAAATAGAAATCCTCTCAACTTGCAAATCATAGTCTAGCAATTGATTTTTCATCCATAAAATCTGTGCACAGCAACTGCCAGCAGCAATATATTCAGCTTCAGCTGTAGAAGTAGAAACTGAATTTTGCTTTTTACTGAACCAGGACACAAGCTTGTTTCCTAGAAATTGACAAGTTCCTGTTGTGCTCTTTCTATCAATTCTATAACCTGCATAATCTGCATCTGAATAACCAGTTAGATCAAAACCAGAATCTCTAGGGTACCAAATGCCAAGTTTTGGTGTTCCCTTGAGATATCTGAAAATTCTCTTAATAGCTATCAAGTGAGATTCTCCAGGATCAGCCTGAAATCTAGCACATAAATATGGAGCAAACATTATATCTGGCCTACTAGCTGTTAAGTACAGAAGTGAGCCAACCATGCCTCTATAACTTGAAATATCCACAGACGTTTCAGTAGTGTTTAGTTCAAGCTTAGTTGCAGTGGCCATGGAAGTTTTTGCAGATGTGCAATCCATTAGATCAAACTTTTTTAAAAGATCAAAAATATATTTAGTTTGACTAATGAATATTCCATCACTAACTTGCTTAACTTGCAAACCAAGAAAGTAAGTTAGTTCTCCCATCATACTCATTTCATACTTACTTTGCATCAATTTGGCAAACTTTTTGCAAAGTTTCTCATCTGTAGAGCCAAAAATAATATCATCTACATAAATTTGAACAAGTATACTAGAGCCATTAACATTTCTGAAAAATAAAGTTTTATCTACAGTACCTCTTGTGAAATGATTTTCCAAAAGAAACTTTGATAAAGTGTCATACCAGGCTCTAGGTGCTTGCTTCAGTCCATAAAGTGCTTTCAGAAGATAATAGACATATTCTGGAAAATTTGGATCTTCAAAACCAGGAGTTTGACTAACATATACTTCTTCCTCCAAATCTCCATTTAGAAAGGCACTTTTGACATCTATTTGATAGACCTTGAAATTGGCATGGGCTGCATAGGCTAAGAAGATTCTGATGGCTTCAAGTCTTGCAACAGGAGCAAAAGTTTCATAAAAATCTATTCCTTCTTGCTGACAATAATCCTTAGCAACCAATCTAGCTTTATTCCTGATTACTATGCCATAATTCATCCATCTTGTTTCTGAATACCCACTTGGTTTCTATTGGATTCTTTCCTTTAGGCTTGGGTACCAGCTTCCATACATTATTCCTTTCAAATTGGTTTAGCTCCTCCTGTATAGCTAAAATCCAATCAGGGTCCAACAAAGCTTCTTCTTGTTTGAACTCTAGAAGAAACATCACCAATGATAAGCTCAAAGGGGTGATCTTTTGTCCATTTCCTTTGTTGAGGTAGATTAGCTCTAGATGAAGAGACCTCATGATTGTCTTGATGTGTGATTGAGTTTTGATTGCTAGAAACTCCCCCTGAGTTTATGGATCTTTGATTTGAGAGAGGGGAATTTTCTATAGGTGATCTGTCTTGACCTCCTGCTCCTTTTGATAAGCCGACGGATGGCGAATTTTGAGTACCGACGGATAACACAGATTGCCTTCCGATGGATGAAGCATTATGCAACTCGAAGAATATTGAGTTTTGTGCTTCATTGGTGGTAGATTTGTCTGCATTATCCTTAGACACTGTTTCTTGATCACTCTCATCATTACTTTCATCACTAACCATCTCCATATTATCGAATTTGAGGCTCTCATGGTACTCTCCATCTTTCAGTCCTTTAATCTTTTTATCATCAAACACAACATGTATAGATTCCACAACAATGTTGTATCTTAGATTGTAGACTCTATATGCTTTACCAACAGCATATCCAACAAAAATTCCTTCATCTACTTTAGCTTTAAACTTCCCATTTTGATCAGTTTGATTTCTCAGGATATAGCATTTGCAACCAAAGACATGAAGAAAGTTTAGAGTTGGCTTCTTGTTCTTGAACAATTGATAGGGAGTCATGCATCTTGCTTGATTAATCAGAGAAATGTTCAGAGTGTAGCATGCAGTATTTACAGCTTCAGCCCAGAAATATGTTGGTAGTTTAGATTCTTCAAGCATTGTCCTTACAGCTTCTATAAGTGATCTGTTCTTCCTTTCCACTACTCCATTCTGTTGTGGAGTCCTTGCTGCTGAAAACTCATGCAGAATACCATTTTCTTCACAAAATGCTCTCATGACAGAATTCTTGAACTCAGTTTCATTGTCACTCCTGATTCTTCTAACTTTAAAATCAGGATGATTGTTGACTTGCCTTGTGTGATTGATGGTGATTTCACTAGCCTCATATTTAGACTTTAGAAAATATGTCCAAGAGAACTTTGAGAAATCATCTACAATTACTAGGCAAAATCTTTTCCTGGAGATGGACAATACATTGACTGGTCCAAACAAATCCATGTGAAGCAGTTGCAAAGGCTCTTCAATTGTTGAATCAAGTTTCTTCATGAATGATGCTTTAATCTGCTTCCCTTTTTGGTAGGCATCACACAGTCCATCCTTTTTAAACTCAACTAGAGGAATGCCTCTTACTAGTTCTTTCTTTACCAGCTCATTCATGGTCTTGAAATTTAAATGGGATAGCTTTTTGTGCCATAGCCAACTTTCATCCTGAATTGCTTTACTGAGAAGGCAAGTTACAGATTCTGCTTTGGATGAGTTGAAATCAGCTAGATACACATTTCCTCTTCTCACACCAGTGAGAACCACTTTGTTGCTTTGATTATTAGTCACAACACAGGCTACTTTGTTGAAGGTTATTGAATTGCCTTTGTCACAAAGCTGGCTGATACTCAACAGATTGTGTTTGAGACCATCCACTAAGGCAACCTCCTCAATGATGACATTGTCCTTTGAAATCAAGCCATATCCCACAGTATAACCCTCGCTGTCATCTCCAAAAGTAATACTTGGGCTAGCTCTCTCCTTAAACTCTGTGAGCAGGGTAGAATCACCAGTCATGTGTCTTGAACAACCACTATCCAAGTACCAAAGATTCCTTCTGTTTCCCTGCACACATCAAAATCAAATCAAGTTGATTTTGGTACCCAAGTTTCCTTGGGTCCTGCCTTGTTAGCTTTCTTCTTCTGTTTCTTAGGTCTTATCTCATTTGACTTAGGAATTTCAGATTCTTCCTTAGTCATTTGGGTTGGACCTTTGAAACCATTCAATGTAACAGAATTATCATGCATATTATGGCTAACAGGAAATGACATGCTTGGTGTAAACATGTTATTCCAGTAAGGCATGATAAATGGCATTTGAGGCATACTGTATGCAGCATAATATGGATTAGGTGCAAATGTTATATTAGCAAACTGTGCATTCATGTTTTGTGTAGGCATAGCATTAATAGGCATGGGAGGCATGGCATTCATGTTAGGAAATTGAGACTAAACAGACATGGGAGTAGGCATGGCAGATTTGCAATTAACAGACAAATGATTTACACTACCACACTTGACACAGATTTTTCTAGGAGCATATTTAACAGTGTGTAGTTATTGTGTTTGTTAATCCCTACTTTACCATTCCTATTATTTTTCCTTTTAGTCTCTGTTTTTACCTCAATTTTCTCAAGTCTGTCACTTAACTGTTTGATAGTCATGTGACCAACATTAGCCTTTTTCCCTTTCTTAACTTAACTTGACTCTCCTGAAACAAAGTTCTTGGAAACAGACCCATACTTCTCATTCAGCTTGATTAGTTTGGCTTTGCTAATGGGCTTGCTCACAGCCGAAGGATGAGGATTTTCATCTTTCGACGGATAACACTTTTTGTTATCTGACGGATAGTCCTCATCATCCGTCGAGTCTACATCTGTTAGCAAACCATCTACCAAATTAGGTTCTAGTTTCTCTTTGCTCTTTTTCCAGGCTTCATCACAAAAAGACTCAATTCCTTAAACTTTGGTGATTTGAGCATGGACATCCCTGGATGTTTTCCATGCTTTAATCACCTCTTGTTCACGCTCAAGCTGCTTCTTTAAAATCTCTTCCTTTTTCAAGGACTCAGTTAATTCCTCCTTGGCAATCTTACACTTAATTCTTAGTTTCTCAAAATCAACAAACTGAGACTCAAGCACATTATTCTTCTCACTTAAAAACAAGTTATTTTCTTTGATTTTAGCATTTTCTTTAGTAAGAGACTTAAGTGTAACACATAAATGATATAATTCTGTAGACATGTCATTTATGGCATCATTACACTCAGCTTTAGATAAATATGCAAGGTTTGTAATAATTACCTGATTGCTTGAGGAACTTGTCTCTGTTTCATCAGACTTGGCCATTAGGGTTAGATTGACATAGCTGGCATCTTCATCTTCATCCAAACCATCTGCTGCCCAGTCATTCTCTTGTGTAATAAAAGCCCTTTCCTTTTGTTTGAGTAGATAAAAGTATTTTTTCTTATAATCCACAGACTCAAACCTTTTCTTACTGGAATCTGACTTTCTACACTCATTTGCAAAATGCCCTGCCAAGCCATATTTGAAACATTTGAATTTTGACTTATCCACCATGTTTCTATTTGGCTTGGTTTCTCCAAAGTTCTTCTTGAACTTGAGCTTGGAAAATCTCCTGGAAAGAAATGCAAGGTGCTCATCAATGTCCTCCATGTCATCTTGGCTCAATGAATCTTCACTTTCTACTGCAAGCCCCTTGCCCTTGTTCTCACAGACCATAGAAGTTGACTCAACAGCTTCCATCTTCACTTCCTTCTCCTTTTCCAAATAAGAAACTAGTGCAATGGATCCTCCTTTCTTCTTTCCTCTCTCCATCCTTTCATCCTGCTCTATCTCAAGCTCATAGGTCTTCAGGATGCCATACAGTCTCTCCAAAGTAAACTCTTTATAATCTTGTGAGTTTCTTAATGAGACTGTCATTGGTTTCCATTCCTTTGGAAGTGATCTAATGAATTTCAGATTAGAGTCTTTAGTCTGATAAACTCTTCCATGCAACTTAAGAGCATTTAGTAGTTTTTGAAATCTACTAAAAATGTCAGTGAGTGACTCACTTTCCTCATTGTGAAAATGCTCATATTGCTGAATCAAGAGCTGCATCTTGTTTTCTCTAACTTGCTCAGTGCCATCACAGATTATCTATATAGTATCCCAGACTTCCTTGGCAGTTTTGCAGTTGATAATGTTGTCAAACATGTCTGCATCAACTCCATTGAACAGAATGTTCATGGCCTTTTTATCCTTCCTGACTTGTTCAATGTCAGGATCAGACCATTCATGCATTGGCTTGGGAACTGATGGCTCATTTCCTGTTGCAGCTCTCATTGGAATGTGAGGGCCTCTTTCTATGCAGTTCACATAGGCCTCATCTTGAGAAAGCATATGAAGATGCATCTTTACCTTCCAATGATGGCAATTATCTTTATCTAGAAAAGGAATCTTGAATCCAACGTCTTTCTTGTTCATCTTACTGAATTGTTTTGATCTTTAAACTCTTTATAGATTAAGAGCTTGCTCTGATACCAATTGTTAGTCCCTTAACAATATAGCAAGAATTAGAAGGGGGGTTGAATGGAATTCTTGAACCTTTTTCACGAAATAAAAATGTTCAAACTTGAATATAGATATAAGTGTTTTGATTAGCACAATGCGGAATAGAAACTTAATTGAATCAAAATATAAGTAATTAAAAACAAGAGTCTTTAAAAACTTTCTGGTGGATCTAAACAATTCCACCAGAGATGTATACTATATATCGAGAGAACTCTGTGTGCAAGGATGCTCACAGCTGCTTACAAATTGAACTACTGAGAATACAGGGAAATGCTAATGATTATGTTTACAAAGATTTCTCTATTTGTGTATCTCAGTTCTCTTTTATTTATTTGATACATTCTTGGTTTATATATTACCAAGATTACAAAGTCAAAAAGACTGAATAAATATAAAAACTATCAGTCTTAAGCTTTACTACTTTTCGTCCTCTATTACCCAGTTAATGGGCTTCCACAGTAGATTTGTATACATCTCGACGCCTGTGCCCTTTTATCACTGTTCAACTGCTGTTTGAATTCTTTATATGATCATCCGTTGGACTTTATGAACATCCGTTGGATATATGATCATCCGTCGACTTTATGAACATCCGTTGATGGCTTCATTGATCATCCAGCGACTGCTATATTAAACATCCGTTGATAGTCATTTGATCATCCGTCGATGGCTTTGTTAATCATCCGTCGGTAGCTATTTTGGCACTTGACTTCATTTCACTTATGCAGAATTATAAGACATCATTTATATATAATTAATCAACCTATTCTGCATATCTAGTTAAAGTCAACATGACTTATAGGCTACTACAGAATCTATACAAAGATGTATACAGAACTGTGCTACAGACTCATTATTACATAAGCTACTCACTCGATGGATAATAAGTCATCATCCGTCGGGACTATAATGAGTTATCCGTCGGGACTATAATTCTTATCCGTCAAGTGCTACATTATTTCACTAAGTAAAATCTACTTAGATGTTTTGTTTATGAAATCATCAAGTACACAACATATGCACAACAATTAATTTCTCTTGTAATAGCTTAGAGCATGAAGTTATTGAACTGTGCACTTAGACTGTCTATCACCTTTTGTTGATCAACCACAAATGCCCTATATGTTGTAGACTCCACTGAGTAGCCATGAAGAATATCCTTACAAGTCTTAGCTGAAAATGCTAAGATCTTCAAACACCTGAAAACATTTCATTATTTGCTTATGTAGAACATTCTCTCCAAACACATTCAGGTTATCCAGTGTTTGTTTCTGATGGCTATTAACTCATTAGTGGTCTTCATGTATACATTCTGATCAAGGCTTGATCTTACTTGTTGCAAACTATGTTGACTTCTCCAGCCCTTTGGTATTTAGAAAGTCTTGATTAGTTTGATATTGCCCTTATAGCTTTAACAATTCCGGTTCTTTCTTTGTACCATTCCATTCTGATACGGAGTTTCTAGTGCTAAATATATCTCAGAATATTCTTGATGTTACAGATATTAATCAGAAATGTTTCTTTAATTCAGTCCCATTATCTGTCCACAAGATCATTTCTATTACAGTTGCTTCCAGCTTGATCTTCTTTGATATGATCAATCACCATCTGTGATGCCTTGTCTTGAGAATGCACGAACAACAACTTTGTGTTAAGAGTAGTCATCAATCATCACTAAGGTATATATTTACTTTGATGTGATATTGTCTTTGACTTCTATTTCTGACATGCCTCGCATTTATCATCTTTTGAATTCCCTATTAGGAAGTCCTCTCACGAACCCTTTTCATAAAAGAGTTCTTTGAGTTGATGTTCAAGGGTGAGAGCTTCTAATGCCATAGCTAAACTTCTGTCAGATGAAGCTTTATAGTAGAAACCATTTAATGAGGAAAGTGAAGAAGACCTAGACTATAATGAATATGATGAGGAAGAATATGTAGAAGAAGAGGCTGGGGATACCCATCAGGGAGGGAACCCCATAAATGAATTTATGGAACTGCTAAGAGCAAATCTGAACTAACAGCCTATTCCACCACAGCCACATGCTGCCCAACAGAGTGCAGTTACTGCCTTTAGAGCCTTCAAATCTCTCAAACCCCAAGAGTATCTAGGATCGGCCGACCCCATTGAAGCACGGGCCTGGCTCAAAGAAATAAAAAAGTTCTTCGAGATACTAGGTGTTGAGGAATGACTCAAGACTATTTTCGCTTCTTACATGCTGAAAGGAGAAGCTAACTACTGGTGGGAGTCCAAACAAAACCTAGAGACAGATGTTGTGATCCCATGGGATAGATTTACCCAACTGTTCTTAGACAAGTATTTCCCTAGGTTTATGGAAACCCAGATGGAGATTAAGTTTCTAGAGTTGAAACAGGATAAGATGACTATAGCAGAATATGAGGCCAAATTTACTGAGTTATCGAGATTTATGCCTGAGTTCGTGAATACCGAAGAAAAGAAAGTGCGAAGGTTTTAGCTTGGTCTGAAACAGTGGATACTGAACCGAGTAGCAGTGTTAGAGCTGATAGACTATGCCACCTTAGTACAAAAAGCCTCGATTGTTGAAGTTGGCAGTGAGCAGAGTGTGAAGGAAAAAGAAAATAGGAAAAGGAAGATAGGAAGATAGGAAGCCAAGGAATAGGAACCGGGAACAGGAGCCTTCCGAGCAGGTTCGTCAGGGGAGCGGTGTCCCAACCTGCACGAGGCCCCGGATTCAGAAAGGCCCCAAACGAGAGTGTTGGCCAGGGTGGCGGACAATCTAGCACAACATTTCATAACCAACCACGTGCCCCAATACCAGAGTGTCAAACCTATAAGAAGAGACACCTTGGAGTGTGTACCCAGACAAGAGCCCCTCTGAGATGTTACCGGTGTGACTAAATCGGACACCTTGCCAACAACTGCATCTGGCCCACTGTAACGTGTTTCCAATGTGGAAAGGTAGGACACAAGAAAGGATTGCCCAACGTTGAAGCCCCCAGCCTCAGGGATGAGCAAAGCTGCATCCAACCGACCCCCAGCTGCTACGACCTTCAACATGACTATTCAGGATGCTGTCCGAAACACCGACGTGATAGCAGGTACCCTTTTGTTAAATTCCGAACATGCAAATGTCCTATTTGATTCTGGAGCAACCAAGTCTTTTATATCTCAAGATTTTGGTAAAAAGTTAAAACTTAATGCCATACCCTTACGCGAGATATTACGAGTGGAAATAGCAAACAAAGAAATAATTCCTGTAAATCAAGTACACCCTAAGTGCAAGTTGAAATTAGAAGGGATGATCTTCGAGGTTGACCTAATCCCATTCGCGTTAGGAGAATTTGATGTAACCTTAGAAATGGATTGGTTATCCAGTAACGGAGCACAAATAGATTGTGAACGGAAGAAAGTAAAGATAAGAGTGCAGAATGAAAAAGAAGTAGTGTTTAAAGGTCAATGACAGAACCGGAAATTTCTAACCATGCTACAGGCAAAAAGATTGTTAAGGAAAGGTAACGAGACCTATTTGGATTATGTGGTAGATAGCAGAAAGGAAGTCCCCAATATACAGGACATACCCGTAGTAAACGAATTCGAGGATGTATTTCCAGAAAACTTACCAGGATTTCCACCTGACCGAGAAATAGAGTTCGCTATAGAATTAGCACCAGGAATGACACCAGTATCCAAGGCCCCATATAGGCTAGCCCAGTTGAAATGAAGGAACTGGCTTCTCAACTACAAGAGTTATTAGATAATGGAATGATAAGGCCCAGTGTGTCGCCATGGGGAGCGCCAATACTGTTCGTAAAGAAAAAGGATGACAGTATAAGATTATGCATAGACTATAGAGAGCTGAATAAGCTGACTATTAAGAATATGTACCCTCTCCCCAGGATTGATGACCTATTCGACCAACTCAAGGGAGCTGTACATTTTTCCAAAATTGATTTAAGAACAGGATATCACCAGTTGAAAATTAAACCAGAAGATATACCAAAGACTGCTTTTTGCACTAGGTATGGACACTATGAGTTCTTAGTTATGTCGTTTGGGTTAACCAATGCACCCGCAGCCTTTATGGATTTGATGAACAGAGTGTTCAAAAAGTACTTGGATATATGTGTGTAGTTTTTATAGACGATATTCTGATCTACTCAAAGACAGAGCAAGAACACGCAGAACATTTGAGGATAGACTTAGAAATCTTGAGGAATGAGAAATTGTATGCCAAGTTCTCGAAGTGCGAGTTTTGGTTGAGAGAAGTTCAGTTTTTAGGACATGTGGTGAGTAGCAAAGGAGTTTTAGTTGACCCTGCCAAGATAGAGGCCGTATCCAATTGGGAAAGACCAACTACCCCAACAGAGGTTAGGAGTTTTGTGGGTTTAGCAGGATATTACCGAAGATTCGTGCAAGATTTTGCTAAGATCAGTCCACTGACTATACTTACTCGGAAGACAGAAAAGTTTGTATGGACAGAGAAATGTGAGGAGAGTTTTGAAGAACTGAAAAGGAGGCTGGTGTCAGCACCAGTGCTCGCTCTTCCTGATGGAAAGGGAGAGTTTGTGATATACAGCGACGCATCGCTTAAAGGATTAGGATGTGTACTAATGCAGCACGGCAAAGTTATAACGTATGCCTCTCGAAAATTGAAAGAATATGAGAGTAGATACCCTACGCATGATCTAGAATTAGCAGCCATAGTGTTTACCCTGAAAATTTGGAGACACTACCTATACGGTGAGAAATTTGAGATCTACAATGACCGTAAAAGCCTGAAATATATTTTCACTCAGAAGGAACTGAACATGAGACAGAGGAGATGGTTAGAGTTGATAAAAGACTACGACTGTGAAATTTTGTATCACCCTGGTTAAGCTAATGTGGTGGCTGATGCCCTTAGTAGGAAGGAAAGACTCAAGATGGTAATGACATCAGAGGAGTTGATTAAGGAATTTGAGAAGATGGAAATTGACGTGAGGATGACCGGTAGGGGAACGGAAGATTATTTGAGATTAAGCTAGTGCTGGAGCTGACCGAAAAGATATGAGTATGTCAGAAAAAGAAGATGAGTGAAGAAAGAGGAACATTGACCAGTGAAGAAGTGAGATGCGAGAAGGATGAGAAAGGGATCATGAGGTATGCGTCCCGAATTTGTGGCCTAACATGAAGAGAGAAGTAGCAGTGTGGGTCAGCAAGTGCTTGACATGTCAGAGAGTAAAGGCTGAACATCAGCGACCTAGTGGACTATTACGACCCCTAGAGATTCCGTAATGGAAATGGGAGCATATAGCCATAGATTTTGTGACAGGCTTACCAAGAACAAAGACCAATCACGATGCCATATGGGTTATCATAGATAGATTGACCAAGTCCGCACACTTCCTACCAATCAACGAAAGATACACCGTAGACAAGTTGGTAGATATTTACTTGAAAAGAATTGTAGTGAGACACGGCGTTCCTGTAGCCATAGTGTCAGATAGAGACCCAAGGTTTAATTCCCGATTTTGGAGAAGCTTCCAGGAATGCGTAGGCACCAGACTAAACATGAGTACCGCTTACCACCCCCAGACAGATGGACAAAGCGAAAGGACTATTCAGACCCTAGAATATATGCTACGAGTATGTGCCATTGATTTTAAAGGAAATTGGGATGATCACTTACCCATGATCGAATTTGCTTACAACAATAGCTATCACGCTAGCATAGGAATGCCCCCGTATGAAGCTCTTTACGGAAGGAGATGTCGCTCTCCCCTATGCTGGGACGAAGTCGGAGAACACAAGATATTAGGACCAGAGTTAGTCCAGCAGACTAGAGAAATGGTAGGACTCATCAGGAAAAGACTGGTAGCAGCCCAGGACAGACAAAAGAAGTACACCGACCAGACCAGGAAGGATAGGAAATATGAAGTAGGAGATTCTGTGCTATTGAAGGTATCTCTGTGGAAAGGAGTGATGAGATTTGGAAAGAAAGGGAAGTTGAGTCCCAGATTCATAGGACCCTTTGAAATTTTGAGGAGAATAGGACCTCTAGCTTACGAGCTCGCCTTGCCTCCTAATTTACAATAAGTGCATAACGTGTTCCACGTGTCCATGTTAAGGAAGTACCATGCAGATGCACGACATGTAATAGAATACGAGCAGGTAGATTTATAACCAGACCTGACCTACATCGAGCAGCCAGTAAGGATAATTGACCAGAAAGAACAAGTGCTGAGGAACAAAACTGTGAAGCTGGTTAGGATCTTATGGAGAAATCAAAATGTCGAAGAGTCAACTTGGGAACTTGAAGATGCAATGATGAATATATATCCCCACTTATTTTCTAATTGATTCCGGGATAGAATAATTGTTAGAGGGGAAGACTGTAATAACTCAAATTTTTGAGACCTTGTAAAACGTTTAATGAATAGTAACCCTGACGGACGGGAAAAACTTTTGAGCCCACACTATGTAGTGCATGAGAAAATGAGTTTTGGAGTTGATATTACAACTATACGTATCAAATAAGTGTATGTAAATGCTATTAGTTTTCGAAGAAAACGAACTTTGAAAAACGACAGTATTTACGACTCATCGAGGATTACAGGAATCACAATATAATTACGAGATTAAAACCCTAAGAATTTATATTCAAGTAGGATAATTAAAAATATAAGGAATGAATATGAAAGGAATTACATCGTGAACCATTTACGAGTAAGTATTACGAAGAACGTTTAAGTAACCGAGCGAACGCGTAAACAATTAAATAAATGTAACGCACTAACTAAACCATGGTAAGGAAGTAACCATGGTTACTTCATCAAATATTGAGCTAACCATAGGATGACCAAGCTAGCTAGCAAAATAGTGTGCTAAGGAAGCTAAACCTTGTAGTTAGCTTGTAAGCTAGCAAGCTACAAAGATTTGTCCCTACGATTTGCAACCAAGAATCAACCTAGAATACTATACTAGGAGAATAAAATAAATTCTAAGATATCACCCCATCTTCCTAGAAGCAACCTAGCAAATCAACCAAGCTAAGCAAACAAGCTAAGCAACCAAGAGGAGTATAAATACCCCCCTTGATACTCCATTCGACCCTAATGAAAAAAGGAAGAGAATTCAAATTCAAAACTCCAAGTTCTAGCTCTTGTTAAATTCTCCAATTAATTCTCAAGCCTCCTAGCAATTAAACTAAGGTAATAAAATTCTTTCATCTCTTTTTATCAAGGTTTGATGGGTGAAATAAATTCAAGAAACTCACTAGTGAATAGTATGTATAGTAACCTCTCTTTGGTTTCTTGATTTCAATGGTGGTTTTAGGTTCTAAACATCATACCAAGCATTTCCAAGCCTCCACCATCCTCAAGAACACATCTCAAGCTTTCAATAAAGGTAAAAATCTTTGGCCCAAATTTATTTAAGATTCATTTTTAAGATCCATTTGGTATGTGGTGGTAAAAATAGTGTGATGAGTGTTATTGAGGAAATCTTGATGATTAAGTTAAGTAGGTTTAATGTTGGTTGTTGTTGCCTCAAGAACATGATGTTCTTGAGAGGAGTTTGTGTGTTGATGATGATATGATGATTGTTGGTGGTTGTGTTAAGTGTTAGGGTGTAAACGAAACCCCGATCGTAAACGTAACTCCGTTAAAACCAAAGAATCGTATCTTTAAGTTTCTGCAGAAAGTACCGAAGTTGTAAACTGTAGTTTCTTGAATAATAATCCCTGTTTAGGATAGACAATGTTATAAGGATCATTTAGGCACTTGAATCGCTTGATTCCGATTTACGGATCAAACGTTATGGTCATTTTACTAAAAGTGATTTACGCGACCAAAAATGCTACGAATCACGAACTTTGAAAATAAAAGGATCGACTTAAAAGTGTTCATAAATCATGAAATTTACACAGAGGGTAACATAGAGAGTTTCCTAACTAACATAAAAATTTCAAGTGAAAATAATGATTTTTAAAATTTATAAAAATGTCGGAGCCGAGACCGCGCGAGTAGAAACCATAAGAATCCATAAGTGGAGCCGACAGCGATAATAAGAATGAACCTAAGATACTTAGGAAAAATGAAGTGACCATAATGTGAATATGACTTAAAGGAATAATAAGGGTAGTATAAGTTGAAAGGGTGCATAATAAGTAGCGCATGAGTGCGAGTTACCGTAAATTAGAACGGAACCTAACGAAATGAAATGTGTTTATGGTTATAGATTTCCGAGCGGAACCTAGAGCATCCTGCACCTCGAGATACCCAGGCAAGTTAACGAACCCAACTCTATTGTTATTGTTGTGTTGTCAAAGGATTGTTTTACTATCATTGCATAAATACCATGCTTTCCATGATACGTAGTTGTCGAAATTTTGCATAATGTAGTGATGTTGTACGATAAAGTATATATCGTGAAATGTTATTTCGCTTTAAAGCGTGATGTATTATATAAGACCGAGAGTCGATCGGGATTTAAGATAAAACCCGGGAATCATTTTCGGTGATATTATAGGACGGTTATAAGTTCATAGTAGTATGTTTTAAAGGGACTCATCGTCCAATTACGAAATATTAAAACACCTCGAACTTTTGTTAAAACAATTTTTCCAACGATCATATTCCCTCTACTATATTTTATTGTTTGAATAATAAATACTATATACTTATTCCTTTATTATGGGAGTAGTATACTCCAACGATTATTTATCTGAAACCCGATTAATCATTATAGATTATTAATTATGTAGACACAAACTAGTTGAGGAATATTATTTTAAATATTCTTTTAGAGAGTAAACTCATTCGAGGTTTAATTATTTATCGACTATTATTTAATTAATTATTATTCTCAAAGGGTTTATATTGATTTAAAAATCATAGATCCTGATTTAAAATATACTTTCTGATTTCAGAATATCATTCGAATAATTTCAGATCGTCGGTGAATATTATCCTGACTTATTTAATATTTTGAATATAGTTTCAAGGAGAAACTTTTCCCCTTTATTAATTATCTGTTGACAACGGTCAACTCACATCCTTAGTACTTCCTCCGAAATTCTCGGAAGTATGTATATACATATATATACACTTATATCTTAGAGAGATAAGCTGTTTCTATCAGCAAGCAAAATGCTTGGGGAACTTCAATATGGTTCGAGTTCTCGAGATTGATAGAATTATTTTAAAGGACAAGGGAGGGGTAGACTCTGGTACTATGTGTGCTAGATGGACTACCAAAGGTACCGCAGGCGAAGGTACTATGTGTACTCAGGAACTTGTGAAGTATGTGTATACCCGAAAATGGGACACGTAGCCCGAATGCGGCAAGGGTGATAACCGTGATACGAAGGTGTCGTCCTTCTACTAGTAGAAAAGGTTACTATTATCGTATTACGACTGATCATCGTATACAGTGGCTCCAACGAGTGTCCTAATTCTTCCAATTGGAATTGAGATGCAATACCGTAACTCAAGCCTAGGTGCTGGGATTACTATTAAGGTATTCGTAGGATATTAAAATCCCTTAAAGAATTATTTTCATAAGAAGGTGTGTATCACCAAGGAAAACTATTTTTGAATAAAACATAAATATTATATATGATGTTATCATACAGTCATTTTCATACTATACATTATTATGCTGGGCATTATAGCTCACACTTGTTTTCTTAAATTGACACAACACAACAGTGAATCAAGATGCCTGCCATGAGAACCACAGCCAGAAAAACGGGTAGAAATGGCCAGCTGTTCCGTAGATTATTTGGTGATGTACCACCAGGTAGTCAGAATAAGCTGGATTAGTTTTCAATTGTTTATAATTCGGCTTATTTATAAGTATAACTTATGTAAGGTAATAAACAAGAAACGTATAATTGGCCGGCGGACTAGCCTTACCTAAAGGTCACTCCCCGATAAGATTAATTACTTTTGGGTTGTAATAATTATCACTTGATGGTTGACAATTACTCTAGTTATGATGGTTCATTTCCAAGATAATAACCTGTAAGTGTGTATGTGATAAGTGTGGGGTCGTGTGTTACAACCGGCATTTCTGTGTAATATTAATTGTAAATTTAGTACAACCTTAAAAGCCGAATGCCAATATATGCAACTATTGTATGCTTGTGTGAATGAGAACTTTGCGTCTTAAATTTTCGTTATATGGTATATGAATTTTCAAAGCAAAAGTTTATTTATTTCTTACATTTTTGATTTATAAGGAATATTTTAAACCTTGAATAAATTTCTCTTTAAAAGTTATTTTGTTCACAAATTTCAAAAGTAGTTTTATAAAATTTCTAAAAATCCAAATTATTTTATGGTATAAATTTTATAATTTTTGAACTTGTGTTTTATTTTACAAAAATAAATCTTTATAAATGTTAATTGTTATAATTATCAAATTACATAGTTGTCCTTGCATGCAAATCCTTTCTATTCAATCCAAAAGGGCTAAAGAGACAAATTCCTCCTTTACCCTTGCATGCAAAATGATCCAAGTATAAGTGGAAGGGTAGTCATATCAATTCCTATTCCCACTGACATTTGTCAAAACAAAAACCATAAAACAAGTAAAAGACATGATCATTTCACACATCACCCACAACACACTCTTTCTTCTCTCCCTCCTCTCTCTCACTCTCGGCTCCTGTTATTCCCAGTGGACTAACAATGAGATTTACAGAAGGGGGGGTTGAATGTAAATCTCAAAACTTTTTCAAGTTTTGAGCAATTTGTAAGACTAAGTGTTTGAGTGATCAAATGTGTGTGAATTGCTTGGAGCTGATGCAGACAGATATATATTTAAACACAAATGAAATGAACACAAAGAACTTAAAAACTTTTCTGGTGGATTTGTTGGTCCACCAGAGATGTGTTATTTCAGAAAATCTGTGATTCAAAATTAAATCACAGCTGCTTCCTAGTACAAACTAGATGATTTTCTCTCTTGATTTTTCTAAACAGCTCAGGGAAAATTCATATCTAATTACTAGCTACTACTTGGTTTATATAACACCAAGTTTACAATTGAAGACAAAGATAAAGTACAATAAGACAATAGTTCTCCACTTTTTTCTGTTCCATTTTTATCCAGTGTAATATGGAATTATCTGTTGACTTTCCATTTTGAACCAGACTAAAAATAGCTGCTTTTTCTGCTGTTCCTGAAATAGGCTACCACATCTCTGTCAATCCATGTGCCTCTGTCAGCTTTGTTAACTGTCACTATCAACTGCTATGAGACTGAGCATCCGTTGAAGCTTTCATCCGTTGATGGCTTTATCCGTTGATGCTCTAGCAGTGCATCCGTTGAAGCTTTCATCCGTTGATGGCTTTATCCGTTGATGCTCTAGCAGTTGAAGCTTTATCCGTTGAAGCACTTATCCGTTGATGGATATTATCCGTTGATGCTCTAGAGACATCCGTTGAAGCTTAGTTTCTCATCCGTTGAAAGTCTTCAATATCCGTTGTCACTTCTTCACTTATACAAAATTACAAGGCATGAAATATTTACAATTAGCCCTCCTATTTGTACATCCATTAGTAGCCAACATGACAGATTATCTCCTAACAACATCTAAGAATTACACCTTGAAACCAGAGAGTGAGATGTGCTACAATACCAAACTTATTGCTAAGTAAGGCTACTCCTTCAACGGATAGCCAAGATGGTCTTATCCGTTGAGGCTACAAACACTAGATTTCTACTTAAGTGTTTTGCTGAACTTATCATCAAACTAATACACATATTCCTAACAATCTCCCCCTATTTATGTCTACTAGAACTGTAGGCATAAATTTGGGTTTAGCTTGATGATAACAAAACACTTAACAAATATATAAACTGTAACAAAGCAGAAATTCAAAAGTGCTGCAAAAGTGTATATGCTGAGATGAGATTGAAGAAATACATTGTTTCCAAGGGTGCTCCTTTAGCCTGAGCAAATTACTTTCTTTTCCTTTGATCCCTGGTTTTCTTTCCTAGCCTCCTGTCATTCTCCTCTATTTGAAGTTGAAGTTGTCTGTAGAATTCAGCTTCATCTTCTTCATTGATATCTAACTTAGATTGCATATCCTTGAGAGTTTCATTACTGGCAATCTTTAGCTGATCTTCAATTCTGAAAAATCTTCTGACTCCTTTGTTGTCTCTGAACTCCATCAACCAATGAGGTGATTTGTGAATTGTAATACCTCTCTCTGGAATGAGTAAAGTTCTAGGCAAAACATTGGGCTCCCTCTAAGTTTTCCTTATGTTGGCAATCTTGTTGAGAATCTCAGTCCTGGTAGTTCTGGTAAAGCCAGAATCCTTATGTATGGCTGAGTAGACTCTAATCAAGGTAGTGTAGCCTTCATTCAGAATTCTGTGAAGAGGCCATGTTCTTTCACCAGCTCCTTTGTATTTGAACACTAGTCTTTCTGGTAGCTGTCTGTAGGCAGCTATTCCCCTTACTTCCTCCAGCTCATCCAGATAGAGTTCAATGTCTGAAAATTCTTTTATGTCACAGATGTGAACATAATCATCTTTAGAGTTTTGAGGTTTGGACTTAGGCTTCTGTGTGAATTTGATTGAGGCTTTAGAGGGTGTTGATTTGATTCTTCTTTTCTGCTTCTTTGATGGTGGAGAAGAGGTTAGGAAGGTGGGCAATTTGATGGTGTCCCAATCAATTGGTTCCTCCTTGGGAATGATTGTTTCACCATGAATGTTCATGAAAGGGTCAGGTACAATGGGTTCAGGAATAGAGGGTAGTGGTTTGGATATTGATTGGGTTTCTTCAGTCTTATCTACCTTCTTTCTCATTGCATTGACCTTCTTTCTTTTCCCTTTCTTCCATTCTTCCTTACTTCTTTCCTCCATCTCAGTATCAACCATGTCCCCCATAGCTTCATCTTCACCTTTGTCTTCAATTTCTTTCTGATCTTCAGCCTGACTTGACTCTAGCTGTTTTTCAAGCTTTGCTTGTGCTCTTTTGTCAGCCTTTAGCTGTTTGGCTTCTTCCTTCAACCTTTTGGTTTCTTCCTTCTTGGCTATTGAGAATTTGGGATGTCCTTGCATCACACATATGCTCTTTCCCTCTCTGAAAATAATAGCCATGTTTCTCTTTACAGCCTCATCCATGGTCTCTTTGAGATATGCAATACTTCTTCCTAAAAGTTTGTCCTCATCTGCTTTTGGAAGAGGAAAATCCACCTCTTTTAGAGGATTCTTTGTAGAGTCCTTATTGGATCTGTTGTTGGGCTTGAGAACCATAGGTTGCAGATCTTTGGAAGAAGTTTCTCCATCCTTATGCCTCCCTACTGGCTTGAGTTCCATAATAATTGATTCCACTTTTGTGCTATGCTTCACAGATTGTGATTGAGAAGTTGTAGAACCAAATATTAGTTGCATCTTTTCATCAATCTTCTTCCTTTGCTCTTTGACTTACAATTCAGCTGCTGCTATCTGGATTAGATCAATTCCATCTAGCTTTCCTTTGACTTCAATTGGTGGAGAAGTTGTGATGACAGGAACTAGCACTTGAGAAATCTGAACTGTTGTAGATGGCTCTCCTTCCCCTTCCCCTTTATTCTCCCCCTTTTTGTTATCATCAAGGGTAGGGGTCAAGCCTTGTGCTTGTGCCAGCTGTATGAGTAGATTTGTTTGAGTTTGTTGATTCTGAAGAATGGTGACCATAGAGTCTTCAATGATTTGAACTCTATCTTCCAATCTGGCCAGCCTCTTGTCAGTATCAGAGGCCTTCCTTAGTCTCCCCAACAAATCTTGCATAGTACCATAGGGTATAACTGAATCCAATTTCTCAGCATTGTAGGATTTCAGATCAGCAATATCCAGCTTGAGCTTATCCACACTTAGATTTTGCTGGTAATGCTGCAACTGCAAGAGATGCAGAGATTCCAGATGAGCTTGAAGAATTGCCTTGGTACCAGCATCCTGAGTCTCCTGAATGGCCTGCTGAATTGTCATGACTTGTTTGACCAAAGTGACACCAAACTCTCCTGGTGTTGATGGTTTTGCCCATGCCCATGCAGGAAGATTAGGAACAGAACTTGGGCCTGCTACTCCCCCTAAGTTCATGCTCTCATTCAAAGAATTAGAGTCATCATCATTAGAATTTACTCCAAATTCTTCGGATGGCTCACCAGCTTGAGAAGGCAGCCTGTTGACAGCAGCTTTGTCTCTGAGAAGAGATTCTGAAGTGTGTACAATATGCAGTGTCTGTTCTGCCTCCACATTGCCCTGTGCAGCCAATAATTGATAGGCTGAAACAGGGTGAGTAAAAGTGTCAGCATCCAAGGAAATGTTATCAATGACAGCTTTGTAGTGTTGCTGAAATTGTCTTCCCTTATCTGCATCATCCACTTTCATTAACTCACTAGCAATGACTGGATCCACCCTTATAGCTTCTGTACCTGCCTTTCTCTCAATTTCTCTCTTTTCTTGCATCAGGGGCTCCCCCTGGCTCACATACACCCTCACCTTCACCTTCTAAGGTGGCACTCCTCTCACTTACTTTTGCCATGCTGGAAGAAATAGCATGCATTTGGTGACTCTCAACCTCTCCTTTTGCCTGGGAGCAACCCAGCCTCTCACTCAAAAAATCACTCCCTTCCCTCAAGCCTAAAAGTGATTGTACAGTTGCCATGTCCTCTACAGTGGGAGTTGTTTCTGTTAAGTGTGTAGAGGCCATCAACGGATAGGGAGTATCCGTTGAAGTGGAAACTGATGGTATCAACGGATAACTGCTGTTAAGCTTATCCGTTGAAGAACAACCACTTGTCAATGGATGAGAGATATCCGTTGAAGAAGGAAATGATGTAGAGATAGAAAGTGATATAATTGTTGAATCTGTGTGGATTGATTTTAAGTGAGGTGACACAGATTCTGCAACTACATCTGAAAGAATTGGCTGATGATCCAACAAATCATCTAAAAGATGATGATCACCAGGTTTTGAGTGGGGCTCCTCCCTGAGTTTTAATGAGGGAGAATCAGGAATTGATGTGAATATCATATCCACATCCAAAGAGGGTGTAGGAGAGTTTGAGGAATGGTGTGTGTCTATATTGAGAGAATAGGGCTGTGATTCCACATTTGCTGGAATCACATCAAGCTGAATTTGAGAAGGCACAGATACTGGTGGGTGTATCTGTGTTGTGTGTGTCCCTTGTGTGGAAACTAGGGTTTTGGCCTTCTTCTTCCTTGAAAAGGCTTGAATTGGTGAATGTTTAGCTTCAGTGTCCCTCCCTCTTTTGTTCTGTGTCCCTGGATGGGGACTATTTTCAATAGTTACATCCTTTTGGGAGGATGCAACTAGGGATGTGCTGGACTCCTTTTGAACCACTACAGTCTTTTGAGAGACTGTGGCTTGGCTGGAATGGGTACCACTCACCTCTCCCACCTTATCCTGGGGGGTTTTTTGATGTTCACCCCTCCCCTCACCACTCACACCCTGTTCACTCCCTTCAGGGTTTATGGTAGTTATTACAACTGTTGTCTTTTGAGAAACAACAGAGGTAGGTTTCTTTGACTTGACTTTGGAGATTTTAGATTTGGTGGCTTTGGTAGGAGCCTGTTTGGACAATGACACAGGTTCCATAGCCACACTAGAAGGCAAAGAAACATTGGGGTTGGAAATAGTAGGAGTTATAGAAACATTTACCTCACTTACCTGTGGTGCATTCATGATTGGTAAGTATACCAATGGCACCTGGCTGTTGAGGTTCATTCTCAAAAGGTCTACAAGGACCCTTTTCTCTTGTGCCCAGCATTTTAGTTTATTATTCTCATTGGATATAACCAAACCTTCAGCAACATGGTTAGCCAATAACATAAAGAATCTAGCAAAGTAGATGTTATGTGGTCTATTAGCTTTGTTACCTAATCTGGAACCTAATTCTAGCATAACACAGTTGCTAAAATTAAAGTACCTATCAGAAACTAGCATATAGAGCATATTAACAAGAGATGAAGTGATAGCATCAAAATTGCTAATCTTCCTAGAGAAAACCTTAATAAAGGCATCTCCAAGAAAACTCCATTCTTTCCTAAGGCCTTTCCTTCTAATACTACCTAAACTAGTAGAATCAAAAGCATAGCCTATGGAATCTAGCATAGCAGAGACATCTTTATCAGTGTGTGGTGTCATGGCATTATTCTCAGGCAACTTAAAGCAAGATTGTAAATCATCATAATTAATGCAATAGTCCTTACCTTTGAGAGAGAAGGCAATAGTCATATCAGTGGAGTTGAACTCTGCAGTTGTCCAAATCTCCTCAATCACTTCACAGTAGATGGTTGGGGCTTCCAGCATTGCATAGCTCAGTTTGCAGTTCTTGATGAAGTCCATCATCTTGTGATAATCAGAATGGGCTTCCTTCTTTTCAACCAAGACTATGAAATTATTCTTTTCATAAACAAATCCTGTTTGAGACATAATTTTGACTACTGGTGCCATTTTTGTGAGTAGAGGTTGCAGAGAAGAACTTGAGAATTGAGAGAGAAAGAGAATGATAATTGCAAGAAAGCGTAAAGTGAAAATAAGAATTCAATAGGGCTTTTATACTTTCTTGAATTAAAACACAAATTAAAATAATTAAATGATACTTTTAAGTAAGTGAAAGCCGTTCAGGAAAAAATGAAACTGTAGAAATTCTGAAAACTACCGTAAATACAAGTACATACAATACTGTATATCTGTATCAACGGTTGAGTAAAAGAATCAACGGCTGTGACTCACTAACGTGACACATCAACGGATAAGGTAAATAGTTATCCGTTGATGAACAACACTATTTTATCCGTTGAAGGATAAAATTACCAGAAATGTATTTGTCTTTCAACGGATAATGAATATCCGTTGATAGAACAATTTTGGCTTTCAACGGATAGGGAATATCCGTTGATAGGATAAGTCTTGATTAAAGCCAACTTTGTTCTTGCAGCAAATTCATTTCAGGCTACAAGACAGATTGCATAGAAGACATAGATTATGAATAGTTAAGCATACCTAACTCACTTACTAATCTTGTGAATGTTGATTCATCAAGTGGCTTGTTAAATATGTTTGCAATCTGCTTTTCACTTGGAACA
Organism: Apium graveolens; assembly: GCF_009905375.1. NCBI lineage: Eukaryota > Viridiplantae > Streptophyta > Magnoliopsida > Apiales > Apiaceae > Apium > Apium graveolens. The sequence continues at coordinate 77,175,052 of NC_133650.1, read as the reverse complement.
AAATGAAGTTCCACTGTACCTTTCATCACATGTTCCCTAATGAAGTGGTACTTGATATCAATGTGCTTGGTTCTTGAGTGCTGCACTGGATTTTTAGTAATGGCAATGGCACTTGTGTTGTCACAAAATATTGGAATTTCATCAACAGTTATACCATAGTCAAATAACTGATTCCTCATCCACAGTATTTGTGCACAGCAACTACCAGCTGCAATGTATTCAGCTTCAGCTGTTGATGTGGAAACAGAATTCTGCTTCTTGCTGAACCATGATACAAGCTTGTTTCCTAGAAATTGACAGGTGCATCTTGTGCTTTTCCTGTCTAATTTGCAACCTGCATAATCTGCATCTGAGTAGCCAATTAGATCAAAACCAGACTCTCTAGGGTACCAAATTCCTAGATTTGGAGTCCCTTTAAGATATCTGAAAATTCTTTTAATAGCCACTAAGTGAGATTCTTTAGGGTCAGCTTGAAATCTAGCACAGAGACATGTAGAAAACATAATATCAGGTCTACTGGCAGTTAAATATAAAAGTGAGCCAACCATGCCTCTATAACTTGTAATATCCACAGACTTTTCAGCCTTGTTTAATTCAAGCTTGGTGGCAGTGGCCATGGGAGTTTTTGCAGGTGAACAATCCATTAAGTCAAACTTCTTTAAAAGATCATAAATATATTTAGTTTGACTAATGAAAATTCCACCACTAACTTGTTTAACTTGTAAACCAAGAAAGTAAGTTAGCTCTCCCATCATGCTCATTTCATATTTACTTTGCATTAATTTAGCAAACTTTTTACAAAGTTTATCATCTGTAGATCCAAATATAATATCATCTACATAAATTTGTACAAGTATCTTAGAGCCATTAACATTTCTAAAGAAGAGAGTTTTGTCAACAGTACCTCGAATTCCATGAAGACAGCAAGTGCTGATATTACTGTTATTTCTCAAGTACTTTATGAAGATGATCCTTTTAATAGACCAACCAGAGGTGTGGTTATAAGGGGAATCAGTCAGGTAGAAGATCTCAGATCACAAGTTACAGTAACTGTTAACATGAGGCTTAAAGGAAAAGAGAAGATAGGAGAGAAGTCAATGTTTTCAAAGTCTAAAGTCAAAGCTGTTGGAAAGAAGAAGAAGGTAAATTATTGAAGCATTTTGAGCTTAAGAAATGGAATTAACCTCTGACATTGCTCAAGTTAAAGAAGCAGTTCAGGATGAAGAGTAAAGTCTGATATTCACTGAAACAAGATTGAATATGCATACTTGATTCCTGTATTTAGATAGTTTTGGCATCATCAATTGGAACTTATCCATATTTCCATAATGAACAAGTTGGGGGAGATTGTTAGGAGCAATTGATGATATCAAGCAGAAACGATCAGAAGTTCATATCAGAACTTATACCGACAGATGATGATGATATCGACGGATGTTGATAATCGACGGATAAGGATATTGATGGATGATGATGTCAACGGATGATAAAATCAGTGTTTATCACATCAGTTGATCTTTGATAATGAAAAGGAAACAGGAACTCAAGGGGTGAAGGACTTTATCTCAGAAGCATTATATAGGTTTACTTGTTGTTAATAGAATAGGATTCCCTATACATTGTGTAGTTGTGCTCTATATAAAGCACATATTAGGTTCATGCTATATGCATTACGACATTGTTATATCTTTTGCATAACCTAGCAGCTCTCAAGGATACTTGTTCATCCTTTCTAGGAGTACGTTTGTAATAAGTTTTTATCAGATAATATAAAAACTGTTGATTCTATTGAAGCTATGTCAAAATGATTGTATTAACTATATTCACCCCCTCCCTCTATAGTTTATTAAGGGCCTAACAGATTATGCAGGTTGTAGAATAGATAGAAAAAGTACAACAGGAACCTGTCAATTTCTAGGAAATAAGCTTGTGTCCTGGTTCAGTGAGAAATAGAACTCAGTTTCTACTTCTATAGCTGAAGCTGAATATATTGATGTTGGTAGTTGTTGTGCACAAATTTTGTGGATGAAGAATCAACTGTTGGATTATGGTCTACATGTGGGCAAGATTCCAATTTTCTGTGACAACACAAGTGCCATTTCCATCACTGCAAATCATGTGCAACATTCAAGGACAAAGCACATAGACATCAAGTACCACTTCATCAGAGAGCATGTCATGAATGGTATAGTGGAACTACACTTTGTTTCAAGTGAGCACCAACTTGCACACATCTTTACCAAGCCACTTCATGAGTCAACTTTCACTAGGTTGGTAAGTGATTTAGGTATGCTTAATTATTCCAAAGTTATTTTGATGTCTAAGCAATTTGTAATGCAGCCAGAAACAAATTCGACTTTATTAAAGATACAAATCAGGATTTGTGAGTTATCAAATCCTGAAATTGGCATCAGGATTTGCAAGTGGTCAGATCCTGACACCAAAATCAGGATTTGCTAAAGGTAAACAATGATAGCATTCAATGGATAAGGATTATCCGTTGAAAGTCAAAATATTTCTGGATACTTTATCTCTCAACGGATAAAGATACATCATGTATCCGTTGAGTTGATTCAATCTTAGCCGCTAATTCCAAACCCTAGTCATCGACTTTACTTACAGTGTGTATGTATATATCGATGGATAAGTTTTGGAATTTCTACAGTCTTCTTTATTTTTAAACGGTTATTTTTGGCAAATTTCATTGATTACTTTATTTATTTTTAATTATTTATCCATCTTTTTCAGTGGTAGTATAAAAGCCCAATTCATTTCTGTATTTGACTTTTATCTCTCTCTACAATACTTAGCAACTTTTACTCTCTTCATCCCCAAAACCTTTTCTCTCTCTATAACTACATACTTAGAAACAATGGCACCTGTAGTTTAAATAATGTCTCAGGCTGGGTTCATTTATGAGAAGAATAACTTTGTCGCACTCTTGGACAAGAGTGTTGTTAACTCTGAAGACTTTCATAAGATGATGGACTTCATTAGCAACTGAAATTGAAATATTGTATGCTCGAGTGTAACGCCCCCAAATCCGGGTTCAAGGGATTTGATCGTCACTATGAAACCTCAATCCAAAATAACCTGTTGAATCAAGAAATAAATGCCAGCAACTGAAATATATCATCTGTGACCCCAAATTATACCCAAGATCTTTTAAGGTTACAGTTCTAGAAACAAGAATTACAAATTCCATAAATAATTTTTTACTTCCTCTTAAAATTCTTTTCAAAAAAATTCCAATTCAATACTAACCCGCTAATATAACTTCGAAAAGAAGAATACTAGGTCCAAGTACAATACACAACTATAATATAATATAATATAAACAATTTTACATAACAGAACTTACACTAGTCCGCAAACCCTGGGCCAACCACCTTCCAAAAGCTTCTTCTTGACTTTATTGAATTATGCCGCAAAACAGAGCAAGCTAATCCTCACGTTAAATTTGAAAACAGGCAAGTATGAGCGAAAGAAATGCTCAGCAAGATCATTATAGAAAATATAGGGTCATTTTGATATAAAACCGACATCTAAAATAGCGCAAATCATTTTAAAATCATAATTGCTGAAACAGAAAATTTATTAAAGAATTGGATAATTATTTCTCACCGTATTCAAAACTCTTTTTGATATTTTCGAGCGAAATGCTTCAGCAACACTTTTAATCTTGACGAGAATAAAACTCGTAAAACCGTGTTTACGTAAATATCGTAAACAACAATAACAAGAAGCAATGATTATGGATTGAATCATAAATTTTATTCAAAACTGAACTCTTGATATTAATACTTATTTTGTTGTCATGTCAAATTAGATATCAATACGAACTTTGATGCTCACAACATCCCATACTGAAGTTAACATCAATCATCTATACTAATACCACCTTTGATATTTAACAACAAACTAAATATCCACATCAAGCAGAAACTGAATCAAAACTGCATTTCACCTTTTATTCAAAACAGAACAAGTTGATAAATCATTTATTCTATGATTATCAAAATAATTTAGAAATTACAGTTTAGATTGGAACCAATTATATTTCATGATATTTCTGATGATCAGTCACGAAACAACACCGGTATCCCGCAGCAATATCATAAATATAGGTACTACCCATATCCCGCAGCCATACGGTACCTATAGGGCGCCAGAAAAGGCATATATCCGCCTTGAAAGATATTACAGCTGGACCGATGTCTCGATCACCTACGCTGTAATCAGTAACCATTCAATTTTAAAACGTTTTTATTAAAAAGGGGTCATAATAATTTGACACCCTTATAAATTTTTATTCCCCCATTCACTCAGGTAGGAATACTCGCAACCAAATCATTTTTCTCAAAATCCAAAATATTTATAAATCCAGTAATTTGATAAGTAAAAACATTTAACTCTTCTAAACATAGAATAGCAGAGAGTACTTGCATAATATGTAATTATTTATCGATATGTAAAACATTTATCGATTCTAAACCGAGAATAGGGTAAGCAATACTTGCATAATTGGATTCAAAATAAATATCACTTGAACAATAAGTGATGATAGGGATACCTGCCTCTGGCTTTTAGCAGTTAGTCACACTCGTAGAAACGCTTTTATTATCCCAGTCTGGCCTCTCAAGACATCACCATCTTTTACTTTGCTAAATCTCTGATCTGCTGCTAATGCAGTGCTACAACCCAATACTCCATACTATTCAACTCTAGTCTTCATCCATTCCATCTGGTCCTGATCGTCTTGAGGGATCCACATAAATAATTAAAAGATAAAACTTTAATCGTCTAAACGATAATTACTCGATACAATGAGCGTCAAAACCCTATCGCCAACCCATACGATAGCCCACACATAAAGGAAACAGTCAAATACAAGACTCTTGACCCACATACGTATGTAATTCACATAGCACGTAAGCATATAACTCACGTATCACAAAATGCATATAACGCATGACTCGTTTTGTCAAAACATTCGACTAGGTACGTTTAAAACTAAAATTGGGTCAAAAATATAATTTATTGCTCAATAATCGACTCAAAATGACTCCTAAAATAAGCGACCTTTCGAAACAAAAGAATTTGGGTCTCGAAGTATTTTTAATGAAAGTGAAATATTTTTCTCAGTCTATACGCGTTCGTTTCATGTTAAACGGACGAACGGTTTATTTATTATAAATAAAATAAGAATAAATCAATTAATAATAATAATAAATGGTTTTTATATACCAAAATATAATTTTTAAAAGCTTAAAAACAATTTTTAGGAATTATTTGAATTAATTATAAATAGTTGTATTTTATTTAACTATTTATAAATAAAATTTATTGATTAATTGAATTAAACAATTAATTAAATCTATAAATAATCATTTAAAATAAATTATAAATAAGTAAAACAAAGAATTTGGGTCTCGAAGTATTTTTAATGAAAGTGAAATATTTTTCTCAGTCTATACGCGTTCGTTTCTTGTTAAACGGACGAACGGTTTATTTATTATAAATAAAATAAGAATAAATCAATTAATAATAATAATAAATGATTTTTATATACCAAAATATAATTTTTAAAAGCTTAAAAACAATTTTTAGGAATTATTTGAATTAATTATAAATAGTTGTATTTTATTTAACTATTTATAAATAAAATTTATTGATTAATTGAATTAAACAATTAATTAAATCTATAAATAATCATTTAAAATAAATTATAAATAAGTAAAACAAATATAGATTTTTGAAAATAATATAAGAAATAATTTTTGGAATTTAAAATAGTTAAGAAAATAATTTTTTTAGAATTATAAATAATAAGTACATGATTTTTGAAACTAAAGTAAATGATTTTTAAAAACAAAAAAAAAATAAATTTTGGTATAAAAGTAAATCAGAAAATACAGAAACGTTTTTGCACTTGGGTTGTCTTCTCCAAAAGATCAAACGGTGGCGTTGGGGGGGAGACTCGCCGGAATGATGGAGAAGATGACCGGCAATTCGCTGGTTTCTGGAATTTCCAGATTCCGACCGAATTGTTCGGCCTCTTCCCGGACTTCCGGTGATCCAAAACATGCCCAAATTCTTCCATTTTTAGTCCAAATCAATCCTAATTACTAATACAACTCAGAACATCATCCTATCATCCTCCTGATATCACCCAAGTTCAAATTCCGGTAACAAAACGAACACCAGTTTGTGGGTTCCGGCCAAAAACGAGACTTCCTCATTTCTCAACCAAATCAAGCGATTCCTGTTGGAAAATTAAGCCTATTCCATCTACAATCTATTCGAATTAATCACAGTATCAAACAATCAATCTATAGCTTGGAAATTTAAAATCAAAAATCAAGAAAATTACAAACTCGGCTTTAACTAACCCTTAATCAAAAACATTCAAATCATATTTGAAAACGATCCTTGGAACTCCAGGAACAACAATCAATCAACCAAATCATCAAATTATCCCTTAAAAATCAAGAACGAATTCTTAAGAACAAGAACACAAAAAAATTCGATTTTTAGAAATACAACACGTCAGATTCTGAAATCGGTATGGTTAGAAAGAGCTTAAAACAAGGATCAATTTGGTATGTAGAGCGTTTGATTTGGTTTCCTGGATTGCTCATAATCATCAAATCTTTGTGAAGAACAAAATCATACCCCCCAAAATGTTCATGGATTTTTGTTTTATTTTCTGATTTTTTTTGTTAAATACATGAATAAAATAAATTATTGCAGCTATTTATATTATCTGCATAATACTCTAAAATCATTTAAGGGTTGATAGGGAATAAAAAAATCCTGATTACGTAATTAAGTATTGCATTAATTACACATGATTTGGGCTACAAGGCCCAATAAAAAGATGTATGACATTCATACCAAAAAGGTTAACACGTTGATCAGGCCTGATGGACCAGATCAGGCCTGATGGAACAAAGAAGGCCCATAACCCTGAATATTAATAAATTTCGTAATTAATTAATAAGGGAAAAATCAGCTGTTGAGAAGAGTCCCCATAAGGACATAAATCCTTGCAGATTAGCCTCTAAGGGACCTAGAAGGATAAGGAATCAGTTTCCTACCATTTCTGAGACTTGCCCACCAAGTCTCCTAACCCAAGTCCAATTCAAGGACTCCCAACATCTATATAAGGGGTCTCACCCCACAAATCAGAACTACGTTTTTTGACTTGATCCTTGGCAATCAGCAAGGTATGTAGGCATCTTGTTAAGGCAGATTGAGTCACGAAACACAAGAGCAGTCAAATAGAGCCTTGAAGCTCACGTTCCTTAGTAATAAATATAGCAGTTATTATACCTTAGTTTTTGATCCATAACATTTGACGTCGTCTGTGGGAAGGCACAACAACAACCATGGCGAGAACACGGATAATAGTTAGAGCCCTTGAAGGAGGAACACCAACGGGGACAACCCAAGTGATTTCGTCAACCGTGGAGGTACCTCCTCATTTAACTTATGCAGCCACGCACGGAGAAGCCCAGATAGGGGCAACTGAACCTCAGCCACAAGGGACGATTCCCTCGGCTACTCAAGGTACGAATCCCCAAGTTCAACAACTACATGCACCTGTGAATTCTCGACCCATTGGGTATGAGTATTCGACTATTGTGACTACTAACCCCCCCCCCATATGGGATGCCCCTTTACCCCGAGGTTGGAGGAAGCGGACATGCTGGGCGGAGTGAGGTACAAGGGCGATCGCCCCCTATATATAAGGTTTGGCTCCAATCCCTGAGGATCAGGAATTTTCTGGTCCTTACACTGAGAGAGACTCTGAATCTTCAGATGATGAAGTGGCCCCAAGAAGGAGGCGTGTTGGCAAAGAGCCGATGGCTGATGGTCTCCAACGTCATAGGAGCAGCCAAGGGACGAATTCCCAAGAAGTGCAGGAAAGGATCAGGGCTCATGAGGCTGAGATTCAAAGGCTGAAGCGCGACTTGGAGTCACACCAGAACACCAGACCCTCATTACCCCTAAGGGGGAGGAATCCTCCCCCTATCATAGACCTGGATGGTCCGATACAGAGAAGGGCTGTTGTCCCAAGGGCTGATCCGAGCAATCTTCTTCCCCTTGGAGATCCTGATGATCCTACTCCTCCATTAACTGAAGAAATAATGAATGCCCATATCTCAAGGAAGTTCAAGATGCCCACTATTAAAGCTTATGATAGCATTGGAGATCCCACCAATCATGTCAGGACATTCTCCAATGCACTGTTGCTACAGCCCGTGAATGACGCTATTAAGTGTCGGGCCTTTCCTCAAACCCTGTCGGGTATGGCTCAAAGGTGGTATAGTCGTTTACCCCCAAACCTGAGATGGGATCGGAGAAGAGAGAGGAGATCAAAAAATGGCTAGAAGTTATTATGTGGCCTCTTTGAGGGCAGACGGAGTTGAGGGACATGTTCTTCCTATTGAAGATTTGGATATCCGAGAGAATGATGAGAAAAGAGGAAAGCCAGCAGAAGACTTGGTTTCGATTTCTTTAGCACCTGAGGATCCTGAGAAGGTGACTTTTATTGGAGCCACACTCGAGGAGCCCCTTAGAGGGAAGTTGGTGAAATTTTTGCAAGAAAATAGTGACGTGTTTGCATGGTCAGCAGCTGATATGCCAGGCGTAGACCCGGAACTGATTACTCACAAGCTGAATGTGGACCCAAATCGGAAGACAGTGAAGCAAAAGAAAAGAAGTTTTGCTCCAGAGAGGCAAGAAGCTATAAAACAGGAAGTAGAGAAACTCTTAGAGGCTGGTTTCATTGAGGAGATTCAATTTCCAGAATGGTTAGAAAACCCTGTAATGGTGAAGAAGGCCAATGGAAAATGGAGGATGTGTGTGGACTTCACTGATCTGAATGATGCATGTCATAAGGACTATTTCCCGTTACCAAGGATCGATACTTTGATAGATGCCACTGCTGGCCATGAGATGTTGAGCTTTATGGATGGGTTTAGTGGATACAATTAGATCAAGATGCACAAGGATGACATTCCAAAGGTATCATTCATCACTGACTTTGGTGTTTATTGTTATCTTGTTATGGCATTTGGTCTCAAGAATGCAGGAGCCACCTATCAAAGGTTGGTAAATAAAATTTTTAAGGATCTTATTGGCAAGACCATGGAAGTCTATGTTGATGACATGTTAGTCAAGAGTCTAGTAAAGACTGACCATATAACCCATTTGAGGGAAGCTTTTAAGGTCCTGAAATATCATAAGATGATGTTAAATCCTACGAAGTGTGCTTTCGGAGTAGGGTCTGGAAAGTTTTTAGGATTAATGGTATCCAAGAGAGGAATCGAGGCCAATCCCGATAAAATAAAGGAAATCCTGGACATGGAACCACCAAAAACTATCAAAGATGTTCAGAAGCTCACAGGAAGGGTTGCTGCGCTGGGACGATTCATCTCCAAGTCAGGGGACAAGTGTTTGTCGTTCTTCAAGTCCTTAAAGAAGGTCAAAGATTTTGAATAGAGTGAGGAAAGCCATAAGGCATTTGAGGAATTAAAGAAATATATGGCTCAGGCCCCGTTGTTGGCCAAGCCAACTTTGAATGAAGTTTTATACTTATACTTGGCCATTTCAGAGAATGCCTTGAGCACTGTTTTGGTTAATGAGGAACTGAAAATCCAGAAACCCGTATACTATGTCAGCAAAATTCTGCATGGAGCTGAGTTGAATTATTCAACTATTGAGAAGTTTGCTTTAGCCTTGGTAATGGCTTCGAGAAAGTTGCGTCCTTACTTTTAGGCTCATAAGATTGAAGTGCTAACAAATCAGCCCTTGAGAAATATTATTCACAGTCCCAAGGCTAGTGGAAGGTTGATCAAGTGGGCAATAGAGCTGGGAGAATTCGACATCAAGTATAAACCATGAACGGAAATAAAAGCCCAGGCGTTAGCTGACTTCGTGGTGGAATGTACCATACCCAACCAAGAAGTCGAGGGGCAGGGAGATACTTTACCTCAAGATAAGGAAATTGATAAGGGGGACAAAGAACAGGATGATAAGGAGAAATAATATTGGGTCCTCTATTTTGATGGAGCATCAAAAACAAATTCAAGTGGAGCAGGTTTGGTTTTACAAAGCCCTGATGGGTTCTTGATTGAGTATGCCATGAAGTTAGACTTCCCGACCACAAACAATGAGGCAGAATATGAAGCTCTGATAGCTGGACTTGACTTAGCAGGGACACTTAGAGTCAAGAACTTAAAAGTATGTGGAGACTCGAAGCTGGTCATATCCCAGGTAAAAGGAGAGTTTGAGGCAAGGGATGATACGATGGCTAAGTATGTCCGCCTAGTAAGGGTTGTGATGACCTAATTCGATGAATGTCATGTTGAGCACATTCTGAGGGAGGAAAATGCTAAGGTAGATGCATTATCAAAGTTTGCTTCATCTGAGATAGAGGAAAGCTCAGGAAGTGTATACTTCCGCATTCTGAAGACACGGAGCATTGATGTTAAGCTTGTAGCTCCTATAGGTCTGGGGACGTCATGGATAGATCCCATTAAGACTCATATTCAAACCGGATGGTTGCCAAACGATGCTACTGAGCTGTTCGAGCGCTAAGGTACTCTTTGATAGATAGGATTTTGTATAAAAGATCTTTTATGGTTCCCTACTTAAGGTGTCTCAGGCCCGATGAGGCACGCTTGGCTCTTGAAGAAGTACATGAAGGCATATGTGGGAAACACTTGGGGGGCAGAGCGCTAGCTCATAAGATAACCCATTTAGGCTTCTGTTAGCCAGAAATGATGGTCGATGTCAAAGAATATGTGAAGAAATATGACCGCTGCCAGAAGCATGCACCTGTCGTTAGACAACCTCCCGAGATGCTAACCTCCATCAACTCACCTATCCCCTTTGCTATGTGGGGAATGGATATACTTGGACCTTTCCCCATGGCCACGACACAAAGGAAGTTCCTGATTGTAGCCATTGATTATTTTACTAAGTGGATTGAAGCCAAGCCTTTGGCCAAAATCACAACTAAACAGGTTGCACAATTCCTGTGGGAAAATATCATGTACCGGTATGGAATTCCCCGTATCCTAGTCACTGACAATGGAACACAATTTAACAATGAGGAATTCAAGAAGTATTATGAGGAGAATGAAATTGAGTTACGATTCACCTCTGTGGCTCACCCGCAAGCCAATGGGCAAGCGGAAGTGGCGAATCGAATAATCCTGGATGGACTAAAGAAGAGGATCGAAAAGTCGAGGAATAACTGGGTGGATGAAATACTCCTAATACTATGGGCCTATAGGACTACCTGTAGAGTCACGACTGGAGAAACTCCCTTCAAGTTAGTATATGGGGCAGAAGCAGTTGTTCCTGTAGAGATATCACATTCCTCCCCCAGGATTCAAGCTTTCAATGCTGAGGAAAGCTAGGAAGGGCAAAGGTTAGCCCTGAATCTAATTGATGAAGTACGAGATGAGGCACATGCGAAGATAGTGGAATATCAGAAAAAAGGCTTCATTCTACTATAACCTAAGGGTTAAAGAAAGGTTCTTCATACAAGGTGACTTAGTCTTGAGGAAGGTGGAAGCTTTTGGTGTAGGGAAGAAAGGGAAACTTGCCCCAAATTGGGAAGGGTCGTACAAGGTTAAGAGCGTTCAAGGTAGAGGAACCTACAAGCTGGAGACTATGGATGGTTTTAAAGTCCCGAGAACTTGGCATGCACAAAACCTGAAGGTTTACTATGTGTAGAACAGTTAAAGCACGATTCTCACTTGTTAGAGTGATAAGTAGGTTTAAAAGCACCTTGAAGCTTTTCTTGCATAGGATTTTTTATAGAAGATATGTTTAGATTTTATCAGGGTTGAACCCATCTCATGTAAGGTATCAAGAGTACCAAGTTATAATAAAAAGCGTTCGGCTTATTCTAGCATATTAAATTGATACATTGTGAAGGATAAACCAAGTTATAAACTTGAGTTCAAAAACTCAAAAAAACACACGATGATACTTGGACAATACAAATGAAAATAGTAAAAGTCAATTACAAAGTTCGATATTGTCTAAAAAAGAAAAATACATAAAACTTAGGCCTTGGAAGGCTCAGATTCTTCAGAATCACTATCTGAAGTCTCCTCGGATGTCTCTTCAGTCGGTCCCTCGGAAGTCTATTCAGAATTCTCCGCAGAGGTTTCCTCGGAACTATCCTTGGGCGCTTTGGATGCCGCAGGAGACGCTGGTTTAGGAGACGCTATTTTTGGAGGCTCTTCTACCCTGGCCTTCTTTATGACAGGCTCGGTCTCCTCCTCAGAAGAAGATTCCTCCTCTTCAGAGCTGGATTCAAGCTCCTTCCTTTTTTGGCCTTGGCCCTGACTTCCTGATGGGCCATCTTTAATCAAATCGGAAAGCTTATCTGCAACGCCCCCAAGTGCTAGGACTTTCACAGGGCAGGGGAAAGAAGATTGTTCAAGAACCTCAGGAAACTCTTCCTGGATAGCCTCCACAACAGTGTCTCAGCCTTCCTTGTAGCTGACTGGATGTAGGAGGGCATCATGCTCCACCATTAAGTCCTTGAATTCTTGAGTATCCATCCAGCCGTCAAAGGCTTTGTCTTTTTGAGCCTTGAGAATGACAATCTCAGCCCTGGCCATTTCAAGATCAGAAATTGAGGAGGCAAGTTGAGCTTCAAGAGCCTCTATACACTGGTTAGCCTCCTCCATCTTCTTGTTTATGTCTTCTAGACCAACTTTCCAAGCCTTGGATTGGTGAATTGCCCCTTGAAAGTGGACCGTTCGCCTGCAAGAAATAAAGGAAAAGTAAGAAATAAGAAAAATTACGGCAAAAAGCTATGAATGCCAAAAGAAAAAGATGTACCGTCGCCAAAGCCTGAGCTCCGAAAAGCTCGTTAGCGTCCAAGTCCTGTTGAAGGACAAGGTCATGACAGTCTACTGGGGAAATGGAATGCATAGACCATTCCTTGGCAAGCGCTGTGTTGCCAACAATCGAATCCTTTCCCCGGATTCCCCAAGCGGGTTGGAAGAAAGCCCCTGGTTTTTGTTTAGAACGTAAAGGTTGGTTGGGGCCTTCCTCGCCTGCTTCCTTCGCCTGGAGTAGGAACTCCGGGAAGTGATCCCCGAGGCGCGGGTCTTTGAAGACCTTCCCAGCATGTTTCTTCCTGGTCGTTTCCAGGTCTTTAGGCTTTGTAGCCTCCTCGATCTTCTCAGCCACTGCAACATATAAGATAAGTGAGTTGAGAAATTAGCAAAGTAAAAAGTGGGAGAAGCGAAGACAACTAGAGAAGGAAGGAAACATACTCTTTTTAGGAACGGGAGAAAGGCCACGTTCTACAAGAACGGTCTCCCTGATAAGATCCCAAGAATGGGAAGTCCCATTATCTTGAGTAAGGAGGTTGAAAGCTCTGGTCTCCTCCTCATACAAGACTATATCATTAGGGCTCCCATCTACAGCTAGCCCAAAAGACGAACGAAAGAGGGTGCCCCAATCGCCGCCCTCCTAAAGGACGTACAGAAAATCTTTCTTCCACCCTAAATTATTGTCAGGGATGGACTTCCCGTTCACTATGTGGGGAACGGTTGGGCGCTGGTTCAAAGAAACCCACCCCGGATTCTTGTCGGGACTGTTCTTGAACTAAAAAATCTTTCTAAATACAACAACCGAGGTAGGGACGTTGTGCTTAGTGCATTGCGACAAGTAGCACAGAATCAACCTCCAAGAGTTTGGAGGGAGTTGGAAAGGGTTGATGCCCACATCAGCTAGCAAAAAAGGGATAAATGGGTGAAAGGGGAGTCTGATACATGCCCTTAGAGTGAACCTATAGACGCATAGTGCGTCCTTCCTCCATTGACAGGCCCTGTCGGCCGGACCTGCAAGAACCAGCTTGAAGGGCTCCTTGAGTTTGAAACAAGCAGCCAACTTGTCCAGCTCCTTTGGATCCCGAAAGACACTGATATGGTCATGCGCGTCCAGATGCGCATCAGATGGGTACTCATCTCCTCGGTTGTTGATCATATCAATCAAGGAAGTGTACCTCGATCGAATGGGGAACTCGCTGGACTTTTTGGCCACGTTCATCTTGGCCAAACGTGTAATTCTCTTATCAGCCATCTGAGAAAAGGGCGCAAAAGAAGACAATTTTAAAACAAGAGCTATGCAAAACAAGCAAAAGAAAAGAAGAGAGAAAGGTATTTTACCTGAAGTAACAATACAAAAAGGGGTTGGCCTGCTAAGTAAAGTTTTTGGGGCTCAAAAACTCCGACCTACAAATTATTTCTCTGAGATCTTTAGGAGAAGAAAATTTAGTAAGTAAAGAAATGAGAAGTGAGGAGCAATAGACTCTACTCACTCCTTTATATAGGAGAAAAAGTGAAGATGAAGGGATAAAAAGCCCAGTAAGTTTAAAAGCCCAAAGGAGAAAGCCCAGAAATGGAATGTTCCAGAATACTCCAAGGAATTCTAAAGGAAATAAATAAATAGGGAAAAAAAATTCAAGAATATTCCCGAGAATTCTAGAGAATTCTAAAGAAGGTATTTAAACATATTAAAGTCCGGTTCTAATTTAGAAGAGGCCCAATAGAAGGCCCAAATTCAAAAAGGATATAGAAAAGTAAAGGCCTGAACGAGGCCCAAATCCAAAAAGGATTTGGAAAAGTGAAGGCCCAAATCCAAAAAGGATTTAAAAAAGTGAAGGCCCAAATCCCAAAAGGATTTGGAAATTTGAAAGCCCAATAGAAGGCCCAAATCCAAAAAGGATTTAGAAAAGTAAAGGCCTGAGCGAGGCCCAAATCCAAAAAGGATTTGGAAAAGTAAAGGCCCAAATCCAAAAAGGATTTAAAAAAGTGAAGGCCCAAATTCAAAAAGAATTTGGAAATTTGAAGGCCCAAATGGGGCCCAATCCAAGTTAAAATTAGGAAAAACCCAATAAAGACCAGGATTGAGGTCGAATTTGAGGTCGTAAATCCTATTTGAATTCTTTCGAACAGGCGCCCAAAAAATACGGGATAAAAAGACCAGGATTGAGGTCGAATTTGAGGTCGTAAATCCTATTCGAATTCTTTCGAACAGGCGCCCAAAAAATACGGGATAAAAACACCAGGATTGAGGTCAAAATTGAAGTCGTGGATCCAGTTTGAATTTTTTCGAACAGAATCCAGAAAAGCACTTATCAATAAGACCAGGATTGAGGTCAAAATTCTGGTCACAATTCAAACACGAAATTTTTGGAGGACCAAGATCCAGGTCTTAGGTTCGACTAGGATCCAGGTCAAACCCTGGTCGTGATTCCTAGTCGAAACCTTACGAACAGGAATCAGATAAGGCTGGAAATCTTGACTAAAATCCAGGTCGAAGGTTCGAATAGGATCCTGGTCGAAAATCAGGTCGTGAAACCTAGTCAAAATCCTTCGACCAGGAAACAAAACAAGGATATAATTTTCGACCAAAATCCAGGTCGAAGGTTCGACTAGGATCCTGGTCGAAATCCAGGTTGTGGATCCTAGTCGAAATCCTTCGACCAGGATTGAGAGGCTGGCCCAAAATTCGACTAGGATCCATGTTAAAATTTCGACTAGGATCCTAGTCGAAAAAGGGGTGAAAATTAAAAAATGTTTGTGAAAAATTGCAGAAAATTTGGAAAAATATCGGAAATAAAGGGAAAATTCCTAAAAAATACCAGAAAATTCCAAAAAATAGGGAAAAGGTAAGAAAATAAAAAAAGAAAGTTTTTAAACAACCTTGAAGCCGTGTACAAGGCAAATCGTTGTAAATGTGTAGGTCGCTCGACACTTTACACAAAACGATACCCTGTAAGGGAATGAGTGAACTTAACTTTTCGAAATCTTGTACGATTTCCCAAAAGGTTGGGGGGCAAATGATAGGGAATAAATAAATCCTGATTATGTAATTAAGTATTGCATTAATTACACATGATTTGGGCTACAAGGCCCAATAAGAAGATGTATGACATTCAGACCAAAAAGGTTAACACGTTGATCAGGCCTGATGGACCAGATCAGGCCTGATGGAACAAAGAAGGCCCATAACCCTGAATATTAATTAATTTCATAATTAATTAATAAGGGAAAAATCAGCTGTTGAGAAGAGTCCCCATAAGGACATAAATCCATGCAGATTAGCCTCTAAGGGACCTAGAAGGATAAAGAATCAGTGTCCTACCATTTTGGATTCCAAAGTCCATTCTAATTCTGAGACTTGCCCACCAACTCTCCTAACCCAAGTCCAATTCAAGGACTCCCAACATCTATATAAGGGGTCTCACCCCACAAATAAGAACTACGTTTTTTGACTTGATCCTTGGCAATCAGCAAGGTACGTAGGCATCTTGTTAAGGCAGATTGAGTCACGAAACACAAGAGTAGTCAAATCGAGCCTTGAAGCTCACGTTCCTTAGTAATAAATATAGCAGTTATTATACCTTAGTTTTTGATCCATAACAAGGGTGTTTTTATCCCCTAATTAAAATAATTAAGCCCCAAAATAATAATTACGGGGAATAATTTTAAAAACAGTAAAATATAAAATTTGTATCAAAATTTCCCAAAAATTGCGAATAATTCAAAAATACAAAAATATTAGGTGTTTGAAAGATGAATAAATCTATAAAAATAAAATATACATTTTGTGGGCTTTTATGTCCCGGTGGGGTCCCGGTCCGTTATTTTTGAAAAACAGAAATGATTCCTAAATTAACGGAAAATCCCGAAAACACATAAAATACATTCAAATGCACCTAAAATGAGATAAAACGAGTACCTCGATAAAGACGCAAATAAACACGCATAAAAATTATGGATCGATTTATATAAATGCATCTTAAACACGTAACAAGTATCCTATTGGATCATATCGGATCCGAAAATAGATTACTTAGCCGTTAAGTAACTATAACTATAAAAATGATACAATTTAATATCAGATTTGGATAATTATCAAAACCGAGCTTCTTATAAAGCACCCTACGAGAAAATAACGTAAAATATCCCGTCTATTGAGAATACGGGTTTTACAGATCTATTAAAATGACTATCGTATTGAAAATTTTACGCCGGGACTCGTACGGATCAAACCGTACTCCGGATTGAAAAAGTCAAAACACGGAAAATATTCAGAATAATCAAATTAGGTTGGGAAGGAGTTTTCTGAAGAGTTTTGGGTTGTAAAAACATAAAAACGGATGAAGTTGGACGATTTCTGGCTTTATAAAATAGTTTTATAATTACTCAAAAAATAATTTATAAATCCATAAATCATTGTAAATTCATATAATAGCCCAAAAATTACCAGAAAAATATCACAATTGTCTATATTTTATTCTGGACATATAAAAATTAATATACTCAAAGAATATCATATATAAACATCCAAAACATCAACTCCAATTATCATATAATTCACTAAAATTCACATAAAAATCACATAAACAACTTTAAATAATAATAATAATATCTGAAAATATGGGATATTACATCGAGTCTCCGATGATTTATTGTGAAGTTGTGGAGGAAGTGTGGTCATCTGCTGTTTTTAATTCCTCAGACACAACAATCACCTTTACTCTCAAAGGTATCAACTATAGTGTTAACTTAGATGTTATTCAATCTTGTTTTGAAATACCTGACAATAACATAACTATTGCACACACTGACACTGATACAGTCAACTTGCTCAATTCTATGGGCTATTCTCTTGAAACTACCAGTTTGGGTAATATCAGGAGAAGGGGTCTTAGGAAAGAGTGGAGCTTTATGTGTGATACTTTTATTAAAGTGTTCTTAAGGAAAATTAGTAATTTTGATATTATCACTTCTTTTCTGCTTTACATGCTCCTGACTGATAGGTATTTTAATTTTAATAATTATGTCATGCAAGAGTTAGGGTATAAATTAGGGGATATCAAGAAAATACCCAGAAATGTATATTTTGCTAGATTCTTTATGATATTAGCTAACTTTGTTTCTGAGGAACTTGTTATTAGAACCCAAACAATAAGCTTGATTGTTGGGTTAAAGAAAAGAGAGTTCTTGCATATTTGAGCAAGAACAACCTAAAAAATGGAGTTCCTCTCAACTATCTTATAATCTTTGAGGCACTACAGGTAACTGAGGTAACTACTTCTGCTCCAATCTCTTCTTAACCCATTACTTCTTCAACTTTAACTGTGGAAATGGCCTCTATGACAGTGACCAAACAGATGCCTACCCAAGCCATAAAACCTAAATCTAAATCCAATTTTAAAAATCCAACCTCTGATGTCTCTCAAAAGACATCATTTGTAACAACTACTACTTCACTTGAGGGGAGTTCTCAGGATAGTCAGTAGGGTGAGGGAAGGGGTGAACATCAAAGAAACCCCAATGATAAGGAGGGTGAGGTATGTGTGACCCAAACCAGCCATACTACAGTCTCCCAATACACTGTAGTGCTTAATAAGAAAATTAGCTTTTTGCTAGTTACACCCTCCCAAAAGGATGTAACTATTGAAACAAGCTCTCCACCAAGAGCATAGGCCAAAAGGACAGACCAAACCCAAACTTATATCAGAAAGAAGAAATCAAACCCAATGGGGGGTCACAGGGTGCACACACAGTTCCAAATGATGTCCAAGACTCAGTTACTGCACCATATCAAAATTCAGATTGATGTGTCTCCAACAAACGTGGTGTCACAACCAAAATTTCTCATTATCGAAACACCACATACACAAAACTCTGCAACTATCTTTCTGGATGTGGATATGATACACACATCAGTTCCTGATTCTCCATCTCTTACATTCATGGAGGAGGCAAAATCTAGTGCAACTAAGCATCATCTTATTGATGATTTGTTGGCTCGGTTACCCATTCTTTCTCAAACTGTTAAAGAATCTGTGCACCTAAATTTAAAAATCAATCTCCACAGATTCGACAATAGTTTCAACTCCTAGCTCCATTATTTCTACTTTTTCGATGTATATTTCTCATCCGTTGATCATTGATTATCCTTCGATGGATAAGCTTAACAGCAGTAATCCGTTGATACTCACAACTGCTACTTCGACGGATATCACTCATTCGTTGATAGTCTATGTACCTCTTGAAATATCTAAAATTGTTACAAGTACAGATGATTTAGTAGTTGTACAATCACTCTTAGGATTGAGGGAAGGTAGTGATATGAGTGAGAGGTCGGGTTTCTCCCAGACAAAAGGAGAGGAAAAGAGTGAATATATGTATGTTGTTTCCTCCAGCATGGAAAAAGAGAGTGAGAGGAGTCCCACCTTAAATGGTGAAGGTGAAGGTGTGAGGGTGGTGAGCCAAGGGGAGTCCTTGATGCAAAAAGAGAGAGAACATGATAGAAAGGCAGGTACTGGAGTAATAAGGGTGGAATCCATTACAAGTGAGTCAATGAATGTCAATGAGGTAGAAAGGAAAAGACTATATCAGCAAGAATACCAAGTTGTCATAGACTCTATTTCCCTAGATTCTGAGACACTTACTCATCCTGTTACAGCCTACCAAACATTGGTTGTTCAAGGAAAGGAGGAAGCAGAGAGGATTCTCAGTCTGGTACATACTACAACTTCAATGCTAAGAGCAAAGGATGCAATCAAATCTCTTCCACCTACAGATGGTGATGATTTTAAGTATGATTTTGGTGACTCTTTTGGTTATGGGTCAACTGGGGAAGATACTGATGAAGGTGGCATGAACTTAGGGGGAGCTGCAGGTCCTAGTTCCTCCACTAATACTCCATCCTGGATGCTAACCAAGGAGTGCAGTTATCACCATTTCAACTCTACAATGTTCAAGCTCATTTCACAGATTCAATCATCTATTTAAGCCACCACTAGTGTTAGTACCGGATATCTTCTAGAAGCCCATCTTGAATCTCTATAACTGCACAGAAGTCAGACTCTTAAACAGAATCATGATGTTGAGGAGCTCAAACAAGTCATTGATACTGTAATATCCGGGAAATTCGTGACTTGTATTTATGAATATTATATTTGAATGTGTGATTTTGCATGGATTAGAAAATAAAAAAATATATATATGTGTGTGTTAATACGATTAAATAAATAAAGTCAAGATGTGACCGATAAAGGTATCGGATTTTTGTATATATAATGGAAATGGAAAATGAAAATATTTATGATTTAATATGGAAATTAAATGGAAGCATGAAGCTTCTATTGAAGAATGTGTGATTATGTGAAATTTGATTCATTTGTGTTTGGAAATTATTTGTATTATTAATTGCTGAGTCGTATTGTGTTGTTTATGCTTTCAAAAGTGATTTTATGGAAGATTTATTTCCATAAATATTAAAGTTATTGCTAAAATTATTATTATGGTTTTATAAATTCAATAAATATTTACGCGAATTTATAAAATTTAGAATGTAATATTTCGTCAATTATTTATCCCTAATCGATTTTCTGATTGTATTTAAGTGTAAATTCGGTATTAAATTCAGGAATGTACCAAAAATTACGAAATTCATATTTTATTATGTTTTTAATATTTTGAGAATTTTAAAATTACTTTGGGGATTTTTTCGATTAAATTCAACTACACGCTTGTTCGCTAGGTTGTTAAATGCGGGTATGAAGTATGATTCAAAAATGTGTTAAAAATTATAAAAATTTTATGTTATTAGTTTTAAATTCTTCCGAGAATTTTAAAAATATTTTGATAATTTTTCGGGTTATATATATACGTACCATTGTTCATTAAATAACAAAATACGAGGTTAAGTTTACATTCAGAAGTGTTTTAAAACTAACGAAATTTATGTTTTATTAGTTTCAGAATGTTTAAAAAAAATTAAGATTATTTTGATTTTATTTCAATTAATAATGATTTGCAACATTCTGCGTTATATTACTAAAAGGCGGAACAAAGTCAGGCTTGCAAACAAGAAACGGGACACGTGTTCGAATTCTGTATTTTCAGTGATACGTGGCAACAACTGTGGGTTTGTAAAAAGATAAAAACAAAAGTTAAAAAAAAAAACAAAAACACAAAAACACACGCACACAACTCACGGGGCTCTCTCTCTTTAACTCAATCTCTCCCTTTTGATTCTCTCTATATTTTTTCCCTGTTTTCCCCATGATTTCCTGACGATTCTCCCATGTTTCCCCTCATTCCGCGTGTATGTGCAATCGGGTGTTTGTGATGTTAAGTGGTGTTATTGTGGTTGCCTTGTATTACTTTTGGCTGCCTTGTTCTTTTTCGATTACCTTAATCTGTGTTGTTTCCGGTTACGTGATTATTAATCGAAATTTGTACTTTCTGCAGAGAATTTATTGAGTAATTTCGTGATATAATTAATTTTTGTGGGGAATATTTATTTTATCGGTGAATTTCATTTGGACACCCGAATTTATCTGGCACCAATGAATTTTACCACCGTCAATGATGAATTTCGATCAGTTGACGGTGGACCGTGATGTATTAGCTGAGTCCTACAATTATAAAAATATTATTCTGTAAAATTATTTTGAGACATAAATTAGCCAGGTGTAGTATTAAAGTGGCAGTGGAGATTTAGAATGGTGAATTGCGTAGTTGGATTGTGAATTGGGTTGCATAGGGATGGCAATCGGGTCGGATTGGGTCGGGTATTGCAGAATTCATATCCAAACCCGAAAATTTTATCCATGCCCGAACCTGACCCGAATCCGAAAAATACCCGAAAATGAATACCCGAACCCGATCCATCGGATTTCGGATTGGATTCGGGTATACCCGAAACCCGAAAATTTTTTGAATTGGATATTCGTACCCAAACCCGAAACGCGAACCCGAACCCGAAATCTGAAAATTTGTATAATTATTGATATTTCAAGTTCTTACGATCGAACACGCGACTTGTAGAAAAAGAGTTTTAACGTGTCATCTTCAACCACTCCACCACATTATTAATTGTGTTATTATAGGTAAAGCTAATATTTAAAAAATCAACTTAATTGATACCCAGGTTTTTAGATTTATTACTAATAGATGTTTTGTTATCCTTATAAAGCTTATCTTCCGTTTAAATGATTGAATAATTATATTTCATTAAACTTTATAATTAGTTAATATTTAACATAAATATAAAAATATATGTTCAAAAATTTATATAATAATATATATATAATGTATATTATAATATAGATATATTATATAATATTATAATGTATAATATATGCAATTCTAATATTATATATATATATATTATATATATAATAATTCGGGTTTTTTACGGATTTCGGGTTCGGATCGGGTTTAGATAGAGTTTCGAATTTCGGATCGGTATCCCTAATATCCAAATCCAAATCCAAAAAATTTCGGGTTTAAAAATTAAATCCATATCCAAATCCAAAAAATCGGGTTCGGTAAATCTAAAATTTCGGGTTTCGGATCGGGTATCCGTCGGATCGGATTATTTTGCCATCCCTAGGGTTGCGTCGATTATTTTTCGACGGGTAGTCCAACAAATAGAGGAGACGCTGCCCGATTTCCGAGAAAATAATTTCGGAGACAAAGGAACGTATCATGTAATTAACGGAAATACCAGTCGAGAATATAATTATATGTTTATAAGTATTTTGCGAAACTATTTTTGTATCATGGTGATTGCAAAAAGAGTCTGATAACCCTATTTTTCTGTAACGACAGTTATACGTATTTCGAAAATATTTCCCGGACCAAAATTCAAAGTATGTGAGCCTTATATGTTTTGTATAATGAGATACCACGTATAACTACAAATCGTGATTTGCTATCGTATGGGTAGAATAGTTTTAGACGTTCAAAGTGAACGACGGTTGACTATAAAGATACTAAAATAGTGTCTTTATGCGTGTAGATTTGGAAAGTGAGAATGTTCGGTTTAGGAAAGGAAAGGCCCTACTAGGTGACAGCCAAGTAGGTTCTGTGGACGAGAAAAGAAACGAATAAGGCAAGTAACATTTCAACCCTTGCCTCATATGTTGTGATTCGATGTTATGATTGAATACCTACTGTCACCCTTTGATTAGCCTTGTACAATAATGCAGCCTGTTTCTTTCCTTCCTTTTGGATTATTATTCCTTATTTCCATTGCAAATGCTTTCAAGTCGATAATACATGTGATTCTCATAATGATGAATGTTTTGGTAATACCCTACCCTTGCAATGTAACAAGGTTTTATGAAATTGAAATTAAAAATGATTATAGACTTGAAAGAGTGTTATTGATTTCAAAGGTATGGTAAAGATTTTAAAATGAAAATCATTTTGAAAGTGAAGGATATATATCCATTTAATTTCACGGATTTTCATTAATTGGAAGTATAAGTGGCCGAGTGACGCCCGTCCATTATTAAGACCAGTGAGGGCTGGCACATTATGAAGACCA
Source organism: Apium graveolens (assembly GCF_009905375.1). Lineage (NCBI taxonomy): Eukaryota > Viridiplantae > Streptophyta > Magnoliopsida > Apiales > Apiaceae > Apium > Apium graveolens. Next base: position 77,151,643 of record NC_133650.1, on the reverse strand, counting down.
GTGAGAGCTGACATTTGAAAGTATGAATATATAGACTTTTGGGTACCCTATTCACGTCCAGAGGGACTCTAAAGTCCGTTATGAGGATTGTACGTGGCTGATCACCTGTGCAGTCCAGAGCGTCATACACTCCAATTGAGTAAAAAATGTTTTATGTAAAGAAACATCAAGATGATTGAACTGTTTTCTTGAAAATGAGATGATTTCATGAATGAAGAAAGGTTTTGATGAAAAGAACTATTTTGAAAAGTATTACTTTAATAAAGGAAGGTTTTATGAAAGTTTTGAGAAAGGAGATGTTTTTTTTATAAAGTAATGGTGGTAAAATGACTACCTTGGTTGATCTTAAAACCTCTTTTAAGAACCTTGAAACCTTATCCCTTATCTTATTCTGTTAAATAGTTTAGTCTTTTTGTTTAACCTAGTTACTTGCTGAGCTTTTGTAGCTCACTTTGTTATTTATCTAATCCTGACAGTTAGGCATGAGGAACATGGCCAGGCTTAGGCATGGCTGTTAAGAAAATCTATAGGGGTCCTCTCCGTACAGTTAAAATCGCTATACTAGCTCAGGTAGGGGACACACATAAATAATAGCTGGGAGTAAACTATGTTGAATTAGATTATTGTTATCAGTACTTTTGGGTTGTATTGTATAACTCCAAACCGGAGTTAAGACCTTGGCTAATTATTAAGGGTTGTAATAATTTATATTGTTCGTGGGTAGTAGTAACTTGTTTCATACTATAACCTGTTTAAGATCCTTGTAGTTTAAAGGGGTTAAATAATTATATTGTGATAATAGTGTTAATTATGAGAAGTAACTCCCCAATCTAAACCCCGGACTGGGAGGGTGTCACAGATACAGTAAAGAAAGACATCAATGATAAGATAGAGGTCAAGCTTCCTGAGTCAACCATAAAGGATATTCACCAAAAACTCAGAAAGGACAATGATCTCAATAGGAAGGTTGAGGCATTGGGTTCCAGAATGACGGCTGTTGAGAACTCAGTGGCCAAGATACTTTCAAACCAAGCAGCTCAAACTCAATTACTTCAATAGTTGATGGTTGCTTAAACTTCAAACCCTGCCTCACTTGACGATAATAAAATGGGGGAGAAAGATGTGAATATTCAAGTCAGCAAAGTGATAGTACCATCTATCACTATCTCTAAGCTACTAGCTGAGGACAGTATTGATCTGATCAATCCAGCAGAAGCTGAGCTCAGGATAAAAGAGCAAATGAAGAAGATTGATGACATAATTGAGAAAGTTTTTGGCTCAACTGCAACTCAAAATCATTCTGTGAAGCATTTCACAAAGTTGAAGACAATCACCATAGATGATATGCAGGTAAGAAAGGGGGATAAAGGTGAAACCTCAACAAATAATGAGTTCAGCAATTCTGTGGTGCTGAAACCCAAACAAGCAAGTGTCTTACTATCAACAAAGCACCCAATGTTGGTTGACTATTCTCCTCCTATTCCAAATGAAGGCAAACTGATGAGTGCTTCAATTGAAATCTTAAAAGTCACCAAGGATGTCATGTTGAAACCAAAAATTTCAAAAATTTACAGATATGGTAAAATGATTTGTGTGATGACTGGACACCCTCAGTTTGGGGAAGCTAAAGAAGAAGAAAACAGAAGACTTGGAGCTCAGAGAATTAGGAATAAGCAAGCCATTAAAGGAGTGAAAAGGAAATTTGAGATGCAGGTTGTTTTAACTGAAACTGAGAAGACTTTAGTTGATGAAAAAAGAAGAAGGAAGCAATACAAAAGTGGGCAAAAGGGATTAAAAGGAAGGCCATTGCAAAAAGGCCAGCTAGTCCTGCTGAAATGGAAACTGATCAAGTTCAATCTACAACTACAAGTTAATCAACTGTGTTCACTGAGGAACCTGTTAAAATCAAGGCTCATCCAGGCATCAACTTTCATGGTGAGCCTATATTACCCAAGGATGAACCCATATATTGGGATAGTCTGCCTTTACCTAATTTGAACCTTCCAGTGCTCACCAAAAAAAGGAACAAAATAATGGGGAAGATTATGGGAGTCAAGTCAAATCCACCTCAACACAAAGTGATCTCCAAGCCCAAGCCCAAAGTCAACAAAGATGATCAACTGTTCATATGTGGCATCAAGAAATTCTGAGACCTTAATCTCTACCTGGATGAGCTTGATGAAGTAAGGGGAATTGATGTTAACATCAAGCTGCTAGAAAGATTAGTGTTTAGATACAAGGGAGGAAACGAGATCATTTGGACTCCATACAAAATCCTCAATGAAAGCTTTAATATTCTAGTGAAGGTGTTTTCTGCTATGAAGAAGGATTTTGGTTTCACAAAAATAGCCAAAACTGAAGTTCTCAACAACATCGACCAAATTAGACAAAGCTGCACTGCCTAGAGTTTTAACTATCCCACACACTGAGGATATAGTTTGAGACCTTGCTGGATGATGGAGTTTAGAGATGAAAAGGGAGTCAAAAGATTTTTCAGACTTAAAGACCAGCTGCAAATATCTAGCAATGAAACTCTCAGACAAATGAAGGATATGCTGGATCCCAATGATGGTAATGAAGCTAAATTCCTTAGACAACTCCAACATCAAATTGAGGAGAATGACAAGAAGATGGGGAAGAGGTCTAGAGTTTCAAGGAGAAAGAAATGATCAGCTCAGGATAAAGGAGCATCTGGAAATGACATGTAACCATACTCAACCTTCTTTATTCAAATTTTATTTAAAGCATTTTATAACTTATCTACTGCTTACTGTCTTAGTTTTTAATTAGGGTGTTTTGTTATCATCAAGTTAACCTGAATTTATGCCTATAATTCTATTAGATATAAATTGGGGGAGATTGTTAGGAATATGTTGTAGGCTTGATGATAACATAACAAAACACTCTAAGTTAGTAAGTTAAATGATTTTTTAACCATCAAAGTAATGGCGTAGCTTATGTTTAATTAAGTCTGTAGCACATTCCTATATACTACAATATCTTAGAGGTTTAGAAGTTTTTAGAAATTTCAAGTCATGTTGACTACTAGCAAGATATGCAGAATAGGTTTGCTAATTGTAAATAGATGATGCATTGTAATTCTACATAAGTGAAAAAGTATCAGCTGCTAAGGAAATACTATCAACAGAAAATCTGCAAAGCTCTCAACGAATGATTCAAGGCATCTTCAACGGATGATTCACAACAAACTCAACGGATAATGTTGAAGTCTCAAAGAACATCATATATGAATAGCATTTAAAAGCGACTTGACAGTCACATGGGTTGATTGTATACAGAAGGAATATGGCATCCTGTAATCAGGATTATGAAGATCAAGAAGCATTTCCATTTCCATGCAAAACAGGGACGTTCGAAGATGCTATATCTATCTGGATTGCATAGGACAAAGAAATGAAGAAACATGTGATTAGACCTAGGTAATAGACTTATGTTCTGTCTTATTACACATGTAACTTGGTGATATATAAATCAAGCATGGTAAAGAGTTAATTAATTAATTGAAACAGTCAAGACAAGCAAGAACTTGAGAGCATTTGTAAGTTGTATTTCTTAGAACTCTCAAGTTTTGTTTGTAAGAACTCTTGTAAGCAAATGTGTGCTTCTGCATCACAGAGATCTTCTACATTTATACATATCTCTGGTGGAAATATCAATCCACCAGAAAGTTTTTAAACACCCTTGTTTATTTACTTTATGTTTGAATACTTGAATACTTCTTATCCACAACTAGCTTATTCAAACACTGTTATATATATGTTCGTAAGAAGTTTTAAATTTCCAAAAAAAACCAGAATTCCATTCAACCCCTTCTGTAATTCTATTGTTAGATTATTCGGGATTAACAAGTATATTATAGATAGGATATATTGTAACCTTAAATATAGTATATATATTAATTTAGATTTTTTTAATTGACTAAAGATATATAGTTATTTGACTTCTGCTCGCAACTCAATATAATTGAGATGCCCCCAAATCCATATTTTGGTGGATTTAGGTCATCACGGTACCATGCTTCGCACACTTGTATTAACATTACAAAGCATAATATAATATAACGTTCACTATGGACGCCACTCCACAGATCTCAGGATCGAGTCTCCACACGTACATGTTTATTACATACATAATAGAAATCCTACTACAAGTCTGTAAGATAAGATACAAGTCGATAAAATCATAGTACATTACTACATATAAAAATATATAGATACATGGCTAAACGTTGTCACTGCGAACATGCTCCTTCCCTTTCCGTTGTCTTGACTGATAATACGGATCATCTGCTTCGTTCTTCACTGTTTGGGAATATAAGAATAGTAAGAGTGAGCAACTGAGTTCTCAACAAGTATAGATGGAAACAAAAATTCACAAGATAACAATAAAAGGATACCAAGAGCAATAGAAATGCAAATTCAACAGTGAATAATCAACATCATATCACAATTTAATAAAAAATCTCTTATCTAGCACTTTACCACTTGAGTTAAGATTAACTGGTCATTTTCCATCCCCGATACATCAGTGATGTGATCAACTATCACAGTGTACCGTCCTCCCGCGAATCTTACGCTCACCCGATCACGGCTCGCGTAAGAACGCCTAACACACACTTGCTAGAATAAAATAAGGGTTAATGTCTTAACCCTCGACTGCACTCGAGCCGAATAACATGTCCACATTTGGACTGTCACAATAAATACCGTGGGTCAAATCCCATATTGACCAGTATAGATGAACACATTCCGATTCAGTTCTCACTTCACATTTTAATCATATCGTATGGAATTTCAGAAAACAATAGGATATCATATATTCAGGATTGAATAATGATCCAGGCTCTATTTAATAATAATATGGTATTAATATGAATGATATATCAATATATTTAAATCATGGTGATTATCCTAAATAATGAGAAAAATCAAGTCAACCAAAATCTCGAATAGTTCTAATTTATAAAAGAAAGCTCGAAAGAGTTTCTGTGGGAATAGAATGATAGAATAAATAATCAGTTCATGAGTCTTGGAAGAGTTTAATGAATTGATAAAAGATTATTGCAAAATTTGAAAGAAATTAAGTAATTGATCCGAAGGATGAATCAATTTGAGACTTTGGAATAAATTAGACGAACATAGAAATTCATATTTGTACAATAAGAAATAATTAATTGCCCAGAACAATAGGAGTAGTCACGTGAGGAAATAGAATTTATTGTTTCATTATAAATAAAGAATCTAACAAGGAGTCTTAGATTGGAAAATGTTTCGAAGGAAAATAATCATGAATAAGGGCTCAAATATTAAATCTGTAATTATTCACAACCGATATGAAAAATATATTTAAACGTCAAAAATAGAAAAGGGAGTAGAGAAAACTTTTCTTAATCCAGGTGATTAGCGTATTAGCAATGAAAGTTCACCTTCTCGGATTATATAATTCCATCTCGGGAAATTTCTGAAGTAATAAGTCCATCAAAATATTTTAGTATAAATATTCCAAGAATATGCATTCTTATGATTCTGGTATAATACTTTAATATTTATCACTTACTTAAATTTTTATTCTCCCAAACGATATTTTTAAAAATTCATTTATCGCTATTTATGAAAATTCAATTAAATTTTATATATCAAAATAATATTCAATATTTGAAAATAACTCAACTTAATTATTTTAACGGTCTAGAGTCAATATTCTGTCTATCTCACTTATTTATTGATATTATTCTTATTATTTAAGTCCTACACATAACTATATATTTTTAATTAGTTTATTAATAAATTAAAATTTTGGCGGCTTACTATCTTAATTTAAAAAAAAAACTTATCCAATAAATAACCGTTGAAAGTTTAAAACTCGTTTTGTGAAGGTATATGGATTTTTTCCAAAATATCTTAATTAAACAAAATTCAAAAATACAACAATTATACAATTTAAATACATTTTATATTTTTCCTAAAATACAGTTTTATCCTCAAATACGTAATTCAATAAAACAAAATACCTCTTAAATACTTTTCATATACAACTTGAATACCACTTTAATATAACACAAAATAAATGAAAATACACTTAAAACATAAATATATTACACCCCAAAAATTAAAATACGACACAAATACATGCCATCTTCTTCTTCTACCCAATACAGCTCACCGGCAATCATGGTGCCCCCAGCGGCAACCACCGACCAGCGGTATTCTGACCCCCTTCAAACATGATTTTGATTCCCAATTTTAACTACCCATGACCCGATCTATTACTTCACCATGTTAGATTTCCCGAATTCAATCTCTATCCTATTTTTTGACCAAAAATCAGACAATCTCTCTATTTCGCTCTCTCTCTCTCTCTCTCGTTCTCTCTCTCTTTCTCTTTCATTCTCCCTGTCTCTCGCCGGTAAACCAAACACCGCCACCACCACTATCGGTGATGGCTCCTCCATCACCGAACACACACACACCCGTAATATACACAACCACGAGCGCATGCAAACACACTCACACGAGCACACAAACATACACACGCAGCAAATCTTCCGCCGCCCCCAATTTTCCTCCGACCCGTAGCACATCGCCGCAGCCATCACCGCCATGGCGGTTCTCCCCTGTTCTGGTCATCGCCGGTTATTCCGTCACCCCCCCTTTTTTCCTCACACCACCCACAATCTCACTCCCCCCAATCAATTTTCACAGAAACAAATCCACAACAAAATCCCCCGTTTGTCAATGAACCCTAGTTTTATTATTTGGGGAAAGCCCAACTTGACTCATACTAACTATGACCCCGCAGAAAATAATAATGTACAAATTCTATAAAAAATAATTAACTACACATATTCAATTTTTTCTAATTCATCAAGACATCCCAAATCAATTATTTATATCTGACTCCACATATAACAACTAAATCTCATAAATATAAATTAGAAAGAGTCATAATATTGAATGCTATTAACAATTAAGTACAAAAAGAAAGAGAGTTAATACCTTTTATAGAAAGGATGAATTACAGGATGTCTTAATCACTAGCTACTTGCTGATGCAACTTCAACCCAATTTGATCTTCTCCCCATACTTTAATCACTTCTCTAATCTTCCTTACCAAATTTCCAACCCAACTTGATCTTCCAAAGATTTAATTACCCTTATAATTGTCTTAATAACTCAAAATATATGATCAATTATACACATATAATCACAATTTAGTAGTGTGCTAATTTTAGGGATTTGGGAATGGAAAGGGGGATTGAGTTTCCCAAAGTATATATATAGTAGATTTTATTGTCAAAATAATATTTTATGAATAATCTCCACTCCTCTAGAATCATCTCACCATTTCTAATAATAATAAATATTATTATTTATAATAGTAACTTACTAGGAAGGCATTTACTTTTATATATAATAAATTTTTGTACTACATTTTTCCATTTATTTTGCCTAGTATATGAGATAATATTTGATAATTTAAATATTAGTTATTTGGTCCTTAATGCCAATAAAATAATAAAATAAAAATAAGCTTACTAGTTTACTTAATATCGATTAGCACTCGATTATATCAAATCCAATTAAAATATTGCATAGTATAAAATATTGATAATGGAATAACGACAAATTAATAAATTTTTCCGAAATAAAATTCACAATCATTTAAATAGGTTAGCCACAAGCTCACTATGGTTTACCAAAAATCCATAGTAGCGAATAAATGTAATCAATAGAAAATTTTAACAATTATTTTAAAAGAATAACTTCTGCTGCTCTAAATTATAAATATAAGCCCTTATAATTTACTCGATATTTACACCTACGTTCCTTATTTAATTATCAAGAAACCTTTTAAATTTAAATCTAACAATTAAAAATTCTAAATTAAAATGAAGCACTAATTTACTTACGTAAAGTTTCGTGGGCGTCACCATCCTCCCCCCTTAAAGAATTATGTCTTTGAAATCAGCATAGAGAAAAGTGAGGGGTAATTCTTTCGCATTTCTTTCTCGTGTTCCCAGGTTGCCTCTTCTATGGAATGATTCCTCCAGATTAATTTAACCAAATTGATTTCTTTATTCCTTAACTTCTGAACCTTTCTGTCTATAATCTAGAGAAATTGTTCTTCATATGATCAATCTAGCCGAATCTCTATTGGTTCATAGGCGAGTACGTGACGTTATCAGGATGGTAAGCCTTTAAAACTGATATCTGAAAAACATCATAGATGTATTAAAGATCTGGTGGTAATGCTAACTGATATGATATGGATCCAACTCTCTTTAAAGTCTCAAATAGACCAATATACATAAGACTTAGCTTTCCTTTCTTTTCAAAGCTCATAACTCCTTTCCAATGCGACACGTTTAGCAAAACTTTTTCTCCAATCTCAAATTCCTTATATTTCCTTCCCATATTTGCATATTTCTTTCTTCGATCTTGGGCGGCTATTAATCTCTTTTTGATGATCCCAATGGATTGTGTGGTTTGTTGAATCAATTCAGGTCTATACATCTTCCTTTCACCCACTTGTTCCCAACACACTGGTGATCTGCATTTTATACTATATAAAGCTTCAAACGAGGCCAGTCTTATACTTTAATGATAACTTTTGTTATAAGTGAATTTTACCAACGCTAAATGGTCATCCCATTTTCCTTTAAAATATAAAACACAAGCTCTTAACATGTCCTCAATCGTCTGTATAGTTCTCTCATTTTGTCTGTCTATGTAATAACCCCAATTTTTGGAATTTTTGAAACCCTTATGAATAGTGTTTTGCTGATTATGCTGAAATAGAAAACTTTTCATGCCACACTATGTAGGGGTTCTTTTATTGATCTTCTGGGATATTATTAGTACTCTATGTGGTATATAAGTGTATGTAAAGATCGCCAGAATCCAAATCCGAACACTTTGATTTTTCCCGAAAATCCACCAGATATCGAAAGAATTGAGTATAAGGTAACAGGATAAAAAGGATTTAAATTCAAGGATTTTAAGAGAGGATCATAAAAAGAAGATAATGTATTGAGAAAGGTTAAGGGAACCCAAGTAATAAGATCCCGGGTATGATCCCTCAAACGATAAACGAAAATGAAAGTTAAGCGAACCGTATAACAGATCAGCGGTCATTAGCCAAGTAATTAGAAGCTAATCAAAGAGGTTAGTGGGGATGATGTCATCAAACCAATAAGAAGAGGACAAAGGTAGGAGGGTGACATCACATGGTGACAGAAGCATGACCAAGCAAAGTGTGTTGTTGGTTGAATTAGAACCACACAAAAGTTACCATGGTAAAAGGTAATAAAACAAAACAAATCAAATTGTCACCAACCAAGCCAAAACATTTCATCTTCACCAAAAACACAAAGCTATTTCATTTTCTTCATCTTTGCTCTCGGCTTTCAAGGAAAAAGCAAGGAAGAAAAATCCAAAGTCCAAGCTCCACTCAAGCATAAATTCCATGGTTTGTTTTATGGATTCTACATTTCATAACTTAGCTTGGGTATGATTTTAAGCTCTTGATTCAAATGGATTCATAGCTAATTAATTCACCAAAGATTAGGGTGAATAGTGTTTTCAAATTTTAATTTTGTGTTTCTTGATTTCATTTGCAAGATCAAGGTTATATAAAGATAGATCAAGGTTCTTTGAGGCTCCCTAGTAACTTTCCACCCTCCAAGAAAGGTATAAATCTTCACACCCTTTAGTAATAAGTTTGAATGATGAAGTTTGGAGATGGTTTCGATGGATGAGTAGTAATTTGAATGATAAGCATGATTCGAGCTTAATTGTTAAGTAGTTTAGTTGAATTTGGAGGTGTTATAATATATGATTGGATTGAGATCCTTGAGCTTATTATGACTGAAATCAGTAGCATTGATGTGTATCTTGAGTTGTTATTGATTGGTAGTTGGATTGATATGGTTTGGAATGGTAAAAATTTGGGAAATCGTGTAAACATAGCCGTCGTAATGTCCTATTTACTTTAGACTGTTTTTTCTCTTAACATCAGGACCCTAGAACTCACTGTTAGGTTTTGACCATTGCCATTATTAGATAGTTCATGTTACGAGCTTCGTTTTGATATGTGGTTCATTTGAATCCGATGTACGGTTTAGGAGAAACGACCGTTTTAAGTAACGGCGTTACGCGAACGAACCATTACCCCTCGCCTTACTTTGAAACATAGGTTAAAGACCTAAAAGGACTAATTGGAGTATGAAACATTTATGTAAAGTGTATTAGGCAGTTGGTAAGGCACTCGCAAAAGAATCGCCTTAAAACCCCTAATGGTTAATTTATTAAAAATGGTGGAGCCGAGGGTACTCGAGCGACTTAAGAGAATCATTAAGCGCAAAGCAAGCGTTAGAGTCTAATTGGTTAAAGTATAGATTCTTAAGCGACTTTGGTTTAATTCCAACTTATATGTGGTTTATAGGTTACCAGACTCATCCCAGGACTTTTACCACCCCCAGTCGCTCAGGCAAGTTTTCTATCCGTTATACTGTTGTTGTGATGTATACATTTGTATATGCATTATCTTGTGATAGTTGCATGTTGGTTATTTAGCAAATTCTTGCGATATATTGTAGCATGTGATATGGTATATATGCATGCCTGTTTCATATTCTTGATACATATATCTGTTGATTCAGTTGATAATTCCTATGCTAGAGATAAGCGGTAATTTTGCATATACCCTTAGTATAGGAGACCCAAAGGTGAATTTTTCTAAAACCAGGAGTCGATGCTCCCGAGTATAATATATATATATTTATATATATATATATGAATAGTTTTTAAAACTATGAATCAAATAAGGTTTATTCGATAACCTTATTTTATTAATGAATATTATTTTGAATATTCATTCGAGGACTTATGACTCCGATTATTTACTAATTATTATTCTTAATTTTATTAAAGAATAATATGTCGATAATCAAACTTACTTTTGATTATTCAAATAGAGATATTACTTTCGTATAAGTATATCTTTGGTTATTTAATATTCATTTCAAGTATAAGTTTTACCACTTCTACTTCAATTATTTTTATAAAGATTATTCTTTATGGGAATATTATTTAAATAATAATATTCAGATATTTTCTAATATATTGGGACTGATTTATTTTATTAAATCAGCATCACTCCAAACATTCTTAAAAATATTTTGCGAGTCTTCAAAATGATTTTAAAAGTTAGAACGGATCCCAAAACTCATTTTTATATTTAAGATCCTCCTTTCGAAGGGGATTTAAATACTCGCTCAAAACCTGAGGGATCCGGCTCTGTGGTGTATTGTATATTTGCAACAAGGTTGCTATTTTGATAAAAGAGTTTTTGATTACTTACCCAACACTCGGGATGTAAAATTCCTGGAACAAGTTAATCCATTAACAGGCATCGCCTGGGAAATATCGGTGAGTTTTCCTTTCCAACTAGATACGACTTCTTGGTGGAGCCGTATCAACAAGTTTCTACTTGAGGAAAGGGGGACGAGCTTTACGTTTCAGAGTCATGGATTTCATCTGAACTAGGAGTGGCGTAAGTGGTCGAGTGGCGCCGGCCCAGCCTTATTATATTGGCCCAAGTGGCCTGGAAGTTCCGCTAAGACGGTCCATTCCTTAGGAGTCCAGTGTTCGGTTGACAAGTAAATCTGACAGGTTCTCCTCTACATGTAGAAAATGGTGGGGTTCCACTACTACGACTGATCATCGTAAGTGGTCTTCCTGGCGGCAAACTCTCGTAATGAGTTCATCATCCAATTGGATTTTTCTATGACACTACCCAGAGCACTTCGATAGAAAGGCTACGGTTGGGCGATTGTTGAGTGTTGGCAGGGTCAAGTTTTCAAAATGATGTTTGCATCAAATGAAGTATCTCATAACTTCATTTTATTTTGATGATATTTTAGAGATTGATTCTATACAAGTTTTGTCTTGTAGCTTAATTTATGGGATGAACTATTTATACATTGAACGGTGGTAGTTCAAGTAGTATTCGGAAAAGATATAAGTATATTGGAGTATCTTGTAACTTCATCTTTTAAACTTTTATCTAGTTAATGATTGTCTTATGAATGACAAAGGTTTCAGAAAAACGTTGAGACAAGGTTAGATATATGAGATCACCTTGCAACGATATTTTTATACAGTTATACACTGGAACTCTGTGTGTATTATGCATGGAAGAGGACTTCCAAGATTTTGAAAAGTATATATGTATATATACTGAATATTTTGCGAATTCATCGCATTAAGATATAAACTTGGTTCATTTCTTCTTGACCAAGACTTTCATGAGTACTATGAGGATGCTCATATATTGTTAATCATTATACACATTATTTTGGTGGGCTTGTTGCTCACCCTTGCTTTCTTCTTTCATCACACAACAACAGATAGAAAGGATGAACAAGACCAAGCTTCCAATTCGCAAGCGGTTAGAAAACATTCCGCAGTTTTCCGGAAGCATTGATGCCGCCATAGCTGAGGTAGGAGCTACCAATAGGCTAGGTTTTCAACTATTGATGAACCAGATTTATGTATATTTATGAATTGTAATAATGGCAAAGAAATGTAAATTGATTTAGAAACCCTTTTGAGGTGTTATGGCTTATAATTGTGGAATAAAATGACTTGTGTTATTTTTGGTATTCATCTCTGAGACTATAACTTGTGGTGTGTGTGTGTATATTGTGGGGTCACCGTACGTAGTAGTTCATTATTTATTAAGATTAAGTGTTATTATGGGAAATAAACTCGTGACAACCCGGATCCTTGACCCCGGATATGGGGGTTTTACAGATTTGGTATCAGAGCCAAGCGTTATAAACCTCAGAGATGATGTGGCATTATGATAATAAGTTCACTAAGATAATAAGAACTCTTGCCAAGTTCATAGTCGGACTACTTAAAGTAGCACTGACAGTTAAAAACCCTTACGGGAATCCTTATAAATATCGTGATAGTAACATAGTTCGTTCTCGTATAGGGCAGCGGGGCACCGAACCCTGAGGTTCAGGATCATCAGCATGAGGATGTTTTATTACATATTGGAGATCAAATTGTGAATCCGATAGAGTACCCTAATGAGGGACCGGATGAGATTCATATTGAGAATGTTACGGTTGAGGATGTTATCCCAGAAGGGATAGTTGCTGAGGAGGATCTCGTGGAGGATCCTGACGGGAATGAAGAGAGGACCGTTGAGGAATTGATGACCGTAGTCAGGGCGACTACCAGAGCAAGAATGGCCGCGAGGGTGGCACTAGAGGATGAAGAGTTACCAAGGGCACAAAGGTTAATGAGGGCAGAAGGAGTGGGGCCTTCGACGGAACCAATTATACCACTATCAAACCCTCTAGAGGTTCCTGTAGACGTCCATGAGGTTCCACCAATTCCTGTTCCCTCCCCTGTACAGAGCCCAGCACCTACTGAGGAAATGCCACCTTTATCTCCTGCACCATTGTCATCTGATACCGTGCTTGGTTACCCATTTGGATCTCCTGGGTCTGCACCACCTGCACCCCATGGACTGCTGGATGCTACCACTCAGGCTTCTCTTATCGCCAATTATCATATGACTTTGGGTGGCCTGTCTGAGGCCCGTAATGTTAGAAGTGATCTGTTGGACAGACTTACTACACCGAGGATTGAGGGCGGGGTACTCCCGGCAGGATTAGCTTATAGCATGGAAAGGATTGAGGCTACCACCCGTGTTACAGCTAGAGGCCATCTTGAGAGTCAGATTGATCCAGCTCTACTTGCAACTATCTTAGACCTCATCACCGCTTTAATGGAGCAGGTTAGGGATGTCGTGCGTGCCCGCATTTCTTGATCCATAATAGTGTGCAGAGTCTGAGCAATCTGACAAGAATTTCATGTAGCACCGCTTTTGGAGGATTAGCCTAAGTTATGAATGATTAGTTTTTAATGACTAGATGATTATCTATGGTAGTACTTTTGGGATAGAAGCGATTAGATCAAATGATGTAATTCTCTTTAATGTGTTCAGTTGTTGTACCCTCGAATAAATGGTTATGTATATATTCGTTAATTTCAGTTCAGATCAGTCTGTTTGTGATAAGTTCATATTGTTAATTGCACTATTAACACTTAAGAGAGTGTCATGAAGTTTCTAGAACTTGAGAATTAATAATTTGCAAATCATGCAAGGACGGAATGAGGGAAAGACTTAAGCAAAGTAAATAAGACAAATATCCAGAGATTCTCAAAAATTTTCCAAGCATTATGCCCCCATGAGGAATAAGATTAGGGGCAAACCTTGAATGTGATAATCAGGGAGGTCGCAATTAAGATATAAGGAACCCAGAATATAATGAAGTGGAAAATGAGGATTTTAAATTAAAAGATGACCCCAATTATGGGAAGTAGGAAGAAATATTTAGACTGAGAAAACAGAAGTCGAGCAAGATAGGAAGAACCAGGATGGTACTCCTATTGGGCAATCCATGGACCTGCCTAAAACAAAACTTATACTTTTATTCCCAACCACCACCTTGAGGAAACAATGCGGTAAGAAATTCTTTCATGACCTTTAAGTCGCTAAGCTCTCAGAGTTCCAAGGAACAGGTTGACCCAGTCGAGGCAAGAGCCTGGCTAAAGGAAATATAGGAATCATTTGAGATTCTAAATGATTGACGAATCACAAAAGACTATTTTTGTCACTTACCCTCCTAAGAGAGAGGCCACCCACTGGTGAAAGGCCAAGGAAGGCATGGAGCAAGAGATTATAATAAACTGATTTAAGTTCAGTCAATTATTTTCAGGAAAGTACTTCCCAAGGTTATGGAGATAGTGTAAAAGCTTTAGAGCCAGAACAAAGGCAGACGAGTATGATGAATTATGAATCTAAGTTGTAAAAGTTGTCAAGATTCGTTCTGAGGACACGAATCCAGAATGACGGAATGTTTGAAATCAATGCTTATGTTGTGTTGGTTCATGAAATAATGATAAGAGAAAGGAAAATAAAAAGAAACTGAAGTGGAAAGGAATATAAAGGCAATAGAGTTTGAGGAATGATAAGGGAGTTGGGTATGAGGAAACCCTAAAGACTCGTAGCAATAGAAATAGAAAAGTATGTAATCGTCAGGATGAGGGTGATTCACTATGAGTTAAAGTTGATGATTGAAGGAATAAGAGATACATATGTTTTATCCCCTGTAAGTTGGGAGGATTCAAGGAAACCTTGAGATAGTTCGAAGGATAAATAATGAGACGCGGATAGACTGAGGAGACAAGGAAGTAAGAAATTAGGAAAATTGGATGAAGGAAGTGACCTTCAAGAATGTGAAGTGTAAGACCGGTGGCTTGATACCCAGAAAGGGAGACGCCAGGTATGAAAGATATCCCAACATTGAGATGACTGCTGAGATAAACAACAGAAGAAAATGAGGATTTATTAGGAAGATGTTCACGTTGAACACGGCCAATATCTTCCAGAACATCCATGTTATCATTACCAAATTAGGAAAGAAAAGCGGGTAACCATTGTTATCTTTTGAAGGCCATATGTGTTGACCTCAGTTTGAATAAGGATGCTATTGTGAAATTAAGTATAGACTATCGAAGTGAGAATGATTGAATAAGGTAATCTATTAAGTATAAATGACTTGATTTATCCATGGAAGAGTGTAAGTATCTTGTAAAGGTGGAATTAAAGATAAAACCTCGATAACTTGAAATGAATCCTAGGGGAATGCATAATGGTTGGAATTTCACCATTAATAGGGAAAGCATGAGTTTTGACAGTATGAATTGGAAAGGATTAAGGTAACAACAACCTTTAAGGATCAGTGGAGAAATTTTTCAGAAGTATATAGACAATGATTCTGGTATTAGTAAATGGTATCTTGATATGCCCTGTGCCTAGGGTGTACCTGATGAAGGATTTAAGGATAACCTTAGAGGTTTTACAAGGAGAAAGGTAATATTCAAAGTTCTCAAGAATAGAAATTTTGATGAAGGAAAAATGGCGTAATTATAATAATGCCAGTTGGGCACGTGTTAAACCATAAGAAGTATAGATTGAACCAATGAAGGTCAGAATTGTTAAAGCAAGAAAGGCTCAAGATAAAAGAGGTCCTAAGTACGATCGAGAGTCAGTCATGATAATGTTTACATTTAAAGACTAAGGCAGTGACTTATGGAAAAATGGTGATTTTTTTTATCACAAGGACTTATGGAAAACATCTTCACACAAACAGTGATTGGAAATGAGGTAGAAAATTTAGTTGGAGATCGTTCAAACGACATTGATTGTAAGGAAATTTTGCTATCAGGAAAGGCCAAAGAGGTGGCCGACACTTTAAGTGTAAGAGAGCAATTACAGGCGCTCTTGCCAAAGGAATACAGTGATAATGGTTGAAGCCGTAAAGGTTGTATTATGGTTTGGAAGATTGACATTCCTTATGATGACTATGCAATACCCAACCGTAATAGTAGTTTGGTAAAGGTTTAATTCGTATAATCGCCATGAGCGGGCTACCTATCTTAGAAGGTCCTATCTTGAGAAAAAGCCAGGACCATGTTTCAAAAAGGACTAAACAAACCTTTGAGTTAAGTCTTCTGTTGAAGGCATTTGATTAAGAATGGTATTAACCTGCTATCGTTGTTTTGATCAAAACTCTTCTGCAATTTTATCTGCTTCATGTCATATGTACGTCAAGTTCAGGAGTGTTCTTCATGAATCATGAACGGTGATCATGTTACCTCCTTAGAAGAATTCAATATGAGATGCATGGACTCCGTATAGTTAGCTATTAAGAATTCATGGAAAATGAATGATTACAGTAGGTCAACGGTGGACCCTAGTAGTGCAGCAATGATTCTGCGAGTAATGAGTCGATTACAACCGTGAGAGTTGTATTGGAATGGATGTTGAGATTAAGTACCATTAATCGGGTTGTGGTGATGTATAAGTTATCATTGATAAACTAATTAAGTAGATTATCTACCTATTGAATACGTATTCCTTCTTATTAATAGAGAGTCGTATTACTATACGAGGAAGGTTGCGGTGCAAGCATAGAATTCTAAGTAATGACGATGTATAAAATGAGATTCCAGATTCGATTTTCGATGTCGAGGGAGTTTCAAAGGTGATTGAGTATAAGCTTGAGGAAGAGCATGGGTCCATAGAATGATGGACGGAATAGCAAAAATATTTAAACATGCAAAAGCGATGCGATAATACTTGATGATTGATATATATACACATATGTTTTGTTCTCCTATGACAAACCTCTATAGTTCAGAGGTAGGTTCCAAGCCAGATATTTTGTGGCAGTATATTTTTTTCATATATACAATTCTCTTCAATTCGTTCTTTTCTCTTCTTTTCATTTCATATAAGCTAAGAAGAACAACCCTTCCAGAAGAGGAGGTATTGCCGAATGACTATCTATCTGTGTGATAGAAGCCTAGTAGGATACCATAGGTTGTTTAATTGCTTGTCAAGTACTAAAGGCTGGCCACCTTTTGTACTAACTATGCAATAGAACAAGTGTTCATGATCATAGTGATCTCTCAACAAATTCCTTTACTTCTATATGATTGATCAAACTTTGGGAAAATAGAAACAACTGAAAAAGGAGTAGTAAAGTTATGGTGGTATTCGGAATGGAAACACGTTCGTGATACTAAGGTTGACGTGGTTATTAAAAGGTTATATAATGCTAACGAGCAAAAGTATAACCAGTATAATATTAGGAACGAAAGGTAGTAGCGATTACGAACTGGAAAAGAATGGGTATTGAGAAGCAAAAGCTATAATGCTATAAGCTATAATGAGAGCTGGTGCAATAGACTTGAAAGAAATTGGAATGATCACTTAACGCGGATTAAGTTATCTCACGATAATCGATCGTATGTCAGTATCGAGGTATCGCCTTATGAGATCCTTGAGGGAAGACAATGTCGATCTCCCTTATGTTAGGATGAAGTTGTAGGGCGCAAGATGCTCGGACCCGCAGTAGTCCAAAGGACCAAGGATATAATAGATCTAATCAGAGGACGGCTGGTAGTAACCCAAGATGGACATAAGAGGTATGCTGATTTGACTCGAAAGGACAAAGAGTATGAAATAGGGGACCTAGTGTTGTTATAGGTATTCCCTTAAAAATGATTGATGAGGTTCGGAAAGAAATGAAAGCTAAATCCACAAATTGTTGGACCCTTGGATATATTAAGACGTATTGGGAAGTTAGCATATGAGCTAGCCCTACCCCCGAACATGTAGCGAGTCATAACGTGTTTCACGTATCAATGTTAAGGAAGTGTAATCCGGATGCCAGATAAATAGGAGCATATGAGCGCCTAGACATGCAACCAGACGTAACCTATATGGAGCAACCAGGAAGGGTTATAGATTGAAAAAGGAACAAGTGCTTAGGAGAAGGGTTATTAAACTATTCAGAGTTTGATGGAAGAACCACAATGTGGGAAAATTTACTCGAGAGTTAGAAAGTGCAATGTTAAGAGAGTATCCCTATTCATTTCTATCTGATTCCGGGACGGAATCCTTTTAAGGAGGGGAGACTGTAATAACCCCAATTTTTGGAATTTTTGAAACCCTTATGAATAGTGTTTTGCTGATTATGCTGAAATAGAAAACTTTTCATGCCACACTATGTAGGGGTTCTTTTATTGATCTTCTGGGATATTATTAGTACTCTATGTGGTATATAAGTGTATGTAAAGATCGTCAGAATCCAAATCCGAACACTTTGATTTTTCCCGAAAATCCACCAGATATCGAAAGAATTGAGTATAAGGTAATAGGATAAAAAGGATTTAAATTCAAGGATTTTAAGAGAGGATCATAAAAGGAAGATAATGTATTGAGAAAGGTTAAGGGAACCCAAGTAATAAGATCCCGGGTATGATCCCTCAAACGATAAACGAAAACGATAGTTAAGCGAACCGTATAACAGATCAGCGGTCATTAGCCGAGTAATTAGAAGCTAATCAAAGAGGTTAGTGGGGATGATGTCATCAAACCAATAAGAAGAGGACAAAGGTAGGAGGGTGACATCATATGGTGACATAAGCATGACCAAGCAAAGTGTGTTGTTGGTTGAATTAGAACCACACAAAAGTTACCATGGTAAAAGGTAATAAAACAAAACAAATCAAATTGTCAGCCAACCAAGCCAAAACATTTCATTTTCACCAAAAACACAAAGCTATTTCATTTTCTTCATCTTTGCTCTCGGCTTTCAAGGAAAAAGCAAGGAAGAAAAATCCAAAGTCCAAGCTCCACTCAAGCATAAATTCCATGGTTTGTTTTATGGATTCTACATTTCATAACTTAGCTTGGGTATGATTTTAAGCTCTTGATTCATATGGATTCATAGCTAATTAATTCACCAAAGATTAGGGTGAATAGTGTTTTCAAATTTTAATTTTGTGTTTCTTGATTTCATTTGCAAGATCAAGGTTATATAAGGATAGATCAAGGTTCTTTGAGGCTCCCTAGTAACTTTCCACCCTCCAAGAAAGGTATAAATCTTCACACCCTTTAGTAATAAGTTTGAATGTTGAAGTTTGGAGATGGTTTCGATGGATGAGTAGTAATTTGAATGATAAGCATGATTCGAGCTTAATTGTTAAGTAGTTTAGTTGAATTTAGAGGTGTTATAATATATGATTGGATTGAGATCCTTGAGCTTATTATGACTGAAATCAGTAGCATTGATGTGTATCTTGAGTTGTTATTGGTTGGTAGTTGGATTGATATGGTTTGGAATGGTAAAAATTTGGGAAATCGCGTAAACATAGTCATCGTAATGTCCGATTTACTTTAGACTGTTTTTGCTCTTAACATCAGGACCCTAGAACTCACTGTTAGGTTTTGACCACTGCCATGATTAGATAGTTCATGTTACGAGCTTCGTTTTGATATGTGGTTCGTTTGAATCCGATGTACGATTTAGGAGAAACGACCGTTTTAAGTAACGGCATTACGCGAACGAACAATTACCCCTCGCCTTACTTTGAAACATAGGTTAAAGACCTAAAATGACTAATTGGAGTATGAAACATTTATGTAAAGTGTATTAGGCAGTTGGTAAGGCACTCGCAAAAGAATCGCCTTAAAACCCCTAATGGTTAATTTATTAAAAATGGTGGAGCCGAGGGTACTCGAGCGACTTAAGAGAATCATTAAGCGCAAAGCAAGCGTTAGAGTCTAATTGGTTAAAGTATAGATTCTTAAGCGACTTTGGTTTAATTCCAACTTATATGTGGTTTATAGGTTACCAGACTCATCCCAGGACTTTTACCACCCCAAGCCGCTCAGGCAAGTTTTCTATCCGTTATACTGTTGTTGTGATGTATACATTTGTATATGCATTATCTTGTGATAGTTGCATGTTGGTTATTTAGCAACTATTGCGATATATTGTAGCATGTGATATGGTATATATGCATGCCTGTTTTGTATTCTTGATACATATATCTGTTGATTCAGTTGATAATGCCTATGCTAGAGATAAGCGGTAAATTTGCATATACCCTTAGTATAGGGGACCCAAAGGTGAATTTTTCTAAAACCGGGAGTCGATGCTCCCGAGTATAATATATATATATATATATATATTTATATATATATGAATAGTTTTTAAAACTATGAATCAAATAAGGTTTATTCGATAACCTTATTTTATTAATGAATATTATTTTGAATATTCATTCGAGAACTTATGACTCCGATTATTTACTAATTATTATTCTTAATTTTATTAAAGAATAATGTGTCGATAATCAAACTTACTTTTGATTATTCAAATAAATATATTACTTTCGTATAAGTATATCTTTGGTTATTTAATATTCATTTCAAGTATAAGTTTACCACTTCTACTTCAATTATTTTTATAAAGATTATTCTTTATGGGAATATTATTTAAATAATAATATTCAGATATTTTCTAATATATTGGGACTGATTTATTTTATTAAATCAGCATCACTCCAACCATTCTTAAAAATATTTTGCGAGTCTTCAAAATGATTTTAAAAGTTAGAACGGATCCCAAAATTCATTTTTATATTTAAGATCCTCCTTTCGAAGGGGATTTAAATACTCGCTCAAAACCTGAGGGATCCAGCTCTGTGGTGTATTGTATATTTGCAACAAGGTTGCTATTTTGATAAAAGAGTTTTTGATTACTTACCCAACACTCGGGAAGTAAAATTCTTGGAACAAGTTAATCCATTAACAGGCATCGCCTGGGAAATATCGGTGAGTTTTCCTTTCCAACTAGATACGACTTCTTGGTGGAGCCGTATCAACAAGTTTCTACTTGGAGAAAGGGGGGACGAGCTTTACGTTTCAGAGTCATGGATTTCATCTGAATAGGAGTGGCGTAAGTGGTCGAGTGGCGCCGGCCCAGCCTTATAATATTGGCCCAAGTGGCCTGGAAGTTTCGCTAAGACGGTCCATTCCTTAGGAGTCCAGTGTTCGGTTGACAAGTAAATCCGACAGGTTCTCCTCTACATGTAGAAAATGGTGGGGTTGCACTACTACGACTGATCATCGTAAGTGGTCTTCCTAGCGTGACAAACTCCCGTAATGAGTTCATCATCCAATTGGATATTTCTGCGACACTACCCAGAGCACTTCGATAGAAAGGCTACAGTTGGGCGATTGTTGAGTGTTGGCAGGGTCAAGTTTTCAAAATGATGTTTGCATCAAATGAAGTATCTCATAACTTCATTTTATTTTGATGATATTTTAGAGATTGATTCTATACAAGTTTTGTCTTGTAGCTTAATCTATGGGATGAACTATTTATACATTGAACGGTGGTAGTTCAAGTTGTATTCGGAAAAGATATAAGTATATTGGAGTATCTTGTAACTTCATCTTTTAAACTTATATCTAGTTAATGATTGTCTTATGAATGACAAAGGTTTCAGAAAAACGTTGAGACAAGATTAGATATATGAGATCACCTTGCAACGATATTTTTATACAGTTATACACTGGAACTCTGTGTGTATTATGCATGGAAGAGGACTTCCAAGATTTTGAAAAGTATATATGTATATATACTGAATATTTTGCGACTTCATCGCATTAAGATATCAACTTGGTTCATTTCTTCTTGACCAAGACTTTCATGAGTACTATGAGGATGCTCATATATTGTTAATCATTATACACATTATTTTGGTGGGCTTGTTGCTCACCCTTGCTTTCTTCTTTCATCACACAACAACAGATAGAAAGGATGAACAAGACCAAGCTTCCAATTCGCAAGCGGTTAGAAAATGTTCCGCAGTTTTTCGGAAGCATTGATGTCGCCGTAGCTGAGGTAGGAGCTACCAATAGGCTAGGTTTTCAACTATTGATGAACCAGATTTATGTATATTTATGAATTATAATAATGGCAAAGAAATGTAAATTTATTTAAAAATCCTTTTGAGGTGTTATGGCTTATAATTGTGGAATAAAACGACTTGTGTTATTTTTGGTATTCATCTCTGAGACTATAACTTGTGGTGTGTGTGTATATTGTGGGGTCACAGTACGTAGTAGTTCATTGTTTATTAAGATTAAGTGTTATTAAGGGAAATAGAACTCGTGACAACCCGGATCCCCGACCCCGGATCTGGGGGTGTTACAGTCTATCTGTGGATGATAAGTTATACTCATTTTTAATCGCGTGCCTAAGCATTACTGAAAATATTTCCAAAATCTTGAAGTGAATCTTGCATCTCTATCAGATACAATTGAAACTGGAACTCCTCTAACCATAACTTCTTTCAAATATAAATTGACTAACTTCCACTACCACATAAATGGTCTTCAGCAACATCGAAAAAAAATGTTAAAAATGCTGAAAATGTAGCCATAAGGCGTAAGGCAACACTTTTGTCCATTTTGAGGGTGTTGAAAATTTGCATGTGGCATGTGATATTATGCCAACGCATTTTAGAAAACTACGCCAACATTGATATTTTGTTGCCTTAGGTTCCTATGGCGATATTTTTTACTTAATAGCAACACCAGCACTGGTGTTAGCTTTACCTCTATAACAACACCATCTAGTCAATAGCAACAAACGTGGGGTGTTGTCTTAAATCGTACTGCAACATCTCTTTCCATCTATAACAACACATTTGATTAACATTTCTTATTTTTTCCAACACCTAATCATATTATAGCAACACGAACAAGTAAACACTGTTAAAGTTTTAGCAACATCTTTTACAAGTAAAGCCAACATTTTTTGTAATAATTATTTTAAAAAAAATCCTTAATGAATATACCAATATTAATCAATATTCATTACAAAAATACATAACCAAATGCAAATCAATTTTAAATCTAACATACATACGTCAATAAAGAGCTTCCACCTAGGAAGTTTCAACTCAAACTTATATCAGAATACCAATCTAAATCTAGTTCAGGTTTATATACAATATTGTAAAACTCTAACTTCAAAACATTAATATCTTGAATCTTCACAGACTCCATCATTCCTTTTAATTCCTTGTTTGCCGACTTTAGAGCTGTTATTGAGAATGATCAGGGAAAAAAATGAAGGCATTAGTTAAAATCATAATTTTTAACAAAACTTCATCCTAAAACATATGAATTTTAGTAAGAGAGAGTTAGAGACACTTAGTAGGAGTAAGTGTGCATACCCACAAATATATTTTCTATTTTCTAAATAATCATGGGTAAAACATATATTAGGTACATTCTTCCCCTTTAAAATAGTTTACTCTCTGCATTGTGAGCACATGCCAATGAATACGATAAGCTCCGACTCGCATGTCATTAGATAGTCGATATTTGATAGAGTAATTCTTCTTTTACTAAATTTTAATGTGTCACCTCTCATTGCATAACAATCACATAGAAGTGTTACCTCTCATTGCATAGCAATCATATGATCCTAAATATAACCCGTGGTCCATAAATTGATACAAGCTCAAAAAAAAGAGTATACACAGAACCGCTCACTGCTGGGAAAAGGTAAAAAGTGACAAAGATGGAGTAGACTTTATTTCCCTGAGAAGGTATAGGAGCTTGCATCTTTTTCCTGTCTGCATTTGGATGTAATACTCTTTGTATTAAATGGAAAATTCCTGACATACTGAACCGTTTCTTCTTCATCGTGCTGTAGACCTAATATAATAATTATTTTAAATGAATCATAATCAAATGTACTATAAAGTAAGCATTGAAGGTCAACTGGGATATGATGGTCATCCAGAACTTTCAAAACAGACATGGGTAGTCCCACACACACGACCTTCCATTCTGATTCTGGAATCTCAACATAGCAATATTAACCAAATTATTTTTAGGCACAAGAAGTTCTATAACTGGATCAGTGAAATTGATGAGCACAAAAACAAATTCAATTAAAACAACCTGAAGATAAAGCTTCTTCCATGCACAATCATAATACTTACTCTTTGGTCGTAGAAGACCCCATCACAAGTGATAGGCTTACTTTGCTGTCCCAAAATTGATCATGTTTGTAGAGAACCGTTTTCTTGTAGGTGTTATCTGCGATAAAAATAGAGGAATTGCCTGCAAATTCAAAACAATTATCATGATTTTTTTAATAAGTCTTCACGATCATGCATTTACATAAAATAATTTCAGCTCTATGATTCTCCTATTGTTAATAAGAGAAATAATAGACAAGCTTCCCACTGAGATAAATTGATCAAAGATAGAACTTCAAACTGTTAGTCCCTTAACAATATAACAAGAAATACAGAAGGGGGTAGAATGGAATTCTTGAAACTTTTTCTTGAATAAAAATGTTCTAACTCAAATATATATAAGTGTGAATTGATTAGCAGAATGCGGAATAGTTACTTCAAATGAATCAAAACACAAGTAATTAAAAACAAGAGTCTTTAAAAACTTTCTGGTGGATTTGAATGATTCCACCAGAGATATATAATATATATCGAGAGAACTCTGTGTGCAAAAAGCTCACAGCTGCTTACAAAATGATAACAACTAAGAACGAGAAAAATGTTAAGAATACAGCTTACAAATGTTTCTCTCTTGGTTGCTTAGTTTCTTAGTTTATTGTTATTCTATTGCTGCTTCTTGGTTTATATGTCACCTAGATTACAAAGTAATAAGATAGGATAATAAAACAAAAACTATCAAGTCTAATACAATGCTACTTCATTACTCTATTCCAGCATCTTTGAATATCTTCATAATAGCATGGAAATGGCAATGCTTCTTTGTTCTCGAAAACCTAGTTGAATAGGCTACCACATTTCATTTGCATACACTCGACGCATGTTACTGTGTTGTCACTGTCAACAGATATTTGAATTCTTTATCCATCGGGTTTATGATCATCCGTCGAGTTATTGATCATCCGTCGGGTTGTTGATCATTCGTGGAATTCATTGTTGTTTATCCATCGAGTAGCAATCATGCACTTGACTCCATTTCATTTATGCAGAATTACAAGACATCATCTATGTACAATTAATCAACCTATTTTGCACAGCTAGTTACAGTCAACATGACTTAAGTACTACTACAGATTCTAAATAATGTATATGCAGAAATGTGCTACAGAATTATTATTACATAAGCTACTCACTCGATGGATAATAAGTCATCATCCGTTGGGACTAAAATGGGTTATCCGTCGGGACTATAATCCTTATCCGTCGAGTGCTATATTTTTACTAAGTAAAATCTACCAAGGTGTTTTGTTCATGAAATCATCAAGTACACAACATATACACAACAATCTCCCCCAATTTATGTCTACTGGAATTGTAGCCATAAATTAAGAGATGCTTGATGATAACAAACACCTTAAAAATATAACTTTAAAAGAAAGTAGATAATACTGAAAAGTGCTTCAATTAACAAAATGTACAAAGTTTTGCTCACAGTCATTTTCAAGATGCTCCTCTAGCCTGAGCAGATTTATCTAGTTTCTTGAAGGTCTGGATCTCTTTCCAAGCTTTCTGTTGTTTTCTTCAATCTGATTTTGGAGCTGCCTGTGGAATTCTAGTTCATCAAATTCTGAGAGATTTAGCTTCTCTTGCATTTCTAAGAGAGTTTCATTGCTAGAGATGCTCAATTGGTCTTCTAATCTGAAAAATCTTCTCACTTCTTTGTCATCTATGAACTCCATCAGCCAGTAGGGCCTTAGATCCACTCTTCTCCCTGTGTAAGTGATAATTAGAGTCTTTGGGAGTGCATCTTTAGCTCTATCACTCCTCAGTTCTTCAATCTTCTTCAGTACCAATCTTCTTGTAGTAATATTGAACCCAAAGTTCTTCTTGAAAGATGAATAAACCTTAATCAGTACAGTTTGACTTTCTTGAAGGATCCTGTGAAGTGGCCACTGAATCTCCTTTCCTCCCTTGTACTTGAACACTAACCTTTCAGGTAGGTTTCTGTATGCATCAATTCCTCTCTTTTCATCCAGTTCATCTAGATAGAGGTTTAGATCAGAAAACTCCTTGATGTCACACAAGTACATATAATATCCTTTGTTGACTTTAGATTGAGCTTTGACTAGAGATTTTGATTTGAGAGGTGACAACTTCACTTTCTTGACTGCTCTTGACTTTGTTCTTTTTGGCTTGCTAAGGATTGGTAAATTGAAATCAGGAATTAGTATGGTTTCCCATTCTATTGGCTCATCCTTAGGCACAATAGGTTCACCATGAATGTTCCTGTAAGGATCCACCACCTTGATATCTTCAAATACCATAGAGGGTTTTGATGCTTGAGTTATAGTTGAAGTGGACTCCTTAGGAAACTGATTCTCCAATTCCTTATCAACAATGTCCAGTTTCCTTTTTAGTTCTTTTAGCCAATTCCTTGATTTTTAGAGACTTCTTTTGTTGTTCAACTTGCTTCTTTGGATCTTGATATTCAATGATTTCAGATGGCTGAGCAAGAATTTGTTGTGATGAATTTATAGCATGTAGCTTGGCCAACATAGCAATTTGCTCTTTCTTTTGTTTAGCCTTTTTAGCATCTAGAGCAGCTTGCTTCTTTTCCTGCTTTAATCTAGCTTTTTCTTCTCTCTTTGCTTGAGCAAATTGAGGATGTCCAGCCACCACACAAATTTCTTTCCCATTCCTGAAAATTTTAGCAATTCTCTTTTTCGAAGCTGAATCAACTGGATCTTTGTAGAAAATAATTGACCTTGACAGAAGCTTCTTTTCATCAGGCTTAGGTGTCTTATACTCAGTATCCAAAGGGTTCTTCAATGATAAATTTTGAATAATTTACCCTTTATTTTAGAATTATTTCAGCCTTTGGAGATTTGATGCAGGATGTTTATCCCCTTTCCAGATAGTTCATGCTCATCTTATTCACAGAAATTTAATTGACTTGAGAGTGATGGATGGCTGACTTTACTGGCTCCTTGACTAGTTCAAACTTCCTTTGTATATCCTCATCAATCTTCTCCCAGTTGAGTGGACTCAACTTCTTCTTTTCAGTTGCTCTAAAGTTGGCTGCTGCTGCATTTATCAGATCTATACTATTTATAACTAGTGGCTTTGAGATAGTAATTGAAGGCACAATCACTTTACTGATTTAAATTTTAAGCTTCTCCCCCTCACTTGGTCCTTTCTCCCCCTTTTTGTTATCATCAAGTTGAGCAGAGGAGGGGGTTTGAGCAGCCACCAGTTTTTGAAGTAAATCTGTCTGTTGGGCTTGATGAAGATGAATGGGTGTTAAAGATGCTTCCATGGCTGACATTCTTGTATCCAAGGCATCTATCTTGGTTATAAGATCAGAATTTTTCCTTAATTGCCTCTTGATGTCAAGCATTGTAGCTTCTGGAAGCTTAGAATCCATTTTGCCTGAAATGGCCTTCGTCATCTCCTCAATATTACCCTTGATGGTGTTTACATCCCTAGCATGTTGGAAGCCTTGAATTTGTTAAAGTTGCAGAGAGGCTAGATGTGCCTGAAGGAGCTTCTTGGTACTAGCATTTGAAGTGGTTTGAAGAGCAGTATTTGTCTGATTGATTAGTTGGATCAGGGTTGTCTTGAAGTAGTGCTCATCACAGTGCTTTGAAAATGCCCATGATGGCATACCTGATCTTGAACTGGAACCTACTTCTCCCCCTATGTCCATTGCTTCATCTTCACTATCCCCACTGTAATCACCAAAGAAATCAGCTGAGCCACCAGTCTCATAATCCATATCACCAGCTGTAGTGGGCAAAGCTGTGATGGCATCCTTAGCTCTTATCATAGACTGTGTGGTATGCACCCGATTGAGCATCCTTTCTGCATTGTCATTCCCCTGTTCAGCTAGAAGTTGATAAGCTGGAACAGGGTGAGTAAATGCCTTAGCATCAAGGGAGGTGGAATCTATAACAGCTTTAGGTTGCTGAGATAGTCCCTCCCTATTTGCATCCTGGACATTCATTAACTCACTAGCAATGACATCCATCCTTATAGCTCCAGTACCTGCATTTCTCTCATTTTCTCTCTTTTGTTGCATTAGGGTCTCACCCTAGCTCCCCACCCTCACACCCTCACCTTCACCTTCTAAGGTGGGATTCCTCTCACTTTCTTTTGCCAATCCTGAAGAAATGGATTGCATAATTTCACTCATTTCCTCTCCTTTTTCCTGGGAGCAACCCAGACTCTCACTCAAAACACTCTTCTCTCTCAATCCTAATAGTGACTGTACAACCACTAATTCTTTTGTACTTGAAATAAATGAAGTTTGAAGCTGTGCAGAGATACTCGACGGATGAGTGATATCCATCGGGTGAGTGGTTTTGCTATCCGACGGATAACTGCTGTTAAGCTTATCCGTCGGGATACAATCACTACACGACGGACCCGACGGATGAGCAATATCCATCGAGAGAGTAGAAATGAATGAACTAGGAATGGAAACTATTGTGGACTCTATGCTGATTGAAGATATTTTTGGGCACAGAAGATTCAACAGTTCCTGAAAGAATGGGCAAGTGAGCCAACAAATCATCTAAAAGCTGATGCTCACTTGCACTAGATTTTGGCTTCCCCAACAAAGTTAAAGAAGGGGAATCAGGAATTGATGTGTTTATCATATCCACATCCAGTGAATTTGTGGGTGAGTTTGGTGTTTGAGGTGCTTCTATTACTATAGATTTTGGCTGTGACTCCACATTTATTGGAGCCACATCAAAATGAATTTGTGAAGGTGCAGTGACTGTGTCTTTAGCACCAGTTTGCACAGTGTGTGTACCCTGTGCATCCTCAAGGGTTTTAGATTTCTTCTTTCTGGCATAAGTTTGGGGTGAGCTTGTGTCCCTAACCCTCTTGGCATGTGCTTTTGGTTGAGAGCTTTGTTCAATAACTACATCCTTTTGGGAGGATGCAGCTAGAAATGAGCTTTTATCCTTTTTAAGCACTACAGTTTGTTGGGAAACTGCAGTGTGGCTTGGTTGGGAACTACTCAACTTTCCATCCTTATCCTTGGGGTTTCTTTTATGTTCACCCCTTCCCTCACCTGTCTTACCCACCTGTACACTCCCCTCTTTGGTTTTGGTGGATTTTGCAACTGGCATCTTTTGAGAGATACCAGAGGGGGCTTTCTTTGATTTGGATTTTGAAATATTTGCAGGTTTGGTAGCTTGGGTAGACAACAGTTGAGTCATTGACACAGTTGCCATAGCCATACTAGAACTCAAATAAATTAGTGAGGTTGGAGTAGTGGTAGGAATAGATGAACTTACCTCACTTACCTGAGGTGCTTCCATTACAGGGAAATAGAACAGTGGCACCTCTTTGTGATGATTGGCCCTGTTCAAATCTGCAATGAGCCTTCTCTCTTGAACCCAACAATCTAATTTGTTGTTAGGGTTCTCAAGCACAATACCCTCAGAGAGATGGTTAGCTAACATCATAAAGAGTCTAGCATAATACACATTCTTACCTCTCTTATTTAACTCTCCTAGTTTAAAACCTAACTCAAACAAAACAAGGTCACTGAAATTATAGAATTTATCTGTAACTAGCATGTAGAGCATGTTAAGCATGGAGATATTGACTGAATCAAAATTACTGACTTTTCCTGAAAAGACCTTTGTCACTACATCACACATAAAACTCCATTATTTCCCAAGGCCCAGTCTCCTAATGTCACTTAACTTAGAAGTAGAAAGAGCATAGTTCATGGAATTAAGCATATTGATTATATCAGTGTCAGTGTGTGGTGAGGTCACAGTGTTATCAGGAATCTTGAAACATGCTTTTATAACATCACTATTGATACAGAATTCTTTACCTTTAATGGTTAGAGTGATGGTCTTATCTGTTGAGTTGTATGTAGCAGTGGTCCACATCTCTTCAACAACTTCACAAAAGATTGTGGGTGATTCCAGCATGGCATATAACTAAGCTTGCAATTCTTCACAAAGTCCATCATCTTGTGATAGTCACCAGATTGCTGAATACCCTTGTATACTAATGCAGTGAAATTGTTCTTCTCGTAAATAAACCCAGTTTGAGACATAATCTTGACAACAGGAGCCATTATTAGAGAATGGGAGCTTGAAGAGAAAGAGTAAGTGCTTTGAAAGAGAAAGATATTAGAGCAGTTGATTTGAGAATGATAAAAGAAAAGCAATTGAAATGAAATAAGCTTTTATACTATCTCAAAAATAAGTGCTAAAAATAATAAAGTAACCAATGAAAATTGCCTAAAATAGCCGTTTAAAAATAAACTGTAAAAATTCCACCCATTATCCGTCGTGTTATGATTACAAACTGTAAGTATACTCGATGGATAATGTTCAGGGAATTAACGGCTGAGATTAAGACAATTCGACGGATGAGGATAGACTGTTATCCGTCGAGTCATAAAATATTCCAGAAATATAATTGATTTTTATTAGCAAATAGTATACCGACGGATGATTAAACTCGATAAATAAGGATCATCCGTCGAGATGTAAATTTTGACTTAGCCAAAATTTCATCCAAGACTGAAAAATCAATTAAATTTCTGGCTGCATTTTCAACTTGCAAATTATAACATATAGATTTAAGAATAATTAAGCATACCTAACTCACATACCAACCTTGAAAAGGTGGATTCATCCAATGGCTTGGTAAAGATATCTACAAGCTTCTTCTCACTTGGAACAAAATGTAGTTTCACAGTACCATTCATTACATATTCCCTTATGAAGTGGTACTTGATATCTATGTGCTTTGTCCTTGAATGTTGTACTGGATTTTTAGTGATGGCAATTGCACTTGTGTTATCACAGAAAATAGGAATCCTCTCAACTTGAAAACCATAGTCTAGCAATTGATTTTTCATCCATAAAATTTGTGTACAGCAACTGCCAGCAGCAATATATTCAGCTTCAGCTGTAGAAGTAGAAACTGAATTTTGCTTTTTACTGAACCAGGACACAAGCTTGTTTCCTAGAAATTGACAGGTTCCTGTTATGCTTTTTCTATCAATTCTACAACATGCATAATCTGCATCTGAATAACCAGTTAGATCAAAACCAGAATCTCTAGGGTACCAAGTGCCATGTTTTGGTGTTCCCTTGAGATATCTGAAAATTCTCTTAATAGCTATTAAGTGAGATTCTCTAGGATCAGCCTGAAATCTAGCATATAAATATGTAGCAAACATTATATCTGGCCTACTAGCTGTTAAGTACAGAAGTGAGCCAACCATGCCCTATAACTTGAAATATCCACAGACTTTTCAGTAGTGTTTAATTCAAGCTTAGTTGCAGTGGCCATGGGAGTTTTTGCAGATGTGCAATCCATTAGATCAAACTTCTTTAAAATATCAAAAATATATTTAGTTTGACTAATGAATATTCCATCACTAACTTGCTTAACTTGTAAACCAAGAAAGTAAGTTAGTTCTCCCATCAAACTCATTGCATACTTACTTTGCATCAATTTGGCAAACATTTTGCAAAGTTTCTCATCTGTAGAGCCAAAAATAATAGCATCTACATAAATTTGAACAAGAATACTAGAGCCATTAACATTTCTGAAGAATAAAGTTTTATCTACAGTACCTCTTGTGAAATGATTTTCCAAAAGGAACTTTGATAAAGTGTCATACCAGGCTCTAGGTGCTTGCTTCAATCCATAAAGTGCTTTCAAAAGATAATAGACATGATCTGGAAAATTTGGATCTTCAAAACCAGGAGGTTGACTGATATAGACTTCCTCATCCAAATCTCCATTTAGAAAGGCACTTTTGACATCCATTTGATAGACCTTGAAATTGGCATGGGCTGCATAGGCCAAGAAGATTCTGATGGCTTCAAGTCTTGCAACAGGAGCAAATGTTTCATCAAAATCTATTCCTTCTTGTTGACAATAGCCCTTAGCAACCAATCTAGCTTTGTTCCTGACTACTATGCCATTTTCATCCATCTTGTTTCTGAATACCCATTTGGTGTCTATTGGATTCTTTCTTTTAGGCTTGGGCACCAGCTTCCATACATTATTCCTTTCAAATTGGTTTAGCTCCTCCTGCATAGCTAAAATCCAATCAGGATCCAACAAAGCTTCTTCTACCTTCTTTGGTTCTTCCTTGGAAAGAAAGTTGTTGTATAGACATTCTTCTTGAGTTGCTCTCCTGGTTTGAACTCTAGAAGAAACATCACCAATTATGAGCTCAAAGGGGTGATCTTTTGTCCATTTTCTTTGTTGAGGTAGATTAGCTCTAGATGAAGAGGCCTCATTGTTATCTTGGTGTGTGATTGAGTTTCAATTGATAGAAACTCCCCCTGAGTTTGTGGATCTTTGATTTGAGAAAGGGGAACTTTCTATAGGCGATCTATCCTGACTTCCTGCTCCTTTTGATAACTTGACGGATGGTGAATTTTGAGTACCGACGGATGAAGCTGGTTGTCTCCCAACTAATAACGCAGATTGCCTCCTGACGGATGAAGCATTATGCAACTCGACAGATGTTGAGTTTTTTGCTTCATTAGTAGTAGATTTTTCTGTATTATCCTTTGATATTGTTTCTTGATCACTTTTATCATCACTGTCATCACTAACCATCTCCACATTGTCGAATTTGAGACTCTCATGGTAATCTCCATCTTGAAGTCCTTCAATCTTTATATCATCAAACACAACATGTATTGATTCCACAACAATGTTGGTTCTTAGATTGTAGACTCTATATGCTTTACCATCAGCATATCCAACAAAAATTCCTTCATCTGCTTTAGCATCAAACTTCCCATTTTGATCAGTTTGATTTCTCAGAATATAACAGTTACAACCAAAGACATGAAGAAAATTTAGAGTTGGCTTCTTGTTCTTGAACAATTGATAGGGAGTCATGCATCTTGCTTGATTATTCTGAGTGTAGCATGCAGTATTTACAGCTTCAGCCCAGAAATATGTTGGCAGTTTTGATTCTTCAAGCATTATCCTTGCAGCTTTAATAAGTGATTTGTTCTTCCTTTCCACTACTCCATTCTGTTGTGGAGTTCTTGCTGTTGAAAACTCATGCAGAATCCCATTTTCCTCACAGAATGCTCTCATGGCTGAATTCTTGAACTCAGTTCCATTGTCACTCCTGATTCTTCTAACCTTGAAATCAGGATGATTATTGACTTGCCTTATGTGATTGATGATGATTTCACTAGCCTCATCTTTAGACTTTAGGAAATATGTCCAAGAGAACTTTAAGGTATCATCTACAATTACTAGGAAAAATCTTTTCCTTGAGATAGACAACACATTGACTGGTCCAAACAAATCCATGTGTAGCAGTTACAAAGGTACTTCAATTGTTGAATCAAGTTTCTTCCCGAATGATGCTTTAATCTGCTTCCCTTTTTGACAGGCATCACACAGTCCATCCTTAGAAAACTCCACTAGAGGAATGCCTCTAACCAGTTCTTTCTTTACTAGCTCTTTCATGGTCTTGAAGTTTAAATGGGATAGCTTCTTGTGCCATAGCCAACTTTCATCCTAACTTGCTTTACTGAGAACACAAGTAACAGATTCTGCATTAGATGAGTTGAAATCAGCTAGGTACACATTTCCTTTTCTCACACCAGTGAGAACCACTTTGTTGCTTCTTTTGTTAGTCACAACACAGGCTTCTGAGCTGAAGGTTACTAAGTTGCCTTTATCACAAAGTTGGTTGATACTCAACAAGTTGTGTTTGAGACCATCCACTAAGGCAACTTCCTCAATGATGACATTATCCGTTGAAATCAAGCCATATCCCACAGTATAACCCTTGCTATCATCTCCAAAAGTAATACTTGGGCCAGCTCTCTCCTTGAACTCTCTGAGCAGGGTAGAATCACCAGTCATGTGTCTTGAACAACCACTATCCAAGTACCAAAGATTCTTTTTGTTTCCCTGCACACATCAAAATCAAATCAAGTTGATTTTGGTACCCAAGTTTCCTTGGGTCCTGCCTTGTTAGCTTTCTTTTTCTGTTTCTTAGGCTTTATCTCAATTGACTTGGGGATATCAGATTCATCCTTGGTCATTTAAGTTGGGCCTTTGAAACCATTCATTGCAACAAAATTATCATTCATATTATAATCAACAGGGAATGGCATGGTATTAGTGAACATGTTATTCCAGTAAGGCATGCTAAATGGCATTTGTGGTATACTAAATGCAGCATAATAGGGATTAGGTGCAAATGGCATATTAGCAAACTGTGCATTCATATTTTGTGTAAAAATAGCATTCATTGGCATGGAAGGCATGGCATTCATGTTAGGAAAATGAGGTGGCACAGACATGGAAGTAGGCATGACAAATTTGTAATTAACAGACAAATGATATACACTACCACACTTGACACAGATTTTTCTAGGAGCATATTTATCAGGTGTGTAGTTATTGTGTTTGTTAATCCCTACTTTACCATTTCTATTATTTTTCTTTTTAACCTATATTTTCACCTCAATTTTTTCAAGTCTGTCACTTAACTGTTTGACAGTCATGTGACCAACATTAGCCTTTTTCCCTTTCTTAACTTGACTTGATTCTCCTGAAACAAAGTTCTTGGAAACAGATCCATATTTTTCATTCAGCTTAACAAGTTTGGCTTTACTAATTGGCTTGCTTACAGCCGACGGATGAGGATTTTCATCATTCGACGGATAACCCTTTTTGTTATCCGACGGATGATCCTCATCATCCGTCGCTACATCTGTTAGCACTCCATCCACCAAATTTTGTTCTAGTTTCTCCTTGTTCTTTTTCCAGGCTGCATCACAGAAGGACTCGATTCATTGAACTTTGGTGATTTGAGCATGGACATCTCTAGATGTTTTCCATGCCTTAATCACCTCCTGTTCAGGCTCGAGCTGTTTCTTCAAAATTTCTTCTTTCTTCAAGGACTCAGTTAATTCCTCCTTGGCAATCTTACACTCAATTCTTAATTTTCAAAATCAATGAACTGAGACTCTAGCACATTATTTCTCTCACTTAAAAACAAATTATTTTCTTTGATTTTAGCATTTTCTTTTGTAAGAGACTTAAGTGTAACACGCAAATGATATAACTCTGTAGACATGTCATTTATAGCATCATTACACTCAGCTTTAGATAAATGTGCAAGGTTTGTAGTAATTACCTGATTACTTGAAGAACTTGTTTCTATTTCATCAGACTTGGCCATTAGGCTAGATTGACATAGCTGACATCTTCATCTTCATCCAGACCATCTGCTGCCCAGTCATTTTCTTGTGTAATGAAAGCCCTTTCCTTTTGCTTGAGCAGCTCAAAGTATTTTTGCTTATAATCCACAGGCTCAAACTTTTTCTTACTGGTATCTAACTTTCTACATTCACTGGAAAAGTGCCCTGCCAAGCCACATTTGAAACATTTGAATTTTGATTTATCCACCATGTTTCTATTTGGCTTGGCTGCTCCAAAGTTCTTTTTGAACTTGAGCTTGGCAAATTTTCTAGAAAGAAATGCTAAATGTTCATCAATATCTTCCATGTCATCTTGGATCAAAGAATCTTCACTTTCTACTGCAAGCCCCTTGCCCTTGCTTTCACATACCCTTGAAGTTGATTCAACAGCTTCCATCTTCATCTCCTTCTCTTTCTCTAACTCAGCAACTAGTGCAATAGACCCTCCTTTCTTCTTTCCTCTCTCCATCCTCTCATCTTGCTCTATTTCAAGCTCATAAGTTTTCATGATGCCATACAGTCTCTCCAAAGTAAACTCCTTATAATATTTTGAGTTTCTTAATGAGACTGTCATTGGTTTCCATTCCTTTGGAAGAGATCTAAGGAATTTCAGATTGGAGTCTTTTGTCTGATAGACCCTTCCATGCAACTTTAGAGCATTAAACAGTTTTTGAAACTTACTAAAAATGTCAGTGATAGACTCACTTTCTTCATTATGAAAATGCTCATATTGCTGAATCAGTAGCTGCATCTTATTTTCTCTAACTTGCTTAGTGCCATCACGGATGATCTGTATTGTATCCCAAACATCCTTGGCAGTTTTGCAGTTGATAATGTTATCAAACATATCACCATCAACTCCATTAAACAGGATATTCATGGCCTCTTTATCCTTTCTGACTTGTTCAATATCAGGATCAGACCATTCATGCCTTAGCTTGGGGACAGATGGCTTATTTCCAGTTACAGCTCTCATTGGAACATGTGGGCATGTTTCTATGCAGTCCACATAGGCCTCATCTTGAGAAAGCATATGAAGATGCATTTGTACCTTCCAATGATGGTAATTATCTTTATCCAGAAAAGGAATCTTGACTCCAACATCCTTCTTGTTCATCTTGCTGTATTGTTTTGATCTTTAAACTCTTTGTTCTTCAAGAGCTTGCTCTGATACCAATTGTTAGTCCCTTAACAATATAACAAGAATTACAGAATGGGGTTGAATGGAATTCTTGAAACTTTTTCTTGAATAAAAATGTTCTAACTCAAATATATATATATAAGTGTGAATTGATTAGCAGAATGCGGAATAGTTACTACAAATGAATCAAAACACAAGCAATTAAAAACAAGAGTCTTTAAAAACTTTCTGGTGGATTTGAATGATTCCACTAGAGATTTATAATATATATCGAGAGAACTCTGTGTGCAAAAAGCTCACAGCTACTTACAAATTGATAACAACTAAGAATGAGAAAAATAATAAGAATACAGCTTACAAATGTTTCTCTCTTGGTTTCTTATTCTTAGTTTTTTGCTATTCTATTGCTATTTCTTGGTTTATATTTCACCAAGATTACAAAGTAATAAGACAGGATAATAAAACAAAAACTATCAAGTCTAATACAATGCTACTTCATTACTCTATTCTAGCATCTTTGAATATCTTCATAATAGCATGGAAATGGCAATGCTTCTTTGTTCTCGAAAACCCAGTTGAATAGGCTACCACATTCCATTTGCATACACTCGACGCTTATGACTGTGTTGTCACTATCAACAAATATTTGAATTCTTTATCCTCGGGTTTATGATCATCCGTCGAGTTATTGATCATCCTTCGGGTTGTTGATCATCCGTCGAATTCATTATTGTTTATCCGTCGGGTAGCAATCAAGCACTTGACTCCATTTCATTTA
Source organism: Apium graveolens (assembly GCF_009905375.1). NCBI lineage: Eukaryota > Viridiplantae > Streptophyta > Magnoliopsida > Apiales > Apiaceae > Apium > Apium graveolens. Next base: position 77,114,017 of record NC_133650.1, on the reverse strand, counting down.
CGCAGAATTACAAGACATCATCTATGTACAATTAATCAACCTATTATGCACATCTAGTTACAGTCAACATGACTTAAGTACTACTACAGATTCTAAACAATGTGAATGCAGAAATATGCTACAGACTTATTGTTAAATAAGCTACTCACTCGATGGATAATAAGTCATCATCCGTCGGGACGAAAATGAGTTATCTGTCGGGACTATAATCCTTATCCTTCGAGTGCTACATTTTCACTAAGTAAAATCTACCAAGGTGTTTTATTCATGAAATCATCAAGTACACAACATATACACAACACAAACCTTAAGAGAAACCTTAAACTAGATAAGATAGAAGTTAATCTAGTCTGATAATCTAAGCTACTTAGGAAGCGAATTATGTAAAAAAAATCAAAACAATTATGATTTCAGGAAGAAAGAGCATCACAAGTGTCATATATACCCTCGTCATGATTCACATCACAGAACCAAGTTTTTGAGGCTATCCATATGCATTTAGGACATATTCTTTTACTATACATGATAATCTTCTTGTTTATATTTAATCATTATTTGTTACCTGGTTTGCAAAACCAACTCCACATCCAAGTGCAAGTCTGCCAAAAATAAGCATGCCAAGATTAATGGTTGTAGCATTGAATACAACACCAATTTGGAAGAAAATTCCAGCCATAAGCATAGTCATTTTTCGCCCGTATTTCCTTGTTGTATAGGAAGCCAAGAACGTTGTGAGTAAAGCAGATGTATATAGTGAAGAAGTAAACAATTGTAGGCCTTGATTGTTATATTTGCAGTAGTTACTGTCTACTCCTTTTTCTTGAATTCTTTTGTATACCATCGGAAAGAATTTATTCAAGAAATCAGGCATTGTTGTAAGACCACCTGCATAAATTAAATACATAAATCTATGAAAGAAATGATTAGTTACCATATGAATCTTCTGGAAACAACCACTAGAGTTGGGGTAATGTTGTGTATATCATATTCTACTAGCACGTGCTCTTAACGAGTAGGTCATTTTTTTTCTTAGAACTGCATATATGAGTATTCATGTAACTTAATAAAATACGTAGTTCGTTTTAATAGTACAATTTAAGGTGCGTGTGGATGATCAATAATGTATGCAAGTATAGTAGAAAAGTTTTGAAGAAAAAATAGAATACATATGGTGGTAACCTGAAACACCAACATGGTAGCAGAAGACAAGGCCACCGATGGCTACCATAATGCATGAGAAGATAACAATTGGAGGTATCTTCGCCTCGACTTCTGTTCTGCATGTAGGAACTAATCCTCCTTCAGCCATAACCATCTGCAATATGTATAATATGGATAGCCCCATTACCAACATCTACTACCATTCCTGTCATCTCATAATGAAAAGTGTATTTTTATGTTAATATAGAAAGAAAAAACAGAAAAAACGATAAAACATTCATGAACTTGGACTAATCCGACTCAGATGCATATCATCAAGCGCATTTATATTCATACTACCACTCTCATCTAACTCTCCTTCAACATAGGAAGTTCAAACTTTTGGTATACTTCACAGTATTTTAAAATGATATTTTACTACACACCTATTAATATGACCATAATGTGCTATTAAGATCAGCCTCCTTCCGAAACACCAAAACAACAACACCAAAACATTTCCAAAACTACAAGTTATTAATCTAGTCCTAATAATTCTTTATCAATTTAGCACTTCATCAAATCGGATAACATTTTATACATTACTGTGACTTAAAACAAATTTGAAACCGATACACATAATAACAGATAAATCACATACACCTAATATAGACATTTCATATACTAGATATCCTGAACTGGTAAATCATATAAAACATGAGACATAAAAATAGGGCATAAACAAGTGGTTTTTGCCTCATCAGACTGTGGTTTAAAGCCTTCTGCCTAAGGGAATATGATAAACTGAATAGCTATGGATAAAATAAAGCTGATAAAGGACAAATCATAAGCATTAAAATGTGGACACTCTCACAAGAACATTACTGAGGAATTTATAATATATTTTTTGTGCCTGATCAGACCTCCAATGCCCGAGCACATCTATAGCCTAGGAAGTATGGGGGACTTACCAGAACTCCATTCATGTTATAAATACATTAAATCAGGTAACAACGAAAACTTTGGTTATATAATATACCTCTCTTTTATCATCTGACATAAACGAGCCAGCCAAATCCTGAAGCACTTCTAAAATGTCACTGAAAGTCACTTTCCCATTATAGCCTATAGTGTATACTTTAAAGATAACTGAAAAAATACAATTTAGAAGGTTAGGCTGCGTGCGTGCTGTAAAATCTGCTTTAAAAGATATAACCCTATGATCTGAAGCAAAAACACATACTAACAGTTATTAGAACTCTCAACAAAACCAGTTACTCAAACTGCAGTTTAAAGTTAATGTACATGCCAAACTATTCAAAATCAAGGTAAATGATAGCAGTTGATAACTCCGACTATAATATGTGAATCATAGTTGAACCTAATTCCCCTAATTCCAGCCATGGATGTTTGGCTGATAACTCCAGGCATGGATGTTTTCAAATTTTGTTATCAAAATAGATATATACACATATATGCATTCAAAACCCCCAAAAGTTACACATATACAAATATACCTTTAATTTAGGGTTTATAAATCCCTTAAAATCAGAAATCAACAAATTAAAACACCCAAAACTAGGATGTACAAAACCCCATAATTAGTGTTTATAATTAGGGAAAACATATGCCTTACAATAATGAATGGAGCTATGGAAAGAAAGCAGAAAGAAGCCAAGCTACGCCAAAGAGATTGAACTGAGTGAAGCTCCGGGAAGAGAGCGGCAATATTGACAAGAGCGGTGCGATTATGGCGTCATGAAAGAGATAAGAGAGAAGACAGATGGGGTATTTTAGTTTTTGTGTGTTATAAATAATTTTTATGATTTATTTATTTTTGTTTTTTGTTACAATTGAGAGATTGAATTGAGCGAGCTTTTGAGTTTTTTCTTAGCGGGCTTTCATTTTTCTAAGAGCGGGCTTTTTCCCCTCTTTTTTAAACATTTTTTTAGGTGTCTAAGACAACATCAATATAGATGTTGGCATAATTTTACAAAGGAAACATATAAGGCAACTTTCAAATATGATGTTGCCATACATCCTCTTATTTGATTTTTTGTCACATAAGGCAACACTTTTTGTACCAACCCCATTTTTGGGTGTTGCTGAAGACCATTATATAGTAGTGTTCTCCACCGTGTACCTTTCACTGATCGGAAGAAAGTGTGCAGATTTGGTCAACTGATCAACTATAACCCAAATGGTGTAATGATTAGTATTAGACCTTGGTAATCCAACAATGAAATCCATAGTGATATGTTCTCATTTCTATTCTGGGATCTCTAAAGGTTGTAGTAAACCACTCGGTCTCTGATGTTCGGCTTTCATCTTCTGACACGTCAAACACTTACTCACCCAATCCGCAATTTCCCTCTTCATGTTAGGCCATAAATTATTTTTCTTTATATTTTAATACATCTTTGTACACCCATAGTGGATCGAATATCTGGAGTTGTGAGCTTCACTCATAATCTCGTCTTTTAATTCTGGAACATTGGGAATCCAAATTCTTAAAGCAATCTTTTAACCCCTTGGTTATCCTTGGAACTCAAAATTTATCTCCCATCAACTCAGATCTATTATTTTCCATCATCATCTCTTAGCAACGTCAAATCTTTTCTATTATTTATGGTTGCACTTGAATCTCGTAAATCTTTTCATTCACTTGAACTGGAATCTTTATCTACATTTCCATTTTCTCAATCTCTTGAATCAATTCCTTCAATATCATTAACATCTTCAACCTCTCTTTCCGACTTAAAGCATCCGCGACCACATTCACATTTCCAGGATGGTAATTTATGGTACAATCATAATTCTTGATCAACTCTGACCATCTTCTTTGCCTCACATTCAATTCTTTCTGAGTAAAAATGTACTTCAGGCTCTTATGATCCGTATAGATTTCGCACCTCTCTCCTGTTAGATATATTTGAGATGTCATGTCTAATATGATTCATGTTTAGTTTTCAGATCTTAACAAACAGGACATATCAGGACTTACTGAAATCAGGACTTACTGGAAGTCAGAACTTAATATCAGAACTTAAGGTCATATCAGAACTTAAGTACGGGAAGACTTTCATATAAGGAAGGAAGCTGCTTTACAGTAGAAGATCGAGACTGAAACAAAAGAAAATATGCATGGAAAGAGTTAGAAGACTAGAAGACTTGTAGAAGATATCTGATTGATATATTTTAGGAGACGGAATTATATTCCATTTCAATTAGAAGTTATCTTGTAACTGTGTACTATATAAACACAGACTTAGGGTTTACAATATATGTGTTATCATTATCGAGAAGATTATACATTTTAACCTAGCAGCTCTTACTGATATTTGTTCATCACTGAGAGAGAACAACAGTTCTTATTGTAACAGATTTTATTCAATATACTTGATCTTTGTTACATACTTGTGTTAAATCGATTTGATTGTATAAACATTGTATTCAACCCCCTTCTACAGTGTTGTGTGACCTAACAATTGGTATCAGAGCTTATATGTTAACACACATACAGTAAAGATCCAAACAATCATGTCTGAAGAAGCACAAACTCTAACCAAGCCCACCAAAACTGAAGAAACTCAAAAGACTCAAACCCACAGTCGATATGAGACTATTAGGGTTCCCATACTGAGACCTTCTGAGTATCCCATATGGAAAGTGAAGATGGCTATATTTCTGGAAGCTACAGATCCAGAATACCTTGACAGAATTAATGAAGGACCACATAAGCCAACCAAGCTCTCTGTTGTAGTTGTTGATCAACCAGCAAAGACCATACCAAAGGAGAAAGGTGAGTATACAGCTGAAGACATCTCATATATTGCCAAGGATGCAAGGGTAAGGCATTTGCTGTATAATGTTATTGATAATGTCATGTCAAATAGGGTAATTCATTGCAAGGCTGCAAAGGAGATATGGGATGCTTTGGAGACAAGATTCCAGAGAACTGATGCAATCAAGAAGAATAGGAGGACTATACTCACTCGAGAGTATGAGCACTTTGACTCAAAAGCTGATGAGTCTTTAACTGACTTATATGACAGGTTTTTCAAACTCTTGAATGATATGTCACAGGTGGACAAGGAATATGATCTTGAAGATTCAAATCTAAAATTCCTTTTAGCTCTTCCTGAAAATTGGGATTTGAAGTCTACTACCATAAGAGACAACTATGAACTTACTGAAACTACTCTTGATGAAATTTATGGTATGCTCAAGACTTATGAACTTTTGATGGATCAAAGGAGCAAGAGGCATGGAAGAAGGTCAAGGACAGTTGCTCTTAAGGCTGAGGAGGAATCTCCTAAAATGGTTGCCTCAAAAAGGGGCAAAGGAAAGGCTCTCATCATAAAGTCTGATTCAGAGTCATCATATTCTGATGATGATGATTCAGAAACTGAAAGTTTACCTGAAATAGATGCTGATGAAGAGATGATAAAATTGTGTGCTCTTATGGTAAAGGGTATCACAAAGATAGCCTACATGAAATTCAGAATAGGCAAGAAGTTTTCCAGGAAAAGTGGAAGTTCTGATAAGAAAAGATTCAGAAAGTCTGAAGGCAAAGGAGGAAAGTCTGACAGAGGAGACAACTCAAATGTCAAATGCAACAACTGTAGTGAAAGAGGCCACATATCTCCTGACTGCAAGAAAGGAAAAAGTGACAAAGGGAAGGCACTTGTCACAAAGAAGAAAAGCTGGACAGACACTTCAGATTCTGAACATGAGGTGAACTTTGCCCTGATGGCAAATGTAGACAGTAGCCCTGAAACTGCTGAATTGAAGGTACCTCAAACAACTTATGCCTTTCATACTGATGATATTACTGAGTTGAGATTGTATCTTAAAACCATGTTCATTAGTTATAGAGATCAGACTTTAACATGTGAAAGATTAACATCTGAAAATCTTGCTTCTAAAAAGAGAAATGATTATTTAGAAAAGGAGTTAGTTTTTCTTCATCAAACTAAGAAAGAAAAAGATGATGCTTTATATGTTAGAGATGAAGTGTTAAAATTGAATGAATCTCTAAAAGCTGACTTAGAAAAGGAAAGAGAGATTATCAGAACTTGGACTAACTCTGGAAGAACAACTCAGAATTTATGAAGTAGTGGAAACTGGAAAGAGGGCTTAGGTTATGGAGATGATAAAAGTGAAAAAAGAAACTGAACAAATTGAGCCAATTGTTGTTAAACAGACTACTAAGCCAAAGGTAAATCATGTTAAGTTTGTAGCAAAAACTGTAAAGTCTGATTCTGAAAAGTTGAAAGAATCTGTGACAAAAGTTAAGGAAAAGACAACTTCTGACAAATTAGAACAGGATAAACCAGCTGAAGTAAACATAGGATTAATGACAAAGAAGCAGTTTAAGCATAAGCTGAAAGAGATTAGAAATGTCAACAAGGTAAAGGAAGCTAGGAAAAATAGGAATGGAAAGGAAGGTGTGAATAAAAGCAATAATTATATGCCTATCCCTAATGCTCCTAGAAAGAAATGTTATAACTGTGGAAACGCTAACCATCTTACTTCTTTTTGCAGGAAAAATAAAGGTATAAACTCTTTACCTCCTAGATTAGGAGTTAAGAGTCAGTCTGTTAGGTTTAAACCATAAAATCCTTGTTTTCATTGTGGTATTTTATGGCATTCCATTTATATTTAAAAGGAATATCATAGTCTGTACTATGATTATTATCAAATAAAACCTTCTTTGAAGAAAGTTACTTTAATTCCTTCTAATGTAAAGTCTGATGCAAAGTATGATATAAACTCTGATAAACAGAATGTTAGTATAAACTCTGAAATTAAATCCGCTGCAAATGCTAACAAACTTAAAAAGGCCAAAGGATCCAAGCAAGTCTGGGTCCTTAAAACTAACCATTAGTGGTCTTTGTGATTGCAGGGCAACAGGAAAAACATCCTAGTGCTGGACAGTGGATGTTCAGGACATATGACTGGAAATAAAGCCCTGTTATTAGACTTTGTGGAGAAAGCTGGCCCAGGAGTTTCTTATGGAGATGGCAAGATAGGAAAAACTCTGGGATATGGAAATATCAATCTTGCGAATGTCATCATTAAAACAGTAGCTCTTATCTCAGGACTTAAACATAGTCTGCTAAGTGTGAGTCAAATCTATGACAGAGGTTATCATGTGGATTTCTTTGAAGAACACCGTGAAGTTGTAAGCAATCCTACATGAAAAGTGGTTCTAAAAGGTTACAGGCATGGTAACATTTATGAAGCCAGACTTTCAACAAGTTCTGATGGTTCTGCAATCTGTCTGTTGAGTAGAGCATCAATTTAAGAAAGCTGGAATTGGCACAAAAGACTCTCTCATTTAAATTTCAACAACATAAATGAGCTTGTAAAGAAAGATCTTGTGAGAAGACTGCCAAAATCAGTATTTGCTCCTGATGGCCTTTGTGATTTATGTCAAAAGGAAAAACAAAGAAAATCTTCATTCAAGAGCAAAACTGAATCCTCAATTCTTGAGCCTTATCATCTACTGCATGTTGATCTATTTGGTCTAGTCAATGTCATGTCTATTGCAAAGAAGAAATATGCTATGGTTATAGTGGATGAGTTCACAAGATACACTTGGGTGTATTTTCCTGAATAAGAAGAATGAAACTGCATCTACTCTAACTGGTCATGTCAAACAGCTGGATAAATTGGTCAAAGATTTTGTTAAAATTATAAGAAGTGATAATGGCAATTAGTTCAAGAATTCAATCATGGAAGAGTTCTGTAAAGAGCATGGAATCAAACAGGAATTTTATGCACCTGGAACTCCACAGCAAAATGGAGTTGTAGAAAAAAAAAACAGGACTCTCATTGAAGCTGCACGAACTATGCTTGATGAAGTAAAAGCTACCAACCTACTTTTGGGCTGAAGCTGTGCAGACTGCTTGTTTTACACAGAATGCTACACTCTTAAACAAGCATGGAAAAACACCATATGAGATGGTGAAGAAAAAGAATCCAAATCTGAAATACTTTCATGTATTTGGATGTAAGTGTTTTGTTCTTAAGACTCATCCTGAACAACTGTCAAAATTTGATCTAAAAGCTGATGAAGGAATTTTTGTTGGATATCCACTTTCCACAAAAGCTTTCAGAGTCTACAATTTAAGAACAAGGGTTGTCATGGAATCTATCAATGTATCTTTTGATGATAAGAATATTACTGGACTTGAAGATTTTAATGATCATGATCAGCTGAGATTTGAAAATGAATATTTGAACTCTGATACCGTAAATTCTGATGACTTAAACTCTGATCCTGTAAGTTCTGACGGGTTAAGTTCTAATGTCATTGAAACTGTGGTAACAACTCCAAAGGAAAATGCCCCTGTCCAGGGGAGCAAGCTGAAGATCCTACCACAACTCAAGACTCTCAAGAAGCATCAGCACCTGTCACTAGCTCTTCAAGTTCTGATTCATCTAGCTCTGATGAGTCAAATTCTGATAATTCTGGAAGCTCTGATTCTTCAAATCCTGAAGGATCCAACTCAAATTTTGAAGTCTCATAGAGCGTAATTACAGGGGGAGCATCAGAAAATGCTGATGGAAACAACATGCATCATGGGGGAGGATCCAGTTCTAGAAATCAACTTCCATCTGCAAGGAAGTGGACCAAATCACATACACCTGACTTAATAATTGGAGATCCTGAAGCAGGTGTCAAAACTAGAACTGCAACATCAAATGAATGTCTCTATCATTCTTTTCTATCTCGGACTGAACCAAAGAAAGTGGAAGAAGCTCTTCAAGATGCTGATTGGGTGCAAGCAATGCAGGAAGAGTTAAATGAATTTGAAAGAAACAAAGTCTGGACCTCAGTGTCAAGACCAAAGAACAGATCCATTGTTGGAACAAAATGGGTGTTCAGAAATAAAACTGACAGTGATGGCATAGTTACAAGGAACAAAGCAAGGTTGGTTGCTAAGGGTTACTCTCAACATGAGGGTATTTATTATGATGAAACATTTATACCAGTTGCTAGATTGGAAGCCATAAGAATCTTTTTGGCTTATGCTGCTCACAAAAAGTTTAAAGTCTTTTAAATGGATGTGAAAAGTGCTTTTCTCAACGAAGAATTGGAAGAAGAGGTATATGCTGAACAACCTCCAGGATTTGAAGATCCAAAATTTCCAAATCATGTCTACAGATTAGACAAAGCACTTTATGGCATTAAGCAAGCTCCAAGAGCATGGTATGAGACTTTAGCTTAATTCCTTTTGGAAAATGGATTTCACAGGGGTATAATTGATAAAACTCTGTTCTACCTCAACCATGGAAAAGACTTACTTTTGGTACAGATATATGTTGATGATATCATATTTGGTTCTACAAATGCCAAACTCTGTGAAAGGTTTGCAAAGCTAATGCAGTCAAGATATCAAATGAGTATGATGGGAGAACTTAGTTATTTTTTGGGCCTTCAAGTCAAGCAAAATGAAGAAGGTACTTTTATCTATCAATCCAAGTACACCAGAAATTTACTGAAGAAATTTGGAATGCAAGATTGTTGAACTGCATCCACTCTCATGGCCACTGCAACCAAGTTAGATAAAGATACTGTCTCACTAGTAGATATTACTAACTACAGAGGTATGATTGGTTCTTTACTCTATTTAACTGCAAGTAGATCTGATATCATGTATGTTACCTGTCTTGTGCAAGATTTCAGGCTGATCCAAGAGAACCTCATTTAATAGCTGTGAAGAGAATTTTCAAGTACCTTAAGGGTATAGCTGATCTGGGATTGTGGTATCCTAGAGAATCAGATTTTAAGCTAATAGGTTACTCAGATGCAGATTTTGTAGGATACAAAATAGACAGGAAAAGCACTAGTGGAAGCTACCAATTTCTTGGAGGCAGATTGGTTTCTTGGTTTAGTAAGAAATAGAAGTCAATTTCCACAACAACTGCAGAAGCAGAATATATTGCTGTAGGAAGCTGTTGTGCACAGATTCTTTGGATGAAGAATCAGTTACTGGATTATGGGTTAGAATTTTCTAAAATCCCTATTTTTCTGATAATCAAAGTGTTATTGCTATGACAGGTAATCCAGTTCAACACTCAATGACAAAGAACATCAGCATTTGGTACCATTTCATAAGGGAACATGTGATGGAAGGTACAGTGGAATTGCATTTTGTTCCAACAAATCAACAACTAGCAGATATCTTCACAAAACCACTATATGAAACTATTTTTACAAGACTGGTAAATGAACTTGGAATGGTTTCAGGTTCTTTCTCTAAATCTGCTTAATTTTTGTTCTCATGCATCAGACTTTAGAATCAGTGTTTACAGATTATCTTATCTTCATGAAATCTGTTCTTTAATTGAAATTCATTAAATAATGATTGTTATCTGATGTGGATCTTTAAACTCTGAAAGTGTTTTGAATGTTCAGTGACTATTCAATCCAATGAGGATAACTGTGTTAGATGCTGACCTAGTAGTCTTTAACATACTAAAAATCCCATGTTTGAATTAGTTGTTTATGTGGAAACTCATTAACACAAGCAAATTCTAATTTTAAGCTTAGTCAAGTTTACTTTGTGTATTTTATTACTAAGTCACAAACTAGATTCTTGCTCCTTATATGTCAGATTCTGATTTCAGTAAATCTTAAGAATGAACTAAATGCTGATAAGCCTCACTTATCAAAAGAAAAGAAAAGAAAAGAAAAGGAAATAAAAGTCAGGTACTCCTTTGAGATCTAGGGTAAATATGTGGAAGGGAAGACCCAAGTGCATTATTGGTATTAAGTAATATGCATTAGAAAAGCAAATAAATTTTCTTGGTGACGTTTCACATTCTCTGATTACTGGAGAAATACTATGACAACAGCATAAATTCTGATAAGCAGTCGTGACTCACTTACACTGAGAAGCCACTGTAAAAAGGAATTTTAAAAGATGCATAAAATGAGCACAAACAGTTGAGGTGGACTCTTGCATAAATTTTTTCTATAGTAGACTTCATGATTGATGACAAATTTTAAGCACTTTTCTTATTTATGCCTTATTTCTAAGATGTACTGAAGTTTATCAGACTTTAATCTTTATCTGATATTCTGCTGAATGCACACACTTTCACTCCATATGAATGATGAAAATTATTGTGGTGATTAAGTTATTTTTGACAAACAGTTAAGTGTCATTTGCATAGATTCTGAGGACAAGTTCTGATGGAAGTTCTGATGATTAAACTCTGAAGAAAACAAGTCAGTATTTGTATGAAGAATCACAGAAAAAGATATTCACTTTTTGAGTACAGAGGCCATATTCTGATGACTGTTAAAATCTGATATAAGTTTAAGTTCTGATATTAAATCCTGATGGAATCCTTGATGCTTACGTGACATTATTCTTTACTTGACTTATTTGTGGTAAAAAAACTGAAATAGTCATATTTGAATCAGAATATATTTGGGTAAGATAAAAATAGTCATAATCATTATGGGTTAGTGGTAAACGTGTTTGTCTTGGAAAAACTGCATGTGCACAGTAATTGTTAATTATTTCTCGTGCCCATTAACTCCTGCTATAACTTTTTACTAACTATTATTATTACACATCAGTCTAGGGAGACGAGACATCATTATTTCTACTCTTAATCGTTAAATAGTCCCGAGTCTCTTGGTATTCCATTGGCTATTTAAATGACTGATCATCCTTCAGTAAAATCACATCTTTACATTTCTCTCAAACAATAGCACATTTTAGTTGGTTATACTGCTATGGCACAGACACTGTGACCATTTTTAGAAATGGAATTCCGACTTCATATCATATCAACAACATTCCTTTCGACATGTGGGTTCAACTTCCAGACAACATTAAAAATGATTTATTGTCTTTCCAAAGAGAAGTTCATCTCCGTATTCTTAAACAGCAGGAGAAAATTATTCATCTTGTTGTTCTCTTTGTTGAAAGTAGGAAGAAGAATTAAATGTCATCCATCCGTATCTCTTCACCATCAGCTTTGTCAGACTTCTTAAACTAAGGCTGTTGATGTTAAGATTTTTAGACTAGGACTATCTTGTAATCGTTTGAATGTAATCTATAAATTTCAAGAAATGTACTTGTTTGATATATTGATGAAATTTCCCTTAATTGGAAGATTTAATCTCCGTTTCTCTCATATTATGTGACTGTGAATGTTCTAATTGTAATTTGTTAATCTTTACTTCATCTATTTGCACTTTATCCTTTGATTAATGTTTTGATTACAATTATGGTCAATAATAAATTGTGATGTTTTGAGGAAACAATTGAAGCACGGGTTCATGCATCAGAACCTGTGATAGTTGGAGCTGAGAATGTTACTTCTCAGAAAGAAACTGCAGCTCAAAGTTCTGATACTTTGAAGAGGAAATCTGTAAGTTCTGAAGCTGCTAAAGCAACTCCTTCACTGGCAAGGAGACTAAAGAAAATGAAGGCAGAAAGGTACAAGGTCAAGCCTAATATCTGAGGATTCAACTGAAGCTAAGGAAGGGGATCAGGAATCTCTGATCTCATCAGAACCTGTGGTAATTGAAGCTCTGCCATTCCCTACTCAAGCTCAGGATACTGTGTCAACACCTATCGTCTCTCCTATTAAAGCTACAGGTGATGCTGAAGAACAAACTACAACTTCTGAAATAGATATTCATAATTTGAATATACCAAATGTTCTTTATCTGGAAGCTCCATCTACAGAAGCTCAGCGATCTCCAACTCATTTTCCAATTTTAAAATGCTGAGATACCATCTACACCAACCATACCAGCTCTGGAGATAAATTCTGATGTTCAGAATTTAGTTAATGTTATTCCTGAATCTCCAGTATCATCACACACTCTTGTGTTGTCCGAACATCTTGAGTCTTCTTCAAGTTCTGAAGACAGTGTTTCTGTTCAGACTCCAGTTCCCATTCTAGGAAAGGAAGAATTGGTCAAGAAATTTGTTGAACAGGAAGCACCTATTCCTTGGGAGGATACTCACAGAGGTGTGGAGTGGACCAAGAAGTGGAATGACATTGATTTCATTCCAAGTTCTAACATTTTGACTGAGCATATTGCTAAAGCTGATGAGTTGCTCACAAATGCTGATTTAAAGACACAACTCAAGATCACTGCTCTTTCTACCAAACATCTTCAAGGTCTACATTCTTCTACTCGTGAAAAGGTTGATACACTAAAGGAACATGCTGATAAGCTAGATCTACAGATCAAGCTTGACAAGAACATATATATCAGACCTACTCTTGAGAAAATTGAAGCCATTGAGAAGATTCAAGAGAAGCAACAGGCCCACATTGCTAAGGTCCTGGCTAACTAAGTTTCTCATAAAGCTCAATTGGAAGAAATCCAATCTTCAGTTGAACTTCTTTTTTCTCTCTTACTTCCTGATGATGCTAAAAAGGGGGAGAAGGTAGTTAAGTCCAAATGCTCACCTACTCAAGTACTGAAGAAAAAAGATGATAAAGGTGATGACCAGGGAAACTCTGATAAGAGTAGAGGTCAAGGAAAAGTTTAAGGAAAATCTTCTACACAGAACATGTCAAGTTTTGATACTATCAATGCTAAAAGTATGAAGTCAAGTTCTGATAAGCAAAGTCTGATGTCAAGTTCTGATATTCTGATTCAGTCAGGATCTAAAGACTCTCAGAAATTTTTACAAACTCTGAAGCTAAAAGGGAAGCAGACTATTGTTTATTACAAAAATCCTAAAATCCAGACACTTGATGAGGAGATAGCTAGAAGATTATTTCTGAAACAAAATCCAGGAATGGATTTGGAAACTCTCAAGGAGAAAGAAGCTAGATTTGCAGCTGAGAAGACAAATCTTAAGTCTAAAGCTTCTGATGTAAAGAAACCTCCAAGGCCTAAGGAAAAAGGCATTGTGATTAGGGACAAGTCAAATTCTGAGACTTCAAAGTCCAAGACTAGATCACAAATTGAGATTGATCATAATTCAAACGGAAAAGAAAAGGTTAGTGAACCTTTAAATATTGAGAAAAAGATAAGTTCTTCCATTCTAGTCTATCAAACTATAATGCATGATGATGATTTGATAGAATATGAAACTGTTCAAATTCTGAAGAGAAGAAAGATACTTGAAGAATCTAAAACAACCTCTGACACTGCTCAAGTTGTTCAGAATGAAGAACAGTAAGCTACAGAAGAAACAGCAAATTCTGATCAAGTTAATTTGTAAAAGATGACAATTGCTGATGTAACACCCCCAGATCCGGGGTCAGGGATCCGGGTCGTCACGGTCTTTCTTTCCATAATATCACTTCACTTAATTAATAAATAACCTTATGCTGTGACCCCACACTAACACACACCACAACCTGTTATAGTCTCAGAGATGAAATTGAAATAAGTACAAGTCCTTGAATCCACAATTAAAAGTTATTACAACCCAAAATGATTACTTGATAAATTACAGTTAATTGCCATTATCTGCCACAAGTTATAATTATACATAATTAATTCTCAAAAGTAGAATGCCTGATCTACCAATAGATCTACCTCTGCAGCTATAGCAGCTACAACATCAACGGGAAGACGCGGGACGCTTCCCACGCGCTTGCGCTGGGTCTACTGGAGTCTGGCCATCTTTCCTAACTGTTGTTGTGTGATGAAGAAATAAAGCAAGAGTGAGCGTTACAGCTCGCAATATAATATATAGCGATAACAATAATACAAGTATCTAAATGGATACTTACTAGAATCTTTTATCATGTGTAAGATAATTACTTACTAGATATAAGTTTTAAAAGAAGATGAAGTTACCAATTACTTCACTATACTTATACCATTTTTAGAAATCTACTTGAACTACTGTTCAAAGTATAATAAGATTCACGAGGTCATCCCATAGATGAGACCACAAATAAAACTTGAAAATATTTGATCTTTGAAATATTTTGAAAAGAAATGAAGTTACGAGATACTTCATTCAATGGATACACCAATAAAACTGTTTGACCTTGTCAATGCTTCGGCAACCACCCATTAGTAGCCTTTCGATCGAAATGCTACGGGTAGGGTTGCAGAATTATTTAAATGGATGATGAACTCATTACGGGAGTTTGCCGCGCCAGGAAGACCACTTACGATGATCAGTCGTAGTAGTACAACCCCACCATTTTCTACATGTAGAGGAGAACCTGTCGGATTTATTTGTCAACCGAACACTGAACTCCTGAGGAATGGACCGCCTTAGCGAAACTTCCAGGCCATTTAGGCCAATATAATAATACGGCTGGGCCGGCGCTACTCGGCCACTTATGCCACTCCTAGTTCAGATGAAATCCATGACTCTGAAACGTAAAGCTCGTCCCCACTTTCCCCAAGTAGAAACTTGTTGATACGGTTCCACCAAAAAATCGTATCTAGTTGGAAAGGAAAACTCACCGATATTTCCCAGGCGATGCCTATTAATAGATTAACTTGTTCCAAGAATTTTACTTCCCGAGTATTGGGTAAGTAATCAAAAACTCTTTTATCAAGACAGCAACCTTGTTGCGAATATAAAACACACCACAGAGTCGGATCCCTCAGGTTTTGAGCGAGTATTTAAATCCCCTTCGAAAGGAGGATCTTAAATATAAAAATGAGTTTTGGGATCCGCTCTAACTTTTAAAAATCATTTTAAAGACTCGAAAACACTTTAAATAGTGTTTGGAATAATGATGATTTAATAAAGTAAATCAGTCTCAATAAAAAGAAATATCTGGATATTATTATTTAAATAATATTTCCATAAAGAATAATCTTTATAAAAATAATTGAAGTAGAAGTTTTAAAACTCTTACTTGAATGAAAATTAAATAATCAAAGATATACTTATACAAAAGTACTATCTTTATTTGAATAATCGAAAATAAGTTTGATTATCGAAACATTATTCTTTAATAAATTAAAGAATATTATTAAATAATAAGCGGAGTCATAATACCTCGAATGAATATTATAAATAATATTCATTAAATAAAATAACGGAGTCATACATCCTCAAATGAAAATTCAAGATAATATTCATTAATAAAATAAAGTTATCGAATAAACCTTATTCGATTAATAGTTTTGAAAATTATAACCATATATATATAAATATATATATATATAATCTACTCGGGATCCTCGACTCCCGGTTTTAGAAAATGTTTTCACCTTGGGGTCCCTATACTAAGGGTATATGCAAATTACCGCTATTCACTAGCATAGGTATTATCAACTGAACCAACAGATATATATGACAAGAATACGAAACAGGCATGCATATGTACCATATCACATGCTACAATATATCGCAGGAATTTGCTAATATAACCATCATGCATCTATTACAAGATAATGCATATACAAGTGTATACATCACAACAATAGTATAACGGATAGAAAACTTGCCTGAACGACTGGGGGTGATAAAAGGCTCAGGACGAGTCTGGTAACCTATAAACAACAAGTAAGTTGGAATTAAACCAAAGTCACTTGTAAATCTATACTTTAACCAACTTAGACTCTCACGCTCGTTTTGCGCTCACTGATTCTCTTAAGTCACTCGAGTACCCTCGGCTCCACCATTTTTAATAAATTAACCATTACGATTTTTAAGGCGATTCCTTCGCGAGTGTCTTACCAACTGCCTAACACTCTTACCATAATTGTTTCATGCATTAATTAACCCTTTTTGGTCTTTAACCTATGTTTCAAAGTAAGGTGAGGGGAAAAGTTCCGTTCGCTAAATGCCGTTACTTGAAAAGGTCGTTTCTCCTAAACCGTATATCGGAATCAAACGAACTACATATCAAAACGAAGCTCGTAACATGAACTATCTAAACATGGCAATGGTCAAAATCTATCAGGGGGTTCTCGGGTCCTAATGTTATGAACGAAAGCAGTCTAAAGTAAATCGGACATTACGACGGCTATGTTTACGCGATTTCCCAAATTCAAACCAATTCAAACAACCACATTTTCAACTCCTATTCACAACCCAATCAAACCTCCATCTAAACTACATTACAACAGCCCCAACTCAACTCATTGTAATCAATTTACTTAACCCCAAAACTTGTATTTAAACTATACTACATTCTTTAACCAACTCTTAAGATTTCAACAAATCAACCACCACCATTCCAACCCAAACTCTTAAACAAACAAGTTTCAAGCTACTCTATCACCATAATAATCAAAATCATCTTATTATACATAGGAATCTAGGGTTTGGAGATGATATACCTTCCCTGAAGTGGTGGGATTAGCTAGGAAGCCTTAAGAAGCGTTGAGAAGTCTTAGGGATGCTTGGATCTTAAAGGAAAACAAGAAAAATACAAGTTAAAAACTTTGAAATCACTATTCATTGTCTTCTTCATTGATTAATTGAAGAAGATTGAGAATGAATGGGGTGCTTAAACTCATGATATAGCCATAACTATGCATAAGGATGATTAGGGAATTATCTTACCAATTTAGGAAGCCTTGATCTTGAGTTTTGAATTTTCTTGCCTTTGAAATAGTAAAAAGCCGAGAGCAAGCTTTTGTTGAAGAGAAAGAAATGATTTTGTGTTTTGATGAAAATGATTTGTTTGGCTTGGTTGATTTGGTTTTGCTTTTGTTTTAGTTAATTACCTATTTAACCTTGGACTTTGTGTGGTTCTCATTCAACCACACCTCCTTCCTTCCCATGTCATGCTTATGTCATGCTATGATGTCATCTTTCCCTCTTTGTCCTCTCCTCATTGGTTGGGTGACATCATCCTCTCTAATCCCTTTGATTAACTTCCTAATTGTTTGCCTAATGACCGCTGATCTGTTATACGGTTCGCTTAACTTTCGTTTTCGTTTATCGTTTGAGGGATCATACCTGGGATCTTATTACTTAGGTTCCCTTAACCTTTCTCAATATATTATATTCCGTTTATGATCCTCTCTTATAATCCTTTAATTTAAATCCTTTTTATCCTGTTACCTTATACTCAATTCTTTCCGTATCTAGTGGATTTCCGGGAAAATCAAAGTGTTCGGAATTTGGATTCTGACGATCTTTACATACACTTATATCCCATATAGAGTACTAATAAAATCTCAGAATATCCATAACAGAACCCCTACATAGTGTGACATGAAGAGTTTCTTATTCAGCATAGTCTGCAAAATCACTATTCATAAGGGTTTCAAAAATTCCAAAATTTGGGGTTATTACAGTCTCCCCTCCTTAAAAGGATTCCGTCCCGGAATCAGATAGAAATGAATAGGGATACTCTCTTAGCATTGCACTTTCTAACTCTCACGTAATTTTCCCATATTGTGGTTCTACCATCAAACTCTAACTAGTTTGATAACCCTTCTCTTAAGCACTTGTTCTTTTTCGATCTATAACCTTTCCTGGTTATTCCGTATAGGTTACGTCTGGTTGCATGTCTAGGCGCTCATATGCCCCTATTTGTCTGGCATCCGAATTACACTTCCTTAATATTGATACGTGAATCACGTTATGACTTGCTACATGTTCGGGGGTAGGGCTAGCTCATATGCTAACTTCCCAAAATATCTTAATATATCCAAGGGTCCAACAAATTGTAGACTTAGCTTTCCTTTCTTTCCGAACCTCATCAATCCTTTCCAAGGGATACCTATAACATTACTAGGTCCCCTATTTCATACTCTTTGTCCTTTCAAGTCAAATCAGCATACCTCTTATGTCCATCTTGGGTTACTACCAGTCGTCCTCTGATTAGATCTATTATATCCCTGGCCCTTTGGGCTACTGCGGGTCCGAGCATCTTGCGCTCTACAACTTCATCCTAACATAAGGGTGATCGACATTGTCTTCCCTCAAAAATCTCATAAGAAGATATCACGATACCTGACATATGATCTATTGTCGTAAGAAAACTCAATCCGTGTTAAGTGATCATTCCAATTTCTTTCAAGTCTATTGCACAGACTCTCATTATAACTTTTAGTATTAGAGCTTTTGCTTCTCAATACCCATTCTTTTCCAGTTCATAATTGCTACTACCTTCCGTTCCTAATATTATACTGGTTATACTTCTGCTCGTTAGCGTTCTATAACCTTTTAATAACCACGTCAACCTTAGTATCGCGAATGTGTTTCCATTCCGAATACTACCACAACTTTACTACTCCTTTTTCAGCTGCTTCTATCTTTGGAAGCTTGATCAATCATATAGAAGTAAAGGAATTTATTGAGAGATCACTATGATCATGAACACTTGTTCTATTGCATAGTTAGTATAGAAGGTGGCCAGCCTTTAGTACTTGACAAGCAATTAAACAATAGTTGGTATCCTACTCGGCTTCTATCACACAGATAGATAGTCATTCGGCAATACCTTCCCTTCTGGAAGGGTTGTTCTTCTCAGTTTATATGAAATGAAAAGAAGAGAAAAGAACAAATTGAAGAGAATTGTATATATGAAAAAAAAATATACTGCCACAAAATATCTGGCTTGGAACCTACCTCTGAACTATAGAGGTTTGTCATAGTAGAACAAAACATATATGTATTTATATCAACATCAAGTATTATCGCATCGCATTTTGCATGCTTAAATATTTTTTTTTGCTATTCCGTCCATCTTTCTAGGGACCCATGCTCTTCCTCGAGCTTATACACAATCACCTTTGAAACTCCCTCGATATCGAAAATCAAATCTGGGATCTCATTCTAGACATCATCGTTACTAGAATCCTATGCTTGCATCGCAACCTTCCTCATATAGTAATACGGCTCTCTTTTCATAAGAGGGAATAAATATTCAATAGGTAGATACTCTACTTAATTAGTCTATCAATGATAACTTATATGCCACCATGACCCAATTAGTGGTACTCAATCTCACATCCATTCCAATACAACTCTCACGGTTGTAATCAGCTCATTACTCGCAGAATCATTGCTGCATTACTATGGTCCACCACTGACCTACTATCATCATTCACTTTCCATGAAATCTTAATATCTAATCATACGGAGTCCATATATGTCGTATAAAACACTTCTAAGGAGTTAACATAACCACCAATCATAATTCATGAAGAACACTCCAAACTCTGACGTACTTTCATGACATGAAGCAGATAAAATTGCAGAAGAGTTTCAGTCAAAGCAACGATAGCAGGTGAATACCACTCTTAATCATAATTAAAACATCTTTTATCTTAAGTCCTAATTGCCCTGAACAATTTCGACCATTACTGGTTCGATCCATACTTTCTCGTGGTTTAACACGTGCCCCACTTGGCATCATTATAATTACGTCACATTTCCTTTATCATAATTTCTATTCTTGAAAATTTTGAATATTACCTTTCTCCTTGTAAAACCTCTAGGGTTATCCTTGAATCGTTCCTCCTGTATTCCCTAGATACAGGGCATATCAAAATACCATTTACTAATACCAGAATCATTGTCTATATACTTCTGAAAAATTTCTCCACTGGTCCTTAAAGGTTGTTATTACCTTAATTCTTTCCAATTCATACTGTCAAAACTCATACTATCCCTATTAAGGGTGAAATGCCAACCTTTATGCATTCCCCTAGGATTCATTTTAAGTTACCGAGGTTTTATCCTTAATTCCACCTTAAAAAGGGTACATGCATCCTTCCATGGATAAATCAAGTCATATATCCTTGATAGATTATCTTATTCAATCATTCCCACCTCGATAGTCTATACCAATTTCACAATAGCATCCTTATTCAAACTGAGGTCAATCCACATGGCATCCAAAAGATAACAATGGTCATCCGCTTTTCTCTCCTGATTTGGTAATGATCACATGGATGTTCTGGAAGATATTGGTCGTGTTCAACGTGAACTTCTTCTTAATAAATCCTTATTTACTTTTGTTGTTTATCTCAACAGTCATCTCAATGTTGGGATATCTTTCATACCTGGCGTCTCCCTTTCTGGGTATCATGCCCCTGGTCTTACACTTCACATTCTTGAAGGTCACTTCCTTCATCCAATTTTTTCTAATTTCTTACTTCCTTGTCTCCTCAGTCTATCTGCGTCTCATTATTTATCCTTCGAACTATCTCAAGGTTTCCTCGAATCCTCCCAACTTACAGGGGATAAAATATATATATGTATCTCTTATACCTTCAACCATCAATTTAACTCATGGTGAATCACCCTCATCCTGACGATTACATACTTTTCTATTTCTATTACTACGAGTCTTTAGGGTTTCCTCATACCCAACTCCCTTATCATTCCTCAAACTCTATTGCCTTTATATTCCTTTCCACTTCAGTTTCTTTTTATTTTCCTTTCTCTTATCATTATTTCATGAACCAACACAACATAAGCATTGATTTCATACATCCCGTCATTCTGGATTCGTGTCCTCAGAACGAATCTTGATAACTTTTACAACTTAGGTTCATAATTCATCATACTCGTCTGCCTTTGTTCTGGCTCTAAAGCTTTTACATTATTTCCATAACCTTGGGAAGTACTTTCCCGAAAACAACTTACTGAACTTAAATCAGTTTATCATAACCTCTGGCTTCGTGCCTTCCTTGGCCTTTTACCAGCGGGTGGTCTCACTCTTAGGAGGGTAAGTGACAAAAACACTCTTTTGTGATTCGTCAATCATTTAGAATCTCAAATGATTCCTGTATTTCCTTTAGCCAGGCTCTTGCCTCGACTGGGTCAGCTTGTTTCTTGGAACTCTGAGAGCTTAGCAACTTAAAGGTCTTGAAAGAATTTCTCACCGCATTGTTTCCTCAGGATGGTGGTTGGGGATAATAGTCTAAGTTCTGTCTAGAAAGGTCCATAATTTATCATATAGGAGTACCGTCTCGGTTCTCCTTTCCTTACTCGACTTCTATTTCCTTAGTCTGAACGTTTCC
Source organism: Apium graveolens (assembly GCF_009905375.1). Taxonomy (NCBI): domain Eukaryota; kingdom Viridiplantae; phylum Streptophyta; class Magnoliopsida; order Apiales; family Apiaceae; genus Apium; species Apium graveolens. The sequence goes on along the minus strand of NC_133650.1, from coordinate 77,091,966 downwards.
TCCTCCTCCCCGTAATCGGGGTCATCCTTCATGTTTTAAATCCTCATTTTCCACTTCATTATGTTATGGGTTCTTTCTATCTTGATGGCGACCTCCCTGACTATCACGTTCAGGGTTTGCTCTAAATCTTATTCCTCAAACTAGCTTTCATCTAAGTTCTCATCTTTAAGCTCTTGAACATTTGGAACCCAAATTCTGTAGGAATACCTCATTATTCCCTTATCATCTTTCTCGATATTAATCTTTTATCTAATTGTTGGCTCTCTGCCTTCGTTCATCACTTTTTCTGGCACAATATGTTCTTTTCCAATAATTTGAACTGTATTGCAATCTCAAACAGCTTTTCGGTACCGGCTCTGGTTACCTTCACTTCTATTTCCATTTTCTCCAAAATCTCTTATAAACTCTCCAAAAGACATTATCATCTTGAGTCTCTCCTTTTTACTAAGGGCATCAGCCACCATATTGGCTTTCCCCGAATGATAAAGAATCTCCCAATCATAATTCTTGATTAGCTCTAACCGCCTCCTTTGGCGTATGTTGAGCTCTTTCTACGTAAAAATGTACTAAAGCTCCTATGGTTTGTGTAAATCCCGCACTTCTCTCCATACAAGTAGTGCCTCCAATCTTTAGGGTAAAACTATTGCCACGAGCCTAAGCTCATGGGCGGGGATATCGAATTTTATATTCCCTTAATTGTCTTGACACGGACGCGATTATCTTGCTGTGCTGTATAAGAAGCACCCAAATTCCTTATGCGAAGCGTCACTACAAATCACAAAATCTCCTTTTTCCATCCGGCAACGCCAACATAGGGGCCATCACCAATCTTTGCTTCAGTTCTTGAAAGCTGTTCCCGCATTTCTCTGTCCATTCAAACTTCTTAGTCTTACGAGTAAGCCGCGTTAAAGGGGCTACTATCTTTACAAACTTGAACGAACCTCCGGTAGTTTCCCTAACCATGGTCATCAATTCCTCAATGGTCCTTTATTCATTCTTGTTAGGATCCTCCACGAGATCCTCCTCAGCAACAATCCCATCTAGGACAACATCCTCAACCACTACATCCTCAATATGAACATCATCCGGTCCTGCGTTAGGACACTCTATCGGATCCACAATCCGATCTCCAATTAGTAATAAAACATCATCGCGCTGTTGCTCCTCAACCTCAGGGTTCGGAGTCCCGCTACCATCTACGATAACGAACTACGCTTCTATCATGATATTTATAAGGGTTCCCATAAGGGTTTTAACTGTCAGTACTACGTTAGGTAGTCCGACTATGAACTTGGCAAGAGTTCTTATTATCTTAGTGAACTTATTATCTTAACGTCACATCATCTCTGAGGTTTATAACGCTTAGCTCTGATACCACTTCTGTAACACCCCCAGATCCGGGGTCAGGGATCCGGGTCGTCACGGTCTTTCTTTCCACAATATCACTTCACTTAATTAATAAATAACCTTATGCTGTGACCCCACACTAACACACACCACAACCTGTTATAGTCTCAGAGATGAAATTGAAATAAGTACAAGTCCTTGAATCCACAATTAAAAGTTATTACAACCCAAAATGATTACTTGATAAATTACAGTTAATTGCCATTATCTGCCACAAGTTATAATTATACATAATTAATTCTCAAAAGTAGAATGCCTGATCTACCAATAGATCTACCTCTGCAGCTATAGCAGTTACAACATCAACGGGAAGACGCGGGACGCTTCCCACGCGCTTGCGCTGGGTCTGCTGGAGTCTGGCCATCTTTCCTAACTGTTGTTGTGTGATGAAGAAATAAAGCAAGAGTGAGCCTTACAGCTCGCAAGATAATATATAGCGATAACAATAATACAAGTATCTAAATGGATACTTACTAGAATCTTTTATCATGTGTAAGATAATTACTTACTAGATATAAGTTTTAAAAGAAGATGAAGTTACCAATTACTTCACTATACTTATACCATTTTTAGAAATCTACTTGAACTACTACTGTTCAAAGTATAATAAGATTCACGAGGTCATCACATAGATGAGACCACAAATAAAACTTGAAAATATTTGATCTTTGAAATATTTTGAAAAGAAATGAAGTTACGAGATACTTCATTCAATGGATACACCAATAAAACTGTTTGACCCTGTCAATGCTTCGGCAACCACCCATTAGTAGCCTTTCGATCGAAATGCTACGGGTAGGGTTGCAGAATTATCCAAATGGATGATGAACTCATTACGGGAGTTTGCCGCGCCAGGAAGACCACTTACGATGATCAGTCGTAGTAGTACAACCCCACCACTTTCTACATGTAGAGGAGAACTTGTCGGATTTACTTGTCAACCGAACACTGAACTCCTAAGGAATGGACCGCCTTAGCGGAACTTCCAGGCCATTTGGGCCAATATAATAATACGGCTGGGCCGGCGCTACTCGGCCACTTACGCCACTCCTCGTTCAGATGAAATCCTTGACTCTGAAACTTAAAGCTCGTCCCCACTTTCCCCAAGTAGAAACTTATTGATACGGCTCCACCAAGAAGTCGTATCTAGTTGGAAAGGAAAACTCACCGATATTTCCCAGGCGATGCCTGTTAATGGATTAACTTGTTCCAAGAATTTTACTTCCCGAGTATTGGGTAAGTAATCAAAAACTCTTTTATCAAGACAGCAACCTTGTTGCTAATATAAAACACACCACAGAGCCGGATACCTCAGGTTTTGAGCGAGTATTTAAATCCCCTTCGAAAGGAGGATCTTAAATATAAAAATGAGTTTTGGGATCCGCTCTAACTTTTAAAAATCATTTTAAAGACTCGAAAACACTTTATAGAGTGTTTGGAATAATACTGATTTAATAAAGTAAATCAGTCTCAATAAAAAGAAATATCTGGATATTATTATTTAAATAATATTTCCATAAAGAATAATCTTTATAAAAATAATTGAAGTAGAAGTTTTAAAACTCTTACTTGAATGAAAATTAAATAATTAAAGATATACTTATACAAAAGTACTATCTTTATTTGAATAATCGAAAATAAGTTTGATTATCGAAACATTATTCTTTAATAAATTAAAGAATATTATTAAATAATAAGGGGAGTCATAATACCTCGAATGAATATTATAAATAATATTCATTAAATAAAATAACGGAGTCATACATCCTCAAATGAATATTCAAGATAATATTCATTAATAAAATAAAGTTATCGAATAAACCTTATTCGATTAATAGTTTTGAAAACTATAACCATATATATATAAATATATATATAAAATCTACTCGGGATCCTCGACTCCCGATTTTAGGAAATGTTTTCACCTTGGGGTCCCTATACTAAAGGTATATGCAAATTACCGCTATTCACTAGCATAGGTATTATCAACTGAACCAACAGATATATATGGCAAGAATACGAAATAAGCATGCATATGTACCATATCACATGCTACAATATATCGCAAGAATTTGCTAATATAACCATCATGCATCTATTACAAGATAATGCATATACAAGTGTATACATCACAACAACAGCATAACGGATAGAAAACTTGCCTGAACGACTGGGGGTGATAAAAGGCTCGGGACGAGTCTGGTAACCTATAAACAACAAGTAAGTTGGAATTAAACCAAAGTCACTTGTAAATCTATACTTTAACCAACTTAGACTCTAACGCTCATTTTGCGCTCACTGATTCTCTTAAGTCACTCGAGTACCCTCGGCTCCACTATTTTTAATAAATTAACCATTACGAGTTTTAAGGCGATTCCTTCGCGAGTGTCTTACCAACTGCCTAACACTCTTACCATAATTGTTTCATGCATTAATTAACCCTTTTTGGTCTTTAACCTATGTTTCAAAGTAAGGCGAGGGGAAAAGTTTCGTTCGCGAAACGCCGTTACTTGAAACGGTCGTTTCTCCTAAACCATATATCGGAATCAAACGAACATATCAAAACGAAGCTCGTAAAATGAACTATCTAAACATGGCAATGGTCAAAATCTGGCAGGGGGTTCTCGGGTCCTAATGTTATGAACAAAAGCAGTCTAAAGTAAATCGGACATTACGACGGCTATGTTTACGCGATTTCCCAAATTCAAACCAATTCAAACAACCACAATTTCAACTCCTATTCACAACCCAATCAAACCTCCATCTAAACTACATTACAACAGCCCCAACTCAACTCATTGTAATCAATTTACTTAACCCCAAAACTTGTATTTAAACTATACTACATTCTTTAACCAACTCTTAAGATTTCAACAAATCAACCACCACCATTCCAACCCAAACTCTTAAACAAACAAGTTTCAAGCTACTCTATCACCATAATAATCAAAATCATCTTATTATACATAGGAATCTAGGGTTTGGAGATGATATACCTTCCTTGAAGTGGTGGGAGTAGCTAGGAAGCCTTAAGAAGCTTTGAGAAGTCTTAGGGATTCTTGGATCTTAAAGGAAAACAAGAAAAATAAAAGTTAAAAACTTTGAAATCACTATTCATTGTCTTCTTCATTGATTAATTGAAGAAGATTGAGAATGAATGGGGTGCTTAAACTCATGATATAGCCATAAATATGCATAAGGATGATTATGGAATTATCTTACCAATTTAGGAAGCCTTGATCTTGAGTTTTGAATTTTCTTGCCTTTGAAATAGTAAAAAGCCGAGAGCAACCTTTTGTTGAAGAGAAAGAAATGATTTTGTGTTTTGATGAAAATGATTTGTTTGGCTTGGTTGATTTGGTTTTGCTTTTGTTTTAGTTAATTACCTATTTAACCTTGGACTTTGTGTGGTTCTCATTCAACCACACCTCCTTCCTTCCCATGTCATGCTTATGTCATGCTATGATGTCATCTTTCCCTCTTTGTCCTCTCCTCATTGGTTGGGTGACATCATCCTCTCTAATCCCTTTGATTAACTTCCTAATTGTTTGCCTAATGACCGCTGATCTGTTATACGGTTCGCTTAACTTTCATTTTCGTTTATCGTTTGAGGGATCATACCTGGGATCTTATTACTTAGGTTCCCTTAACCTTTCTCAATATATTATATTCCGTTTATGATCCTCTCTTATAATCCTTTAATTTAAATCCTTTTTATCCTGTTACCTTATACTCAATTCTTTCCGTATCTAGTGGATTTCCGGGAAAATCAAAGTGTTCGGAATTTGGATTCTGACGATCTTTACATACACTTATATCCAATATAGAGTACTAATAAAATCCCAGAATATCCATAACAGAACCCCTACATAGTGTGACATGAAGAGTTTCTTCTTCAGCATAGTCTGCAAAATCATTATTCATAAGGGTTTCAAAAATTCCAAAAATTGGGGTTATTACAGCTGATAAGAAGAAGCTGTTATGGAAGAAACCTACTCCAGTTGAACCAAAATCCAATCTTATGATGAATCAACTCGCAACATTTGGGTTGAGATCCAAGCAACCTAGAGATAAAGCTGGATTAGGTTCTGATAAAGAGAAGATACAAACAGGAGTAGAAGTTACTCTAAGATATCCTTTCATGTTGACAGATAAACCATATGAACAAATCAAACAAAAGCACCTTGACAAAGTGTTGTTTGCTCAAATTGTGATAGATGCTCATGATAAGGATAATCGAAAGGAGAAATTCATTTTATTTCTCTATGATGGATTAACTTACAGACTAGCTGATACTGATGTGCTAAAGAAGTCTGTCAGAGAACTTCAACATATTCACTATCTTCTGGAAGTAAAATCTGATGTTACAAGAAGATGGTCAGAATATATTTTGAAGGCTATAAGAGATCTATTTAGAAACTCTGGTACAAAGACTTCTCAGTATATACCAATGATTACTGAAAGTGATGGAAGAGAAATTCCTATGCTGAAGAATTCTGCTAAGGTGGAAGTTATTCTAAAAGGAAAATGCTTATATTATAATGAAAACTCTTCACATCCTAGAGTTATCAGACTTGGTGATGGACTTGAAAGAACATCAATTCAAGCTCTCAGAACATCCATTTATCAAATTGGTGATAGTAAAGATGAAGAACTGATGCAGGTCAAAGCACAGTTAGTTGAAGTTCTGAGGAAAGCTAAAGACAAGCTGGTAAGAGATTTTGTTAAGAATCATTATGGATTCAGATTGATCCAGTGAAGTTGGTAAAGCTACAAGGACTGTAAGTTGTAGTTAATAGTCTTATTAAACTCTCATTGCATTTGAACTTAAATGTTTTTGACATCATCAAATCTATTAACTTGTATATTTTTGTACAATTTACAAGTTAGGGGAGATTGTTAGATATATTTGAGATGTTATGTCTAATATGTTTCATGTTTAGTTTTCAGATCTTAACAAACAGGAAATATCAGTACTTACTGGAATCGGTACTTACTGGAAGTCAGAACTTAAGGATATCATAACTTAGATTATCAGAAGATAAATATTAGAAGATGGATATCAGAACTTAAGTACGGGAGGACTAACAGTTAAGGAAGGAAGCTGATTTACAGGAAAGAAGATTAAAACTAATACAAAAGAAGATATGCATGGAAACAGTTAGAAGATAAGAAGACTTGTATAAGATATCTGATTGATATATTTTAGGATACAGAATTATATTGCATATCAATTAGAAGTTATCTTGTAACTGTGTACTATATAAACACAGACATAGGTTTACACTATATGTGTTATCATTATCGAGAAGATCATACATTGTAACCTAGCAGCTCTCGTGATATTTGTTCATCACTGAGAGAGAACAGTTCCATTATAACAGAGTTTATTATATCGAATATATCTATTTACTGTTACTTGTGTTCGAAATCAATTTGATTGTATTCTACACTGTATTCAACCCCCTTCTATATTGTTGTGTGACCTAACAACTTAATAAACTGGAATGTAGATCATATTAAAAGCAATATCTTCCTTGATTATAGCGACTATACGTAGTAAACCTTCAAGTTCTGGGCATGTCAAGTCCTTAAACCTTTTCTCCTTCCATCCTCTCTAACTTGTAAGATCCTCGTCCTTGAACGCTTTTAACTTTGTACGACCCTTCCCAATTTGGAGCTAGCTTTCCTTTTTGTCCAACTCATGATGCTTCAACCTTCCTTAGAACTAGGTCTCATTGCTTAAAGAACCTTTCCTTCACCCTCAAATTATAATAAAAAAAAAAGATTTTTCTGATATTCCACGATCTTAGCATGAGCTTGATCTCGAACTTCATCTATCAAGTCCCAAGCCAGTCTCTGCCTTTCCTCATTTTCTTCTACGTTATAAGCTCGAATCCTCGGGATGAATGTGATATTTTTAGAGGAATAACAGCTTCAGCTCCATATGCCAACATGAATGGGGTTGCTCCAGTTGTAACCCTACATGTGGTCATGTAGGCCCAAAGTATCGGGAGTATCACTTCTACCTAATTACTCCTTGACTTTTCAATCCACTTCTTCAATCCATATAAAATAATCTGGTTTACAACTTTTGTGTGGGCATTGGCCTGAGGGTGAGCGATAGAAGTAAACCGCAGCTCGATTTCATTCTCATCACAATACTTCTTGAATTCCCCCATTATTGAACTGCATTCCGTTATTGGTGACCAAGATATGAGGAATTCCATATCTACACAATATATTTTCCCACGGGAATTGGGCAATTTGTTTGGTTGTAATCTTGGCCAAAGGCTTGGCTTCGATCCACTTAGTAAAGTAATCAATTGCTACAATTAAAAACTTCCTTTGGGATGTAGCCATTGGGAATGGTCCAAGAATATCCATCCCTCATATAGAAAATGGGATAGGGATGTTTATGGAAGTCATCATTTTTGGTGGCTGCCTTACTACTAGGGCTTATTTCTGACAGCGATCACATCTCTTCACATAATCTTTGGCATCAACCATAATCTATGGCCAATAAAAGCCTAAACGAGTAATCTTGTGAGCTAAGGCCCTGCCCCCAAGTGTTGGCCACATATGCCTTCATGAACTTTTTCCAAAGAAAGTCGGGCCACATCAGGCCTGAGGCACCTTAGATAAGGAATCATAAAGGATCTTTTATAAAGAATCCCATCAATCAAAGGATATCTCAAGGCTCGTACAGATAATTTTTGTGCCTCCAATGCATCACTAGGAAGTTATACGGTTTGCAAATGAGCCTTAGTGCGATCAATCCAAGATTCTCCAAGCCCGATAGGGGCAACCAGCTTAACATCAATGCTCATTTTCTTCAAAATAAGGAAGTATACGCTTCCAGAATTGTTCTCGGTCTCAGAATAGGCGAATTTGGATAACGCATGTGCCTTATAATTCTTTTCTCTCGGGATGTATTCGACATGACACTCAACAAACTGAGTCATTACAGGTTTTACAAGCCATACATATTTGGCCATGGTTTCATCTCTAGCCACAAAATCTCCACTGATATTTTAATCACATTACATTCCATTGTTGCCCTTGGTAATCCCATCACATAACCTTGCTTTGACTTGACCAGGATAACTCAGCTTAACTTGATTGGCATACCTTCGAATATTTGGAATGATAAAATCATGGAATCTTAAAAAGAAAAGAATTTGATACCATAACGAAACCAAAATCTGAATTTGAAAAAAAATATTGTTGAAATAAGAGAATAACTGAGAGATCAATATGATCAAATGAACTTGGTATTAAGTGTCCAAATTAAGACACTACTAAAGGTTGTTAACCTTCATGTATTCACAATACACACAAGTGATGGCGTCCCATCCAACTCCTATCACACAGATAGGTATTCCTTGTGTCCCCTATAGTTAGGGTTGTTCATCTCAGTCAGAATAAAAGAAAATCAAAGGAATTCAAAATCAAATGAATAAAACTGAAAAGATTTCAAAGCTGATATTTATGGAGAAAAAATGAAATCCGTAAAATAAGATTCTAACATAAAATGACTAAACGGGTGTTAGGGAATATATCCTCTAATAGATACCACTTTTTGAGAGAGGTCAAAAGAATTTATAGAAAGAGAAGGTATTGCCAAGATCTTAATACTTGTCTTCTATTTGGAATTCTTCTGTTAACTCGCCATTCGATTGTAGACACTCCTTCATGTTCCAAGGATATCGATAATCTTCATCGTCGTCGAATCGTAGTAGCCTCGAAAGGTTCCACAATAGAAGTTTGGAGCTTCCCGGAGTTCCATCCAGCTCAACACAACCATCTCGAACGAATGCGCCTATCTTAACTTACTCGTTGGCACTATATCCGATAGTCCAACAGGAACTCGATATGAGCTCAAACATCCTCACATAGCTATACACACTCCTACACACTCTCGTTTCTAGTTTACTATAACCTCAGCTCTGATACCAACCTGTAACGCCCCCAAATCCGAGGTCAGAGGATTTGGTCGTCACTATGAAACCTCAATCCAAATCAACCTGTTTAATCGATAAATAAATGCCAGCGGAAGATATTTAGCATAAATGACCCCAAATAATCCAAGATCTTTTAAGGTTACAGTTCTAGAAACAAGAATTCCAAATTTCGTAAATAATTTTTCACTTTCTTTTAAAACTCTGTTCAATAAATTTCCAATTCTAAACTAACCCACTAGTATAACTTCGAAAAGAAGTATACTAGGCCCAGCTGTAAAATAACACAATTATAATATAATATAATATAAATAACTTTACACAATAGAACTTACACTAGTTCGCAAACCCTGGACGTTAAATTTGAAAACAGGCAAGTATGAGCGGAAGAAATGCTCAGCAAGTTCATTGTAATATATATAGGATCGTTTTGATATAAAACCGACATCTGCGTCAGCGCAGAACAATTAAAATCATAATTGCTGAATCATAAAATTATTAGTGGAGGAATCCTAGATTTGATTCCTTAATTATATTCAAAACCATTTTGATATTTTTGAGCGAAATGCTTCAGCAATACTTTAAATCTTGACGAGAATAGAACTCATAAAACAGTGTTTACGGAAATATCGTAAACAACAATAACATGAAACAATGATTATGGATTGAATCATAAACTCATTCAAAACCGAACTCTTCAAATTAATACTTATTTTGTTGTCATATCAAATTAGATATCAATACGAACTTTGATGCACACAACACCCATACTGAAGTCAACATCAATCATCTATACTAATACCACCTTTGATATTTAACAACAACGTAAGTATCAACATAAATTAGAATCTGAATCAAAACTGCATTTCACCATTATTCCAAAACAGAAACAGTTGATAAATCATTTATTCTATGAATATCAAAAACAATATGATAATTTAGATTAAGATCATCCTCCGACGGACGTACTATCACATGCTGATTAGCCCGTGTGATAGCACAAGGTCATGATTCATAGAAACGTGACCCCAAAAAACACGAGTACTTAAACAAAAAGGCAATATACCTGTCTGTGGCAAAATTGTGTCATAATATTCCATATGGCACTTAGAAATAGCCCTCCGTTGGACCGTCCGTCCCGGTCACTTACGCAATTATGATCCAATCTTAAAACCTTTTATTGAGAAGGGGTCATAATAATTGACACCCAAAATAATTTTATTCCCCCATTTTTTGGGTAGGAATATTCGCAACCAAATCATCTTTCTCAAAATCCAAAGCATTTATAAATCTGATAATTAAATAAGTAAAATCACTTGACTATTCTGAACATAGAATAGCAGATTAGTATTTGCATAAACAGAATTATTTAATTCAGCGATATGTAAAACATTTATCGATTCTAAGCTGAGAATAGGGAAAGCAATACTTGCATCACAAGATTTAAAATAAATATCACTTAAATAATAAGTGATGATAGGGATACTTGCATAATATGATTCGAAATAAACATCACTTGAACGATAAGTGAAGTCAGGGGTACTTGCCTTTGGGTTTTTAGCAGTTAGTCATACTTGCAATGACGCAACTATTCTGACATTCTGTCTCAAAACATCACCGTCTTTATTCTACTAATTCTTTGGTCTGGTGCTCATGCAGTGCTGCAACCCAATATTCCATACTATTCAACTCTAGTCTTTATCCATTTCATCTAGTCCTGATCGTCTTGAAAGACTCGCATCTATAATTAAAAGATCACACTTTAATCGTCTAATCGATAGTCACTCGACGAACTACGCGTCAAAAGCCTATCGTCTACCCATACGATAGCCCACACATCAATATAACAGAAAAATACAGGACTCTTGATCCACATACACATGTAATCCACATAACACGTAAACACATAACTCACGTATCACATAATTCATATCACAAATGACTCGGTTCGTCAAAAGGGTCGACTCGGTATGTTTAAAACTGAAGTTGGGTAAAAAATATGATTTATTGATCAAGATTGACTCAGAATGATATAAAAAAATCAAACAGTCCTTTAATACAAAAGAAATTAGGTTTCAAAAGTACTTTTATTGAAATCGGAATATTTTTCTGAGTCTAGAGGCGTCCGTTTCATATTAAACGGACGAACGGTTTATTTATAAAAATATCTTGTCTCAACAAGTAATTAGGTTTCGTAAAAATTTAATTATATAACCTCGTTCGACGTCTCCGATAATCGTAGGTTACGTTCCCGTATTTTCGGAATTAATTTGCCGAAAATCGGGCAGCGTCTCCTTTGTTTATCAGTCTACCCGTCGAACATCCCGACGTCAAATCAATCACAACACAGTCATTCGCAATCCAAAATCCAATCACCCACTTCAGTCAACGTCACTTCGCAATTTCACCTATACCAATTAAATATAATTATTAATCGTTATCATCCGTATTTTTATGTTTTACTCTGTATTTTACTATTTTATTCGTCATTTGTATTTTTAAATCGTATTTTATATTTTAAAATCATATTTTGTGTTTTAAATCGTAGGACTCAGATCGAATCATCATAGTCCACCGTCAACTCATCGAGAATCACTGTTGACGGCGGCAAAATTCGTCGGTGCCCGATTATTTCGGGTGTCCACTACGAATTTTACCGAATAAATAAAATTCCACCCGCACGAAATTATTTATTTCACGAAATTTGTAATCAAATAATCCTTGAGGGATTTTATATATAAAAGAATACATAAAACTAGTCGAACAAAACCACAGGAACAAAACTATGCACGCGCCGCACAGCTGGGTCGCCTCGCCGGAAAATACCGGCGGCAGCCAATAGAGAACATGCGGAGATGAAAATCAACACCGACCAGGCAACAATTCATTACAGAACACACATATATACTACACGTATATGCATATATACATACGTTAATCAACCAAAACGGAACTGAAACCAACGTGGCCGGAAAACAAAAAGGAAGGCAGCCGGAACTTACCCGAAGTCGGGGGGAGAAAATCAGGGAAAAGGAAAGAAAGAAAAAGGGAGTAAAAGAGAGAGAAACGAAAGAGATTGTAAGAAGGGAAGAAATCGAAGAAGAAGAGAGATTCCAGAGAAAAATAGGGGATCGATGTTGCTGCCATTGGAGGAAGGAAATAACAAAAATAAAAGAAATAAAACAACCTGTATTAGCATGCCACGCCTCTGCCTGGTTCTCTAGGATTAAATACGTGTCCCCTTTCCCGAGTGCAGGCCCAACTTTATATCGTTTTAATCTTTTAACGATATAATTTGCAAATAAACATTAATCGGAATGATCCCAAAATAATTTTTAAAATGTTATAAATATCCTGAATTTTAATAAAACATAAATTTCGAAATTTTAGGACAATTTTTGAAACGAAATTTATACTCGCTTTTAACAATTAGTACATTACCATTTAATAACACCAACTCGTCAAATAAGAATAAAATATCCACAATTTTATTCCTTCCTAATCAGAAAATCACCTAAACATATTCAAATAATAATAATAATTCTGAAAAATATGGGATATCACAATCTACCCCCCTTATAAGGATTCCGTCCTCGGAATCAGCAGAAGAGAACACTAGGGGTTTTCTTTTCAAATTTCCAATCTTACATATGGAACTTTTCTCAAAATTTTCAATAACACGGCAATTCCTTATACCACACAATTATCACGGGAGCTTCACTCCGCACCATTGTTCCTTTCACATCTTTTGACCAATTCCTCAATAGAATCGCTTTTACTGATCGCGAGAAAAAAAGAATAGAGAGAAAATAGAGAGAAAGAAAAAGAAAAAGAGATAGAGATAAATATAGAGAAAAAAAAAGAAATAGACTGACTTTGGTATATGCCACTGATATTTTAATCACATTGCATTCCACTGTTGCCCTTGGTAATCCCATCACATAACCTTGCTTTCACTTGACCAGGATAACTCGGCTTAACTTGATTGGCATACCTTCGAATATTTGGAATGATAAAATCATGGAATTTTAAAAAGAAAAGAATTCGATACTATAACGAAACCAAAATCTGAATTTGAAAAAAAATATTGTTGAAATAAGAGAATAACTGAGAGATCAATATGATCAAATGAACTTGGTATTGCGTGTCCAAATTAAGACACTACTAAAGGTTGTTAACCTTCATGTATTCACAATACACACAAGTGATGGCGTCCCATCCAACTCCTATCACACAGATAGGTATACCTTGTGTCCCCTATAGTTAGGGTTGTTCATCTCAGTCAAAATAAAAGAATATCAAAGGAATTCAAAATCAAATGAATAAAACTAAAAAGATTTCAAAGCTGATATTTATGGAGAAAAAATGAAATCCAGAAAATAAGATTCTGAAATAAAATGACTAAACGGGTGTTAGGGAATATATCATCTAACAGATACCTCTTTTTGAGAGAGGTCAAAAGAAGTTATAGAAAGAGAAGGTATTTCCAAGATCTTAATACTTGTCTTCTATTTGGAATTCTTCTAGTTAACTCGCCATCTGATTGTAGACACTCCTTCATGTTCCAAGAATATCGATAATCTTCATCGTCGTCGAATCGTAGTAGCCTCGAAAGGTTCCACAATAGAAGTTTGGAACTTCCCGGAGTTCCATCCAGCTCAACACAACCATCTCGAACGAATGCGCCTATCTTAACTTACTCGTTGGCACTATATCCGATAGTCCAACAGGAACTCGATATGTGCTCAAACGTCCTCACATAGCTATACACACTCCTACACACTCTCGTTTCTAGTTTACTATAACCTCAGCTCTGATACCAACCTGTAACGCCCCCAAATCCAAGGTCAGAGGATTTGGTCGTCACTGTGAAACCTCAATCCAAATCAACATGTTTAATCGATAAATAAATGCCAGCGAAAGATATTTAGCATAAAAGACCCCAACTAATCCAAGATCTTTTAAGGTTACAGTTCTAAAAACAAGAATTCCAAATTCCGTAAATAATTTTTCACTTTCTTTTAAAACTCTGTTCAATAAATTTTCAATTCTAAACTAACCCGCTAGTATAACTTCGAAAAGAAGTAGACTAGGCCCAGCTATAAAATAACACAATTATAATATAATATAATATAAATAACTTTACACAATAGAACTTACACTAGTTCGCAAACCCTGAACTAACCACCTTCCAAGAGCTTCTTTTTTGCTTCCTCGAATTACGCGGCTAAACAGCGCAAGCTAATCCTCACTGGTGGTTAAATATGAAAACAGGCAAGTATGAGCGGAAGAAATGCTCAGCAATTTCATTGTAATATATATAGGGTCATTTTGATATAAAACTGACATCTGCGTCAGCACAGAACATTTAAAATCATAATTGCTGAATCATAAAATTATTAGTGGAGGAATCCCAGATTTGATTCCTTAATTATATTCAAAACCATTTTGATATTTTTGAGCGAAATGCTTCAGCAATACTTTAAATCTTGACGAGAATAGAACTCGTAAAACAGTGTTTACGGAAATATCGTAAACAATAATAACATGAAACAATGATTATGGATTGAATCATAAACTCATTCAAAACCGAACTCTTCAAATTAATACATATTTTGTTGTCATATCAAATTAGATATCAATACGAACTTTGATGCGCACAACATCCATACTGAAGGCAACATCAATCATCTATACTAATATCACCTTTGATATTTAACAACAACGTAAGTATCAGCATAAATTAGAATCTGAATCAAAACTGCATTTCACCATTATTCCAAAACAGAAACAGTTGATAAATCATTTATTGTAATAACCCCAATTTTTGGAAAATTTTTGAAACCCTTATGAATAGTGTTTTTGCTGAATGAGAAAATTTTTCATGTCACACTAGGTAGGGGTTCTTTTATGGATATTCTGAGATATTATTAGTACTCTATATGATAAATAAGTGTATGTAAAGATCGTCAGAATCCAAATTCGAACACTTTAATTTTTCCCGAAAATCTACCAGATACAGAAAGAATTGAGTATAAGGTAACAGAATAAAAAGGATTTAAATTCAAGGATTAAAAGAGAGGATCATGAAAGGAACATAATATATTGAGAAAGGTTAAAGAAACCTAAGTAATAAGATCCCGGGTATGATCCCTCAAACGATAAACGAAAACGAAAGTTAAGCGAACCGTATAACAGATCAGCGGTCATTAGGCAAGCAATTAAGAGTTAATCAAGGAGGTTAGGGATGATGATGTCATCAAACCAACAAGAAGAGGACAAGTGTGGAGGGTGACATCACATGATGACCAAAGCATGACATAAGGGAAAGAAGTGTGGTTGATTTATAACCACACAATTTTTCATGGTTAAAAATGATTAAAACAAAACAAAGTCAACCAACCAAGGCAAATCAAAACAAATCTCAAAAAACACAAAAGCTCTTCCCTTTTCTTCATCAAGCTCTCGGCCAAAATAAACACAACAACTTCAAACTGCCATATCTCCTTCAATACTCACTCAAATATTGTGTTCTATAGCTCGTTGGAAAGGTATTGAGATGGCCTATAACTCTTGTTCACAAGTCTCTTCCAAATATGTATAAGAGCCTCATTTTTACAGTTCTTTCAATCGGACTTTTAGAAACTTTAAAGCCTAACTTTGTGTTCTTGATTTCTTTGGA
Organism: Apium graveolens; assembly: GCF_009905375.1. NCBI lineage: Eukaryota > Viridiplantae > Streptophyta > Magnoliopsida > Apiales > Apiaceae > Apium > Apium graveolens. The sequence goes on along the minus strand of NC_133650.1, from coordinate 77,075,916 downwards.
AAGATCAAGCTTGTAGGAGGCTCCATAAGGCTTCCTAGTAACTTTCCACCCTCCAAGAAAGGTATAAATCTTCACACCCTTTAGTAATAAGTTTGAATGTTGAAGTTTGGAGATGGTTTGGATGGATGAGTAGTAATTTGAATGATAAGCATGATTCGAGCTTAATTGTTAAGTAGTTTAGTTGAATTTGGAGATGTTATAATATATGATTGGATTGATATCCTTGAGCTTATTATGACTGAAATCAGTAGCATTGATGTGTATCTTTAGTTGTTGTTGATTGGTAGTTGGATTGATATGATTTGGAATGGTAAAAATTTGGGAAATCGCGTAAACATAGCCGTCGTAATGTCCGATTTACTTTAGACTGTTTTTGCTCTTAACATCAGGACCCGAGAACTCCCTGTTAGGTTTTGACCATTGCCATGATTAGATAGTTCATGTTACGAGCTTCGTTTTGATATGTAGTTCGTTTGATTCCGATGTACGGTTTAGGAGAAACGACAGTTTTAAGTAACGGCGTTTCGCGACCGAACCATTACCCCTCGCCTTACTTTGAAACCTTGGTTAAGGACCTTAAAGGACTAATTGGGGTATAAAACAATTATGTTAAGTGGATTAGGCAGTTGGTAAGGTACTCGCGAAAGAATCTCCTTAAAACCCTTAATGATTAATTTATTAAAAATGGTGGAGCCGAGAGTACTCGAGCGACTTAAGTGAATCGTTTAGCGCGAAAGCGAACGTTAGGACTCTAAATGGTTAAAGTCTAGTTTCTTAAGCGACCGAGATTTAATTCCGACTTATATTGTTGTTCATAGGTTATCGGACCCTCTCTAAGCTTAAGTCTATCCGGGAGCACTCAGGCAAGTTTTCTACCCGTTATACTGTTGTTGTGATGTATATCTGTATATGCATGATCTTGTGATAAATGCATATTTGTTATTAGCAAATTTTTGTGATATATTGTAGCATGTGATATGGTATATATGCATGCCTGTTTCATATTCTTGATTTATATATCTGTTGGTTCAAATGCTTATAGTTGCATAATACCTATGCTAGAGATAAGCGGTATTTGAGTTTACCCTTAGTATAGGGGATAAAAAGGTGAACATATTTCTAAACCGAGAGTCGATGTTCCCGAGAATATTATATATATTTTATATATATATGGTTATAGTTTTCAAAACTATTAATCGAATAAGGTTTATTCGATAACTTTAACTTTATTTTATTTATTGAATATTATTTCGAATATTCATCCGATGACTTATGACTCCTTTGATTGTATTAATTGAATATTATTTCGAATATTCATTCGAGGGCTTAAGACTCAGTTTATATTATTTAATGATTATTATTTGGATATTCATTTGAGGATGTATGACTCCTTTATTTATTTAATGAATATTATTTATACTATTCATTCGAGGTATTATGACTCCGCGTATTATTTAATATTCTTTATTTTATTAAAGAATAATGTTCGATAATCAAACTTACTTTTGATTATTCAAATAAAGATATTACTTTCGTATAAGTATATCTTTGATTATTTACTATTCATTTCAAGTATAAGTTTTCCAACTTCTACCTCAATTATTCTTTATGGGAATATTATTTAAATAATAATATTCGGATATTTTCTAAATACATTGGGACTGATTTATTTTATTAAGTCAGCATTGCTCCAACCACTCCTTAAAGTGTTTTCGAGTCTTCAAAATGATTTTTAAAAGTTAGAGTGGATCCCAAAACTCATTTTTATATTTATGATCTTCCTTTTTAAAGGGGATTTAAATACTCGCTCAAAACCAGAGGGATCCGGCTCTGTGGTGTATTTTATATTCGCAACAAGGTTGCAGTTTTGGTAAATGAATTGATTACTTACCCAACGTTCGGGAAGTAAGTCCATCTATCGAGTCGGCATAAGCAACATGGGCTCAGTGGGCGTCCATGATAGTGAAGTGGCTCAGTGGGAGTCCATCAAATGCATAAGTGGCTGAGTGGCAGTCCAGCATAAGGTCCTATTGCGACCAGGGTGATGACCAGTGGGGAATTCGTCCATCTACTAGTTGAAAAAGGTTACTTATTGGTATCTTTGCCTGATCAGCAAGATATCAGGTTTATGCCAAAATTCTTTCCTTTCCAAATTTATTGGATATTGCAATTATGTTCATACTTTACATGACAGAGGTTTTCAGGAAACGTATGTATATATATAGGTGTATATATATATCAGGACTTAATGAAGTATATCATAACTTCATTTCCTTCAAAATATTTCTAAGATTGAATCTATTCAAGTCTTATCTTGTAGTCTCATCAGTGTGATGAACTTTTGAAACTAATTATAACTTGAACGGTGGTAGTTCAAGTAGTATTCGGAAAAGATATAAGTATATTGGAGTATCTTGTAACTTCATCTTTTAAACTTATATCTAGTAAATGATTATCTTATGCATATCAAAGACTTTCAGAAAAACGTTGAGACAAGGTTAGATATATGAGATCACCTTGCAACGATATTTTTATACAGTTATAAACTGGAACTTTGTGTATATTATACATGGAAGAGGACTTCCAAGATTTTGAAAAGTATATATGTATATATACTGAATATTTTGCGACTTCATCGCATTAAGATATCAAACTTGGTTCATTTCTTTTGACCAAGACTTTCATGAGTACTATGAGAAGGCTCGCATATTGTAAATCATTATACATATTATTTTGGTGGGCTTGCTGCTCACCCTTGCTTTCTTCTTTCATCACACAACAACAGGTAGAAAAGATGAACAGGACCAAGCTTCCAATTCGCAAGCGGTTAGAAAATGTTCCGCAGTTTTCTGGAAGCGTTGATGCCGCCGTAGCTGAGGTAGGAGCTACCAATAGGCTAGGTTTTCAACTATTGATAAACCAGACTTATGTATAATATGAATTGTAATAATGGAAAAGAAATGTAAATTTATTCAGAAACCCTTTTGAGGTGTAATGACTTATAATTGTGGAATAACATGACTTATGTTATTTTTGGTATTCATCTCTGAGACTATAACTTGTGGTGTGTGTGTGTGTATTGTGGGGTCACAGTACAGAGTAGTTGATTGTTTATTAAGATTGGGTGTTATTAAGGGAAATGGAACTTGTGACAACCCGGATCCCCGACCCCAGATTTGGGGGTGTTACAGAAGTGGTATCAGAGCTAAGCGTTATAAACCTCAGAGATGATGTGACGTTAAGATAATAAGTTCACTAAGATAATAAGAACTCTTGCCAAGTTCATAGTCGGACTACCTAACGTAGTACTGACAGTTAAAACCCTTATGGGAACCCTTATAAATATCGTGATAGTAGCGTAGTTCGTTATCGTATATGGTAACGGGACTCCGAACCCTGAGGTTGAGAAGTGACAGCGCGATGATGTTTTATTACTAATTGGAGATCGGATTGTGGATCCGATAGAGCGTCCTAACGCAGGACCGGATGATGTTCATATTGAGGATGTAATGGTTGAGGATGTTGTCCTAGATGGGTTTGTTGCTGAGGAGGATCTCGTGGAAGATCCTAACAAGAATGAATAAAGGACCATTGAGGAATTGATGACCATGGTTAGGGAAACTACCAGAGGTAGGATTGGCCGGTCACTACCGGAGGTTCGTTCAAGTTTGTAAAGATAGTAGCCCTTTAACGCGGCTTACTCGTAATACTGAGAAGTTTGAATGGACAGAGAAATACGAGAAAAGCTTTTAACAACTAAAGCAAAGGTTGGTGACGGCCCCTATGTTGGCATTGTCGGATGGAAAAAGGAGATTTTGTGATTTGTATTGACGCTTCGCATAAGGAATTAGGGTGCTTCTTATACAGCACAACAAGGTAATCGCGTACGCGTCAAGACAATTAAGGGAATTTAAAATTCGATATCCCCACCCATGAGCTTGGGCTCATGGCAATAGTTTTGCCCTAAAGATTTGAGGCACTACTTGTATGGAGAGAAGTGTGAGATTCACAAACCATAGGAGCTCTAGTACATTTTTACGTAGAAAGAGCTCAACATACGCCCGAGGAGGCGGTTAGAGCTAATCAAGAATTATGATTGGGAGATTCTGTATCATTCGGGGAAAGCCCATGTGGTGGCTGATGCCATTTGTAAAAAGGAGAGACTCAAGATGATCATGTCTTTGAGAGAGTTTATAAGAGATTTTGAGAAAATGGAAATAGAAGTGAAGGTAACCGGAGCCGGTACCGAAAAGATGTTTGAGTTTGCAATATAGTCCGAATTATCGGAAGAGAACATATTGTGCCAGAAAAAGTGATGAATGAAGGCAGAGAGCTAATAATTAGATAAAAGATTAATACCGAGAAAGATGATAAGGGAATAATGAGGTATTCCTACAGAATTTGGGTTCCAAATGTTCAAGAGCTTAAAGATGAGATCTTAGATGAAAGCTAGTTTGAGGAATAAGATTTAGGGCAAACCCTGAATGTGATAGTCAGGGAGGACGCCATCAAGATAGAAGGAACCCATAACATAATGAAGTGGAAAATGAGGATTTTAACGTATAAGATAACCCCAAGTATGGGAGAAGGATGAAACATTTCATACTAAGGAAACAAAAAGACGAGTAAGGAAAGGAGACCCGAGACGGTACTCCTATATGGCAATTCATGGACCTGTCTAAAAAGAACTTAGACTACTATCCCCAACCACCACCTTGAGGAAACAATGCGGTGAAAAATTCTTTCAGGGCCTTTAAGTCGCTAAGCCCTTAGAGTTCCAAGGAACAAGCTGAACCAGTCGAGGCAAGAACCTTGCTAAAGGAAATATATGAATCATTTGAGATTCTAAGTGATGGACGAATCACAAAAGACTGTTTTTGTCACTTACCCTCCTAAGAGAAGGGCCACCACTGGTGAAAGACCAAGAAAGGCACGGAGCCAGAGGTTAGAATAAAATGATTAAAGTTCAGTCAATTGTTTTCGGGAAAGTAATTTCCAAGGTTATGGAGATAGTGTAAAAGCTTTAGAGTCAGAACAAAGGCGGACGAGTATGATGAAATATGAAGCTAAGTTGTAAAAGTTGTCAAGATTCGTTCTGATGACAAGAATCCCAGAACGATGTGATGCTTGAAGTCAATGATTAGTGGGTTCATGAAATAATGATAAGAGAAAGGAAAATAAAAAGAAACTGAAGTGGAAAGGAATATAAAGGCAATAGAGTTTGAGGAATGATAAGGGAGTTGGGTATGAGGAAACCCTAAAGACTCGTAGCAATAGAAATAGAAAAGTATGTAATTGTCAGGATGAGGGTGATTCATCATGAGTTAAAGTTGATGATTGAAGGAATAAGAGATACAAATATTTTATCCCCTGTAAGTTGGGAGGATTTGAGGAAACCTTGAGATAGTTCGAAGGATAAATATTGAGACGCGGATAGACTGAGGAGACAAGGAAGTAAGAAATTAGGAAAATTGGATGAAGGAAGTGACCTTCAAGAATGTGAAGTATATGTAAGACCGGTGGCATGATACCCAGGAAGGGAGACACCAGGAATGAGAGATATCCCAACATTGAGATGACTGTTGAATTAAACAACAAAAGTAAATAAGGAATTATTAAGAAGAGGTTCACATTGAACACGACCAATATCTTCCAGAACATCCTTGTTATCGTTACCAAATTAGGCAAGAAAAGCGGATAACCGTTGTTATCTTTTGGAGGCCATATTGATTGACCTCATTTTGAATACAAATGTTATTGTGAAAATTAGGCATATACTATCGAGGTGGGAATGATTGAATAAGACACCCCTATCAGGGATGTATGACTTGATTTATCCATGGAAGGATGCATGTACCCTTTTTAAAGGTGGAATTAAGGATAGAACATCGGTAACTTAAAACGAATCCTAGGGGAATGCATAAAGTTTGGCATTTCATCCTTAATAGGGATAGTATGAGTTTTGACAGTATGAATTGGAAAGGATTAAGGTAATAACAACCTTTAAGGATCAGTGGAGGAATTTTTCAGAAGTATATAGACAATGATTCTGGTATTAATAAATGGTATCTTGATATGCCCTGTATCTAGGGAATACAGGAGGAACGATTCAAGGATAACCTTAGAGGTTTTAAAAGGAGAAAGGTAATATTCAAAATTCTCAAGAATAGAAATGTTGATAAAGGGAATATGACGTAATTATAATGATGCCAAGTGGGGCACGTGTTAAACCACGAGAGAGTATGGATCGAACCAGTAAAGGTCGAAATTGTTCAGGGCAATTAGAGCCTAAGATAAAAGATGTTCTAAGTATGATTGAAAGTCAGTCGTGACAGTGATTAACCTCTAAAGACTGAGGCAATAACTTATGGAAAAAGATGGTGATATTTTTTTTTTACTCATTAGATTTTAAGGAAAACATCTTCACATCAGTTGTGATTGAAATGAGGTAGAAAATTATTTGGAGGTGGTTAAAATGACATTGACTGTAAGGAAATTTTACTATTAGGAAAGGCCAAAGAGGTGGCCGATACTTTAAAGGTAAGAGGATAATTATAAGCGCTTGTGCCAAAAGAATACAGTGATGATGGTTAAAGCTGTGAAGGTTGTATTATGGTTTGGAAGATTGACATTCCTTCTGATGACTGTGCAATACCCAACCGTAATAGTAGTTGGTAAAGGTTTAATTCGTGTAATCGCCATGAGCGGGCTATCTATCTTAGAAAGTACTATCTTGAGAATGAGCCTGGACCATGTTTCAAAAGGACTAAACAAACCTTTGAGTTAAGTCTTCTATCGAAGGCATATGATTAAGAATGGTATTAACCTGCTATCGTTGCTTTGATTGAAACTCTTCTGCAATTTTATCTGCTTCATGTCATGTATGTATGGCAGGATCAGGAGTGTTCTTCATGAGTCATGAATGGTGAATATGTTACCTCCTTAGAAGGATTTGATATGACATGTATGGACTCCGTATGGTTTGATATTAAGATTTCATGGAAAGTGAATGACGATAGTAGGTCAGTGGTGGACCATAGTAATGCAGCAATGATTCTGCGAGTAATGAGCTGATTACAACCGTGAGAGTTGTATTGGAATGGATGTTGAGATTGAGTACCACTAATCGGGTCGTGGTAATGTATAAGTTATCATTGATAGACTAATTAAGTAGAGTATCTACCTATTGAATATTTATTCCTTCTTATGAAAAGAGAGTCGTATTACTATATAAGAAAGGTTGCGGTGCAAGCATAGAATTCTAGTAACGATGATGTCTAGAATGAGATCCCAGATTCGATTTTTGATATCGAGGGAGTTTCAAAGGTGATTGTGTATAAGCTCGAGGAAGAGCATGGGTCCATAGAATGATGGACGGAATAGCAAAAATATTTAGGCATGTGAAATACGATGCTATAATACTTGATATTGATATAAATACATATATGTTTTGTTCTCCTATGACAAACCTCTATAGTTCAGAGGTAGATTCCAAGCCAGATATTTTGTGGTAGTATATTTTATATATACAATTATCTTCAGTTCGTCCTTTTCTCTTCTTTTCATTTCATGTAAGCTGAGAAGAACAACCCTTCCAGAAGGGGAGGTATTGCCGAATGACTATCTATCTGTGTGATAGAAGCCTAGTAGGATATCACCTGTTGTTTAATTGCTTGTCAAGTACTAAAGGCCCGCCACCTTCTGTACTAACTATGCAATAAAACAAGTGTTCATGATCATAGTGATCTCTCAATAAATTCCTTTACTTCTATATGATTGATCAAACTTTGGGAAATAGAAATAGCTGAAAAAGGAGTAATAAAGTTGTGGTAGTATTCGGAATGGAAATACATTCGTGATACTAAGGTTGATGTGGTTATTACAAGGTTATAGAACGCTAACGAGCAAAAGTATAACCAGTATAATATTAGGAACGGAAGGTAGTAGCGATTACGAACTGGAAAAGAATGGGTATTAAGAAGCAAAAGCTCTAATGCTAAAAGCTATAATAAGAGTCTGTGCAATAGACTTGAAAGAAATTGGAATGATCACTTAACACGGATTGAGTTTTCTTACGACAATAGATCATATATCAGTATTGAGATATCGCCTTATGAGATCCTTGAGGGAAGACAATGTCGATCTCCCTTATGTTAGGATGAAGTTGTAGAGCGCAAGATGCTCGGACCAGCAGTGGTCCATAGGACCAAGGATATGATAGATCTAATCAGAGGACGGCTGGTAGTAGCCCAAGATGGACATGATAAGTATGTTGATTTGACACGAAAGGACAAAGAGTATTAAATAGGGGACCTAGTAATGTTATAGGTATCCCTTGGAAAGGATTGATGAGGTTCGGAAAGAAAGGAAAGCTAAGTCTACAATTTGTTGGACCCTTGGATATATCAAGACGTTTGGGAAGTTAGCATATGAGCTAGCCCTACCCCCGAACATGTAGCAAGTTCATAACGTGTTTCACGTATCAATGTTAAGGAAGTGTAATTCGGATGCCAGATAAATAGGGGCATATGAGCGCATAGGCATGCGACCAGACATAACCTATAGGGAGCAACCAGAAAGGGTTATAGATCGAAAAGGAACAAGTGCTTAGGAGAAGGGTTATCAAACTAGTCAGAGTTTGATGGAAGAACCACAATGTGGGAAAATTTACTCGAGAGTTAGAAAGTGCAATGTTAAGAAAGTATCCCTATTTATTTTCTATCTGATTCCGGGACGGAATCCTTTTAAGGAGGGGAGACTGTAATAACCCCAATTTTTGGGAAATTTTTGAAACCCTTATGAATAGTGTTTTTGCTGAATGAGAAAACTTTTCATGCAACATTAGGTAGGGGTTCTTTTATGGATATTCTGAGATATTATTAGTACTCTATATGATAAATAAGTGTATGTAAAGATCGTCAGAATCCAAATTCGAACACTTTGATTTTTCCCGAAAATCTACCAGATACAGAAAGAATTGAGTATAAGGTAACAGAATAAAAAGGATTTAAATTCAAGGATTAAAAGAGAGGATCATGAAAGGAACATAATGTATTGAGAAAGGTTAAAGAAACCTAAGTAATAAGATCTCGGGTATGATCCCTCAAACGATAAACGAAAACGAAAGTTAAGCGAACCGTATAACAGATCAGCGGTCATTAGGCAAGCAATTAAGAGTTAGTCAAGGAGGTTAGGGATGATGATGTCATCAAACCAACAAGAAGAGGACAAGTGTGGAGGGTGACATCACATGATGACCAAAGCATGACATAAGGGAAAGAAGTGTGGTTGATTTATAACCACACAATTTTTCATGGTTAAAAATGATTAAAACAAAACAAAGTCAACCAACCAAGGCAAATCAAAACAAATCTCAAAAAACACAAAAGCTCTTCCCTTTTCTTCATCAAGCTCTCGGCTAAAATAAACACAGCAACTTCAAACTGCCATATCTCCTTCAATACTCACTCAAATGTTGTGTTCTATAGCTCGTTGGAAAGGTATTGAGATGGCCTACAACTCTTGTTCACAAGTCCCGTCCAAATAAGCATGGTAAGAGCCTCATTTTTACAGTTCTTTCAATCGGACTTTTAGAAACTTTAAAGCCTAACTTTGTGTTCTTGATTTATTGAATATTATTTCGAATATTCATCCGAGGACTTATGACTCCTTTGATTGTATTAATTGAATATTATTTCGAATATTCATTCGAGGGCTTAAGACTCAGTTTATATTATTTAATGATTATTATTTGGATATTCATTTGAGGATGTATGACTCCTTTATTTATTTAATGAATATTATTTATACTATTCATTCGAGGTATTATGACTCCGCGTATTATTTAATATTCTTTATTTTATTAAAGAATAATGTTCGATAATCAAACTTACTTTTGATTATTCAAATAAAGATATTACTTTCGTATAAGTATATCTTTGATTATTTACTATTCATTTCAAGTATAAGTTTTCCAACTTCTACCTCAATTATTCTTTATGGGAATATTATTTAAATAATAATATTCAGATATTTTCTAAATACATTGGGACTGATTTATTTTATTAAATCAGCATTGCTCCAACCACTCCTTAAAGTGTTTTCGAGTCTTCAAAATGATTTTTAAAAGTTAGAGCGGATCCCAAAACTCATTTTTATATTTATGATCTTCCTTTTTAAAGGGGATTTAAATACTCGCTCAAAACCAGAGGGATCCGGCTCTGTGGTGTATTTTATATTCGCAACAAGGTTGCAGTTTTGGTAAATGAATTGATTACTTACCCAACGTTCGGGAAGTAAGTCCATCTATCGAGTCGGCATAAGCAACATGGGCTCAGTGGGCGTCCATGATAGTGTAAGTGGCTCAGTGGGAGTCCATCAAATGCATAAGTGGCTGAGTGGCAGTCCAGCATAAGTTCCTATTGCGACCAGGGTGATGACCAGTGGGGAATTCGTCCATCTACTAGTAGAAAAGGTTACTTATTGGTATCTTTGCCTGATCAGCAAGATATCAGGTTTATGCCAAAATTCTTTCCTTTCCAAATTTATTGGATATTGCAATTCTGTTCATACTTTACATGACAGAGGTTTTCAGGAAACGTATGTATATATATAGGTGTATATATATATCAGGACTTAATGAAGTATATCATAACTTCATTTCCTTCAAAATATTTCAAAGATTGAATCTATTCAAGTCTTATCTTGTAGTCTCATCAGTGTGATGAACTTTTAAAACTAATTATAACTTGAACGGTGGTAGTTCAAGTAGTATTCGGAAAAGATATAAGTATATTGGAGTATCTTGTAACTTCATCTTTTAAACTTATATCTAGTAAATGATTATCTTATGCATATCAAAGACTTTCAGAAAAACGTTGAGACAAGGTTAGATATATGAGATCACCTTGCAGCGATATTTTTATACAGTTATAAACTGGAACTTTGTGTATATTATACATGGAAGAGGACTTCCAAGATTTTGAAAAGTATATATGTATATATACTGAATATTTTGCGACTTCGTCGCATTAAGATATCAAACTTGGTTCATTTCTTTTGACCAAGACTTTCATGAGTACTATGAGAAGGCTCGCATATTGTAAATCATTATACATATTATTTTGGTGGGCTTGCTGCTCACCCTTGCTTTCTTCTTTCATCACACAACAACAGATATAAAAGATGAACAGGACCAAGCTTCCAATTCGCAAGCGGTTAGAAAATGTTCCGCAGTTTTCTGGAAGCGTTGATGCCGCCGTAGCTGAGGTAGGAGCTACCAATAGGCTAGGTTTTCAACTATTGATAAACCAGACTTATGTATAATATGAATTGTAATAATGGCAAAGAAATGTAAATTTATTCAGAAACCCTTTTGACGTGTAATGACTTATAATTGTGGAATAACATGACTTATGTTATTTTTGGTATTCATCTCTGAGACTATAACTTGTGGTGTGTGTGTGTATATTGTGGGGTCACAGTACAGAGTAGTTGATTGTTTATTAAGATTGGGTGTTATTAAGGGAAATGGAACTCGTGACAACCCGGATCCCCGACCCCAGATTTGGGGGTGTTACATTTATTCTATGAATATCAAAAACAATATGATAATTTAGATTAGGATCATCCTCCGACGGATGTACTATCACATGCTGATCAGCCCGTGTGATAGCACAAGGTCATGATTCATAGAAACGTGACCCAAAAAAACACGAGTACTCAAACAAAAAGGCAATATACCTGTCTGTGGCAAAATTGTGTCATAATATTCCATATGGCAGTTAGAAATAGCCCTCCGCTGGACCGTCCATCCCGGTCACTTACGCAATTATGATCCAATCTTAAAACCTTTTATTTAGAAGGGGTCATAATAATTGACACCCAAAATAATTTTATTCCCCCATTTCTTGGGTAGGAATATTCGCAACTAAATCATCTTTCTCAAAATCCAAAGCATTTATAAATCCGATAATTGGATAATTAAAATCATTTGACTATTCTGAATATAGAATAGCATATGAGTATTTGCATAAACAGAATTATTTAATTCAGCGATATATAAAACATTTATTGATTCTAAGCTGAGAATACGGAAAACAATACTTGCATTACAAGATTTAAAATAAATATCACTTGAATAATGAGTGATGATAGGGATACTTGCATAATATGATTTAAAATAAACATCACTTGAACGATAAGTCAAGTCAGGGATACTTGCCTTTGGGTTTTTAGCAGTTAGTCATACTCGCAATGACGCATCTATTCTGACATTCTGTCTCAAAACATCACCGTCTTTATTCTACTAATTCTTTGGCCTGCTGCTCATGCAGTGCTGCAACCCAATATTCCATACTATTCAACTCTAGTCTTTATCCATTTCATCTGGTCCTGATCGTCTTGAAAGACTCGCATCTATAATTATAAGATCACACTTTAATCGTCTAATCGATAGTCACTCGACGAACTACGCGTCAAAAGCCTATCGTCTACCCATACAATAGCCCACACATCAATATAACAGAAAAATACAGGACTCTTGATCCACATACACATGTAATCCATATAACACGTAAACACATAACTCACGTATCACATAATTCATATCACATATGACTCGGTTCGTCAAAAGGGTCAACTCGGTACGTTTAAAACTGAAGTCGGGTAAAAAATATGATTTATCGATCAAAATTGACTCAGAATGATATAAAAAAATCAAGCAGTCCTTTAATATTAGGTTTCAAAAGTACTTTTATTGAAATCGGAATATTTTTCTGAGTCTAGAGGCGTTCGTTTCATATTAAACGGACGAACGGTTTATTTATAAAAATATCTTGTCTCAACACGTAATTAGGTTTCGTAAAAATTTAATTATATAACCTCATTCGACGTCTCCGATAATCGTAGGTTACGTTCCCGTATTTTCGGAATTAATTTGCCGAAAATCGGGCAGCGTCTCCTTTGTTTATCAGCCTACCCGTCGAACATCCCGACGTCAAATCAATAACAACACAGTCATTCGCAATCCAAAATCCAATCACCCACTTCAGTCAACAACGTCACTTCGCAATTTCACCTATACCAATTAAATATAATTATTAATCGTTATCATCCGTATTTTTATGTTTTACTCTGTATTTTACTATTTTATTCGTCATTTGTATTTTTAAATCGTATTTTGTATTTTAAAATCGTATTTTGTGTTTTAAATCGTAGGACTCAGATCGAATCATCATAGTCCACCGTCAACTCATCGAGAATCACTGTTGACGGCGGCAAAATTCATCGGTGCCCGATTATTTCGGGTGTCCACGACGAATTTTACCGAATAAATAAAATTCCACCTGCACGAAATTATTTATTTCACGAAATTTGTAATCAAATAATCCTTACAGGATTTTATATATAAAAGAATACATAAAACTAGTCGAACAAAACTATGCACGCGCCGCACAGCTGGGTCGCCTCTCCGGAAAATACCGGCGGCAACCAACAGAGAACTGGCATCAATGAAAATCAACACCGACCAGGCAACAATTCATTACAGAACACGCATATATACTACACGTATATGCATATATACATACGTTAATCAACCAAAACGGAAGTGAAACCAACGTGGCCGGAAAACAAAAAGGAAGGCAGCCGGAACTTACCCGAAGTCGGGGGGAGAAAATCAAGGAAAATGAAAGAAAGAAAAAGGGAGTAAAAGAGAGAGAAACGGAAGAGATTGTAAGAAGGGAAGAAATCGAAGAAGAAGAGAGATTCCAGAGAAAAACAGGGGATCGATGTTGCTGCCATTGGAGGAAGGAAATAATGAAAATAAAAGAAATAAAACAACCTGTATTAGCATGCCACGCCTCTGCCTGGTTCTCTAGGATTAAACATGTGTCCCCTTTCCCGAGTGCAGGCCTAACTTTATATCATTTTAATCTTTTAACGATATAATTTGCAAATAAACATTAATCGGAATGATCCCAAAATAATTTTTAAAATGTTATAAATATCCCGAATTTTAATAAAACATAAATTTCGAAATTTTAGGACAATTTTTGAAACGAAATTTATACCCGCTTTTAACAATTAGCACATTACCATTTAATAACACCAACTCGTCAAATAAGAATAAAATATCCACAATTTTATTCCTTCATAATCAGAAAATCACCTAAACATATTCAAATAATAATAATAATACTTCTGAAAAATATGGGATATCACATATTTGCCCCCCGATTTTTTGGTTGGCGATGGTACATTCATCCGCGAAGTCATCCAAGGTCTAGGATTTGATCGTAGTTTGGGGTTTGTACTTAATATCAAATTCCCCCAGCTCTATGGCCCATTTGATCAGCCTTCCACTAGCTTTAGGACTGTGAATGATGTTTCTCAAATGCTGGTTTGTTAATACCTCAACCTTATGAGCTTGGAAGTAGGGACGCAACTTCCTTGAGGCCATAACCAATGCTAAAGCGATCTTTTCTATAGTTGAATAGTTTAACTCAGCCCTATGTAGAATCTTGCTGATATAATATATAGGTTTCTGGAATTTAAGTTCCTCCTTTACCAACACGGCACTCGGGGCATTTTCAGAAATGGCCAAATATAAGTAGGGGGTTTCATCAAAGACTAGCTTAGCCAATAGAGGGGCTTGATCCATGTATTTCTTCAATTTCTCGAACGTTATCTGACTTTCATCAGTCCATGCAAAGTCTTTTACTTTCCTCAAAGATTTGAAGAATGGTAAGCACTTGTCCACGAACTTAGAGATGAAACGTCTCAAAGCTGCAACCCTTCCGGTAAGTTTTTATACATCCTTTACGGAACGTGGAGGTTCCATGTCTAAGATGGCCCTTATCTTGTATGGATTGGACTCAATTTCACTCTTGAAGACCATCAATCCTAAAAACTTTCCAGATCCAACTCTAAAAGCACACTTGGCAGGATTCAACATCATTTTGTAATATCTCAGGACTTCAAAAGCTTCCCTCAAATGGGATATATGATCACTCTTTACAAGACTCTTGACTAACATATCATCTACATAGAATTTCATAGTTTTCCCAATAAAATCTTTAAAGATATTATTTACCAACCTTTGATAGGTAGCTCCTGCATTCTTGAGACCAAATGCCATAACAAGATAACAAAAAACTCCAAATTCAGTGATGAATGATACCTTTGGAATGTCATCTTTATGCATCTTGATCTGATTGTAACCGCTGAACCCTTCCATAAAGTTTAGCATCTCATGACCCGCAGTTGCGTCTATCAGAGTATCTATCCTTGGCAGCGGAAAACAATCCATTTGGGCATGCATCGTTTAGATCAGTAAAGTCAACACACATTCTCCATTTTCCGTTAGCCTTCTTTACCATCACAAGATTTTCCAACCACTCGAGAAACTGTATTTCCTCAATAAAACCAGCCTCCAAGAGATTTTCTACTTCTTATTTGATGGCTTTCTGCCTTTCATGGGCGAAGATTCTTTTATTTTTCTTTACAATCTTCCGATTATGATCTACGTTTAGTTTGTGGGTGATCAGTTTAGGGTCAATTTCGGGCATATCTGCAGCCGACCATGCAAACACATCATTATTCTCCTGCAAGAACCTTATTAATTTCCCTCTAAGGGGCTCCTCTAGTGATGCTCCAACAAAATTTACTTTCTCAGGATCTTCGAGAATCAAAGGAATCGGGATCAAATCCTCAACCGATTTTCCTTGTTTTTCATCATTCTCACGAATATCCTTATCCTCAATAGGCAAGACCTTCCCCCAACTTCATCTGCCCTTAGCGAGGCTACATAACAGCTTCTGGCCATCTTCTGGTCTCCTCTTTCTTCTCCTATTTTGTCTCTGGTTGAGAACTTGATCACTGAATGGTAGTATGAGGGGACTGCCTTAAAGGCATATATGCATGTCCTTCCCATGATCGCATTATATGTTGATCAAGCCTTAACCACCATAAAGTTCAGCATTTGTGTGGCATGTTTTGGCTCCTAACCCATAGTTAAAGGTAGCTTAATTATCCCTTCAACGGGGCATTCGACTTTAGCGAACCCGTATATCGGCATATCAGTTGGGGTTAGTTGAGAATTGTTGTATCCCATCCTTGTGAAGGTATCATGGAGTAAGATGTCTACTGATGATTCATTGTCTACAAGGACTCTCTTTACCGGACTGTTTCTTATGATAGGTGTTATGACTAGGGGATCGTCATGGGGAAACTTGATCCCTTCCAAGTCAAAGTCATCGAATGCCATTGTTACTTCTGTCTTGGCCCTCTTCGGAGCTTCTCCAACTGTGTGCATGACTTCTCTAGCATAAGATTTTCTTGAGTTTTTAGACTAGCCAGTTGTAGCCGGTCCTCCAAAAATTATATTTATCACTGGTCCTCGGGGTTGGGGATTTCTCCCTTGATCATCCTGATCCATTATATGATCATCAAAGTTCCTTCTTCCAGTATTGTTTCTTTCTCCTCTCTCTCCATCTCTAGTATATTTACTCAAGTTTCCTTTTCGAATAAAGAATTCAATTTTGTCTTTCAGTTGTCGGCACTTATTCGTGTCGTGACCAGCATCCTTATGAAATCGGCAGTATTTGATTTTATCTAGCTTGGAAGGATCAGCCTTCAGGGGTTTTGGCCAGCGAACATCTCTATCTCTCACGATTTCCATCAAGATCTAACTCCTATGAGCATTCAGTCTACCATACTCGGTAAACTTTTGTCCAGGTCTTCCTTTCTTGAGTGGTGAATCAGCTTATTTTCCAACCCTAGGATATTTGTCCCTTGCGTTGTATTCTTGGTCTGTTTTCCGCTTCTTACCACCAGTGGCTCGTTGTTCATCATTGTTTTCTTCATACTTTCTCTAACTTGGATATACTTTCATGCTCTACTTTGGAGTTGCAACATATTTTCTAGTGGCCGCTTGGCTAATGATATTTTGAAGAACTCATCATTGGTTCCTTGCTGTAGAGCTATCATAGCTACCTTATCATCAAGATTAGGGACTTAAAATGCCTCCTTTGTGAATCGATTCAAGTAGTCCCTAAGAAACTCATTTGCCCCTTGCACTATACTCATGAGAGAAGCAAAGCTTTACTCATGCACCTTCCGCTGATAAACTGCTTGATGAAAGTTTGGCTTAAATCTCTAAAAGATTCAATTGAATTTGGTGGCAAGCGGATGTACCACCTTTGAGCCATGCCTGATAGGGTTTGAGGAAATGCCCGACATTTGATCGCATCATTCACGGGTTACAACAACAGTGCATTGGAGAAGGTCCTGACATGATTAGCTGGATATCCCATTTCATCATAGGCCTTTATTGTCGGCATCTTGAACTTTCTTGTGAGATGGGTGTTCATGATTTTCTCCATGAAAGGCGGGGTTGGATCGTCTGGGTCTCCAAGGGGGAGCAACTCAAACGGGTTTCCCCGAGGGACATCTATTCATTTTCTGCCAAGAGTTTCCTCCAAATCGATGATTTGGGTAGTTCCTCTAGCTCGGTTGCCCTTTTTTGGCTGTCTAGCTTGACTTTTTTCCATATCCCTCCTTAGCTTTAGGATTTTTGCCTCATGAGCACGGATCCAGTCTTTGAAATTCTGGGATGCCACTCCTCGAACTTCTTAAAATTCGGGTTGCCTACTTCCAACAGGCTCAAGGAGCCTACCTCCAACGGGCTCTTTGTCCCTTCATCTCCCCTGTGATGGCGTATTTATCAGTTGACTCTCCACTCTCCTCATTTGTATAGGGTTCTGATACATCTCTTTCATTGTTGATTGATTGCAGACCTCTAAGGTAATTAGGGTCGTCCCAAGGCTGGGATCGAGGTGGTAGGGGTGGCCTACTCCCTCCAGCCTCCGAGTAGATGGGCATCCGATAAGTGGGATTTATGAGCATGTGATTCACTATGGTTGACATCTCGAAACCCGCGAATTATGTCCCCAAAGGAGCATTCAGATTTAAATTTTGAGGATTCGCCCCTAAGGCTGGGGGTGGGTGGGATTCAGATCGGGGAATCAAAGGATATGCTGTCCCTTGGGAGTAAGTTAAGTGATGGAGAATCTCACCGGCAGATGAAATTGTCTGGGTAGTCTCAGCCGGTGTCCTTTCAGGAATGTTGTTTCTGTTTCGTGTGAGTATTATGGTTGTTGTTGTCTTCCCACATACGGCGCCAAATGTTATGGGTAAAAAATTATGGCGTATTTAATGCTACGGTTCGTGAGCTCCAAGACTCTATTTGACTGCTCTCGTATTTTGTGACTCAATCTGCTTTCACAAGATGCCTACGTACCTTACTTTGTGCCAATGATCAAGTCAAAAAACGTAGTTCTGAATTGTGGGGATAGGCCCTTTATATAAGTATAGGATGTCTTGAATTGGATTAGAGTTAGGAGATTTGGTGGGAAAGTCTCAGATTTGGAATAAAGTTTGGAGTCCTGGAATGTAGGGATTTGCTTTCTGATTTATGGCCTACGAATTTAATAATAAATCTTTGGTCTGTGGGTCGCTTGAGCCCAATTAATGACATATTAATCACTGGGCCTTAATAAGCGGGTTTCGTATGTGGACCGAATCGGGCCTAATAAATGTGCTCATTTATTATGCGGTCAAGATTATTTTTATCCCCTATCACTTTTTAATACAATTATAAGGAATAATATTTAATTATACTTTTAAAAGGAAAATCAAATTATACCATAGTAAATCTTTTACACCAATTTTTAATTTTTTATGAAATTTTTGAATATTGTATTATTTTTGTTTTTCAAAGTGATTTTCAAATTAATATTTTTAAAGAATACTTTTAATAATTATTACTTATTTCTAAATAAATTTAATGTCTAGAAATATATAGATATTATATTTGTATTACTTTACATATTTTATCATACTTAATTTTACCAACCATTTTTACTGATGTAGGTATGCAGAGTGTCTGACGTATACTCCTCTCCCAACTGCTGTCATGATTCACTCACACATTTATTTTTTTTCTAAGTAAATTATTTATTTATCCACATACATTATCATCAAAACTCATTTGTTCTAATTATATATAGGATATAATATAATTTAAAGAGGGAAGAAGGGAGTATTTTCTCTCCCCCAGCGTTCTTACATTGCTCGGATAGTAATGCTAAAAAACTTGTATACCCTATGATAATATGTACAATTCTAAAAAAACGCTGTTACACTTCACATCTCTTTGGTTTATAGATAACCGCAATCATTTTCTAGATGAGATCAACTCCTAGCACTTCCAAATTCACCTGCATGGTAAGATCAATCTAGTCAAGGCCTTTTTCTTTTCAAAAAATTAATTTGTTTTACTGCCAGATTTTCTTCAATAAAATTAAAAAGCCAGTACGCCAGTCCTTAATCCTTGGGGCATTGGCTACAATTTCTCCAGGGGTAACCTCAATTGTGGAAATTCGACCACATGTTTAAGTCCTTTAGCAAGCTATTTACGAAAAAAAGTTACAATTTATCCGTCAATGGAGAAGCAATCTATGTAGCAGGCTTCTGTGTTCGCTATCGCTTCCACCAGAGTCACATTCACTAGAAAAAGACGAAGAAAAATCCAAGAACAAATATAGAGCAAATTCGATATATAAAGCTTGATCATAGATTCATATATTTTGGACACTCATGTAAAAAGGTGGTGGATGAAAAAAAATAGGGACCCCAAGGGAAAGCATAGCAATTGGTTCACGTATGAAGTTGAGAAGAAACCTGGGTCATGCTAAACAATAACCAGCATCTATGAAAATTGCTTGTTTAACTTCTATTTTTATCTCTGTCAATGTAAAACTCAATATTTCTATTCAGTTGTCAGCACTCGGGTGACTCTTTTTTGCCTCGGACTCTCCATCTTAAAAACAATGTATTAAATAAACAACTTACTAGCAAATAATATGATTGGGTACTTTCTGATGTGCCATCTTTTCCTCAAAAATTGTTCATACACTCTCATGCCAAGGGGATTGAAATACCCCCTCCAGTGTCCCATATTCAAGTTTATGGATTGCACAAGATCATTATAGAAGTTATACCTGCATCATACCATCACACTAAGAAATATAGGTCATAGTTATCAACCAAGTGAGAAAGAGACAATGGGCTATAAAAATCCAACATTTCTAAGAGTCCAATTCTACAGCCTACAAACCATAAGTAGAATCAGACCAGATTACAAGATTTTAGCCAAGGGTCTTAATTCTCTTGGTATGCCAGCAAAATTCCCAGAACTGACATCCGATTCGAACATTGGTCTTTCCCCCATTTTCCACTGGATGCCCTCAGCTAGATGCTCCTTGTTTGGCGTCAGCATTACAAAATTTGGATCAGCCCTCTGGTAACTGCATACACGGAAAACAATAACTAGGTCAATCCTCCGGTTTTATTTGCATTACCAGGATATCTGGCCTCGAGGAAAGAGGACATGGGTAAAGAATCACAAACCTAGCTTCTCTAACATTGTCGACACGGAAACCAAATCCAAAGGCAGCTTTCCCATCAGAGCGATCCCTGTTAGCTGTAAATCAACAAAAAAAATTTGTTAGTTGTTTTTATTTTACGTCTAAGGAACTTACTGAATTAGTGAATTCTTTTCAGTCTGATAAAGTTTTGTAAATGACAAAAAGCTAATCATCAAGCGAGTTAGTTGCAGCTCCGGTTCAACCATCACTAAGGTATACAAACTTGTAATAACTGTTAACCTAATCAACATAGGTCTACAATCCATTGAGGAAGAGAGAGACATGCAAATATTAACCAAGCTTGGTCAAAATTTATGCTGTCGTGGAGATGCTACCTTCCCACCCACTTTGAAGGCTTCTTTTTTTGGTGATTATTATATATAAAAAGGATCTCAATAGTCTTTGCTGTATTCGTCATGTTGATCATGTTTTCTATCATCCTTGACTATATTTACTCCACTTGTAAAATATATTCAGCCATATTCATAGTTTTACGGTCCTTGATGAAACACTACGTCCCTGTGAAATTACACAAATTTCATGCTTTCCAAAAATTTTACTGGTTCTACTTTCTAATAATAATATACTACTTGCTGCCAGAAAAACAACATTAATAATACTTTTACCATTATGCCTAGTCTACATGTGATTCACAGGTATAAATCAACTGCGATGTTGGAAAGCACGGAATATAGAGTAGAGAATATAGTAAAATTATTTTTTCCTTCATATTGCTAGAATTTTATTACGCAAACTATAAATTCTTGAAGTAGAACTCCACATAAACAGAGAATAGAATATGATTGCCAGTGTTCCTAATATTTTTTTTTAAAAAAACTTACCGGAATGATATATAACAATATAATCAGTTTGTGTTATAATAAAGGATTTCCATACACTTGGAGGAGAACCTTGAACAGAATAGATAATACCTGACAAGCTAAAAGTGAAGGCAGGCTTCCACCACGATTTGAATGCTAAAGCCAAAGAAGAGCCGACAGGCCCCACCTTTCCCTGCACAACATAATGTATGAATCACGACCGAACCAAGCATGATCCAGATATAATAAAAAAAAAATATAAATTTGAAGTACCACCTTTAGTAGAAAGTTTTTATTGGCTTGCCAAGATGCAGCAACTTGAAAGGTTGAATCATGCATACTGCTCTTAGCTCTGTCATTGTCAACTCTGTACAAACAATACATTTCTCACGTATAATTCCTAATAAGATAGTTTTCACAAGGATCAGTGAAAGGTACCTTGTTTTCAGCTCAAAACCGACGTCAATATAATTAGTGATTCCAACTACTTCACTTTCTTCCATGGGATTCTTGACCTTTGAAATTCCATAAGATATATGCCCCAAAAAAAAATCTATAAGATATACGTGTTAGCAACATATGAACTTGTCACAAAAACAAGTCTGCCCGACGGCCCGTGACAAGAAACAACGCGAGGGAAAGCACCACATACTATGAGAAGACATTTGTCATCTTTTCCATATAACAATTTCACGGTTCATTTAACTAAATTTGAGTGTCTGCAATATCTAACACATCAGATGTATCTCTGATGTCAGTTATTTAGTTTTTGGGTTACACGATTAATTAATGAATATAGTATTTCTCTCTAAGTTAGTTACCAGCAAAACTCCTGAATATAATATTCCCCTTTAAGTTAGTTAACGGCAAAAACTCTCACACCATGGTGTTGAAACTGAACATACTTAAATTGGGCTTATTTATAATAACCTACATAATTTATAAACTATTAGCTCCACATATTCACTTACTTTACCCGTCACTAAAGAAAATACCAAGGTGAAACAATGACCAGGGTTCACAGGATTACAAAATTGACATCATAATTCAATATTCCCTCTCACTATTAATAAAGAGATATTTTAAATGGTTCCTCATTCTTGTTTCTTACTAAGATAGTAGTTACTTAGTTGTCTGAAATTTTTAACACATCTTTGGAAGATATGCTTTGTGATTTTGATATATACCTTTCTTTTGTTGTCTTTCTAATACATGGGACAACGTATACCATGACATTTATATATGAACAACGAAATGTTATATGGAGACCACTTTTTAATTGGAGACTACATCTGTTTAGCAAGCAGAACATATATGGCCTTTGGTCTCCATATAACTCAACCCTATACATATATTGCAACATAGCAAGCCTTAAGCTTTTACAAATAAAGATAAAGATGGTAATGTTAAAATATCAACAGGGTTTGTCAATTATCACTTGATATATGTGGGAAGAGAAAAATAAGGGGCGTACCCGTCTTTGGACAACCACATGCTGATAAAATGAAGCAATAAACTGCAATACAAAGTTCAATACTCTAAGTCTTCCGGTGCATATATAATACTTTTAATTACAGAAGTCAGACTTTACATAAGTTAATTAGTGCAATCTATGCAATTTATTTAACTAAAAGATTATATATGTTAAGAGAAAAGTATAAAACTTGGAGACCTCAATTGTTAAATAGATTATCTAGCTCAAAGGTTACATAGATAATAAATTCAAGGCATTTCACTCATTATAAACATTAAGCCAAAACTACAGCATTTGGAACCCTCAATGGTTGATATTTGATACTTTTTGAGCTTAGTTCAAATTCCGTTTAATTATCGAGGGCTGAAGCAATTGACAAGGTACATTTAAGTGATGACATGCTTGCATATTATGGATGTGGAAGAGTACACTTCAAAAGATTCCTTTTATAGTCAAAATGACTTAGATGATTATATGTGGAACACGCATGTACTGAAATGATAAAAATTTGAAAAATTGCTTCTATAGATACGTTAAAAAAGGTAGATTTTAGTGATGTCATGCCTGCATAAAACAAAGGTGGAAAAGTAATTGTTTAAGGTATGCTACAAATCTATTCAATCTTGTCGTCGAAATATCATATTTGATCTAGTATCTGAAAATGCATAGTAAAAACAATAGTGTGACCACAAAGCAAGCAACGTCAAAACTCATTCACAGCCACTTTGTAAACTGTAGACTACTACAAACCTCAGAATTCTTAGCCAATTCAAGGCAAAAATTAAACGATGGGCTCAAGGGGCTGCCTGATCCAACTCCATAGCCAACAGCACAACTCCAATTATTTAAATTATAAAATTTTGCTCCATCCTTTGTTCCAACTGCGCAATCAGCATCAACAGAGATATTAGAATAATTTACAGTCGCAAACTTCTGGGAGGTGTCATACATGATCGAGTTATCTTCAACACCTTGGTAATATAATTACCCTCAACACAATCTATTAAAAAGGCAAAAAAAAGTATCACTGTGAAGTTCAAACAATTAACGAGAAAACTTTTTGAATTAAACACGTGGAACAAAAGGACTTTTGTAAAAACCCCTCCAACAACAAACTATAAAATGTAGCTAAAAAAATATGTTTCATCTACTCTTTAAGAAAGTATATGTCCTTCATATGAATCGCGCTCATTACTTATAATAAAAGTAATAATACTAATTATTGAAACAAGATTTAACACTACACAAAAACACCAACATGCAAAAGAAGAAACTTTATTAATAAGGATATAAATTGAGTAGAATTTAGTGGAAAACCAAGTATTATAAGAACTCTAGGAACTCCAATATAAATCACAGGAATACAAGATGATGACAAGAAGCGGTCTAGATCAATTTAAGAACTGATTTTCAATCAAAGGCAATATTAATTAGCATTTAGTTCGTTCATATCAAATATTTATTACCAGATTAATAAGAGTGCGAAGAACTTACTCAGTGGCTCATACTGCAGTCCAGCTGTTAATCTTCCAATTTTGCTTACCAACCATGCACTTTTGGGTATATCATCTCGTACTATATGAACAGAAGGAAGAAGACAATCATATGTACAAATCAAACTTAGTTGATATTTTGCGCAATCAAATAATATTAAATATATCCATAATGAACCTTACAAATATATTGGCGGACAGTACATGTCTAGGAATATATGGTTGATAATTGGAACATATGAAATCATTTCGCATTGCATATAACACAAGGCATTTGCGAGATAAAGATTAAAGTGCAGTTAAAAGTTTGAACCTTAACATTATTACATTGATAGAAGGCAATGACAACAAATATAAAGCACAAAGGACGGTTCCCAAATTAATACATAGACAGCTTTCAACAATGAAATTGAGATGCTGGGACATACAAAGCGAAGGCATGAATGTAGTTCCAAATGAAAGATTTGTCGACCCATATCGCAATCCCATCAGACCCTCATTTTTAGAAGATTCTCTGCAAAATATTCTAGGCTTTTGTAAAGTGATGTCCCATATATAAGTTTTAAACAACTAACCTGTGAACTGAACATATTTTTCTATAAGAAATGCACCTGCTCTTTAGAAGCAATGGGAAGATGCCAAATGCTCCAAATCCATATTTAGGGTAGTAAGTACATGACCTCATTCGTAAAATCCTTGAACATGAAATATTATAAGCATGCGGGATAAGGATATTTTAAAAAAATCAAAAGCAATTGTAAATTTCGTGGTGACGAAGGTCCTTACGGATCAGAGTTTGATACAAAAAGGTCCATAAATGTATGAGGATCATCAACATCACTGCAAAAGAAGGTACAAATACCATTTGGCATTTAGCTGAATAATTAAAAACTTCCAACAGCAGAAGACAACGAATGGGGCCAATATGAGAAATCCTAGAATACCTTTGCCAGCGGAACTCTGCATTTCCAACAATATTGTCATCAGGCTTCTGGTCAAGAGGACCTGAAACCTAAGTTGGCTAAGGAAAGCATTCCCTACTTTTTTATTGTGGCAATCACTCAAAGCCAAACCAAATCAAGCACAAGATTTTATGAATTAAGTCATACTACCGCCCAGAGATATGTATATATATACACATATATATTCCTTATGTATGACCTCATTATTATTCAAATCTATGCTTTTCGAAGTAGAATGAAGTAGTCTAAATTTGTGATAGTTAGGATCAATTCAGAAAGAATTTTTAGAGAACTTTCACATATGATATGGTAACTTACCGCTATTTAAAATTTATTTTCATATGTGATATCATCAACAGTTTGAAGTATTTAGAATTTAGAATCTCTGTGTATATCCAAGACACAAAAAAAAAAGTTCAACTTTGTTGTGTAGTACATAAAAAGCAATGGATTTTCTTAAGAAAAGAGGGTAATTTAATTTACTTCTTAGCCAATATGTCTGGTAATGGGGTTTAGTCAAGTATAAACACCAAATAAACATTAAAGCTCTCCGATAAAGCTATAATAAAAACTAAAATTAGCAAATAAGTACATAATTGGTTAAATATAGCATTACAAAATTAAATAGTTTTTCTTCTAGTAGATTCAAAACAATTAATTATGTGTATAGTAAGGTAAGCATCAATAAAATCAAGTAATGAAGTAGTAATAGTAGTAGCGAATAGAGGAGGATACAGTGGCAACCATATCCACATGAGGATCATCGATCGGTTTAAGCATGATTCTTGAGCTAAAGTGCCTAGCTTCATCAAAGTAATCATCGAAAAGACATCTTAGAGCAAGCTTCCCAAACAACAAATTATATGACGGCTCCAACATCCTGCATGAGCACCAAGGGTATCTCATTAGTTCAACACATTAATTAAAACCAACAACTTGGTATCCTACTAACTGCGTGGTCCCAGAGTAATAAAAAAAATCATAATTTATTAGACAGATACAATGTTCACTTGTATGTTGAATTAGGCAGCAATGCACCAGTTTCCCCGTTTAGGCAGACCATTGTTGCAACATATTTACAGCGCTCGTAACATATTATCAAAACTCGGGATGATTGTTGCGACATATTTACTGTGCTTGTAACATATTATTAGTTGCAAATATGGCGCTTGTAACTTAAAATTATAAAATCCTCCAAAGACAGCATACAAATTCTAACCTGGTACGAGCAGCGAGAGGAGGGAAATCGAAGAGAGGCGGCACCAAAACCATGGGTGGTGGTGGTTCTTTAACAAAATAGTTGCCCATATGTATTTAGTATAATTACCACTCCTTGTGCTAGGGCTTGTGTTGTGTTCCTGTAAAACTAATAATAATAATGATAATGATGAAAATACACAACAAATTAACAGAAAAATTGATTGCTAATACGAAAACCTCGTCCTACTTTCTCTCTGCTTCCGTCGACCCTTTCTCTCCTTCCCCTCGATCTACGTGGCACCCTCTTTCAGTTCCAACTAATTCCTGCTTTATTTTTTCATTTTAACGGTTTATATGACGTTTTGATTACTCAATTAACAGAAAAATTGTAATTACTTTAGAAAAATTACCAAACTATTTTTGGTAAGTTTTTTTTTTGTAAAAATACGATCTTTTTAAAAAATTGTAAAAAATACGGTTTGCAATAAAAAAGAAACCAAATATGCAATTGAACTGAAAAAGTACTGGATTTTTTTGTTGCAATTAAGGTTTTATCGGATTGCATTCGGTTGCTGCAAGTTGCAAAATCGTATTTTTGCAAAAAAAAATTGTAAAATCTTATTTTTGTAAAAAAATAAAAAAATGTATTTTTGAAAAAAACTCATTAATTTATTGAATAAAAAAACTTTCAGTCACATCATTATATTATTATAAAATTTCATTTAGGTCACTATTCATTACATTTCGTTAAAAATTTGACGAAAATCAGATTAAATTTGATGATTTGACTTGGATAAATCCATCGTGACATGTACAATTAATTGAATTGGTGTTTTACTCACTAACTTGAAATTTGCAATATGATCATAATCTAATTTGTGAAAACAATAATCGGTGATTATAAAATGAAATAATATAGTCGTTGTCATATAAATAACATGACGATACATAAAAATAATATTGTATGTTATACTTTTTTATACTTAAATTTTACAGAGATCATTAATTTATTATAAACCTTGGACACATTATACAATCAGCAAATAATATATAACCGAATGTATTTTTTACAACTTAAACAACCCACCTGAAATTATAAACATATGTGTTCATATTTCCTTTCCATGAACAAATTAACTTGAAATTTTTAATTTGTATCCCCCCTTATACAAATTAACATAGTTGATTGGTATTGAATAACAATTGATATCAGAGCAAACTTTCAACATACAGAAGGTTTAAAGATCTTGAAAGTACTCGATCAACTATGATGAACAATGAGGTAGAAGCCCAGTTTCCGGTTTTAGATATGGATGTTCTAGAACTGTCTATCATGATCAAGGATGATGACTTAGAGACATCATCAGGAAGCATTCAGAGAAAAGAAAATAAGAAGATAATCAAACTCTGAACAAGAATCCATTGTCGAATAAAAGATTTCAAGGGATGTAGCACAAATCATGAAAGTGTTGAAACTTTCTGTGTGAGGCTTAGATCGGGGAGAAAAAAGATTGTGAACAAGAGGTTATTACCAATGTCCTCTCACCAATATATGATCTTTGTTAGTCCCTAACAATGCAACAAGAATTACAGAAGGGGGGTTGAATGGAATTCTTGAACCTTTTTCACAAATTATAAAATGTTCTATCTTAATAATATATAAGTGTTTGATTTGCAAAGTGCGGAATAAGAAATTAGTAAAATCAAAACACAAGTAATTAAAAACACAAGTCTTTCAAAACTTTCTAGTAGATTTGAATGTATCCATCAGAGATATATATTATATCAAGAGAACTCTGTGTAGCAAGATTAGCTCACAGCTGCTTACAAATATGAACAACTAAGTTTACAGAGAAATGCTAAGGATGCAGCTTACAATTGTTTCTCTGAGATAATGTTCTTGCTTGGTGTTCTTGTTGTTCTATTTGCTACTTCTTGGTTTATATATCACCAAGATTACAAAGTAATAAGACAAGATAATAAAACAAAACCTATCAAGTCTAATACTATGCTGCTTCATTACTCTATTCCAGCATTTTTGAATATCTTCATAATAACATGAAAATGACAATGCTTCTTTGTTCTCTAAAACTCAGTTAAATAGGCTTCCACATTCTTTTTGCATACACTCGATGCATGTGACTGTGTTGTCACTGTCAACAGATGTTTGAATTGATTATTCATCGGGTACATGATCATCCGTCGGGTTGCCTTGTTGATCATCCGTCGATTGGCATTGTTGTTTATCCGTCGGGTAGCTATCTGGCACTTGAATCATTTCATTTATGCAGGATTACAAGACATCATCTATGTACAATTAATCAAGTTATTCTGCATATCTAATCAAAGTCAACATGACTTGAGTGCTACTACTGATAAGTGGTATTTTATACCACTTCGAACGTCTTATAATGGCTTGAATTGATGTCCTGAAATCAAGTATCTTGTATATTTGATGCGTTTTTCTAGTGTTTGTGCATTCCAGGGTGTTCCTTGTGTTTGTGGGGAGATTTTATCAAGAATAAGTCTTAGTATGTGTTTGGCATTGCAAGTGGGAATATAGGAGCAGAATGCAGCAGAAAACGGGAGCAGAACAGAGTATTTTCCAGTAAGGTGCTGGGCGCCCGCTCAGCCTGGCTGGGCGGCCGCTCAAGGGCGCGAATAAGGGCGCGAATTAAAAATCTGATTTTTAGAGTTCTTGTTCTGCTGGACTTCTGACTTCTTAGATGGTTGGGTTTTGTGGGGCTTCTATATAAGTAGTTTTCAGAGACGTTTCACGTGTGTTAAATCGTGGTATTAATCGAGGAGCAAGGAGATAAGGAAGAAGACCGTTTTAGCACATCGCAACGAAGAGGAAGCATAGTTTCTTGTGATTCTTTTATTCGTTGTAACAGTGGATGCTAGTTTTCTTTACCTTGAACCTATTTACTCTTGTGACGTACTCTGGTTTAATATAAGTAGTTTTATTAATTATTCTTGTGTGTTATTATCATGTTTTCATATGAACCCATGGTGACGATGAGTTCAATCATGGGCTAATCGTGATCATGGGGTCGTAACGGATTTGCTATGGAATTCTTTAGTTAGTTGTTTAATACCTTAGTGTGTGCTGATTGTATGATATCTAGTATTGGTTGTGCTTATTAGTCTTATTTGCGTCGCGAACATATAAGATAGGGTGTTAATCTCTTGTGAAGTGACGGTGGAACTTGATATTTAGAACTTGTCATGCTAGCATAGGTTCATGTATGTGTATGCATGATTAGTGGGTAACTCTAACCGTTTTACTTGCCCTGTGTAATCATAAGGAACAACTTGTGCTTAAATCGTTATGATGTCAAATTCTGTAGACATATAGGGTCTCAACATAATTGATGAGTATTCAACTTCTATCTTAATTGTGGGTGCTTGGTAGAATGGTATTAGTACA
Organism: Apium graveolens; assembly: GCF_009905375.1. Lineage (NCBI taxonomy): Eukaryota > Viridiplantae > Streptophyta > Magnoliopsida > Apiales > Apiaceae > Apium > Apium graveolens. Next base: position 77,046,047 of record NC_133650.1, on the reverse strand, counting down.
ACGAAAGTTGAGTTTTATCAGTTTAGTGTTGTTCGATTAATATCATCACCGTTACATGCTAAGGGTAATAACAATAACTATTGAAGGAAGTAAAAATGAAGTTATGATCTCATGTGTGTTTAATATTGTTAATTCAAGTATCTGTTAAGTGTTTAATTCTCGTAGTTAATTCTAGTTAATAATTAGTTAATCATTTCTATGTGTTATTGTCTTAATATTGAGAAGTAATCATATATTGGTGAGTAAGTGTTAATTGAACATAATTAGTCCGAGTCTCTGTGGGAACGAACTAGAAAGTATTCTATATTACTTACGAACACGTATACTTATGTGTATTATTAGCGCGTGTTTTCCACCCTAACAAGTTTTTGGCGTCGCTGCCGGGGACTCGGCGTATTTGTTTAGTTTATGTACTTACCATCAGTGGTCATTAGGACTCATTGATTAAGACGTGTTACTTATCGTTTCTAGTTATGTTTCAGGTACTTTAGCGAGCGTTTATGCAAACACATTCTCGTATTCGCAAGAGGACTTTAGATACGGATGAGGAGACAGACTCAGTTCTTGATATTTCGGAGAAGATAGATTTTGAAGATTCGGATAAAAAGAGTGAGCAGAAAGAACCAGTACTCATGGGTGATCGTATAGTTCCGGCAGATCCAGCTCTTATGGACTTTTCTCGGCCTAAAATTGATGACATTCAGTCAAGCATCCTTCATCCGGCTATTCAGGCTAACACTTTTGAAATCAAGCCGGGAACTATTCAGATGGTGCAGAATTCTGTTTCTTTCGGAGGTGCTGCAACTGAAGACCCCAACATGCACATCATGAATTTTTTCGAGATCTGTAGTACTTTCAAATATAATGGTGTGACTGATGAGGCTATCAATCTGAGGCTCTTCCCATTCTCTCTGAGGGATAAAGCTAAGGACTGGTTACATTATGAACCAGCTGGGTCCATCACTACTTGGCAAGATCTTGCGCAAAAGTTTCTGGTAAAGTTCTATCCAATGGCGAAGACTGCAGCTATGAGGAGTGCTCTTACTCAGTTTGCGCAGCAACCAAAAGAATCTATGTGCGAAGCTTGGGAGCGCTACAAGGAGATGTTGAGAAAGTGTCCACATCATGGTATGCCTGACTGGATGGTGATCACTGGTTTCTATAATGGTTTGGGGGCCCAATCTCGACCCTTGCTCGATGCAGCAGCTGGAGGCGCCTTGTGGGACAAAAGCTATACTGAGGCTTATAATCTTATTGAAACTATGGCTGCAAATGAGCATCAAAACCCAACTCAAAGGATGATGTCTGGGATGGTAGCAGGTATTCTGGAAGTTGATGCAGCTACAGCTATTGCAGCGCAGCTCCAAGTGCTGTCTATGAAGGTCGATTCTTTAGCCACCTATGGAGTCAATCAGATAGCTATGGTCTGTGAGCTTTGTGCAGGTTCTCATGCTACGGATCAGTGTTCTCTTGTTAATGAATATGTTCAGTATTTGAACAATTATCAGGGACTGCAGTAGCCTGTGCCAGCTACTTATCATCCTAACAACAGAAATCATCCCAATTTCAGTTGGAGTAATACTCAGAATGCTATTCAGCAACCATATCAGCAAGGCGTAAGTAAACAGTTTAATCCACCTGGATTCCAGCACCCACAACAGTATGCTCAAAGGCAATCATATCCTCAACAAGAAGGTGCTACTCCACCTTCTAGTGCTGATTTCGAGGAACTCAAGCTGTTGTGCAAAAGTCAGGCTGTTTCTATCAAAACCTTGGAAAATCAAATCGGTCAGATAGCCAATGCAGTGCTCAATCGTCAACCTGGCACGCTTCCCAGTGATACTGAAGTTCCAGGCAGGAAGGAAGATAAAGAGCAAGTCAAGGCTATTACCTTAAGGTCTGGAAAAATTGCTGATGCTAAAAAAGCAAAAGACAGAGAAGCTGAAGTTGGTGATGAAGAAGAGAAGCAAAAGGAGAAAGCGGCGGAACCAAGAAAGACTATTGTTAAACACAGTCTTCCTGAGGGTAATACAGGGGAGAAACAGCTCTATCCTCCACCACTTTTCCCTAAGAGATTGCAACAACAAAAATTGGATAAGCAGTTCGGTAAGTTTCTGGAGGTGTTCAAGAAACTTCACATCAACATACCTTTCGCTGAGGCTCTGGAGCAAATGCCTAGTTATGCGAAATTCATGAAGAGTATTCTTTCAAGGAAGGTGAAACTGGATGACCTTGAGACCGTTGCTCTAACGGAAGAGTGCAGTGATGTGCTGCAACAGAAATTACCTCCAAAGCTTAAAGATCCAGGTAGCACTACACCATATATGGCCTCTAGCAACACCCAAAAAAAAGTGTAAAAATGGCCAAAAAGTGTTACCTAAAGCAAAAAATTGGGCTATGGTTACACTTTTTTGAAAATTTGATGGTGTTGGATTTGCTCGTGCTACAATAGGGGTCTATAGTAACACTTTTAGAACCTTTAATAACATAGATAAAAGTGTAACCAAAGACCCCCTATGGTTACACTTTGAGTAACTATGGTAACACCAAACAGGTGTAACCATAATTCTATTACAACACCCTTAAACCTTTAGTAACACCAAAAAACATGTTACAATAAACTCTTTTACAATATTATTTTTGCTATTGTAACACAATACTATAAAATAATTAAATTTTTTTGGTTACATATTTATCGTTTATTGTAACACCTTTTTTTATAAACACTCTAGTCTTGTCTCTAGTGTAACACTCTTGTATATATTATAATATTTTTTATTGTTTTTCCAACATAAAAATTTCATTAAATGACACTTTGAAAACTTAAAATCTTAAATACATATTTAACTTAATATCGTTATTCAAAGTTCAAATTCAACAAATACAAAGTTCCAACTCAACAAAAATAAAACAGCTTTTGATGCAGGTTCTTCTTGAGAAGTAGACTTTGAGAATTTACTCCTATTTGTAACTTTCACCCGGACATTTAAAGGTTTTCAAATATCAGCTTTCCCCTCCCTTGTTCTAGCTCCATCATCTGTTCCTATATAATATTTATACATAATACATAAAATGTTAAAAAATAACAAGAGAAAAGCATATGTGCTAACACTTTTAGAGCTCGAAAAAGTAGAATTTTGTTACAAAAAATTTCTGCTGAAACAATTAATAACAATTTTTATACAAAATTGTGAGGTACAAGTTGATAAGATTGTAAAAAGAAGCTGTAGATAATTAATAACTGGTTTATAGTCTAAACATATGTCTACTATTCAATACACGACATTCTTAGGTACTAAATCTGTTCTAAAACTTCAAACTTATGCAATTTCTTTAATATTTTGTGGTTAAGTATTTAAACCATAATGCTCCATCACTTTCAATTTCTCTAAGCTATTCTATAATTCATCATCTGCAGCATGCAAGACCATATACCAGCGAACTAAAAAATTCATCCTGCTCAGATTTAATTAAAAAAAAAATATTAGTCATCTTTATCCCAAGTGATTCATGCATCGACAAAGGAGATAAGGGTGTGGAACTGATCCTTTTTCATGTGAAAAAAATAGAAATATGAGAAAATATATAGGAAGAGAAGAGCATACCAGCCTCAAGAAATCTCCTTGTTTTTTCTCCTCTACTTCGATAGCTCTATCGAGAATACCACATGGTGTAGCACTGATGACATATTCTATACGAGATGCATATTTGGTATGATTTGAAACATATACGTGTGTGTGTTTGGGCGAAAAATTTCAGTACTTTGCCTTATCCTGATCCAAGTAGAAGGATTATATCGTGACTGAAGTAGCTGAGGAAATTCTGATTGATCAACTGAACAGACAAAGCAAAATGAAGAAGAGATTATCCCGATATTCAATGTGCATCATATTTTTTAGTATGTATAGAGTTCTTCTTTGTAATTTTAAGGCACTTACCATTCTTGAATCGTAATTCCCTACAGCTAACTTTAGCTTTTCATCTTCGGACCTAGTTGACCTTGATATTCCTTTAATTTCTGGCACTGCCCATATTCTACCAACAACTACAAGTCCCATAACATAGATTTTGTGCATATGCCTTGCATACATGAGCTTCCACCGGTCCCAACTGATATTAAGTTATGTAACAGTAACATATGAGAAACTAAAAATGCAAAAAAGTTTCAATTCATATCATTCATCAGATGAGAAAAATAGTAATCACATATTACTTAAGCACAAGTTTCTTAGCAGTTTCATTGATATCTCCATATTCAACACATATTGTGCCTAGTTTTCTATAGCCAGTGGCGTATTCCAACTTGCCTTGATGACATACCCCATTCTTTGGAAAAGGGGTATAGATATCTATAAAAGTGAGACTGAGTTATATAAAGAAGAAAATCATGTAATGTGATTAGTACAAAACCCAAGTAGTTACCACGAAACTTTTAAGCACATTAAGTAGATTATCAATTGCCATAAGAATAGGTTATAATGTGAGATTATAAGTTCTTACAATATTGGCTCAAGTTTATTGTACTCAGCTGAGACCATGAAGTATTTAGTGTTGAAATGTTGAACTCATTTCTCCGCAATCTCTTTATTGTCTCTATACCCAACTGTTGCTTCTCTAAATTTCTCGATAGCAATCTGCATAGCCAACATTCCATAGTTAATTAATCTACATTTTCAACAGCTTCGTCTAAATACTCAAACAGAACATCTGTAACAAAAAACGGTTCACATTACTTTATCAGCAATATTGGCCCCCATAAACACGTAACAGCTAATCCTCCATAAACTAATGTAGGGTAACACATACCAACATGGTTGCATCTTTCACCGCATAATTACCCCAAAACTAGTTTACCAACAGTCTTATTATCTACTTAAACATATACGCTCACAATTAAAGATATATTTCAATCATAGTACCAAATCAGTACCTACATTTTCAAGGTCTGGAACTGCAAGAACATTTTGGCTAAATCAACATAAGATTCTAAAAAGGTATTCTTATAATCATATTAAAAAATAGTTACATCACAAAAATCATGCATTAAACACAATAATAGATATAAAATCAAACAATTATAGCAAATAAATACAAACTTTGGAAAGTTAGATAAATTAATAAAGCAACAAACCATGAAAAGAATCGAACTTTAAAGTGTGGGAAACAATAAGTTTAGCAGCCACATTCCCCCAATTGTCAGTCCCAACAACATTAACTCTTAATTTTGTGGGCATTTTAATTTGGGAAGCAACAGCTTCAGTAAGAGCCATGAAAATTGAGAGACGGAGAGGGAGAGAGAGAGAGAGAGAGAGAGAGAGAGGAACCTACATCAGAATGAGAAAAATTCGGCGATTCAGTCACGATTGAAAACCCCAATTACTCAAACCCTAAACCTGATTGAGAAAAGCTCGATTGAAAAGAAAGCCCTAATTACTCAAACCCTATATCGGACTGAGAAAAGCCCCAATTTTTGAACCCTAATTCACCTCAAGCCCAGCTCAAACCTAACAACTATAACCCAACTGAGAAGACTCTGATTCCCTAATTCATCTTCTGCAATAGCTCTGAACCAACTGTTTGAAGAGAGTGTTTGTGTATGTTTTTGAGATGTGTTTCTGATATTTAGGACAGAACAAATGAGCGGGATATTAGTTAAATTTGGGCCGCCCAAAAAATTGGTCCAAAAAAGAACCGCCTAAATGTTGTCCATAGAGAAAAAAAAGAACCGCCTAAAATTTCAGTTCTATGGTAACACATTTTTTGATATCAATGCTAACATTTTTTTTATGTTACAATAGCAATTTCCTCCTGCCTATGGTAACACTTTCTAATCTCTACTGCAACGTTAAAAAAATATGTTAGCTTAGATCAATTTTGGGGGATGTATGGTAACATTTTTGCTTGTAACACCAAAAAAAGTGTTGGGAGAGGCCATATATGGTGTAGTGTAGCTTCACCATTCCTTGCACCATTGGCAAGTTATCTTTTGATAAATGCTTGTGCGATTTGGGAGTAAGCATCAATCTGATTCCGCTGTCTATCTTCAAAAAGTTGAATTTGCCTGATCCAAAGCCCACCTACATGTCTCTACAATTGGCTGATCGTTCTATTACATATCCACAAGGCATAGTGGAGGACATGTTAGTAAAGGTAGATAAGCTCTTCTTCCCTGCAGACTTTGTCATTTTGGATTTCGAGGAAGATAAGAAGATCCCCATAATCTTGGGAAGACCTTTCTTGGCTACAGGCCGTACCTTGATAGATGTGCAGAAAGGAGAACTTACTATGAGGGTGCATGATCAGGATGTGACATTCAATGTATTCAAAGCAATGAAATTCCCTACAGAAGACGAGGAGTGCTTAAAGGTGGATTTGATTGATTCTGCGGTAACTTCAGAACTTGATCATATGCTAATGTCTGACGCATTAGAGAAAGCCTTAGTGGGGGAGTTTGACAGTGATGATGAGGATGACAATGAGGAACTACAATATCTAAATGCTTCTCCTTGGAGGCGAAAGCTAGACATGCCATTTGAATCTCTTGGTACTTCTAATCTCAAGAATGCTGAAGGAAAGCTCAAACCATCTATTGAGGAAGCACCTACTTTAGAGCTTAAACCATTGCCTGAACACTTGAGGTATGCCTTTTTAGGTGATGCATCTACTTTACCTGTTATTATTGCATCTGACCTTTCAGGTAGTGAGGAGGACAAGCTCTTGAGGATTTTGAGAGAATTTAAATCGGCTATTGGATGGACTATAGCAGATATCAAAGGCATCAGCCCTTCATACTGCATGCATAAAATTCTGCTAGAAGAAGGTAGTAAGCCAACTGTTGAGCAACAACGACGACTTAATCCTATCATTAAAGAAGTGGTGAAGAAAGAAATTCTGAAGTGGCTGGATGCAGGAATCATATATCCTATTTCTGACAGTTCTTGGGTGAGCCTCGTGCAATGTGTACCTAAGAAAGGAGGTATTACTGTGGTAGCAAATGAGAAGAACGAGCTCATCCCCACTCGAACAGTCACAGGATGGAGGGTATGCATGGATTACAGAAAATTGAACAAGGCCACGAGAAAGGATCACTTGTCTCTTCCATTTATTGATCAGATGCTTGATAGGTTGGCCGGTCATGAGTATTATTGTCTTCTGGATGGCTATTCGGGGTATAATCAGATTTACATTGCACCAGAGGATCAAGAAAAGACTACCTTCACTTGTCCATTTGGCACGTTCGCTTTTCGCAGAGTTTCATTTGGCTTATGTGGCGCACCTGCCACTTTTCAGAGATGTATGATGACTATATTCTCTGATATGATTGGAAATAATGTCGAAGTGTTCATGGACGACTTCTCCGTCTTTGGACATTCGTATGAATGTTTGAATAATCTTCGTGCGGTGCTCAAAAGGTGTGTGGAAACTAATTTGGTGCTCAATTGGGAAAAATGTCACTTTATGGTGCATGAAGGCATTATTCTTGGGCATAAGGTCTCTAGCAAGGGTCTTGAGGTGGACAAAGCCAAGATGGGAGTCATTGAAAATCTTCCACCACCTATTTCTGTGAAAGGAATCCGTAGTTTTCTTGGTCATGCGGGTTTTTATCGGCATTTCATTAAGGACTTCTCGAAAATATCTAAGCCGTTGTGCAACTTGCTCGAGAAGTATGTGCCTTTCAAATTTGATGATGAATGCTTGGCAGCATTCGAGACTCTCAAGAAGAGTTTGATAACAGCACCGGTTATTACGGCACCTGATTGGACAGAGCCTTTTGAGATAATGTGTGATGCGAGTGATTATGCAGTGGGAGCAGTTCTTGGGCAGCGCAAGAATAATCTTTTTCATGTATTCTACTATGCTAGTAAGACTCTAAATGGAGCTCAAATGAACTACACCACTACTGAGAAGGAGCTCTTTGCTATAGTCTTTGGTTTCGAAAAATTTCGATCTTATCTGCTTGGGACAAAGGTGACAGTATTCACTGATCATGCGGCCATTCACTATTTGGTTTCTAAGAAGGATTCGAAGCCTAGACTTATTCGTTAGGTGCTCTTGCTACAAGAATTTGATTTAGAGATCAAGGATCGAAAAGGTACTGAGAATCAAGTAGCTGACCATCTCTCTAGATTGGAGAATACCGATTCTACTTCACATGATAAGACATTGATCAACGAATCTTTTCCGGATGAGCAGTTATTCGCAGTTCAGGAGGAAGAGCCATGGTTCGCAGATATTGTGAACTATCTTGTCAGCAATATAATGCCTCATAATATGAATACAGCTCAAAAGAAGAAGTTTCCGCATGAAGTGAAGTGGTACATGTGGGATGAACCGTATTTGTTTAGACAAGGAGCTGACCAGATCATCAGGAGATGTATCCCATTATGTGAGACTGGGGGGGATATTACGAGACTTCCACTCCACAGTTTATGGTGGACATTATGGTGGTGAAAAGACAACAGCTCGTATTCTGCAAGCAGGTTTTTTCTGGCCTACTTTGTTTAAGGATGCACATCAATTTGTTTTAAGGTATGATCGTTGCCAAAGAGTGGGGAATCTTACGAGGAAGGATGAGATGCCGTTAAATGTGATGCTTGAAGTCGAGGTCTTTGATGTTTGGGGAATCGATTTCATGGGACCATTTGTCTCATCCTGTAATAATTAGTACATCTTGCTGGCAGTCGATTATGTCTCAAAATGGGTAGAAGTCAAGGCTCTACCGATGAATGATGTAAAGGTAGTGTTGAATTTTCTTCATAAGCAGATTTTCACAAGGTTTGGAACGCCACGAGTAGTCATAAGTGATGAGGGGTCGCATTTTTGCAATCGTAAGTTCACTTCTATGATGCAGCGCTACAATGTGAATCATCGTGTTGCTGCTGCCTATCATCCACAAACGAATGGTCAAGTGGAAGTGTCTAATAGAGAGATCAAGCGCATTCTATAGAAAGTTATTTGTCCATAAATGAAGGATTGGTCTTTAAAGCTCGATGAAGCTGTTTGGGCTTATAGAACAGCATACAAGACTCCACTTGGGATGTCCCCGTTTCAACTTATTTATGGTAAGTGATGTCATTTACCTGTGGAGCTTGAACATAAGGCTTATTGGGTATTGAAGAAGTTGAACCTTGATCTAGATGCAGCTGGGAAGAAGCGAATGCTTCAGTTAAATGAACTTGATGAATTTTGACTCCAAGCGTACGAGAACAACAAAATGTACAAGGAAAAAGTGAAAAGGTCAGGAAGCTATATCATAAGTCATTTATGCCGGGGCAGCAAGTTCTTTTATTCAACTCTCGTCTCCGACTTTTTCCTGGAAAGTTGAAATCAAGGTGGTCTAGACCTTTTATTGTCAAAACTGTGTTTCCAAATGGAGCGGTGGAGATTTTTGAGAATGATCCGGGCCAAGTATTCAAGGTTAATAGTTAGCGTTTGAAGCATTACTATGGGGACACGGCAAACCGGGAAGTGGTTAGTGCCATTGTATTGTCAACTTGAGCAAGGTACATTACGTCAAGTTAATGCCTCCTAAGAAGCGCTTCTTAGGAGGCAACCCGAGATTTGTTGTTATAGGAACCCTTAAAGGTCAGTAACCTATCCAAAAAACATAAAAAAATATCAGAAAAAAGGGCAAGAAAAAAATATTTTTCCAGAGACCACCTGAGCGCCCGCTCAGCCTTGCTGGGCGGCTGCTCAGGATGCTGGGCGCCCACTCAGCTCAGCTGGGCGGCCGCTCAGGACCCGTCTGCCTGAATTTTTTTTAAGCCTAATAAAAATCCAAAAAAATCAGAAAACACAAAAAAAATAAAAACACAACCCACTACCCACGAATCCTTTTCCCATAAACCCACGTTTTTAACCCTCAACCCCACTCCTAACCAAATTTTAACCCTAATCTCTACCCTATATATACATACAACTATTCCATATACTCCCCCATACACTTTCAACCTTAAAACTCTATCCCATATTCAAAAAGACAAATCTTAAACACTTTTTCTCAGTTTCAATGGTACCCAAGAGATCCAGGACTATTGATAGTAGCAGCACTGTTCCTATTGCTGATTCTTCGAGGGGTACTGCTGCGAGACCTCATTTGTTTGATAGGGCTGCTGAGGAGGAGTATACTAGGCTTCTGGGAAAGCCAATTTTGAAGGAGAGGGGATTCTTACCATCGGGGAGGGATGGTGAGTTGTTGCCGATGATTGCTGAAAAGGGTTGGATTTCTTTTTGTGAGTCGCCGGAGGTGGTTCCGATGAGCGTGGTTCGCGAGTTTTATGCGAACGCAAAGGCTGAAAAGAATGGGTTTACTGTTGTTCATGGGCTTACGGTGGATTATCATCCTGAGGCGATTCGTCGTGTGATTGGGCAGCAACAGAGGAAGCCCACGGAGGAGAATTGGAATGAGAAGCCCTCCGAGGAGTTTGATTTGGATTTGATTTATGCTACTCTCTGTCAACCGGGCATGGTTTGGAAGTTCAAGACTGGGACTAATGAGTATCGTTCTTTTTCGGCGATTGCGATGAATAGGTATGCCCGTGCATGGAATGCCTTTATTTTTGCTAATATTCTGCCTACTTCACATGCACATGAGGTTACAGTTGAGGGAGCAAGGTTGTTATGGGGTATTTTGAATGAGGAGTATTATGTGGACCTTGGTGAGTTCATCTACCAAGGAATTCTGAAGTTTTTGAGGGGAGCGAAGCACATGAACATCCCTTATGCATCTAATGTCACGAAGCTATGCCGAGCAGTGGTAGTTCATTGGCCTTCTCACGAGCAGTTGTAGATGCTGGTCGCTCCCATTGATTCAGGGACTCTGAATGCGATGCATGAGTGAACGGGTGGAGAGCCCGAGGAGCATGGGCTGGGTTATCATCTTCCAGGAGGACGTCCAGCAGCTGGTGCTACCATGGCTAGGCCGTGATGAGGCAACTCCTATATTCGAAGCAATATGCTTGTTAGGTATAGGTGCTTTTCTTCTAGTATTCAAGGCTCTTTATTTTGGTGGTGGATCTTCTAGAGCTCAGGAGGGTGTTGGGATGGCTGATGCCCAGTATTGGAGGCTGTCGAGGAGGATGGACGATATGTACGAGACGCATAGTAGGTTTGCTCAGGAGCTCACCCTTGCACTTGGGACTGCTTTTAGAGGCCTTGGAGCTGACATCCAGTGGCCCGTTTTTGGTGAGGACTCTGCTTATCCGCCTCTTGATACTCCACCCTCTGAGGGTGATGATGATGATTTCTCCGAGTAGGTATACCATGTGTTCCTTTCTACTACTTTCACTGGGGACAGTGAAGATTTTAAGTTTGGGGGTGGTAGTTAAGGAATATTTTTGTGTGTGTGTCATATAGTTGCATATTCATGATAGTTTAGTTTATATAATTGCATATTTTTGCCATATAGTTTTTTTGTTTTTTTATTTTATAGCTTTAGTTATCATGTCATTTAGCTCATGCATTTACCATGATCCCTTTTGCATTGCTTTACCAATTGATTTGTGATATTGATGCGAGTGTAGTGATAGCGTTAGAGTGATGTTGAGTCTTGTAGGATGACATGCATGCTAGAAACACTTATAATTTCACTAAGTCTTAGAGTATGCTTAAGGACTAGATTGTTGTCATGGTTTGATGGTTTATGAGGTTAATCTATTGATTATGCTTAGAATTTATAATAGGTTCTTAATGATAAAAGGCATGAAAAGAAAATATTGGAGTAAAAATTGGAATTCATTGCTAATTATGGCTAGGCGTCAAATGGCTAGTAGCCGGCTCGTATTTTTATGCGAGTAGTCTAGGGTTGAGCAAGATGGAGCGAAACGCACTTGCTCAGAAATTTAAAAAAAAAAGAAGAGAGAAAAAATTAGAAAAAAAGAAAGAAAAAAAAAGAAAAAAAAATTTAAAAAGTTAATGCATAATTGATCACGAGTGGCCTCTTTGGTATTCGAGTTATTAAGTTCTTAGAGGACTTTGTGCCTAGTGACCTAAGGCTTTTATAGTCTGGGATCCGCTAACCTAACGCTCGCTAAATGGATGCCATTGTATAAGTCTTTTGTGGACCTCACTCATTGCACGGTCAAATAAGCATTGTTGTTATGTTGAATAAAAAGCATGATTCCACAATAAGCTCCAGTAATCTTGAAGTGTTTAAGTCATTTTGTGCCTAGAATTTATTCTTCGTATAATCATGTGATTACCTTGAGGATAGTCGAGTTATGATAATTGATCTAGTTTCGAAGCATATCTGTTAAGCATCAGCACACACCACGATTCTGGTTGTATGTTAGTTTGCATGATTTTATAGATCTTTATTCGCCTAATTGCATTTGTTGAGATATCATAAGTTGGTTGGTTTGGTCGTAGTGAGGGGGATCGCTGCATTTCATATAGATTGCATTCAAGCATGTTTTTGTTTTGTTTTTGAGTCTGTGACGCTTGAGGACAAGCATCGATTTAAGTTTGGGGGTGTGATAAGTGGCATTTTATACCACTTAGAACGTCTTATAATGGCTTGAATTGATGTCTTGAAATCAAGTATTTTGTGTATTTGATGCATTTTTGTAGTGTTTGTGCTTTCCAGGGTGTTCCTTGTGTTTGTGGGGAGATTTCATCAAGAATAAGCCTTAGTATGTGTTTGGCATTGCAAGTGGGAAGATAGGAGCTGAATACAGCAGAGAACGGGAGCAAAACAGATCATTTTCCAGTAAGGTGCTGGGCGCCCGCTCAGCCTGGCCGGGCGGCCGCTCAGGAAGCTGGGCGCCCGCTCAGGATTGCTGGGCGGCCGCTTAGATGGCTGGGTTTTGTGGGGCTTCTATATAAGTAGTTTTCAGAGACGTTTCACGTGTGTTGAATTGTGTTATTAATCTTGGAGCAATGAGATAAGGAAGAAGACCATTTTAGCACATCACAACGAAGAGGAAGCATAGTTTCTTGTGATTCTTTTATTAGTTGTAACGGATTTGCTATGGAATTCTTTAGTTAGTTGTTTAATACCTTAGTGTGTGCTGATTGTATGATATCTAGTATTGGTTGTGCTTATTAGTCTTATTTGCGTCACGAACATATAAGATAGGGTGTTAATCTCTTGTGAAGTGACGGTGGAACTTGATATTTAGAACTTGCCATGCTAGCATAGGTTCATGTATGTGTATGCATGATTAGTGGGTAACTCTAACCGTTTTACTTGCCCTGTGTAATCATAAGGAACAACTTGTGCTTAAATCGTTATGTTGTCAAATTCTGTAGACATATAGGGTCTCAACATAATTGATGAGTATTCAACTTCTATCTTAATTGTGGGTGCTTGGTAGAATGGTATTAGTACAATGAAAGTTGAGTTTTATCAGTTTAGTGTTGTTCGATTAATATCATCACCGTTACATGCTAAGGGTAATAACAGTAACTATTGAAGGAAGTAGTAATGAAGTTATGATCTCATGTGTGTTTAATATTGTTAATTCAAGTGTCTGTTAAGTGTTTAATTCTCGTAGTTAATTCTAGTTAATAATTAGTTAATCATTTCTATGTGTTATTGTCTTAACATTGAGAAGTAATCATACATTGGTGAGTAAGTATTAATTGAACATAATTAGTCTGAGTCTCTGTGGGAACGAACTAGAAAGTATTCTATATTACTTGCGAACGCGTATACTTGCGTGTATTATTAGCACATGTTTTCCGCTCTAACAACTACATAATCTAAATAAGGTTTATGTAGAAATGTGCTACAGACTCATTATTACACAAGCTATTCACTCGATGGATAATTAATCATCATCCGTCGGGACTATATTGAGTCATCCGTCGGGACTATATTCCTTATCCGTCGAGTGCTACATTTTTCACTAAGTAAAATCTACTAAGGTGTTTTGTTAATGAAATCATCAAGTTCACAACATATCCACAACAATCTCCCCCAATTTATGTCTTCTGGAATTGTAGCCATAAATTAAGAGAAACTTGATGATAACAAAACACCCTAAAATTACAACTTTAAAAGTAAGTAGATAAAACTGTAAAGTGCTTCAAATAACAAAATGCACAAAGATTAGCTCACAGTCATTTTCAAGGTGCTCCTCTAGCCTGAGCAGATTAATCTAATTCCTTGAAGATCTGGATCTCTTTCCAAGCTTTCGGTTGTTTTCTTCTATCTGATTTTGGAGTTGTCTGTAGAATTCATGTTCATCAGATTCTGAGAGATTTAGCTTTTCTTGCATTTCCAAAAGAGTTTCATTGCTAGAGATGCTCAATTGATCTTCTAATCTGAAAAATCTTCTAACTTCTTTGTCACCCATGAGCTCCATCAGCAAGTAGGGCATTAAATGCACTCTACTCCCTGTGTAAGGAATGGTTAGAGTATTTGGGAGTGCATCTTTAGCTCTAATACTCCTCAGTTCTTCAATCTTCATTAGAACAAGTCTTCTTGCAGTTAAATTGAATCTAAAGCTATTCTTGAATGATGAATAAACCTTTATCAGCACAGATTGGCTTTCTTGAAGGATCCTGTGAAGTGGCCATTGAATCTCCTTTCCTCCCTTGTACTTGAAAACTAACCTTTCACGTAGAGTCCTGTAGGCATCAATCCCTCTAACTTCTTCCAGTTCATCTAGATAGAGGTTTAGATCAGAGAATTCCTTGATGTCACATAAGTACATGTAATCTCCCTTGTTGACTTTGGATTGAGCTTTGGATTTGAGAGATTTGGATTTGAGAGGTGATAGCTTCACTTTTTTTACTGCTCTTGACTTTGTTCTCTTTGGCTTGTTAAGGATTGGAAAATTGAAGTCAGGAATTGGTAGACTTTCCCAGTCTATAAGTTCATCCTTAGGCACAATAGGTTCACCATGAATGTTCCTGTAAGGATCCACCACCTTAATGTATTCAAATACCACTGAGGGTTTTGATGCTTGAATTGTAGTTGGAGTGGATTCCTTGGGAAACTGATCCTCCAATTCCTTACCAACAAAGTTTAATTTCCTTTTGGTTCTTTTGTCCAATTCCTTGTATCTTTGAGATTTCTTTTGTTGTGGTTCAACTTGCTTCTTTGGATCTTGAGATTCAGTGATTTCAGATGGCTGAGCAGGAATTTGTTGTGTTGGTTTCACAGCTTGTAGCTTGACCAAGATAGCAGCTTGCTCTTTCTTTTGTTTAGCCTTTTTAGCATCTAGAGTAGCTTGCTTCTTTTCTTGCTTCAATCTTGCCTTTTCTTCTCTCTTTGCTTCAGCAAATTGAGGATGTCCAGCCACCACACAAATTTCTTTAGCATTCCTGAAAACTTTAGCAATTCTCCTTTTTAAAGTTGAATCAGCTGGATCCTTGTAGATTACAATGGATCTTGACAACAGTTTCTTCTCATCAGGATTTGGTGTCTCATACACTGTATCCAAAGGGTTCTTTAGTGATGATTTTGGACAGTTCACCCTTAGCTTCAAAAGTACTTCAGCCTTTGGAGATTTAATACAGGATGGTTATCCTCTTTCTAGATAGTTCATGCTCATTTCATTCATAGAGATTTGCCTGACTTGAGAGTGATGAATGGCTGACTTTTCTGGCTTCTTTGCTAGCCCAAACTTCTTTTGAATATCCTCATCAATTTTCTCCCAGTTGATTGGCTTCAACTGCTCCTTTTCAGCTGCTCTTATATTGGCTGCTGCTTCATTTATCAGATCAATATTGTCCTTAGCTGGTGGCTTTGAGATAGTAATTGTAGGCACAATTACTTTGCTAACTTGAATGTTGAGCACTCTTTGCTCCCCCTTACTCCTAGAACTCTCTATCTCCCCTTTTTTTGTTATCATCAAGCTGAGTGGGGGAGGAGGTTTGTGCATCCACCAATTTCTGAAGCAAGTCTGTCTGTTAAACTTGATGTAGATGAATTGCTGTAAGAGATGCTTCCATTGCTGTCATTCTTGTATCCAAGGCATCTATCTTTATGGTAAGATCAGAATTTTTCCTGAGTTGTCTCTTAATGTCAAGCATTGTAGCTTCTGGAAGTTTAATGTCCATCTTGTCAGAAATGGCCTTTTTCATCTCATCAATATCATCTTTGATAGTGTTGACATCTCGAGCATGTTGAAAGCCTTGGATTTGTTGTAGTTTCATAGAAGCAAGATGTGCTTGAAGGAGCTTTTTGGTGTTAGCTTTTGTGGTGGTTTGGAGAGCAAAATTTGTCTGATCTATGAGTTGAATCAGGGTTGTCTTGAAGTAGTGTTCATCACAGTGCTTTGAAAAATGCCCAAGATGGCATGCTTGATCTTGAACTAGAGCCTACTTCTCCCCCTATGTCCAATGGCTCTTCTTCACTATCTCCACCTTCACCTCCAAAGAATTCTTCTGAACCACCAGTCTCATAATCAACATGACCAGCTGTAGAGGGCAAAGCTGTGATGACATCCTTAGCTCTTAGCATTGACTGTGTTGTGTGCACCAAGTTGAGCATCCTTTCTGTATTATCATTACCCTGTTCAGCTAGAAGTTGATATGCTGGAATAGGGTGATTAAATGTCTCAGCATCAAGGGAGGTAGAATCTATAACAGCTTGAGGTTGCTGAGATAGTCCCTCCCTGTCTGCATTCTGGACATTCATTAACTCACTTGCAATGACATCCACCCTTATATCTCCTGTACCTGCATTTCTCTCATTATCTCTCTTTTATTGCATTAAGGTCTCACCTTGGCTCCTCACCCTCACACCCTCACCTTCACCATCTAAGGTGGGACTCCTCACACTCTCTTTTACCAATCTTGAAGAATTTGGTGTTTGAGGTGCTTCTATAACTAAAGATTTTGGCTGTGACTCCACATTTAATGGAGCCACATCAAACTGACTTTGAAAAGGTGCAGTGTCTGTGTCTTTACCAGTAGTTTGCACAGTGTGTGAACCCTGTGCATCCCCAAGGGTTTTTGGTTTCTTCTTTCTAGTATAGGTTTGGGGTGAGCTTGTGTCCCTTACCCTTTTGGCCTGTGCTCTTGGCTGAGAGCTTTGTTCAATAGTCACATCCTTTTGGGAGGATGCATTTAGCAATGAGCTTATTTCCTTATTAAGCACTGAAGTCTGTTGGGAAACTGCAGTGTGACTAGGCTGGGAAACACTCACCTCTCCAACCTTATCCTTAGGTTTTTTTTATGTTCACCCTGTCCCTAACCTACCTTACCCACCTTCACACTCCCCTCTTTAGATTTGGTGGATTTTATAACTAGCATCTTTTGAAAGATACCAGAGGGCGCTTTCTTTGACTTGGATTTAGAAATTTTGTATGGTTTAGTAGCTTGGGTAGGCAACTGTTGGGTCATTGACACAGTTGCCATAGTTACACTAGAATGCAAAGAAATTTGGGAGGTTGGAAGAGTAGAGGCAGATGAAATTACCTCACTTACCTGAGGTGCTTCCATTACAGGGAAATAGAAGAGTGGCACCTCTTTGTGATGGTTTTCCCTGTTCAAATCTGCAATAATTCTTCTTTCTTGAACCCAACAATCTAATTTGTTGGTTGGGTTCTCAAGCACAATTTCCTCAGAGAAGTGGTTAGCAAGCATCATGAAAAATCTAGCATAATAAACATTTTTACCCCTTTTATTTAACTCCCCTAACTTAAACCCCAACTCAAACAAAACAAGATCACTAAAATTAAAGTACTTATCAGTATCTAGCATGTAAAGCATAGAGATATTGGCAGAATCAAAATTACTGATTTTACCAGAGAATACCTTAGTAACTACATCACATAGATAACTCCATTCCTTTCTAAGACCCAACCTCCTAATTTCACTTAACTTAGAAGTAGAGAGTGCATAGTTCATGGAGTTAAGCATATTAACAATGTCAGTGTCTGTGTGTGGTGAAGTTACAGTATTATCAGGAATTTTGAAATATGCTTTAACAACATCACTATTAATACAGAATTCCTTACCTTTAATAGTGAGTGTGATGATCTTATCAGTTGAGTTGTACACAGCAGTTGACCACATTTCTTCAACAACCTCACAGAAGATGGTGGGTGATTCTAGCATGGCATAGTTGAGTTTGCAGTTCTTCACAAAATCCATCATTTTGTGGTAGTCAACAGATTGTTGAATCCCCTTGTTTACTAGAGCCGTGAAGTTGTTCTTCTCATAGATAAATTCAGTTTGTGACATGATCTTGACGACTGGTGTCATTGTTAGAGAGTGGAAATTGCAGAGATAGAGATGATAATTGCTTTTGAGAAAGAGAGAATTTAGAGCAGATGATTTGAGAATGATAAAAGAAAAGCAATGAAAATGAATTATGCTTTTATTCTATCTCAAAAATAATTGTCAAAAATAATAAAGTAAAATAAAGTAACCAATAAGAATTGCCCAAAATAGCCATTTAAAAATATACTGTAAAAATTCCTTCAATTATCTGTCGTGTTATACTTGCAAACTGTAAGTATACTCGATGGATAATGTTCAGGGAATTAACGGCTAGGATTCAGACAATTCGACGTATGAGGATAAATCAGTTATCCGTCGAGTCATAAAATATTACAGAAAAATAATTGATTTTATTAACAAAATGTATACCGATGGATGATCAAATTCGATAGATAGTGATTATTCGTCGAGATGTAAATTTTGACTTAGCCAAAATTTCATCCATGACCTAAAAATCAATTAAATTTCTGGCTGCATTACAACTTGCAAAAAATCTATAAAGATTCAAGAGTAATTTAGCATACCTAACTCACTTACCAACCTTGAAAAGGTGGATTCATCCAGTGGCTTGGTAAATATATCTGCAAGCTGCTTTTCACTTGGAACAAAATGTAGTTCCATATTACCATTAATTACATGTTCCCTTATGAAGTGGTACTTGATGTCTATGTGCTTTATCCTTGAATGCTGTACTGGATTTTCAGTGATGGCAATTGCACTTGTGTTATCACAGAAAATAGGAATCCTTTCAACTTGCATACCATAGTCTAGCAATTGATTTTTCATCCACAATATATGTGCACAGCAACTGCCAGCAGCAATATATTCAGCTTCAGCTGTAGAAGGAGAAACTGAATTTTACTTTTTACTGAACCCGGACACAAGCTTGTTTCCTAGAAATTGACAGGTTCCTGTTGTACTTTTTCTATCAATTCTACAACCTGCATAATCTGTATCTGAATAACCAGTTAGATCAAAACTAAAATCTCTAGGGTACCAAATGCCAAGTTTTGGTGTTCCCTTGAGACATCTGAAAATTCTCTTAATAACTACTAAGTTAGATTCTCTAGGATCAGCCTGAAATCTAGCACACAAATATGTAGCAAAAATTATATCTGGCCTACTAGCTGTTAAGTACAGAAGTGAGGCAACCATGCCCCTATAACTTGAAATATCCACAGACTTTTTAGTAGTGTTTAAATCAAGATTAGTTGCAGTGGCCATGGGAGTTTTTGCAGATGTGTAATCCATTAGATCAAACTTCTTCAAAAGATCATAAATGTATTTAGTTTGACTAATGAATATTCCATCACTAACTTGCTTAACTTGCAAACCAAGAAAGTAAGTTAGTTCTCCCATCATACTCATTTCATACTTACTTTGCATCAATTTGGCAAACTTTTTGCAAAGTTTTTCATCTATAGAGCCAAAAATAACGTCATCTACATAAATTTGAACAAGTATACTAGAGCCATTAACATTTCTAAAGAAAAGAGTTTTGTCTACAGTACCTCTAGTGAAGTGATTCTCTAAATGAAACTTTGACAAAGTGTCATAACAGGCTCTAGGAGCTTGCTTCAGTGCATAAAGTGCTTTCAAAAGATAGTAAACATATTCTGGAAAATTTGGATCTTCAAAACCAGGAGGCTGACTGACATAGACTTCCTCCTCCAAATCTCCATTCAGAAAGGCACTTTTGACATCCATTTGATAGATTTGAAATTGGCATGGGCTGCATAGGCTAAGAAGATTATGATGGCTTCAAGTCTTGCAACAGGAGCAAATGTTTCATCAAAATCTATTCCTTCTTGTTTACAATAGCCCTTAGCAACCAATCTAGCTTTTTTCCTGACTATTATGCTATTTTTCATCCATCTTGTTTCTGAATACCCATTTGGTGTCTATTAAATTCTTTCCTTTAGGCTTGGACACCAGCTTCCATACCTTATTCCTCTCAAATTGGTTTAGCTCCTCCTGCATAGCTAAAATCCAATCATGATCCAACAAAGCTTCTTCTACCTTCTTTGGTTTTTCCTTAGAAAGAAAGCTGTTGTATAGACATTCTTCTTGAGTTGCTCTCCTTGTTTGAACTTTAGAGGATACATTACCAATGATGAGTTCAAAGGGATGATCCTTTGTCCATTTCGTTTGTTGAGGTAGATTAGCTCTAGATGAAGAGGCTTCATTGTTGTCTTGATGTGTGATTGAGTTTAGATTATCAGAAACTCCCCCTGAGTTAATGGAACTTTGATTTGAGAAATGGGAACTTTCTGTAAGTGATCTATTCTGACCTCCAGCTTCTTTTGATGACCCAACAGATTGTGAATTTTGAGTATCGACGGATGAAGCTGGTTATCTCCTGACGAATAAAGCAGATTGTCTCCCGACGGATGAAGCATTATGCAACTCGACAGATGTTGAATTTTGTGCTTCATTGGTAATTGATTTTTCTGCATTATCCTTTGATATTATTTCTTGATCACTTTCATCATCACTGTTATCACTAACCTTTCGCCACATTGTCAAATTTGAGGCTCTCATGGTAATCTCCATCTTGCAGTCCTTCAATCTTTTTATCACCAAATACAACATGTATTGATTCCACAACAATGTTGGTTCTTAGATTTTAGACTCTATATGCTTTACCAACAACATATCCAACAAAAATTCCTTCATCTTCTTTAGCATCAAACTTCCCATTCTGATCAGTTTGATTTCTCAAGATATAACATTTGCAGCCAAAGACATGAAGAAAATTTAGAGTTGGCTTCTTGTTCTTGAACAATTGATAGGGAGTCATGCATTTTGCTTGATTAACCAGAGAAATATTCTGAGTGTAGCATGCAGTATTTACAGCTTCAGCCCAGAAATATGTTGGTAACTTAGACATTTCAAGCATTATCCTTGCAGCTTCAATAAGTGATATGTTCTTCCTTTCTATTACTTCATTTTGTTGTGGAGTTCTTGCTGCTGAAAACTCATACAAAATCCCATTTTCTTCACAAAATGCTCTCATGATAGAATTCTTTAACTCAGTTCCATTGTCACTCCTGATTCTTCTAACTTTGAAATCAGGATGATTATTATCTTGCCTTATATGATTGATGATGATTTCACTAGCCTCATCTTTAGACTTTAGGAAATATGTTTAAGAGAACTTTGAGAAATCATCTACAATTACTAGGCAAAATCTTTTCCTTGAGATGGACAACACATTGACTGGTCCAAACAAATCCATGTGTAGCAGTTGCAAAGGTTCTTCAATTATTGAATCAAGCTTCTTTCTGAATGATACTTTGATCTGCTTCCCTTTTTGGCAGCACCACACAATCCATCCTTAGAAAACTCCACTTGAGGAATACCTCTAACCAGTTCTTTCTTTACAAGTTCATTCATGGTCTTAAAGTTTAAATGGGATAGCTTCTTGTGCCATAACCAACTTTCATCCTGACTTGCTTTGCTGAGAAGACAAGTAACAAATTCTGCATTTGATGAGTTGAAGTCAGCTAGGTACACATTTCCTTTTCTCACACCAGTGAGAACCACTTTGTTGCTTTTCTTGTTTGTCACAACACAGGCTTCTGAGTTGAAGGTTACTGAATTGCCTTTATCACAAAGCTGCCTGATACTCAACAAATTGTGCTTGAGACCATCCACTAAGGCAACCTCCTTAATGATGACATTGTCTTTTGAAATCAAGCCATATCCCACAGTATAACCCTTGCTGTCATCTCCAAAAGTAATACTTGGGCCAACTCTCTCCTTGAACTCTGTGAGCAAGGTAGAATCACCAGTCATGTGTCTTGAACAACCACTATCCAAGTACCATAGATTCTTTCTGTTTCCCTGCACACATTAAAATCAAATCAAGTTAATTTTGGTACCCAAGTTTCCTTGGGTCCTGCCTTGTTAGCTTTCTTTTTCTGTTTCTTAGGTTTGATCTCATTTGACTTGGGGATATCAGATTCATCCTTAGTCATTTGAGTTGGACCTTTGAAACCATTCATTATAGCAGAATTATCATGCATATTTTGATTAACAGGAAATGTCATGCTATTAGTAACCATGTTATTCCAGTAAGGCATGCTAAATGGCATTTGTGGCATACTAAATGCAGTATAATAAGGATTAGGTGCAAATGACATATTAGCAAACTGTGCATTTATATTCTATGTAGACTTAGCATTCATAGGCATAGAAGGCATGACATTTATGTTGGGAAAATGAGGTGGCACAGATATGGAAGTAGGCATGGCATTTTTGCAATTAACAGACAAATGATTTACACTACCACACTTGACATAGATTTTTCTAGGAGCATATTTATCAGGTGTGTAGTTGTTATGCTTATTAATTCCTACTTTACCATTTCTATTATTTTTCTTTTTAGCCTCTGATTTAACCTCAATCTTTTCCAGTATGTCACTCAATTGCTTGACAGTCATATGACCAACATTAGCCTTTTTCTCCTTCTTCACTTGACTGGATTCTCCTGGAACAAAATTCTTGGAAACTGATCCATATTTCTCATTTAACTTGGTAAGTTTGGCTTAACTCACATGTTTGCTCACATTCGACGGATGAGGATTTATATCACTCGACGGATAACCCTTTTTGTTATCCGATGGATGACCCTCATCATCCGTCGAGTCTACATCTGTTAGCAATCCTTCAACCAAATTGGATTCCAGCTTCTCCTTATATTTCTTCCAGGCTGCATCATAAAAGGACTTAATACCTTGAACTTTGGTGATTTGAGCATGAACATCTCTAGATGTTTTCCATGCCTTAATCACCTAATAGTCTCGTTCAAGCTGCTTCTTCAAGATCTCTTATTTCTTCAAGAACTCAATTAATTCATCCTTAGCAATTTTACACTCAATTCTTAATTTTTCAAATTCAAAGAATTGAGACTCTAGCACATTATTCCTCTCACTTAAAAACAAATTGTTTTATTTGATTTTAGCATTTTCCTTAGTAAGAGACTTTAGTGTAACACGCAAATGATATAATTCTGTAGACATGTCATTTATTGCATCATTACACTCAACTTTAGATAAATATGCAAGGTTAGTGGTGATTACCTGATTACTTGAAGAACTTGTCTCTGTTTCATCAGACTTGGCCATGAGGGATAGATTGACATAGCTGACATCCTCATCCTCATCCAGATCATCTGCTGCCCAGTCATTTTCTTGTGTAATGAAAGCCCTTTCCTTTTGTTTGAGCAACTCAAAGTATTTTTGTTTATAATCCACAGGCTCAAAATTCTTTTTGTTGGAATCTGACTTTCTACACTCACTGGCGAAGTGCCCTGCTAAGCCACATTTGAAACATTTGAATTTTGATTTATCCACCATGTTTCTGTTGGATTTTAATCGCAGCGGAGGCATGGTAAAACACTTTTACACATACTAAATCCAAATAAAAAGCATATAAATCGTGAATAAAAATTCGAGGGATCGAATCTAACCTTTAAAATAATTCGGAGACAATGATCAGAGATCCTTAGCAGTTGCTCCTCAAGTGTGAAGCACTCCACCGGTATCCACCAAGAAAACGATGTTAAGGAGGAGGAAGGAGGTGGAGAGAATTGAGTTTTCCAAACTTTTTGGGTTTTGGGGTTCAAATAAAAATAGGGTCTATAATAGTATATTTATAGGCAAAATTTTCAGCTGAAATTTTCCCATAAATATTATTATTATTATCCCATTTATTATTCTCATTAATAATTAAAACACCTTTTAATTATTAATCCTTTTTCTAAACACTTTAGAAATAATTCTCTCTCTTGATTTAATTTCCAAAAATTAAATCCTTAATTAATAATATTAAGAACTTTTCTTAATTAATTTATAATCAATTAAATCTCATTTAATCAATTATTAAATTTGCCAATTAATTATTTATTTCATAAATAAATAATTATCAGCCATTATTAATTAATTTCTCCACCATTAAATCATTCTCTTTTATGGTGTGACCCTGTAGGTTCAATATTAAGTCGGTAGTAGAAATAAATAATAATAAAACTATTTTATCATTATTTATATAAATTCTCTAATTTATTAAATATGATTAATTAATTAATCACATTTATTCTACATCGTGAGGGATACTTCTCAGCATATCGCGACTATCCGGATAATATGAATTCACTGCTTAGAATACCAAGAACCTATTCAGTGAATAGTTACCGTACAATAAACTCCTTCTACCCTACAATGTGTCCCGATTAAATACAAGGCATGGATCTCGTGTCAAGCCTATCTAATTTAATCACTTGCTTACCATTTACTATGCGTAGTTCTATGCAAATTAGAAACTCCTTTCTAATTTCATTCACTCGGCCAGAGATTCCTGAACTAGCATAAGTGGATCAGCCTTGAACATTCGCTTCCTTCACTGGAAGGGGTAGATCCTTTATTGATCTTACACTATCTTCGTGTACAAATTCCTATACCCAGTAGAGCCCTAATAATTGTCCCTGGAGACTAAGAACTAAACCAAAGCATAGTTCAGTGTACACAAGATGACTATGATGACCTCAAGTCTAAGGATACTTGTACAACTATCACTATGTGAACAACTGCTGACACGTGAGTGAACTCCATCAGTTGTTCAGCTGGGCGAGTCATGTTCAGTGAACTTATTCTATAATAAGCACCTACATACTAGCTATAGTGTCACCACACAAATCTCTATGAGAACAGACATCCTTCATAATGAAGCAAGCATAATATGTACCGATCTTTGCGGATTATTAATTACCAGTTAGTAATCCTATGACCAGGAACTATTTATGTTTAGAGTTTTCATCTTTTAGGTCTCACTATTATGATCTCATCATAATCCATAAAAAGCTTTACTCTAAACTTTGGTATATTTTATTTAAACACTTAAATAGATAGAGCCCGTAATAAAAACAAAACAAGTCTTTTATTAATATCAATGAAATCAAAATAGATTACATAAAAGTTATTCCTAAATCCTCATACATGATTGGACTTAGGACATATTCCTTTCAATCTCCCACTTGTACTAAAGCCAATCACTCTAGTATCTAATACCCATCTAGTCTTTATGACGATCAAAATGACTTTCAGAAAGTAGCTTTGTGAGTGGGTCTGCTATGTTGTTATGTGTGTCAACTCTATTTCAATACAATACAAGA
Organism: Apium graveolens; assembly: GCF_009905375.1. Lineage (NCBI taxonomy): Eukaryota > Viridiplantae > Streptophyta > Magnoliopsida > Apiales > Apiaceae > Apium > Apium graveolens. The sequence goes on along the minus strand of NC_133650.1, from coordinate 77,020,696 downwards.
AATGTTACCGCGCTCCCACTAACCCTTTTGTAGACGCATGGTTCATCTGCGTTTTTGATAAAATCAAACTCTTTGATTGTCTCATCAAAACGAATGTTCCATCTTTCGAGAAGCTTGCTTTAAACCACATATGGTTCGCAGCAGCTTACACACTAGGTTTTCATTTCTCTTGGAAAGAAAACCATCTGGCTATTTGCCAGATCTCATAGTCGTAGTAAGCAGCAATCGCAAGCAAAATGCGAACTGATTATAACAGGGCTACAGGTAAAAGGTTTCATCAAAGTCAATCCATTTCCTTTGTTTGAATTCTTTTGCCACAAGCCTGGCCTTAAAGGTCTCCACCTGGCCCATCTGCTCTAATCATTCTTTTGTATCCCGTATACATAGATTTTATTCCGGATTTCATGGTACTATGCCATTTCTCTGAGTCTACACTACTCATAGCCTCATTATAAGTTACAGGGTCGTCATCATCAATGATCGACAACTCATTGTCATTCTCAATGACAAGGCCATAATACCTCTCAGGTTGGTGAGACACTCTCCCTGATCTATGAATGGGCTATTCCGCAAAAGGTTGTTCAGTCAGAACAGGTGTTTCCACTCGATCTGTAGTAGTTTATGCTTCTTGAACTTCATTAAGTTCAATTTTGCTCCCACTGTTTCCTTCAAGGATAAACTCCTTTTCCAAGAAGGTAGCATGTCTGGAGACAAACACCCGATGATCGGTGCAAAAGTAATACCCTAAAGTCTCTTTAGGATATCCCACAAAACTACATTTTACGGATCGATATTCCAGCTTATCTGGGTCAACTTTCTTGACATAAGCTGGACATCCCCAAATCTTAACGTGTTTAAGACTCGGTTTCCTTTCTTTCCATATCTCATACGAAGTTTGAGGAACAGATTTTGGAAGACACCATATTCAGTAAATATGCTGAGGTTTCCAATGCATAACCCCATAGGAATACTGGAAGATTTGCATACCTCATCATGGACCGAACTATGTCTAACAAAGTTCGATTTCTCCTTTCAGATACCAATCTGGAGGAGTCCACTGGGAGACTATACCATTTACTTTGAGATAATCTAGAAACACTCCATTAAATTATTCACCACCTCGATCTGATCGAAGAGTTATAATACTATGTTTGGTTGTTTCTCCACTTCATACTTATATTCTTTGAACTTTTCAAAGGCCTCAGACTTGTGTTTCATCAAACACATATCCGAATCCAGATCTATCATCTATGGAAGTAATGAAGTATGAAAATCCACCCATGGCTTGCGTAGACATTGGTCCACATACATCTGTGTGTACCATTCCTAGCAAATTTGCAGCCCTCTCTCCATGTCTACTAAATGGAGACTGCAGTGCCACAATGAAGTGAGATTTTCATCATCCCTTTTCTTTTATTAGTTTGTTCAATCTGAAGTAAATTATGTCACATTTATACAGACCATTATTTAAAGTACCACGTCCATAAAGAATATTATCTCTAAGAATAGAACATTCATTATTCTCAATAATAAATGAAAATCCAGCCAAGTCTAATATGGGAATAATATTCCTCACAATCGAGGGAACAAAATAACAATTATTTAAAACAATAGTCTTGCCCGTAGGCATATGTAAATGAAATGATTCTACATCTTCAGCAGCAACTCTTGCTCCATTTCCCATCAGTAGAATCACCTCCTCTTCCTCAAGAGTCCTACTTCTCCTTGGTCCCTGCAACAAATTGCAGATATGAGAACCACAGGCGGTATCTAATACCCAAGTAGAAATTTGATTTAATGACATATTCACTTCTATCATGAACATACCTGAATCAGAAGCGGTAGTCTCACTACCCTTCTTCTTCTTCAATTCTGCAAGGTAAACCTTGTAGTTCCTCTTCCAGTGCCCCACCTTGTTATAGTGAAAGCAAACAACTTTGCTCTTGGGGTCTTCAGCTTTTGGTGGAACCGGCGTTTTTTCACCTACTTTCTTCTTCTTGGAAGGGTTCCTCTTCCTTTTCTTAGGATTGGAACCTTCACCAATTAGAAGAACAAAACTCTTCTTAGGGGGAAAATTTGATTCCGCAGTCTTCAACATGTTGTGGAGTTCAGGCAGGCTGACATCCAACTTATTCATGTGAAAGTTCACAACAAACTGCGAGAACGAACTCGGAAGCGATTGCAAGATCAAGTCTTGGCTCAACTCCCCATCCATGGCAAAACCAAGTTGTCCAAGACGTTCAATCAAATTGATCATCTTAAGTACATGGTCATTCACAGATGATCCCTCAGACATCCTACAACTGAACAACTCATTCGATATCTCATATCGAGCTGTCCTCCCCGCCACATCATACAACTCTTGTAGATGCATGAGGATAGTGTGAGCATCCATATGCTCATGTTGTTTCTGTAGCTCAATGTTCATGGAAGCTAGTATGATGCATTGAGCAATATTTGCATCATCTATCCACTTACGATACACAACATGTTCATCATTATGTGCATCACTAGCAGGTTCAGTAGGCTTAGGTGAGTCAATCACGTATTCCAGCTTCTCAATCCTGAGAACAATTCTCAAGTTTCGAAGCCAGTCAGCATAATTAGGACCAGTCAATTTGTGAGCATCCAGTATGCTCCTGAGTGATAGTGCAGAAGACATAATGTATATTGTAAATCTGTAAATGATAAACACATAACAACACTTAGCAAATATTCGATTTCATTTTGAAACACTATATGAATCAGGTCTTTATTCATAAGTGGCTCCCACTAGTTTACCTAATTTATTCAACCCCCTACGTGAAAAATTAAGCATTCATAATGCTAGTGGGAATAGGGATCCTACATTCCATTACACAACCCCGGCTGTAGCACGAACCGCCATGTAATGTTCAATAGGCAGACAACTCTTGTCAATTACATCTTATGTTATTCCCTAATCAAACTTTAGCCTCTTGAATAATTGAGTCTCGGCTGTGGCACGATAAACTCAATATTCTAAGTCAAGTCTAACCCAACATTCCGTACAGTTGAATCAGTCCCCAAAGGCCCACGGCTGTGGTACGTACCGACCTTTAGATTCTTATTCAATGTACACATCTCTATGTAATAGACAAGTATTTCTTATTTCGAAATCAAAGCCCTCGGCTGTAGCACGAACCGACAATGATTCAAAAATAAGAACTACTTTTCTATCATGTTGGAAGGCTATGACCGACACAAGCCCGTTGTGTCATTGGCCAATTACTACTTGATATTATTTAATTTTAGAGGGATTATATTACGTTACAATCATAATCATATTATAAAGAAATTCTTCCTTTTAAATTAAATATTTCAAATCAATAATCAATAATCAGATGATTCCCAGATCGGGTGGAGCATTGTCAAGAGGCGTCACTTAATAACCCTTTTTTACAGATAGAAATCTGTTGTTGACAGAATCATCTTTTCTCTCATATCGAAAATTCATATTCAATTACGTGTTTCATAAACACAAGAATCTCATGATTGTATTCATAATATTGTTATTAAGGTTATGAAACAATTTCACTATACTAGGTTGTCTAACAAACGCCTTATGTTCATTTAAGTTCACCTAAATCTATCATCGCATGATAAACTAAGCATATATCACATATATAAACATGAATAAACATCAAGGTAGGCATGTTACATCATCTAGCACATTGATCTAAGCATTATACATCTCTATGTATCACATGAAGCATTTAAAAGCAGTTAAAATAGTTAAAAACAGCTTTAAAACACTTCTGGAAATATAAATAGTTCAAAACTTTTATATAAACTAAAATTTATTACTCCATTAGATCCGTCTCGGAAAAACGAATCCAACAGTATATTGCACGCCCAAAACGGAGTTACGAAACTCCCAGAAAATCAATTTTAATTTAAACAGTCGGGCTGTAACGCATTACAGGAACGCGTTACAAGCCCTGTAACGCATTCCGGTGATGCGTTACAACCCTTTTAAGCCATTAAAAGGTGTAACGCATTCCGTGAATGCGCCATAGGGTGTAACGCATTCCCGGAATGCGCGACACCCCTTATTTTTTTTTCTTTTGCAGCAGCCGCCGCTTTCCTCGATCGCCGCGCCTGTACCTGACATCTTCTTTGCTTCCGTGCAGAACAGACAACATACAACACAGACATATGCAGATACATAATACAAACATATATATATATACTATATATACATATATTTATACTTATTAAATTACGAATTTAATTGTAAGAACTTCAAAAATTCATAATAAAAAATCTATACAACATAAAATTATGAAAAAAATACCCAGACGATCTACAACACTTGTAGAACCCAGATTAACATTCAAAATTATTCTGAGAAACGATTTCTCATCAGACATAATTAATCCATAATATAACTTGTAAAAATCATAATTAATTCATACAAGCACATAAAATTCTGAAATTTTTACCAGAGATCTATATGCATACAACCTATGCTCTGATACCAATGTTGGATTCTAATCGCAGCGGAGGCATGGTAAAACACTTTTACACATACTAAATCCAAATAAAAAGCATATAAATCATGAATAAAAATTCGAGGGATCGAATCTAACCTTTAAAATAATTCGGAGACAACGATCAGAGATCCTTAGCAGTTGCTCCTCAAGTGTGAAGCACTCCACCGGTATCCACCAAGAAAACGACGTTAAGGAGGAGGAAGGAGGTGGAGAGAATTGGGTTTTCCAAACTTTTTGGGTTTTGGGGTTCAAATAAAAATAGGGTCTATAATAGTATATTTATAGGCAAAATTTTCAGCTGAAATTTTCCCATAAATATTATTATTATTATCCCATATATTATTCTCATTAATAATTAAAACACCTTTTAATTATTAATCCTTTTTCTAAACACTTTAGAAATAATTCTCTCTCTTGATTTAATTTCCAAAAATTAAATCCTTAATTAATAATATTAAGAACTTTTCTTAATTAATTTATAATCAATTAAATCTCATTTAATCAATTATTAAATTTGCCAATTAATTATTTATTTCATAAATAAATAATTATCAGCCATTATTAATTAATTCCTCCACCATTAAATCATTCTCTTTTATGGTGTGACCCTGTAGGTTCAATATTAAACCGGTAGTAGAAATAAATAATAATAAAACTATTTTATCATTATTTATATAAATTCTCTAATTTATTAAATACGATTAATTAATTAATCACATTTATTCTACATCGTGAGGGATACTTCTCAGCATATCGTGACTATCCGGATAATATGAATTCACTGCTTAGAATACCAAGAACCTATTCAGTGAATAGTTACCGTACAATAAACTCCTTCTACCCTACAATGTCCCGATTAAATACAAGGCATGGATCGCGTGTCAAGCCTATCTAATTTAATCACTTGCTTACCATTTACTATGCGTAGTTCTATGCAAATTAGAAACTCCTTTCTAATTTCATTCACTCTGGCCAGAGATTCCTGAACTAGCATAAGTGGATCAGCCTTGAACATTCGCTTCCTTCACTGGAAGGGGTAGATCCTTTATTGATCATACACTATCTTCGTGTACAAATTCCTATACCCAGTAGACCCCTATTAATTGTCCCTGGAGACTAAGAACTAAACCAAAGCATAGTTCAGTGTACACAAGATGACTATGATGACCTCAATTCTAAGGATACTTGTATAACTATCACTATGTGAACAACTGCTGACACGTGAGTGAACTCCATCAGTTGTTCAGCTGGGCGAGTCATGTTCAGTGAACTTATTCTATAATAAGCACCTACATACTAGCTATAGTGTCACCACACAAATATCTATGAGAACATACATCCTTCATAATGAAGCAAGCATAGTATGTACCGATCTTTGCGGATTATTAATTACCAGTTAGTAATCCTATGACCAGGAACTATTTAAGTTTAGAGTTATCATCTTTTAGGTCTCACTATTATGATCTCATCATAATCCATAAAAAGCTTTACTCTAAACTATGGTATATCTTATTTAAACACTTAAATAGATAGAGCACGTAATAAAAACAAAACAAGTCTTTTACTAATATCAATGAAATCAAAACAGATTACATAAAAGTTATTCCTAAATCCTCATACATGATTGGACTTAGGACATATTCCTTTCAGTTTCTATTTGGCTTAGCTGCTCCAAAGTTCTTCTTGAACTTGAGCTTGGAAAATCTTCTAGAAAGAAATGCTAGATGTTCATCAATATCTTCCATGTCATTTTGGCTCAAAAAATCTTCATTTTCTGCTACCAGCCCATTGCCCTTGTTTTCACAGACCTTTGAAGTTGATTCAACAGCTTCCATCTTCATCTCCTTCTCTTTCTCTAACTCAGCAACTAGTGCAATGGCTCCTCCTTTCTTCTTTCCTCTCTCCATCCTCTCATCTTGCTCTATTTCAAGCTCATAGGTTTTCAGGATGCCATACAGTCTCTCCAAGGTAAACTCCTTGTAATCTTGAGAGTTTCTCAATGAGACTGTCATAGGTTTCCATTCCTTTGGAAGAGATCTAAGGAACTTTAGATTGGAGTCTTTTGTCTGATACACTCTTCCATGCAACTTCAGAGCATTTAGTAGTTTTTAAAACCTACTAAAGATGTCAGTGAGTGACTCACTTTCTTCACTATGAAAATGCTCATATTGCTAAATTAGTAGCTGCATCTTATTTTCCCTTACTTGCTCAGTGCCATCACAGATAATCTGTATAGTATCCCAAACTTCTTTGGCAGTTTCGCAATTGATGATGTTGTCAAACATGTCACCATCAACTCCATTGAACAGGATATTCATGGCCTTCTTATCTTTCCTGACTTGTTCAATATTAGGATAAGACCATTCATGCCTTGGCTTGGGAACAGATGACTCGTTTCCAGTTGCAGCTCTCATTGGCACATGAGGACCTCTCTCTATGCAATCCACATAGGCCTCATCTTGAGAAATTAAGTGGAGATGCATTTTTACCTTCCAATGATGGTAATTATCTTTATCCAGAAAAGGAATCTTGACTCCAACATCCTTTTTGTTCATCTTGCTGTTTTGTTGTGATCTTTGAACTCTTTGTTTATCAAGAGCTTGCTCTGATACCAATTGTTAGTCCCTAACAATGCAACAAGAATTACAGAAGGGGGTTGAATGGAATTCTTGAACCTTTTTCACAAATTATAAAATGTTCTAACTTAATAATATATAAGTGTTTGGTTTGCAAAGTGCGGAATAAGAAATTAGTAAAATCAAAATACAAGTAATTAAAAACACAGGTCTTTAAAAACTTTCTGGTGGATTTGAATGTATCCACCAGAGATATATATTATATCAAGAGAACTCTGTGTAGCAAGATTATCTCACAGCTGCTTACAAATATGAACAACTAAGTTTACAGAGATATGCTAAGGATGCAACTTACAATTGTTTCTCTGAGATAATGTTCTTGCTTGGTGTTCTTGTTGTTCTATTTGCTACTTCTTGGTTTATATATCACCAAGATTACAAAGTAATAAGACATTATAATAAAACAAACCTATCAAGTCTAATACTATGCTGCTTCACTACTCTATTCTAGCATCTTTGAATATCTTCATAATAGCATGGAAATGACAATGCTTCTTTGTTCTCTAAAATCCAGTTGAATAGGCTTCCACATTCTTTTGCATACACTCGACGCATGTGACTGTGTTGTCACTGTCAACAGATGTTTGAATTGATTATCCGTCGGGTACATGATCATCCATCGAGTGGCATTGTTATTTATCCGTCGGGTAGCTATCTGGCACTTGACTTCATTTCATTTATGCAGGATTACAAGACATCATCTATGTATAATTAATCAACGTATTCTGCATATCTAATTAAAGTCAACATGACTTGAGTGCTACTACAGAATCTAAACAAGGTGTATGCAGAATTGTGCAACAGACTCATTATTACACAAGCTACTCACTCGATGGATAATTAATCATCATCCATCGGGACTATATTGAGTCATCCGTCGGGGCTATATTCCTTATCCGTCGAGTGCTACATTTTTCACTAAGTAAAATTTACTAAGGTGTTTTGTTAATGAAATCATCAAGTTCATAACATATCCACAACAATCATTGTTCCTCAAGAAGAGAAAAATAAACAGAAAATGATGATCAGTTAAGTGAGAGTATCGGTACTTGCTTACTGGACATGTCAAGGAAATTTAATGAACCGGTAAGCAAGAACTCTGCAAACAGAGAAATCAGCAAAACCAAATGAAGGAGCATAGGTTATAGTCTAGCAGGAAACTAAAGGACAAACTGAAACCCTAGATGGGAATCAGAAGAAGGAATTCCAGGAATGACAAAACAGAGGTTGTCAAGTATATACTTTACACTCCTAATAATCAAGTCTCAAGAGAAGCTTGTGGTAATTGTGGTAATATTAATCACTCATATGCTAATTGTAGATATATGCATGTCATTAATATACCTGAATCTTCTATGCCAATGAAAGTCATGTCAAATATGCCCAGAGAGTTCAGTCTGAACATTTGTAACATGTCAATCTTGCAAAATCCTTATCACTTTTCCTTCCGCATGCCAAGGATAAGGGGTTAGCAGCATGTTTACATCCTCATCAAGTAAGATGCACGCCAAATTATTTAAATCTGACTTAATCTCCAAACTTTTCACTCATATATCAACACCCAAAATTAAAGTAGATCTCAATCCTGACAAGCCATCGGTATTAGTTGGTTGTAGATCAAGAAAAACACATGACAAGAAAGTACCTAAGAAAATTTGGTTACCCAAATCAAGATAAATTGGTTTTGGATGGAAGCAGAGAAAATGAAAGAGTGTCCAGTACATAGACAGTGGTTGTTCATGTCATATGACCGTGGAGTCATCTCTGCTCACCAAGTCAGAAGAAGAAGTAAGCCCAAAATTTATTTATGTAAACGACAGGAAGGGCACTCCTTGGGATATTGCTCAATCTGACTTGGAAATAATGTAGCACTAGTTATGGGACTCAAGCATAATTTGCTAAGTGTCAGCCAACTATGCGATAATGACTCAAAAGATGTTTTATCAATGTTAAATCAATGTTTTACAAATGTTAAATCAATGTTTTATCTACATATAGCTGATCTCACCTCAAACGATGTTAAATCAATGTTTTATCTACTCAGTAAAACAAACAAGGATGAAGATTGGCTAGATCACAAGAAGTTGTCTCACTTAAATTATTCAATCAAAAGGTGTTGCATTGGAGAACCATCAGAATTGAAGATGTCTAAGAATAATCTTCTTGATACATATCAATCAGATAAGAAGAAGAACAAAATGTGCAAAAAAAAGAAGACAGAGTCAGTCTTTGACAATCACCTGTAATTCATACATGTGAATCTAATGGGATCATTTCATGTCTTGTATCTAAAGATATTCCACTATGTAATCACTTATGTCATCTCAACACTTACTTGGATATTTTTGGAGCTCTTGAAATAAAAGACTATTGAGATTAACATCAGTGACACTAAGGAACTCTACTCAAAGAAAGGAATAACTCCTGAGTTTTCTATTTCAAGGATTCACAGCAGAATGGAGCAACCGGAAGGAGCAGAGAACTACTCAGAGATGCAGGAAGAGCAACACTTGGAGAATCAAAGATAATCACATATCTCTGGAAGGAAGCTATTTTCTTTACAAGCTCTACTCAGAATATGTCTTTGGTCAATCAAGTATATGAAAGGAAAATAATCTGGAGACTCCTTCATGACTTTGGATGCATTTGCTTCAGGTTGATTCATGGAGTGATTCTTGTCAATTTTGAAGTTTATACAGAAGAAGGAACTTCAGTGACCTGCTTATTAAGAAGAATCTATACAATCTGCAGTCTGACAGTTAGAAAAAGAATTATTATGAAATTAATCCATGATACATCTGACATCAAGAAGACTCGAGAGTTGATAGATCATGATCTTGAAGATTTTCTCAATAAGAAGATTAGAAAATTTACTGACAAGTTGTTGGCTATGATGTGTTCATAAAGCTTAAAGTTGTCAACGGCTAATCTAAGACATGTGGAAATAGTAGTTAAAAAACAAAATGAAATATCCATTGATCAATTAATTAAGACAACCATTAATAAAAAAAGCTAGCCATTTATGGGATACTAGTTAACAAATCTGAGATATCATCAACTGTTGATACAACTCAGAAGGACTTTCAAGAGACTAGGGCTATATGTAGCTCAGAAATGGATTTATCAACAACAAAATAGTCTTATGAAAAGAAATAGACAATAGGTCACTTTATCATCTTATCTTCTTTAGAGCTATCTATCTGAAAAAGAACCAAAGGAATCACTTCAAGAAGAATACCTACACAACAATCGTATGCTCAAGGGGTATCTCAAGAGAGTGAAAGAATTTTTTCTAGAATCGACTTAATTTGCAGTAACTATCAAATCAACTTGAGACAAACAAAGTCAAGGAGTTGGTGCCTAAATCAGAAGACAAGACTGTCAGAGGAATCTTTTGAGCACTCAGAAAAAAGGTAGATGGAAATGGCATGACTTCAAGAAATTAATTCAAAGCAGATGAAGACTATCTGAAGGAAGAAAAGATTGACGGAGAAAACTCTCACTGATGAAAAAAATAGAAGCAATCTAGATCTTTCATGTGGAGCTGCAAAAGAATAGAGCTGAACCGAGTTCTTTCTAAACCGAGCAGAGATTTAATATTTTTAAATGAGCCAAGCCGAGCTTCAGAACAGAGCTGAAAGTGATGTTCACGATCGGCTCGTTTATAACCGAGCCGAGCCCGAGCCGAAGATGAGTTTGTTCATGAACAGCCGAGCCAAACTCGAGCTAATTTCGAACAGGGTCGAGTTATCCACTAACATTTCACATAAATTTTTTAATCGACCTACCTTAAGCTATAATTTTATAATTTTATAAGTTATATGAAGATCTAATACTAGTCTTATCTTATATTTATATATGCACACTCACACTCTGTTAGAAATATGTTGTGAACTTGATGATAAATTAAACAAAACACCTTAGTAGATTTAACTTAGTGAATTTTGTAGCACTCGATGGATAATCAAATATAGTCCCGACGGATGATAATTTGACATCCACCGGGTGAGTAGCTTATGTAACAAATAAGTATTGTATCACATTTCTGCAAACAACTTTGTGTAGATTCTGTAGGAGTATATGAGTCATATTGACTACTAGTGGATATGCAAAATAGGTTGATTAATTGTAAATATGAGATGTCTTGTAATTCTGTATAAGTGAAATGGAGTCAAGTGACAAATAGCTCCCCGACGGATGATCAACAAAGCTACCCGACGGATGATTAATAAAGCTACTCGATGGATGACAAACATGTACCCGACGGATAATCAAATTCAAATATCTATTGACAGTGACAATACAGTCACATGTGTTGGGTGTTTGCAAAAGGAATGTGGCAGCCTGTTAAGCAGGAATTTGAGAACAAAGAAGCATTACCATTTCCATGCTATTGTGAAGTTATTCAAAGATGCTGGAATAGAGTAGTGAAGCAGCATGGAGTTAGACTAGATATGTTTGTTTTATTATCTTGTCTTATTGTCATGTAAACTTGGTGATATATAAACCAAGTGTAGCTAGTAGAACATTAAAAAAAACTAAGCAAACACATTTTAAAAGAGAGATAGAAAAATATGTACTTGTCAAGAATTTCTCTGTAGTTTGTTTATTCTACTTGTAAAGCAGCTGTGATCCATTTTAAGCTACACAGAGTTCTCAAACTGATATATATATATATATATATATATATATGGTGGATACATTCAAATCCACCAGAAAGGTTTAAAAGCTTATGTTTTTATTACTTTGTGTTTTGATTTATATAATCCTTTCATTCTACACTCTGCAAATCAAACACTTATATATATTCAGTTAGAATAATTTTAAAATCTTGAAAAGTAGCTAGAATTACATTTAACCCCCCCCTTTCTGTAATTCTTGTTGTATTGTTAGGGAATAACAATTGGTATCAGAGAAAGCTCTTGAAGTACAAAGAGTGTAAAGATCACAACAAACGGCAAGATGAACAAGAAGGATGTTGGAGTCAAAATTCCATTTCTGGATAAAGATAATTATCACCACTGGAAGGTGAAAATGCACCTACATATTCTTTGCCAAGATGAGGCCTATGTGGATTGCATAGAGAGAGGTCCTCATGTACCAATGAGAGCCGCAACTGGCAATGAACCATCTGTTCCCAAACCTAGGCATGAATGGTCAAATCCTGATATTGAGCAAGTCAGGAAAGATAAGAAGGCCATGAATATTTTGTTCAATGGAGTTGATGGTGATATGTTTGATAACATCATTAACTGTAAAACAGGCAAAGAAGTTTGGGACACAATCCAGATTATTTGTGATGGTACTGAGCAAGTAAGGGAGAACAAGATGCAGCTACTGATTCAGCAATATGAGCATTTTCACTGTGAAGAAAGTGAGTCTCTCACTGATATTTTTAGTAGATTTCAAAAGCTACTAAATGCTCTGAAGTTGCATGGAAGAGTCTATCAAACAAAAGACTCTAACATCAAGTTCCTTAGATCTCTTCCAAAGGAGTGGAAGCCAATGACAGTTTCATTAAGAAATTCTCAGGATTACAAGGAGTTCACCTTGAAGAGACTGTATGGCGTCCTAAAAACTTATAAACTTGAAATTAAGCAAGATGAGAGGATGGAGAATGGAAGGAAGAAAGGAGGGTCCATAACACTGGTTGTTGAGTTAGAGAAAGAGAAAGAGATGAAGGTAGAAGCTGTTGAGTCTACATCAAAGGTCTGTGAAAGCAAGAGTAAAGGGCTGGTAGCTGAAAATAAAGATCACTTGAGCCAAGATGACATGGATGATATTGATGAACATCTAGAATTCCTATCCAGAAGATTTGCCAAGCTCAAGTTCAAAAAGAATTTTGGAGCAGCCAAGCCAATTAGAAATATGGTGGATAAATCTAAATTCAAATATTTCAAATGTGGCTTGGCAGGGTATTTTGCCAATGAATGTAGAAAGTCATATTCTAGCAAGAAGAAGTTTGAGCCTTTTGATTATAAACAGAAATATTTTGAGTTGCTCAAGCAAAAGAAAAGGGCTTTCATTACACAAGAAAATGACTAGGCAGCTGATGGATTGGATGAAGATGAAGAAACAAGCTATGTCAACCTAGCCCTGATGGCCAAGTCTGATGAAACAGAAACAAGTTCTTCAAATAATCAGGTAATCACCACTAACCTAGCAAATTTATCTAAAGCTGAGTGTAATGATGCAATCAATGACATATCCACAGAATTATATCACTTTCGTGTTACACTTAAGTCCCTCACTAAGGAAAATGCTAAAATTAAAGAAAATAATTTGTTTTTAAGTGAGAGGAATAATGTGCTAGAGTCTCAGTTTATTGAATTTGAAAAATTGAGAATTGAGTGTAAGATTGCTAAGGATGAATCAACTGAGTCCTTGAAGAAAGAAGAGATTTTAAAGAAGCAGCTTGAACGAGAACATGAAGTGATTAAAGCATGGAAATCATCCAGAGATGTCCATGCTCAAATCACTAAAGTTCAAGGTATTGAGTCCTTTTGTGATGCAGCCTGGAAGAAGAGTAAAGAGAAGCTTGAGTCAAATTTGGTTGAAGGATTGCTTACAGATGTGGACTCGATGGATGATGAAAATCATCCGTCGGATATCAAAAAGATTATATATCGAGTGACAAGGAGCCACATCCGTCGGCTGTGAGTAAACCAGTTAGCAAAGCTAAGCTAGCCAAGTTAAATGAAAAATATGGCCCAGTTTTTAAGAACTTTATTCCAGTAGAATCAAGTCAAGTGAGGAAGGAAAATAAAGTTAATGTTGGTCATCTGTCCATCAAGCCATTGAATGACAGACTAGAAAAGATTAAGGTTGAAACAGAAGCTAAAAAGAAAAACAATAGAAATGGGAAAGTAGGAATTAACAAACATAAAAACTACACACCTGATAAATACGCTCCAAGAAAAATCTGTGTTAAGTGTGATAGTGTTAATCGTTTGTATGTTAATTGCAAACTTGTCATGCCTACTCCTATGTCTGCACCCTCTTCTTTTCCCAACATGACTGCCATGCCAACCATGCCTATGAATGTTATGTCTGCTCAGAATATGAATGCATAATTTGCTAATATGCCATTTGACCCTAATCCTTATTATGCTGCATTTAGTATGCCTCAAATGCCATTTAGCATGCCTTACTGGAATAACATGTTTGCAAATAGCATGCCTTTTCCTGTTAATTAAAATGTGCATGACAATTATGTTTTGATGACTGGTTTCAAAGGCCCAACTCATATGACTAAGGATGAATCAGAAATTCCCAAGTCAAATGAGATCAAACCTAATAAACCAAAGAAGAAAGCTAACAAGGCAGGACCCAAGGAAACTTGGGTACCAAAATTAACTTGATTTGATTTTGATGTGTGCAGGGAAACATAAAAAATCTTTGGTATCTGGATAGTGGTTACTCAAGGCACATGACTGGAGATTCTACCCTGCTCACTGAGTTCAAGGAAAGAGTTGGCCCAAGTATTACTTTGGAGATGATAGCAAGGGTTATACTGTGGGATATGGCTTGATTTCAAAAGACAATGTCATCATTGAAGAGGTTTCCCTAGTGGATGGTCTCAAGCACAATTTGCTGAGTATCAGCCAGCTTTGTGATAAGGGCAATTCAGTAACCTTCAAACTAGAAGCCTGTGTTGTGATAAACAAAAAGAGCAACAAAGTGGTTCTTACTGAAGTGAGAAAAGGAAATGTGTACCTAGCTGACTTCAACTCATCAAATGCAGAATCCACCACTTGTCTTCTCAGTAAAACAAGTCAAGATGAAAGTTGGCTATGGCACAAGAAGCTGTATCATCTAAACTTCAAAACCATGAATGAGCTCGTCAAGAAAGAACTAGTTAGAGGCATTCCTCAAGTGGAGTTTACTAAGGATGGATTGTGTGATGCCTGCCAGAAAGGAAAGCAGATCAAAGCATCAATCAGAAAGAAGCTTGATTCAACAATTGAAGAACCTTTCCAATTGTTATACATGGATTTGGTTGGACCAGTCAATGTGTTGTCCATCTCAAGGAAAAGATTTTTCCTAGTAATTGTGGATGATTTCTCAAAGTTCTCTTGGATATATTTCCTTAAATCTAAAGATGAAGCTAGTGAAATCATCATCAATCACATAAGGCAAGTCAACAATCATCCTGATTTTAAAGTAAGAAGAATCAGGAGTGACAATGGAACTGAGTTCAAGAATTCTGTGATGAGATCATTTTGTGAAGAGAATGGGATTATGCATGACTTTTCTGCAGCAAGAACTCCATAACAAAATGGAGTAGTGGAAAGAAAGAACAGATCTCTCATTGAAGCTGCAAGGATAATGCTTGAGGAATCAAAGTTACCAACATATTTTTGGGCTGAAGCTGTGAATACTGCTTGCTACACTCAGAATATTTCTTTGTTTAATCAAGAAAAATGCATGACACCCTACCAATTGTTCAAGAATATGAAGCCAATTCTAAATTTTCCTCATGTCTTTGGCTGCAAATGTTATATCTTAAGGAATCAAACTGATCAACATGGGCAGTTTGGTGCTAAAGCAGATGAAGGAATCTTTGTTGGATATGCTATGGGAAAGGCATATAAAGTCTACAATCTAAGGACCAACATTGTTATGGAATCAGTACATATTGTGTTTGATGACAAAAAGATTGAAGGACTGCAAGATGGAGATTTCCATGAGAGCCTCAAGTTTGATAATGTGGAGATGGTTAATGATGACAGTGATAATGAAAGTGATTAAGAAATAGTGAATAAGGATAATGCAGAAAAATCTACAACCAATGAAGCACATAATTCAACATCTGTTGAGTTATAAAATGCTTCACCCGTCGGGAGATAATCTTCCTTATCCGTCGGGAGACAATCAGCTTCATCCATCGGGACACAAAGTGCATTATCCGTTGGAACATTAAGAGAAGCTGAAAGTCAGAATAGATCACCTACAGGAAGTTCCCCTTTCTCAAATCAAAGATTCACAAACTCAGGGGGAGTTTCTCATAATCAAAACTCAGTCACACATCAAGACAACAATGAGGCCTCTCCATCTAGAGCTAATCTGCCTCAACAAATAAAATGGACTAAAGATCACCCTTTTGAGCTCATCATTGGTGATGCATCTTCTAGGGTTCAAACAAGGAGAGCAACTCAAGAAGAATGTCTATATAGCAGCTTCCTATCTAAGAAAGAACCAAAGAAGGTAGAAGAAGCTTTGTTGGATCCTGATTGGATTTTAGCTATGCAGGAGGAGCTAAACCAATTTGAAAGGAACAAGGTATGGAAGCTGGTACCCAAACCTAAAGGAAAGAATCTAATTGACACCAAGTGGGTATTCAGAAACAAGATGGATATAAATGGCATAGTGGTCAGGAACAAAGTTAGATTGGTTGCTAAGGGCTACTGCCAACAAGAAGGAATAGATTTTGATGAAACCTTTGTTACAGTTGCAAGACTTGAAGCCATCAGAATTTTCTTAGCCTATGCAGCCCATGCCAATTTCAAGGTCTATCAATGGATGTCAAAAGTGCCTTTCTGAATGGAGATTTGGAGGAGGAAGTCTATGTTAGTCAACCTCCTGGTTTTGAAGATCCAAATTTTCCAGGATATGTCTACTGTCTTTTGAAAGCACTTTATGGACTGAAGCAAGCACCTAGAGGCTGGTATGACACTTTATCAAAGTTTCTTTTGGAAAATCACTTCACAAGTGGTACTGTTGATAAAACCTTATTCTTTAAAAATGTTATGGCTCTAGTATACTTGTTCAAATCTATGAAGATGATATTATATTTAGCTCTACAGATGAAAAACTTTGCAAAATGTTTGCCAAATTGATGCAAAGTAAGTATGAAATGAGCATGATGGGAGAACTAACTTACTTTCTTGGTTTACAAGTTAAGCAAGTTAGTGATGGAATATTCATTAGTCAAACTAAATATATTCATTATCTTTTAAAGAAGTTTGAACTAATGGATTGCACATCTGTTGTAACGCCCCCAAATCCGGGGTCAGGAATATGGGTCGTCACGCCATCCTTCACTCATGTGTAACCTGTATTGATTCAATAATCCAACAGACCCCAATCTCATGCACACACACATAAGTCATAGCCTTAGAAATGATGTACAAAATGTAATCTTCTTTTATTACACTCAAATGTACTTTACAAGATCTCAAACAAATATTCATAACCTCTACATGAAGTTATAATAATTATGACTGATATCTTATACCTATCTGATACTCTTGCCCACCCAAGACAAAGCTGTCAGGAATTCTCCCCATGATTGCAAGCGACTAAGTCCCACACCGGCATACTGTTTATCCGTTGTGTTGTGTCATTTAAAAGAAAGCAAGAGTGAGCTATAATGCCCATCATAATAATGTACAATATGAAATGATTGTATGATAAACTCAAGTAAAATGTCATATATGATAAATATGTTTTATTCAAAAATATTTTTCCTTGGTGATACACACCTTCGTTTGAAAACAATTCTTTAGTGGATTTATTATCCTACGAATACCTTAATGGTAACCCAGCACTAAGCTCAGGTTATGGTATTGCATCATAATTCCAGTTGAAAAAAAATAGGACGTTAATTGGAGCCGCCGCATACGATGATCAGTCGTACTACGGAAAAATAGTAACCTTTTCTACTAGTAGAAGGACGACACCTTCGTATCCCGGTTATCACCCTTGCCGCATTCGGGCAACGTGTCCCATATTTGGGTATACACATACTTCACAAGTTCCTAAGTACACAGAGTACCTTCGCCTGCGGTACCTTTGGTAGTCCACCTAGAACATATAATACTGGAGTCTACTCCTCCCTTGTCCTTTAACAGAATTCTATCATATCTTGAGAACACGAACCACATCGAAGTTCCCCCAAGCGTTTTGCTTGTTGATGGAAACAACTTGTTTTATTAGCGTATATATCTATATATATACGTACTTCCGAATTTTTCGGAGGAAGTACTAAGGATGTGAGTTGACCGTTGTCAATAGATAATTAAATAAGTCGAGATAATTAAATAAGGGGGAGTTTCTTTTGAAACTATATTCTAAATATTTAAAATAAGTCGAGATAATATTCTTCGACGATCTGAAGGTATTCGAATGATTTTCTGAAAATCAGAAAGCATTATAGATCGGGTTTTACAATTTTTAAATCATAAATAAATCATTTAATAATAATCAGTAATTAAATATCAATCATTAAATAATTAAATCTCGAATAGTTATGTTTTAAAAGAGTATTGAAATAATATTCCTCAACTTATTTATGTTTAAATAATTTAAACTAATCTTTAATAATTGGTCGAGTTTGAAATGAATAATCGTTGGAGAATACTTCTCCTATATTAAATTAATAACCGAAATAATATTCGTTGTTCAAGTAAAATATGGTTGAGGGAATATGATCTTTGAAAATCATTTTAATAAAAGTTTGAGGTATTTAATGTTTTGCAAATGGACATTGAGTCTCTTGGAATAAAATAATTACGGACTTTTAATGGTCCAAAACATCTCCGGGATGATTCCCGAGTTTATACTTTATAAAAACTGACCGACTCTCGGTCTTATAACTTATATATCACGCTCTACTATAGCGTTTGTATTCTTAAATAAAACACCTCCGGAATACTTCTGAGTTTTCATAAAATTATACTGACCGATCCTCGGTCTAACATATAATCCTTATATATACAACGCTACTCTCTAGTGTTATCGATTGAAATTCGGTAATATTCATATACCAAAATCATTATCATATCGTATGATATTATATAACATAATTCGTAAAACATCATAAATATAGCATCATGTATATATTGACATTATTTGAAAACCAACACAACACAACAGTTTCAAAAAGGTATGGTTTGAAAACTTGCCTGGAGTCCAAGACACGTTTCCCGACTTCCTCTCGTTCCGGGTTTTCTAATCAACAAACATCATAATCTTAATCAGTGTTCCTACTCTCATCACCAACTTATATTTCTAATAAGTTCAATACTTCATAACTTTCATCATTAGACCGACTCGAAATAAGTATCACTCCTTGGTCGAAACGGACGGTCAAAGTGGTCTTCTAGATTTGACTTTTACCGAATATTACTATTACGCGACTCACACTCTATCATTTTTAATAAATCATAAAATTAATATTTTAATACAAAACCACCTTAAAGAGCTTCTTAAGTACTTGTAATATTTATCCTAAAAGTTTCATTTTGAAAAAATGAATTTAATTAGGTGAAAAGCATTTCAAAAGTTCGGTCAACTATGGAGTTTTACTATTCAAATCGCTTTCACTAAAATGTTGATATCTCTCAAACCGTTAACTCAATTGATGCACCTATTTCACGTACGTAGTCTAGATAAAATTTAGAACACTTCATTTGCAAATGGTTTTCTGTTAACAGGGGTGAAAATCCCGAAGTGGCAGTTTCCTAACAGGAGTTGTTTTTGACATTCGTACTCCGCGCGACCTCGGCTCCGACATTTTTATAAAATTGAAAATTCAATATTTTTATTTGAAATTTTTATGAAAGCTAATAAACTCTATTTCTTAGTCTCTGTAAAAAGTTCATGATTTTTTAAATATTTTAAATCGATCATTTATATTTACAAAGTTCATAATTTGTAGCAGTTTTGTCGCGTAAATCCCTTTTACTAAAATGGTCATAACTTTTGATCCGTAAATCAGAATCAAGCGATTCAAGCACCTAAAATATCCTCATAATATTTTCTATAATAATAAAGTCTCACTTTTCAGGAAACTATAGTTTATACATTTGGGAACGTCTGCAGAAACTTAAGTTGAGTTTTGTTCGTTTTAACGAGGTTACGATTAGGATCCGAGTTTTGTTTACGTCTTGAATCATTATACCACCATCAACAACCATCAAATCAGTTTTAGGAGCCTTATCGTAAAGCTTGTTAATACTTAATAAATTACTAAGATCCTTGATGAAGCCTTGGTCTAGCTTTAGGAGCCTTAAACTTTCATGAAAAATCAAGAAAATAATTTAGTGATTTTCGGAGTTACTATTCACCCTCAACTTCAAATATTTTTATAAAATTGAGAACTTCATGGATGGGCATTAAATTTGGTGAGTGACTTACCCATGATATGAGAGAGCTTTGGTAAAAATTTGGTGATTTTCAAATGAGTATAACATGAGATATGAATTTTTTTCTCCATGGTGTTCTTGAAAATCAGCATGGTGTTTTGTGAGTGATAGGGATAAATAAATCCTGATTGTGTAATTAAATATTACATTAATTATACATGATTTGGGCTGCTAGGCCCAATAAGGAGATGTATGACATTCAGACCAAAAAGGTTAACACAGTGATCAGGCCTGATGGACCAGATCAGGCCTGATGGAATAAAGAAGGCCCAAAAACCCTGAATATTAATTAATTTCATAATTAATTAATAAGGGAAAAATCAGCTATTGAAAAGAGTCCTGATAAGGACATAAATCCTTGAAGAATAGCCTCAAAGGGACCTAGAAGGATAAGGAATCAGTTTCCTACTATTTAGGACTCCAAAGTCCATTATAATTCTGAGACTTGGCTACCAAGTCTCCTATACCAAGTCCAGTTCAAGGACTCTTACATCTATATAAGGGGCCTCACCCCACAGATCAGAACTACGTTTTTTAGCTTGATTCTCTAATTCACAGAGATACGTAGGCATCTCGTAAAGGCAGAGTTAAGCTACGAAACACGAGAGCAGCCATTAAAGGCCTTGAGCTCACGTTTCTTAGTAATAAATACAGCAATTATATATATTAGTTTTTAATCCATAACATTTGGCACCGTCTGTGGGGAAAACAACAATAACCATGGCGAGAACACGGAGAACAGTTAGAGCCCTTGGAGGAGGAACACCAACGGGAACAACCCAAGTGATTTCTTCAACTGTGGAGGTGCCTCCTCATTCAACCTATGCAACCACGCAAGGAGAAGCCCAGATAGGGGCAACTGAACCTCAGCAACAAGGGACGATCCCCTCAGCTACTCAAGGTACGAATCCTCAAGTTTGACAAATACATGCACCTGTGAATTCTCAACCCATCGGGTATGAATATTCAACTGTTGTTACTATTAACCCCCCCTTATGGGATGCCCCTTTACCCCGAGGTTGAAGGAAGCGGACATGCTGGGCGGAGTGAAGCACGAGGGCAATCGCCCCCATACATACGAGGTTTGGCTCCTATCCCTGAGGATCAGGAATTTTCTGGTCCTTACACTGAGAGAGACTCCGAATCTTCGGATGATGAAGTAGCCCCAAGAAGGAGACGTGCTGAAAAAGAGCCGATGGTTGATGGTAGCCAATGCCCTCAAAGCACCCAAGGGACGAATCCCCAAGCAGTGCAGGAAAGAATCAGGGCTCACGAGGCTGAGATTCAAAGGCTGAGGCGCGACCTGGAGGCGCACTAGACCACCAGACCCCCAACACCTCCTAGGGGGAGAAATCCTCCTCCCATCATAGACCTGGATGGTCCAGTGCAGAGAAGGGCAGTTGTCCCAAGGGCTGATCCGAGCAATCTTCTTCCCCTAGGAGATCCTGATGATCCTACTCCACCCTTCACTGAAGATATAATGAATGCCCATATCTCAAGGAAGTTCAAAATGCCAACTATAAAAGCTTATGACGGCATGGGAGATCCCACAAATCATGTTAGAACATTCTCTAATGCACTGCTGTTGCAGCCCATGAATGATGCTATTAAGTGTCGGGCCTTTTCTCAAACCCTGTCGGGTATGGCTCAAAGATGGTATAGTCGCTTGCCCCCAAACTCTATTGGGCTATTCAGAGAATTAAGTCAGGCTTTTATTAAGCAATTCATCAGTGGGAGAGTTCATGAGAAAAGTTCAGCATCTCTTATGAGCATTGTGCAGGGAACAAAGGAATCCTTGAGAGATTACCTGAATTGTTTCACAAAGGAGGCTCTAAAAGTCCCAGACCTTGATGATAAGGTAGCCATGATAGCACTGTAACAAGGGACTGTGGATGAGTATATCAAGGTTGAAGAAAACATGAGAAAGACCATAGTAAGTAATGAGCCCGTTGGAGGCAAGAAGCGGAAAACTGATCTGGAGTATATCGCTAAGGACAAGTATCCTAGAACCGAGCAAAACCCTGTTTCAACCCCCAAAAAGGGAGGACCTAGGAAAAAGTTCACCGAGTATGCTAAGCTGAATGCTCATAGAAGCCAGATCTTGATGGAAATCGAGAAAGATCGAGATATTCGTTGGCCTAAACCCTTGAAGGCTGATCCTGCCAAGCTAGATAAGAGCAAGTATTGCAGATTTCACAAAGATATTGGTCATGACACCGATGAGTGTAGGCGGCTAAAAGATGAAATTGAGTTCCTCATTCAAAAAGGAAGATTGAACAAATATACTGGAGAAGGAGGGGATAGAAATAACAATGGAAGGAAGAACTTTGAAGATCATAGGAGGGACAAAGACGATCAGGGGCGGAATCCCCAGCCTAGAGGACCGGTTATAAACACAATTTATGGAGGGCCACGACCTCGAGGGCCTGTGATAAACAAAATCTTTGGAGGACCAACTACTGCTGGATTGTCCAAAAACTCCAGAAAAGCATATACTAGAGAGGTTATGCATATAGTCGGAGAAGCCCTGAAGAGGACCATGACAGAAGTAACATTGGCTTTTGATGATTCTGATATTGAGGGTATGAAATTTCCCCATGACAACCCATTGGTCATAACCCCGATAATAGGGAACAGCCCGGTAAGAAGGGTCCTTGTGGATAATGGTGCTTCAGTGGATATTTTGCTCCATGACACCTTTTTAAGGATGGGATATAATGACTCCCAATTGACCCCAACCGACATGCCGATATATGGATTCGCAGGAGTGGAATGCCCCGTAGAAGGAATAATCAAGTTGCCAACAACCATAGGACAGGAACCAAGGCAAGCAACTCAGATGTTGGACTTTGTGGTGGTGAAGGCTAGTTCGACCTACAACGCTATCATGGGAAGAACAGGGATACATGCCTACAAGGCAGTCCCTTCTTCTTATCATTCAGTTATGAAGTTTCCGACTCGAGATGGGATTGGAGAAGAAAGAGGAGATCAAAAAATGGCTAGAAGCTGTTATGTGGCCTCTTCGAGGGCAGATGAAGTTGGGGGGGCAGGTTCTTCCTATTGAAGATCTGGATATCCGAGAGAATGATGAGAAAAGGGGGAAGCCAGCAGAAGACTTGGTTTCAATTCCTTTGGCCCCCGAAGATCCTGGGAAGGTGACTTTTATTGGAGCAATGCTCGAGGAGCCCCTTAGAGGGAAGTTGGTGAAATTTTTGCAAGAAAATAGTGATGTTTTTGCATGGTCAGCAGCTGATATGCCAGGCATAGACCCAAAACTGATTACTCACAAGCTGAATGTGGACCCAAATCGGAAGACGGTAAAACAAAAGAAAAGAAGTTTTGCTCCAGAAAGGCAAGAAGCTATAAAACAGGAAGTGGAGAAGCTCTTGGAGGCTGGTTTCATTGAGGAGATTCAATTTCCAGAGTGGTTAGCAAACCCTGTAATGGTGAATAAGGCTAATGGAAAATGGAGGATGTGTGTGGACTTCAATGATCTAAATGATGCCTGTCCTAAGGACTGTTTTCCGTTACCAATGATCGATACTTTGATAGATGCCACTGCTGGGCATGAAATACTGAGCTTCATGGATGGATTTAGTGGATACAATCAAATCAAGATGCACAAGGACGACATTCCAAAGGTATACTTCATCACTGACTTTGGTGTTTATTGTTATCTTGTTATGGCGTTTGGTCTCAAAAATGTAGGAGCCACCTATCAAAGGTTGGTAAATAAAATTTTTAAGGATCTTATTAGCAAGACTATGGAAGTTTATGTTGATGACTTGTTAGTCAAAAGTCTAGTAAAGACTGATCATATAGCCCATTTAAGGGAAGCTTTTGAGGTCCTGAGGTACCACAAAATGATGTTAAATCCTACAAAGTATGCATTCGGAGTAGGATCTGGAAATTTTTTGGGATTGATGGTCTCCAAGAGAGGGATTGAGGCTAACCCTGATAAAATAAAGGCAATCCTGGACATGGAACCACCAAAAACTATCAAGGATGTTCAGAAGCTCACAGGAAGGGTTGCTGCATTGGGATGATTCATCTCCAAGTCAGGAGACAAGGGCCTATCATTCTTCAAGTCACTAAAAAATATTAAGGACTTTGTATGGAGTGAGAAAAACCAGAAGGCTTTCGAAGAATTGAAGAAATATATGGTGCAGGCCTCGTTGTTGGCCAAGCTAGTTTTGAATGAAGTTTTATTCTTGAACTTAGCTGTTTCAGAGAGTGCCTTGAGCGCTGTATTGGTTAAGGAGGAACTGAAAGTCCAGAAACCCGTATACTCTGTCAATAAAATTCTGCATGGTGCTGAGTTGAATTATTCAACTATTGAGAAATTTGCTCTAGCCTTGGTAATGGCTTCGAGAAAACTACGTCCTTACTTTCAGGCTCATCAGATTGAGGTGCTAACGAATCAGCTCCTGAGAAATATCATTCATAGTCCCAAGGCAAGTGGGAGATTGATCAAGTGGGCAATAGAGCTGGGAGAGTTCGATCTCAAGTATAAGCCACAAACGGCAATAAATCCTAGGCACTAGCTGACTTCGTGGTGGAATGTACCATACCCAACCAAGAAGTCGGGGGCAGGAAGATAACATACCTCAAGACAAGGAAGTTGATAAGGAGGATAAAGAGAAGGTTAATAAGGAAAAAGAATACTGGGTTCTATATTTTGATGGAGCATCAAAAACGAATTCAAGTGGAGCAGGTTTGGTTTTACAAAGCCCTGATGGGTTCTTAATTGAGTATGCCATGAAGCTAGACTTTCCAACCACAAACAATGAGGCAGAATATGAAGCTCTGATAGCTGGTCTTGGCTTAGCAGGGACACTTAGAATCAAGAACTTAAAAGTCTGTGGAGACTCGAAGTTGGTCATATCCCAGGTGAGGGGAGAGTTTGAGGTAAGGGATGAGACGATGGCTATATATGTCTGCCTAGTAAAGGCCGTGATGACCCAATTCGATGAATGCCATGTTGAGCACATTCCAAGAGAGGAAAATGCTAAGGCAGATGCGTTGTCAAAATTTGCATCATCTGAGATGGAAGAAAGTTCTGGAAGTGTATACTATCGCGTTTTGAAAACACGGAGCATTGATGTTAAGCTTGTGGCTCCTATAAGCCTAGGGACGTCATGGATTGATCCCATTAAGGCTCACATTCAAACCGGCTGGTTACCAAATGATGCTACTGAAGCACGAAAATTGGTTGTTCGAGCACTAAGATACTCTTTGATAGATGGAATTCTGTATAAAAGATCTTTCGTGGTTCCCTACTTAAGATGTCTCAGGCCTGATGAGACTCGCTTGGCTATTGAAGAAGTACATGAAGGCATATACGGGCAACACTTGGGGGGCAGGGCCTTGGCTCATAAGATAACCCGTTTAGGCTTCTATTGGCCATAAATAATGGTTAATGCCAAAGAATATGTGAAAAAATGTGACTGTTGTCAGAAGCACGCACCAGTTGTTAGACAACCCCCCGAGATGCTGACTTCTATCAACTCGTCCATCCCCTTTGCTATGTGGGGAATGGATATATTAGGGCCTTTCCCCATGGCCACGGCACAAAGGAAGTTTCTGATTGTGGCCATTGATTATTTTACCAAGTGGATTGAAGCACCCTTGGCCAAGATCACAACTAAGCAAGTTGCATAATTCCTGTGGGAAAGTATTATGTGCCGGTATGGAATTCCCCGCATCCTAGTCACTGACAATGGAACACAGTTCAACAACGAAGAATTCAAGAAGTATTGTGAGGAAAATGAAATCGAGTTACGATTCATATATGTGGCCCACCCGCAAGCCAATGGGCAAGCAGAAGTGGCAAACCGAATAATCCTGGATGGACTAAAGAAGAGGATTGAGAAGTCAAGGAATAACTGGGTGGATGAAATACTCCCCATACTATGGGCCTATTGGACTACCTGTAGAGTCACGACTGGAGCAACTCCCTTCATGTTAGCATATGGTGCAGAAACAGTTGTTCCTGTAGAGATATCACATTCCTCCCCCAGGATTCAAGCTTTCAATGCTGAGGAAAATGAAGAAGGGCAAAGGTTAGCCCTAGATCTAATTGATAAAGTACGAGATGAGGCACATGCGAAGATAGTGGAATATCAGAAAAAAGCTTCGTTCTACTACAACCTAAGGGTTAAAGAAAGATTCTTCAAACAAGGTGATTTAGTTTTGAGGAAAGTGGAAGCTTCTGGTGTAGGGCAGAAAGGGAAACTTGCCCCAACTTGGGAAGGGCCGTACAAAGTCAAGAGCGTTCAGGGTAGAGGAACCTACAAGCTGGAGACTATGCATGGTTTTGAAGTCGCGAGAACTTGGCATGCAAAACCTGAAGGTTTACTATGTGTAAAATAGTTAAAGTACGATTCTCACTTGTCAGAATGACAAGTAGGTTTAAAAGCAACTTGAAGCTTTGCTTGCTTAGGATTTTTCTATATAAAAGATATGTTTAGATTTTATCCGGGTTGAACCCATTTCATGTAAGGTATCCAGAATACCAAGTTATAGTATAAAACCTTCAACTTAATCTTGACATGTTAGATTAATTGCATTATGAAAGATAAAACCAAGTTATAAACTTGAGTTTGAAAAATATGACTGAAAACAATAAAAGTCGATTACAAGGTTCAAATATTGTCTAATAAAGAAGAAATACATAAAAAACTTAGGCCTTGGAAGGCTGGGATTCTTCGGAACCACTATCCGAAGTCTCCTCGGATGTCTCAGTCGTCCCCTCGGATGTCTCAGTCGTCCCCTCGGAAGTCCCCGCAGAGGTTCCCTCGGAACTACCTTCAGACGCTTTGGATGCTGCAGGAGACGCTGGTTTATGAGGCGCTGCCTTTGGAGGCTCTTCTACCCTGGCCTTCTTTATAACGGGCTCAGGCTCCTCCTCAGAAGAAATTTCCTCCTCTTCAGAGCTGGACTCGAGCTCCTTCCTCTTTTGGCCTTGGCCTTGACTCCCCGATGGGCCATCCTTGATCATATCAGCAAGCTTGTCTGTAACACCCCCAAGTGCTGGAACTCGCACAGGGCAAGGGAAGGAGGACTGTTCGAAGACTTCTGGAAATTCGTCCTGAATGGCCTCCACAGCGGCATCTCAGCCTTCCTTATAGCTGATTGGAAGAAGGAGGGCATCATGCTCCACCATTAAATCTTTGAACTCCTGAGTGTCCATCCAGCTGTCAAAGGCTTTATCCTTTTGAGCCTAGAGGATAACATTTTCAGCCCGGGCCATTTCCAAATCCGAAGTAGATGAAGCAAGTTGGGCTTCAAGGGCCTCTATTCTTTGGTTGGCCTCCTCCAACTTCTTGTTCGCGTCCTCCAGGCCAACCTTCCAAGCTTTGGCATGGTGAATCGCCCCTTGAAAATGGGCGTTCGCCTACAAGAAATACAGCAAAAGTAAGAGACGGGAAAATCAAAAAGGCAACTATAAAGGGCTAAGGAAAAAGACGTACTGTCGCCAAAGCCTGAGCCCCGAAAAGCTCGTTCCCCTCCAAGTCCTGTTGAAGGACAAAGTCTTGATAGTCAACCGGGGAGATGGAATGCTTAGACCATTCCTTGGCAAGCGCTGTCCTGCCGACAATCGAATCCTTGCCCCGGATTCCCCAAGCAGGTTGAAAATAAGACCCTGGTTTTTGCTTGGTACGTAAAACTTGGTTGGGGCCTTCTTTGCCTGGTTCCATTGCTTGGAGTAGGAACTCCGGGAAGCGATCCCTAAGGCGCGGGTCTTTAAAGACCTTTTCGGCACGCTTCATCCTGGTCGTCTCCAAGTCTTTAGGCTTTGTAGCCTCCTCAATTTTCTCAGCCACTGCAACAAATGAGATAAATAAGTTGAGAATTAGCAAAGTAAAAAATGGAGGAAATAAAAACAACTAGATAAGGAAGGAAACGTACTCTTCTTAGGGACGGGAGAAAGGCCGCGTTCTACAAGAATGGTCTCCCAGATAAGATCCCAAGAATGGGAAGTCCCATTATCTTGCATCAGGAGGTTTAAAGCCCTGGTCTCCTCCTCAGAAAAAATTATATCGTTTGGGCTCCCATCTACGGCTAGGCCAAAAGACGAGCGAAAAAGGGTGCCCCAATCGCCACCCTCCCAAACGACGAACATAAAATCTTTCTTCTACCCCAAATTGTTGTCAGGGATGGACTTCCCGTTCACTATGTGAGGAACGGTTGGGCGCTGGTTTAAAGAAACCCAACCCGGATTCTTGTCAGGGCTATTCTTGAACTGAAAAATCTTTCTGAAAACAACAACAGAGGTAGGGACGTTGTGCTTGGCGCATTGTGACAGATAGCATAGAATCAACCTCCAAGAGTTAGGAGGGAGTTGGCAAGGGCTGATGCCCACGTCAGCTAGCGGAATAAAGGGGTGAAAGGGGAGTCTGATACCTGCCCTTAGAGTATCCCTGTAGACGCATAGTGCGTCCTTCCTCCACTGACAGGCCCTGTCGGCCGGACCTGCAAGAATTAGCTTGAAAGGATCCTTGATTCTGAAATAACCACTCAACTTTTCCAGCTCCTTTGGATCCCGCAAGACACTAATATGGTCGTGCGCGTCTAGATCCGCATCAGAAGGGTACTCATCCCCGCGGGTGTTGATCATATCGATCAAGGAAGTGTACCTTGATCGAATGGGGAATTCATTGGACTTTCTAGCCACATTCATCTTGGCCAAACGGGTCATTTTCTTATCAGCCATCTGAAAAAAGGGCACAGAAAGGGATAATTTTAAAAGCGCGAACTATGCAAAAACAAGCACAAAAAGTAAAGGGAGAAATTTTACCTGAAGTAATGAAGGCTTTGGGGCTTAAGATACTCCGACTTACTGTTATTGCTCTGAGATTCTTTAATAGAAGAAGAAAGAAGAAGTATTTAGAAATGAGAAAGTGAGGAGCAGTAGACTCTACTCACTCCTTTATATAGGAGGAAAAGTGAAGTTGAAGGGACAAAAAGCCCAGTAAGGATATAGGCCCAAATGAAAAAGCCCGGAAAATGGAACATTCCAGAATATTCCAACGGAATTCGAAAGAAATTAAATAAAATTCCTGAGAATTCTAGAGAATTCTAAACAGGGTATTTTGATATATTAAGCCCATATTAATAAGAGGCCCAATAGGAATTAAAAGGCCCAAATCCAATTAGGATTTGGAAAAATACAAAGCCCAAATCAAAGCCCTAAAAAAAATATATATGAGGCCCAAAAAAAAGGAGAAAGATTAGGCCCAAACAAAGGCCCAATCCAAATTGGATTAAAAGGAAGCCCAAAAAGACCAGGATTGAGGTTGAATTTCAAGTCGTGAATTCTACTCGAAATCTTTCGAGCAGACACCCAAAAATAACGGGTATTAAAAACCAGGATTGAGGTCGAATTTCAAGTCGTGAATTCTGTTCGAAATCTTTCGAACAGACACCCGAAAATTACGGGTATAATTGAACTGGATTGAGGTCGAAACCAAGACCAGGATCGAGGTCGAAACAAGCACAACATTTTTTAAGTATGAAGTACAGAAACCTAGACTTAAATCCAGGTCGAAGAATCGACTAGGATCCTGGTCGAAGCCCAGGTCGTGAATCCTAGTCAATATCTAACGACCAGGAAGCAAATAAGCACAGAATTTTCAAACTAGATCCAGGTCAAAGGTTCGACTAGGATCCTGGTTGAAATCCAGGTCGTGAATCCTAGTCGAAACCTTACGACCAGGAATCAAAACAAGGACAAGTTTTCGACCTAGATCTAGGTCGAAGGTTCGACTAGGATCCTGGTCGAAATCCAGGTCGTGGATCCTAGTCGAAGTCCTTCGACCAGGATTGCAAAGCTGGCCCAAAATTCGACTAGGATCCAGGTCAAAATTTTGACTAGGATCCTGGTCGAAAAAGTGCTGGAAATTTGAAAATATTTGTGGAAAATTACAGAAAATTTGGAAAAATCCCGGGAAAAAGGGAAAATTCCTGAAAAATACCAGAAAATCCCTAAAAATAGGGAGAAGGTGAGAAAATAAAAAAGGGGGGGAAGTTTTTAAACGACCCTGAAGCCATGTACAAGACAAATCGTTGTAAACATGTAGGTCGCTCCACACTTTACGCAAAACGATACCCTGAAAGGGAATGAACGAACTTAACTTTTGCGAAATCTTATACGGTTTCCCAAAAGTTGGGGGGCAAATGATAGGGATAAATAAATCCTGATTGTGTAATTAAATATTACATTAATTATACATGATTTGGGCTGCTAGGCCCAATAAGGAGATGTATGACATTCAGACCAAAAAGGTTAACACAGTGATCAGGCCTGATGGACCAGATCAGGCCTGATGGAATAAAGAAGGCCCAAAAACCCTGAATATTAATTAATTTCGTAATTAATTAATAAGGGAAAAATCAGCTATTGAAAAGAGTCCCGATAAGGACATAAATCCTTGAAGATTAGCCTCAAAGGGACCTAGAAGGATAAGGAATCCGTTTCCTACTATTTAGGACTCCAAAGTCCATTCTAATTCTGAGACTTGGCTACCAAGTCTCCTATACCAAGTCAAGTTCAAGGACTCCCACATCTATATAAGGGGCCTCACCCCACAGATCAGAACTACATTTTTTGGCTTGATTCTCTAATTCACAGAGATACGTAGGCATCTCATAAAGGCAGAGTTAAGCTACGAAACACGAGAGCAGTCATTCAAGGCCTTGAGCTCACGTTCCTTAGTAATAAATACAGTAATTATATATATATTAGTTTTTAATCAATAACAGTGAGAGAGAGAGAGTTTGTTGCTTCTTGAATGCTTCTCTTGGAAGATTGTATTATGTGACTTGTATATCTTCTAGTATATCTCCTAGGAATAGATAGTGTTGGCAAATCTTTGGATAATTCTAGCTAGCATTCCTAGGTTACAAGCTAACTAGTTGGCCTTTTAAGCTTTAGCTCACTATTCTTAGCCTTGGATGATCATTCCTACATCTCTAGCTTACTATTTGATAAAGTAACCATGGTTACTTTTCTACCATGGTTAGTTAATGTGATACATTTATTTAATCGTTTACATATTCGTTCGGTCGCTTAAACGTTTTCGTAATAATTTCTCATAAACGGTTCGCGGCGTAAATCCTTTCATATTTATTCCTTATGTTTTGAAGTATCGTTCTTGGATATAAATTCGTAGGATTTTAAATTAGTAATTATGTTGTGATTCCCGTAATCCTTGATGGTTCATAGATACGGTCATTTTTCAGAGTTCGTTTTCTTCGAAAACTAATAGCGTTTACATACACTTATTTGGTACGTATAATCATGTTATCAACTCCGAAACTCAATTTCTCATGCACAACATAGTGTGGGCTAAGAAGTTTTTTTTCCCGTCTATCAGGGTTACTATTCATTAAGCATTTTACAAGGTCTCAAAAATTCGATTTATTATTTTACTATTCATAAAGGTCTTTTACTGATGTCAAAAATTTGGGTTCTTACATCTGCAAAAACTCCCATGGCCACTGCAACTAAGCTTGAATTAAACATTACTGAAAAGTCTGTGGATATTTCAAGCTATAGGGGCATGATTGGCTCACTTCTGTACTTAACAGCTAGTTGGCCAGATATAATGTTTGCTACTTGTCTTTGTCCTAGATTTCAGGCTGATCCTAGAGAATCTCACTTAGTAGCTATTAAGAGAATTTTCAGATATCTCAAGGGAACACCAAAACTTGGCATTTGGTACCCTAGAGATTCTGGTTTTGATCTAACTGGTTATTCAGATGCATATTATGCATGTAATATCCCATATTTTCAGATATTATTTTTATAATTATTTGGAATTATTTATGTGATTTTAGGTGAATTTTAGTGAATTATCTGATAAGTGGAATTGATGTTTGGGTGTTTAGATGTGATATTATTTGAGTATTTGAATTTTTATATGTCCAGAATAAAATATAGATAATTGTGATATTTTTCTGGTAATTTTTGGAATGTTAGATGATTTTATATTGAGTTATGAATTATTAATTATTTTCTGAGTAATTACCAAAATTATTTTATAAAGCCGGGGATCGTCCAACTTCAACCGTTTTAACGTTTTTACAACCCGAAACTCTTCCGAAAACTCCATCCTAACCTAATCTGGTAATTCCGGACATTTTCCGTGTTTTGACTTTTTCAATCCGGATTACGGTTTGACCCGTGTGCGGCCCGGCGCAAGATTTTCGATAAGATAGTTATTTCGGTAATCAACAAAATCCGTATTCTCGAGAGACGGGATATTTTTACATTATTTTCATATATGGTGTTTTATAAAAATCTCGGTTTTGATGATTATCCAAATATGATATTAAATTGTATCATTTTTATAGTTACTTAGCAGCTAAGTAATCTATTTTCGGATATTTATTTGCATAAATACTTGGATTGTCTCTAAAATTGTATTTATGGTTTTATAATTACAATAATTATATTTGGGATTTTATAAAATTTAGAAATCAATATTTCATCAATTATTTAGCCCTATATGATTTTTAGATTTCATTTATTTGTAAAATCCGTATTTAATTCCAAAATACTTCAAAAATTGCGAAACTCATATTTATTTAAGTTTGGAATATTCTGAGAATTTTAAAATTATTTTGGGAATTTTTAGGATTAATTTTATCCGCACGTTGAATCGTTTAATTGCTAAAAGCGGGTATAAATTGCATTTCAAAAATTGTTTTAAAATTTCGAATTTTTTGTTTTTATAAACTTCGGGATATTTGTAACATTTTAAGACTATTTTCGTGATTTTCTGAATTTGTTTCAAGTGCAGCTCGGTTCGTTAAATTGTATAATACGGGTATAGAGCGCAAGTCAAAAATATTTTAAAAAATTATGAAAATTTTATTTTACTAGTTTTCTAATTATTCTGAGAATTTTAGAATTTGTTTGGTAATTTTTTCTGATTTTATTTACCGGCGCGTTTATTCGATAAGTTAAGAAATGCGGGGCAAAACAAATTTTCAGGTATAAATAAGGATATGTTGGTGTGCTCTATTAAAAGAAAAGAAACAAAAAAAAATCGTGTCAAACAGCGCCCCCCACCCCCTGCCACCTACCCCCACCCGCATTAACCCCCCCTGCCCCCTTTCCTTTTTACCCAAAAACAGTTTCTCCCCTCCTGTCTGTCTCTCTGTCTCTCTCCCTGTTTATATACTTTTAATTTTCAAAAATTCATATCTTACAAACCGTATATCCAAATTTCAATTGGTATATATATAAATGATCAGCGCTTCGATACCTACGCATAGGTATATATATTGCGAGGTTTTGAGAAGAAAATTTGCGGAGCATATTTCCGTTATATTTCCGTTTTAATTTATTTTCGGGACATAGAAAAGGAGTTTGAAGGCGTTGATTACTCCACATGACATTTCAGCGTGTATATGTCTATGACTATTAAATTCGGATTTTTCTGGAGATATTTTCCGGACATCAGATATTCTCTTCGGGGGGATCAGAATTTATTTTGGGTAACGATTCCGAAATTCCGCTTTCGTACTTTTGTATATTATAGCATGTTAGTGTTTATATAATTATTTCATAATTTTTAAAAATTGTTGGAGAAGTCACTTTTGGTCCGAGTTTTGGTTCAGGTGGCCGTGTTATTCATTTCTGGAGTGTTTATACGCGTAAATATAAATTATTGTGTTGATTGTTGTTGGTTGTGTCGATATGATATCGACTGGCAGTCCGAGAAATAGAGGAGGTGCTATCCGATTTCGAAGAGAATATTATTTTAAATTATTTTCCAGTCTCAATAATTTTTATAAAATTATTTCGAGTGTTCGAGCACTATTATTTAGTTATAAATGATTCGGAGACCTGTTTTAATTCCGAAAAATGTTCAAAAATTCATAATAAATAAACCGTTCGTCCGTTTAATACAAAACGAACGCGTACAGACTCAGAAAAATATTCCGCTTTTATTAAAAATACTTTTGAGACCCAAATCATTTTTTTTCCGAAAGGTTACTTGTTTTACAAGTCATTCTAAGTCGATTATTGATCGATAAATCGTATTTTGACCCAATTTCAGTTTTAAACGTAACGACTCCTGTGTTATATGAATTATGTGATACGTGAGTTATATGATTACGTGTTATATGAATTATGTGTGTATGTGGATCAAGAGTCCTGTGATTGTCTGTTATATTTATGTGTGGGCTATCGTATGGGTAGACGATAGGATTTTGACGCGTAGTTCGTGGAGTGATTATCGTTTAGACAATTAAAGCTATATCTTTTAATTATAGATGCGGATCATTCGAGCTGATCGGGACAAGACGTTGGATAAAGAATAAGATGGAATGACATTGGATATCTGGCTTCTAGCAATCGCAGGAGCAGCATATCGGTGAAGTGTTGAAAAGAAAGACAGTGATACTTTAAGACAGAATATCAGAATAGATGCATCATTGCGAGTGTGACTAACTGCTAAAACCCAAAGGCAAGTACCCCTGACTTCACTTATCATTCAAGTGACGTTTATTTCGAATCATATTATGCAAGTATTGTTTTCCCTATTCTCTGTTCGGAATAGATAAATGTTTTACATATCGCTGAATTAAATAATTCTGTTTATGCAAATACTCATCTGCTATTCTATATTGAATGGTTACTGATTGCGTAAGAGGCCGAAGCACCGGTCCGGCGTGAGCTATTATACAGAAGTGTAATACGGAAGTGTAATATCTTATAAGGCTTGTTATGCCTTTTATGGCGCCCTATAGGTACCGTATGTCTTCGAGATACGGGTAGTACCTATATTAACGGTATGGCTGCGGGATACCGGTGTTGTTTCATGACTGATCATCAGGAACAGCATAGTGCATAATTTGGTTCCAATCGATATTATTATATTGCTTTTGATAATCTTATGAGGAATGATTTATCAACTGTTTCTGTTTTGGAATAATGGTAAAGTGCAGTTTTGATTCAGATTTTGATTTATGCTGATACTTAGTTTGTTGTTAAATATCAAAGGTGGTATTAGTACAGATGATTGGTGTTGACTTCAGTATGGGATATTGTGAGCATCAAAGTTCGTAGTGATATCTAATTTGATATGATAACAAAATAAGTATTAATTTCAAGAGTTCAGTTTTGAGTAAAGTTTATGATTCAATCCACAATCACTGCTTCTTATTATTGTGGTTTACGATATTTCCGTAAACACTGTTTTACGAGTTTTATTCTCGTCAAGATTCAAAGTATTGCTGAAGCATTTTACTAAAAAAAAAATATCAAAATGGTTTTGAATACAATTAAGGAATTAAATCTGAGATTCCTCAACTAAAATTTTATGATTCAGCAATTATGATTTCAAATGTTCTACTCTAATGCAGATGTCAGTTTTATATCAAAACAACCATATATATATATTATAATGATCTTGGTGGGCATTTCTTCCGCTCATACTTGCCTGTTTTTAAATTTAACCTCCAGTGAGGATTAGCATGCGCTGCTTAACTACGAAATTCGAGGAAGCAAAGAAGAAGCACTTGGGAGGTGATTGGTCCAGGGTTTGCGGGCTAGTGTAAGTTTTATTGTATAAAGTTGTTTATATTATATTATATTATCGTTGTGTATTTTATTTGGGCCTAGTATACTTCATTTCGAAGTTATACTAGTGGGTTTAGTTTTGAGTTGGAATTTATTGAAAAGAGTTTTAAAAGAAAGCGAAAATTTTATTGATGGAATTTGGATTTCTTGTTTCTAGAACTGTAACCTTAAAAGATCTTGGATTAGTTTGGGGTCATTTATGCTAAATATCTTCCGCTGGCATTTAATTATTGATTAAACAGGTTAATTTGGATTGAGGTTTTATAGTGACGACCAAATCCTCTGACCCCGGATTTGGGGGCGTTACAGGTTGGTATCAGAGCTGAGGTTATAGTAAACTAGAAACGAGAGTGTGTAGGAGTGTGTATAGCTATGTGAGGACGTTTGAGCTCATATCGAGTTCCTGTTGGACTATTGGATATAGTACCAACGAATAAGTTAAGATAGGCGCATTCGTTTGAGATGATTGTGCTGAGCTGGATGGAACTCCGGAAAGCTGCAAACTTCTATTGTGGAATCTTTCGAGACTACGATTCGACGACGATGGAGATTATCGATATCATTAGAACGTGAAGAAGTGTCTAGAAGTGGGTGACGATTTAACTGGAGAGTTCAAATTGAAGATAAATATTAAGACTTTGGCAATACCTTCTCTTTCTATAATTCCTTTTGACATCTCTCAAAAAGAAGTAATTGTTAGAGGATATCTTCCCTAACACTCATTTTCAATCATAACTGTGTTTTAAATGTGCCAGAGGTTGTCATGAAGCCTATTTTTCAGGTTTTGATAGCTCTGCCAAGTTATGATAATTTAACTTCCACTTTTCTTATTTGGTGGATAGTTTCTTGGTAATGTGACACCACTTGCTCATTTGGTGTCAGAATTTTTGTTCTCTGGATTTCATTTCCTTCAGAAATATCATCTTTGAAATATTTTCAGTTTTATTCATTTGATTTTGAATTCCTTTTATATTCTTTAATTCTGACTGAGATGAACAACCCTAACTATAGGGGACACAAGGTATACCTGTCTGTGTGATAGGAGTCGGATGGGACGCCATCACTTGTGTGTATTGTGAATACATGAAGGTTAACAACCTTTAGTAGTGTCTTAATTTGGACACGCAATACCAAGTTCATTTGATCATATTGATCTCTCAGTTATTCTTTCATTTCAACAACACTTTCTCATAAATTCAGACTTTGGTACCCACAATGGTGGGACACCAGTTATGGTATCAAATTCTTTTCTTTTTGAAATTCCATAATTTTATTAACTCAAATATTCGAAGGTTTTCCAATCAAGTTAAGCTCAATTATCCTGGTCGAGTCAAAGTAAGGCTATGTGATGGGATTACCAACAGCAACAGTGGATTGCAATATGATTAAAATATCAATGGCATATAACGAAGTCGATCTGTTTCTTTACTTCTATCTCTCACTTTCTTTTCTTCTCTCTATCTTTCTTTCTATTCTTCTTTCTCGCGATTAGTAAAAAGTGATTCTATTGAAGAATTGGTCAAAGGGTGTGAATGGAACAGTGGTGCACAGTGAAGCTCCTGTAAAAGTTTTATTATACAAGGAATACAAGATTTATTTGAGATTATGGAAAATTGAGTTTATTTGGAAATGGAAAATTTGTGATAAGATCCCTAGTGCTCTCTTCTGCTGATTTTGAGGACGGAATCCTTATAAGGGGGGTAGATTGTAATATCCCATATTTTCAGATATTATTTTTATAATTATTTGGAATTATTTATGTGATTTTAGGTGAATTTTAGTGAATTATCTGATAAGTGGAATTGATGTTTGGGTGTTTAGATGTGATATTATTTGAGTATTTGAATTTTTATATGTCCAGAATAAAATATAGATAATTGTGATATTTTTCTGGTAATTTTTGGACTGTTAGATGATTTTATATTGAGTTATGAATTATTAATTATTTTCTGAGTAATTACCAAAATTATTTTATAAAGCCGGGGATCGTCCAACTTCAACCGTTTTTACGTTTTTACAACCCGAAACTCTTCCGAAAACTCCTTCCTAACCCAATCTGGTAATTCCGGACATTTTCCGTGTTTTGACTTTTTCAATCCGGATTACGGTTTGACCCGTGTGCGGCCCGGTGCAAGATTTTCGATAAGATAGTTATTTCGGTAATCAACAAAATCCGTATTCTCGAGAGACGGGATATTTTTACATTATTTTCGTATATGGTGTTTTATAAAAAGCTCGGTTTTGATGATTATCCAAATATGATATTAAATTGTATCATTTTTATAGTTACTTAGCAGCTAAGTAATCTATTTTCGGATATTTATTTGCATAAATACTCGGATTGTCACTAAAATTGTTTTTATGGTTTTATAATTACAATAATTATATTTGGGATTTTATAAAATTTAGAAATCAATATTTCATCAATTATTTAGCCCTATATGATTTTTAGATTTCATTTATTTGTAAAATCCGTATTTAATTCCAAAATACTTCAAAAATTACGAAACTCATATTTATTGAAATTTGGAATATTTTGAGAATTTTAAAATTATTTTGGGAATTTTTAGGATTAATTTTATCCGCACGTTGAATCATTTAATTGCTAAAAGCGGGTATAAATTGCATTTTAAAAATTGTTTTAAAATTTCGAAATTTATGTTTTTATAAACTTCGGGATATTTGTAACATTTTAAGACTATTTTCGTGATTTTCTGAATTTGTTTCAAGTGCAGCTCGGTTCGTTAAATTGTATAATACGGGTATAGAGCGCAAGTCAAAAATATTTTAAAAATTATGAAAATTTTATTTTACTAGTTTTCTAATTATTCTAAGAATTTTAGAATTTGTTTGGTAATTTTTTCTGATTTTATTTACCGGCGCGTTTATTCGATAAGTTAAAAAATGCGGGGCAAAACAAATTTTCAGGTATAAATAAGGATATGTTGGTGTGCTCTGTTAAAAGAAAAAAAAACGTGTCAAACAGCGCCCCCAACCCCCTGCCACCTACCCCCACCCGCGTTAACCCCCCTGCCCCCTTTCCTTTTTACCCAAAAACAGTTTCTCCCCTCCTGTCTGTCTCTCTGTCTCTCTCCCAGTTTATATACTTTTAATTTTCAAAAATTCATATCTTACAAACCGTATATCCAAATTTCAATTGGTATATATATAAATGATCAGCGCTTCGATACATACGCATACGTATATATATTGCGTGGTTTTGAGAAGAAAATTTGCGGGGCATATTTCCGTTATATTTCCGTTTTAATTTATTTTCGGGACATAGAAAAGGAGTTTGAAGGCGTTGATTACTCCACATGACATCTCAGCGTGTATATGTCGATGACTATTAATTTCGGATTTTTCTGGAGATATTTTCCGGACATCAGATATTCTCTTCGGGGTGATCAGAATTTATTTTGGGTAACGATTCCGAAATTCCGCTTTCGTACTTTTGTATATTATAGCATGTTAGTGTTTATATAATTATTTCATAATTTTTAAAAATTGTTGGAGAAGTTACTTTTGGTCCGAGTTTTGGTTCAGGTGGCCGTGTTATTCATTTCTGGAGTGTTTATACGCGTAAATATAAATTATTGTGTTGATTGTTGTTGGTTGTGTCGATATGATATCGACTGGCAGTCCGAGAAATAGAGGAGGTGCTGTCCGATTTTGAAGAGAATATTATTTTAAATTATTTTCCAAGCTCAATAATTTTTATAAAATTATTTCGAGTGTTCGAGCACTATTATTTAGTTATAAATGATTCGGAGACCTGTTTTAATTCTGAAAAATGTTCAAAAATTCATAATAAATAAACCGTTCGTCCGTTTAATACGAAACGAACACGTACAGACTCAGAAAAATATTCCGCTTTCATTAAAAATACTTTTGAGACCCAAATCATTTTTTCCGAAAAGTTACTTGTTTTACAAGTCATTCTAAGTCGATTATTGATCGATAAATCGTATTTTGACCCAATTTCAGTTTTAAACATAACGACTCCTGTGTTATATGAATTATGTGATACGTGAGTTATGTGATTACGTGTTATATGAATTATGTGTGTATGTGGATCAAGAGTCCTGTGATAGTCTGTTATATTTATGTGTGGGCTATCGTATGGGTAGACGATAGGATTTTGACGCGTAGTTCGTGGAGTGATTATCGTTTAGACAATTAAAGCTATATCTTTTAATTATAGATGCGGATCATTCGAGCTGATCGGGACAAGACGTTTGATAAAGAATAAGATGGAATGACATTGGATATCTGGCTTCTAGCAATCGCAGGAGCAGCATATCGGTGAAGTGTTGAAAAGAAAGACAGTGATACTTTAAGACAGAATGTCAGAATAGATGCGTCATTGCGAGTGTGACTAATTGCTAAAACCCAAAGGCAAGTACCCCTGACTTCACTTATCATTCAAGTGACGTTTATTTTGAATCATATTATGCAAGTATTGTTTTCCCTATTCTCTGTTCGGAATAGATAAATGTTTTACATATCGCTGAATTAAATAATTCTGTTTATGCAAATACTCATCTGCTATTCTATATTCAAAATAGTCAAATGATTTTACTTATCCAATTACTGGATTTATAAATGTTTTGGATTTTGAGAAAAGTGATTTGGTTGTGAATATTCCTACCCAAGTTAATGGGGGAATAAAATTATTTCGGGTGTCGAGTATCATGACCCCTTTTCAATAAAAGGTTTTGAGATTGAATGGTTACTGATTGCGTAAGAGGCCGAAGCATCGGTCCAGCGTGAGCTATTATACAGAAGTGTAATACGGAAGTGTAATAACTTACAAGGTTTGTTATGCCTTTTCTGGCGCCCTATAGGTACCGTATGTCTTCAGGATACGGGTAGTACCTATATTAACGGTATGGCTGCGGGATACCGGTGTTGTTTCATGACTGATCATCAGGAACAGCATAGTGCATAATTTGGTTCCAATCGATATTATTATATTTCTTTTGATAATCTTATGAGGAATGATTTATCAACTGTTTCTGTTTTGGAATAATGGTAAAGTGCAGTTTTGATTCAGATTTTGATTTATGCTGATACTTAGTTTGTTGTTAAATATCAAAGGTGGTATTAGTACAGATGATTGGTGTTGACTTCAGTATGGGATATTTTGAGCATCAAAGTTCGTAGTGATATCTAATTTGATATGATAACAAAATAAGTATTAATTTCAAGAGTTCATTTTTGAGTAAAGTTTATGATTCAATCCACAATCACTGCTTCTTATTATTGTGGTTTACGATATTTCCGTAAACACTGTTTTACGAGTTTTATTCTCGTCAAGATTCAAAGTATTGCTGAAGCATTTTATTAAAAAAAAAATATCAAAATGGTTTTGAATACAATTAAGGAATTAAATCTGAGATTCCTCAACTAAAATTTTATGATTCAGTAATTATGATTTCAAATGTTCTGCTCTAATGCAGATGTCAGTTTTATATCAAAACAATCATATATATATATATTATAATGATCTTGCTGGGCATTTCTTCCGCTCATACTTGCCTGTTTTTAAATTTAACCTCCAGTGAGGATTAGCTTGCGCTGCTTAACTACGAAATTGGAGGAAGCAAAGAAGAAGCTCTTGGGAGGTGATTG
Source organism: Apium graveolens (assembly GCF_009905375.1). Lineage (NCBI taxonomy): Eukaryota > Viridiplantae > Streptophyta > Magnoliopsida > Apiales > Apiaceae > Apium > Apium graveolens. The sequence continues at coordinate 76,979,166 of NC_133650.1, read as the reverse complement.
GTCCAGGGTTTGCGGGCTAGTGTAAGTTTTATTGTATAAAGTTGTTTATATTATATTATATTATCATTGTGTATTTTATTTGGGCCTAGTATACTTCATTTCGAAGTTATACTAGTGGGTTTAGTTTTGAGTTGGAATTTATTGAAAAGAGTTTTAAAAGAAAGCGAAAAATTTATTGATGGAATTTGGATTTCTTGTTTCTAGAACTGTAACCTTAAAAGATCTTGGATTAGTTTGGGGTCATTTGTGCTAAATATCTTCACCTGGCATTTAATTATTGATTAAACAGGTTAATTTGGATTGAGGTTTTATAGTGACGACCAAATCCTCTGACCCCGGATTTGGGGGCGTTACAATGCAGGTTGTAAAATAGAAAGAAAAAGTACAACAGGAACCTGTCAATTTATTGGGAACAAGCTTGTGTCCTGGTTCAGTAAAAAGCAAAATTCAGTTTCTACTTCTACAGCTGAAGCTGAATATATTGTTGCTGGTAGTTGCTGTGCGCATATTTTATGGATGAAAAATCAATTATTGGACTATGGTCTACAAGTGGATAGAATTCCTATTTTCTGTGGTAACACAAGTGTAATTGCCACCACTGAAAATCCAGTACAACATTCAAGAACAAAGCACATAGACATCAAGTAACACTTCATTATATAACATGTGATGAATGGTACTATGGAACTATATTTCATTCCAAGTGAAAAGCAGCTTGCAGAAACTTAATTGATTTTTCTGTTTTGGATGAAATTTTGGCTAAGTCAAAATTTACATCCCGACGGATGTTCATTATCCATCGAGTTTGATCATCCGCCGGGATATTATTTGTTAATAAAAATTAATTACTTTTCTGGATTATTTTATAACCCGACGGATAATTGATTTATCATCATCCATCGAATTGTCTCAATCTTAGCCGTTAAAACTCTGAACGTTATCCATCGGGTATACTTACAGTTTGTAAGTATAACATGATGGATTAGTGACAGAATTTTTACAGTTTATATTTTTAAACGGCTATTTTGGGCTATTTTAATTGGTTACTTTATTTTACTTTATTATTTTTGACAGTTTATTTCTGAGATAGTATAAAAGAAGGATTTATTTTTATTCTACTCTTTTATCATTCTCAAATCAATTTCTCTAACTTCCTTTCTTCTCCAAAGCAAATATTCTCTCTGCAAATTTCTCATTCTCTAACAATGGCACCAGTAGTCAAAATCATGTCTCAATCTGGATATATCTATGAAAAGAACAACTTTGCAGCACTTGTGAATAAGGAGATTCCTCAGTGTGGAGACTTTCACAAGATAATGGATTTTGTGAAGAGCTGTAAACTCAGTTATGCTATGCTGGAATCACCCACAATCTACTGTGAAGTTGTGGAGGAGATATGGACAACTACCGTGTACAACTCTACTGACAAGACCATAACTTTCACTCTCAAAGGTAAGCAGTTTTACATTAATAGTGACATTGTCAAAGCATGCTTTAGAATTCCAGATAACATCGCTATTGTTCTACACATAGACACTGATATAGTTAACATGCTAAATTCTATGGGCTATGCACTTTCTACTTCTAAGTTAAGTGAAATTAGGAGGCTAGGTCTTAGAAAGGAATGGAGCTATCTATATGATGTGGTAACTAAAGTAAGTCTGGTAAAATTAGCAATTTTGACTCTGTTAGCATTTCCATGCTTAACATGCTTTATATGATAGTTACTGATAAGTACTTTAATTTCAGTGACTTGATCTTGTTTAAGTTAGGTTATAAGTTAGGAGAACTTAATAAGAGAGGTAAAAGTGTCTATTATGCTAGATTCTTAATAATGCTTGCTAACCATCTTATTGAGAATATTGTTGTTGAGAACCCAACCAACAAGCTAAATTGTTGGGTTCAAGAAATGAGAGTCATTGCCAATCTCAATAGGGCAAGTCACCACAAAGAGGTGCCCCTCCATTACTTGCCAATCATGGAGGGACCTCAGGTAAGTGAGGTAAGCACCACTGTCTCCACTCTTCCAACCTCACACATTTCTTTACCTTCAAGTGTAGCAATGGCATCTGTGTCAATGACCCAACAGATGCCTACCCAAGCTACCAAAGCAACAATTTCTAAATCCAAAGCTAATAAAGCCCCCTCTGGTTTCTCTCAAAAGAAACCAGTTGCAAAATCTACTAAACACAAAGAGAGGAGTGTGAAGGTGAGTGAGCAAGGTGAGGGATAGGGTGAAAATCAAGAAAACCCTAAGGATAAGGTTGGTGAGATGAGTGTACATAAGCCTAGCCACACCACAGTTTCCCAAAAAACAGTGGTTGTTAATAAGGAAATAAGCTCACTTCTAGTTTCATCCTCCCAAAAGGATGTTGCTATTGAAACAAGCTCCCAACCAGGAGCACATGCCAAGAGGGTCAGGGACACAAGTTCACCACAAACTAATGCTAGAAAGAAAAGATCAAAAACCCTCGGGGATGCACAGGGAACATACATAGTGCAAGCTGAAGCAATAGACTCAATCACTGTACCTTCTCAAAGTCAGATTGATGTGGCTCCAATAAATATGGAGTCACAGCCAAAATCATTAATAATTGAAGCACCTGAAACACCAAATTCACCCACACACTCACTGGATGTTGACATGATCAATACATCACTTCCAAATTCTCCATATTTAACTCTATTAGAGAAGCCAAAAATCCAAGCAAGTGAGCATTATCTTTTAGATGATTTGTTGGCTCACTTGCTAATTCTTTCTGAGTCTGTTGAGACATATGTGCCTAAATTTTAATCAATCTGCACATAGTCTACAATAGTCTCCACTCCAAACTCATTCATTTCTTCTATCCCGGTGGATATTCTTCATCCATCGAGTAGTGATTGTATCCCGACGGATGTGCCTAACAGCAGTCATCCATCGGCTAGCCAAACTACTATCCCGATGGATATTTATCATCCATCGGGAGTCTCTGCACAACTTCAAATTTCTTCAATTATCACAAGTGCAGAGGACTTAGTAGTAGTACAATCACACTTAGGACTGAGGGAAGGGAGTGAACTAAGTGAGAGGCTGGATTGCTCTCCGGAAAAAGGAGATAAAATGAGTGAACCTATGTTGTCCATTTCTTCAGGACTGGCAAAAATGAGTGAGAGGAGTCCCACCTTGGATGGTGAAGGTGAGGGTGTGAGGGTGGGAAGCCAAGGGGAGCCCTTGATGCAAAAACAGAGGGAACATGAGAGAAATGCAGGTACTGGAGAGATAAGGATGTATACCATTGCTAGTGAGTCAATGAATGTCAGTGATGTAGAAAGGAAAATACTATTTCAGCAAGAATATCAAGCTGTCATAGATTTTATTTCTCTAGATGCTGAGACATTTACTCATCCTGTTACAGCTTATCAAACTCTAGATGTACAGGGCAATGAGGAGGCTGAAAAGATGCTCAACTTAGTGCACACTACTCAATCTCTACAAAGAGCAAATGATGCAATCACTGCTATGCCTTCAAATACTAGCAGTGATTTTGAACTGGCTGAAGACTCATTTGGGGATGCTGGTGGGGATGATGAGGAAGAAAGCATGAGCATAGGGGGAGATGCAGATATTCATGCCTGGATGCTAACTAAAGAATGTTCCTACTCACATCTCCAATCAACACTATTCAAGCTCATTCATGACACCCAAATAGCCATTCAAGCATCTACAAATGCCAGCACAAAGAGACTACTTACAGCACATCTTGAAGTTCTTCAACTGCACAAAATTCAAGCTCTCCAACACGGTCAAAGTGTGGATGAAATTAAGCAAGAAGTTTCAGAAGTCAAACAGGATTTCATAGCAAGGTTGGATGCTAGACTTCCTAGAACCACTATGACTGAGATAGCTCAGGAAACTGAGAAAGGAAGCTGATCTCAATAGAAAGTTACCATGGACTCAAGATTATCTGATGTGGAGAAGTCAATGGCCAAGATACTTGCTAATCAGGACACTCAGACTGCTCTGCTCCAACAATTGGTGGCTGCTCAACTCCCCTCCACTCAACAACTTGATGCTAACAAAAATGGGGAGAAAGGCTCATCAAGTGAAGGGGAGAAATAGCTCAATATTCAAGTCAACAAAGTAATTGTACCAACAATTGCTTTCACTAAGCCACCAGCCATGGACATTATTAACATCATCAATCTGGCAGCAGCAAAACTGGAATCAAATGACAACCTGCTAAAGATTGATATAGCAGCAGCTGAGAAGGAACTAAAAGAAAAATGGAGAAAAATAGATGCAGAAATTCAACAGAAATTTGGGCCAATTCAGAAACCAGACAAAATCTTCACTCATCACTCTCAAGTCAAGAATATTACTGTAAATGAAATGAGTATGAATTATCTAGAAAAAGGCCAAACATCTTGCATCAAATTTCTAAAGGCAAATCTGATCATGAAGCCTAAAAGAAACTACTCAAAGTTTTTAGATAAGAATCCTATAAATATTGTGTATGAAACACTTAGGCTAGATGAGAAGAAACTGTTGGCTAGGTCAATTGTATTTTTCAAAGATCCAGCTGATTTAGCACTTAAAAGAAGAATTTCCAAGATTTACATAAATGGTTAAAAAATCTGTGTGGTGGCTGGACACCCTCAGTTTGTAGAAGCTAAAAAGGAAGAGAATGAAAAAATTAGGCAAGAAAAGAAGCAAGTTACCTTAGATGCTAAGAAGCTCAAACAAAAGAAGGAGCAAACTACTATCTTAGCCAAACTTCAAGTTGTGAAGACTACAACTGAGATTTCTGCACAACCATCTGTGATTGCTGAACCTCAAGATCAGAAAATGCAACAGAAACCGCAACAGAAAAGAAGATTCAGATACAAGCTCCACTCCAAAAGAAAATTGGACTTCAGTGATAAGGAAATGGAAGACTACATTCCCAAAAAGTCTACAACTTCAACTCAGACATCAAAACCCTCAATGGTATTTAAAGAATTCAAGGTGGTGGATCCAACAAGGAATATTCATGGTGAGCCCATAATTCCAAAGGATGAGCCAATAGACTAGGATAGTTTGCCAATTCCTGAACTAAACTTTCCAATCTTTAAAATGCTAAAGAAAACAAAGACTAGAGCAATCAAGAAAGTGAAGCCTATGACTCTTAGATCCAAGACCCTAACCAAATCTCAACCCACAGTCAATATGGAGGATCTCTTATACATCTGTGACATCAAGGAGTTCTCTGAAATAAACCTCTACTTGGAAGAATTGGAAGAAGTAAGAGGGATTGATGCCTACAAACATCTTCCTGAAAGGCTAGTGTTCAAGTATTAGGGAGGGAAAGAGATCACAAGGCCAATTCACAGGATTCTTCAAGAAAGCCAATCTATACTGATAAAGGTCTATTCATCCTTCAAGAAGAACTTTGGATTTAATGTGACTGCAAGGAGAATAGTCCTAAAGAAAATAGAGGAACTAAGGAGCAATAGAGCCAAAGATGCACTTCCAAAAACTCTATCTATTCCCTTCACAGGAAAGAGAGTGCATTTGAGGCCTTATTGGCTGATGGAATTTATGGATGATAAGGGAGTTAGAAGATTCTTCAGACTGGATGACCAATTGAGTATCTCTTGCAATGAGACTCTTTTGGAAATGCAAGAAATGTTGGATTTATCTGAAGCCGACGAACTTGAATTTTACAGACAACTCCAGAGTCAAATAGAGGAAAATAACAGGAAGCTTGGGAAGAAATCCAGACAATCAAGGAAATAGATTTATCTGCTCAGACTAGAGGAGCACCTTGAAAATTGATTGTGAGAATTCTTTGTATACTTTGCTTTGTTCAATTTTCAGTAAATATTGCAGCACTTATCGGTTTTATCTACTACCTTTCAATCTGTATCATTAGGGTGTTTTGTTATCATCAAGTTTCTCTTAATTTATGGCTACAATTCCAATATATTTAAATTGGGGGAGATTGTTAGGAATATGTTGTGAACTTGATAATAAATTAAACAAATCACCTTATTAGATTTAACTTAGTGAATTTTGTAGCACTCGATGGATAATCAAATATAGTCCCGACGGATGACAATTTGACATCCACCGGGTTAGTAGCTTATGTAACAAATAAGTATTGTAGCAAATTTCTGCAAACAACTTTGTGTAGATTCTGTAGGAGTATATGAGTCATGTTGACTACTAGTGGATATGCATAATAGGTTGATTAATTGTAAATATGAGATGTCTTGTAATTCTATATAAGTGAAATGAAGTCAAGTGACAAATAGCTACCCGACGGATGATCAACAAAGCTACCCGATAGATGATCAACAAAGCTACCCGACAGATGACAAACATGTACCCAACGGATGATCAAATTCAAATATCTATTGACAGTGACAACACGGTCACATGCGTTGGGTGTTTGCAAAAGGAATGTGGCAGCCTGTTAAGCAGAAATTTGAGAACAAAGAAGCATTACTCTTTCCATGCAATTGTGAAGTTATTCAAAGATGCTGGAATAGAGTAGTGAAGCAGCATGGAGTTAGACTAGATATGTTTATTTTATTATCTTGTCTTATTGTCATGTAAACTTGGTGATATATAAACCAAGTGTAGCTAGTAGAACATTAAAAAAAAACTAAGCAAACACATTTTAAAAGAGAGATAGAAAAAGTTGTACTTGTCAAGAATTTCTCTGTAGTTTGTTTGTTCTACTTGTAAAGCAGCTGTGAGCCATTTTAAGCTACACCGAGTTCTCAAACTGATATATATATCTCTGGTGGATAAATTCAAATCCACCAGAAAGTTTTAAAAGCTTATGTTTTTATTACTTTGTGTTTTGATTTATATAATCCTTTCATTCCACACTCTGCAAATCAAACACTTATATATATTCAGTTAGAACAGTTTTAAAATCTTGAAAAAGTAGCTAGAATTACATTCAACCCCCTTCGGTAATTCTTGTTGTATTGTTAGGGAATAACACACTTTATACTTGTTTTGTGACATATTCCCTCTAATATGAGACTAACTTGATAACTTTCACATTTATATTTTTATTTTGAGAAAAATATCAATAATTTAATGATTTTTTATGAAGTTAGTTAAGTTGAATAATCGATATTCATTTTCTAAATAGAGATTTAAATCAATTTCGAGAAAGACACAACTATAACAAAACAATATACAATTTCATGTACATTTTATAAAATACAATATTTTTCGTATAAATATAAATATAAATGATTTATATTTAATTATTTATATTAAAATAATAATTTAAATATGATATTATAAATATTATTTTATAAGAAATTAAAAAAAATCAAACACTAGTATAGGAATAGGAATATAGTATATAGGATTTGTACACCTACGATTAAAACTATTAATAAAATATTTATAAGCATGAAATGACTTTTCTACTTGCTCCCAAATTGAAGTACCTAAATAGCTATACTAATTAGCTTTTTCTGTAGTAGGCTAGTCAATATGTGAAATTGTTGTGAATATATGTTATTCTTTCTTACTTTCACTTTATCCAAAACCAAAAGTCGCATCGGCCGTCCTTCGTACTATCAATTACGTGAAGAGTTTTGAAAAGGGTGGTAGATGACTTGTTCTACAAAAGACTATTAATTATATAAAAATATATTAATTTATATTACTATTATAATTAAGTCAATCATTTTACTTTAAGATGTATACTAAATTTGAGTTAAAAAAACTAAAAAAATTTATAAAAGTGATTAGTAAATATTTATTATTTGTTGAATATATAAACTTTATCCAAACCGAGTTGCCGAGTTACCGAGTTCCAGCCGAGTCAGATTCGAGTCTAAGCTGAACATACAAAAAACTCGATTCGACTGGTTTACTTATCCGAGCTCATTTTTATGTTCACGATTGGCTCGTTTAAGCAAACGAACTGAACCGAATTCACTTAAACGAGCCGATCCCTAGTAAAGTTCATGAATTGTTGCTCAGTAAAGATACAATTGTTTAAGGGGGGTTGGATACAATTGTATAAATGTTTCGAACAAGTATAAAAATATAACAATTCTTTATATTTATGATAAAAACTATTACAAACTCTCTCAAGAAATACTGATGTTCTTGAGAGCTGCTAAGTCGTACAATGCTCGAGTTTTTTTTTCCAATATGATGACCTAAACCGTGTTTATATAATACATAACTACTACAAATCAGTCTAGGATATGCATTATCAAATACTAACAGAAAATGATACATATCTCTAACTGAATATACAAAATCCTATCACTCAGAATGAACATATATCCATCCCTCAAAATAAGGAACAGACTCAATCTTCACAACAGACTGCTCTTCAAATACTGATGCTTCTGCAGATACTGATGGGCATCAAATCCTGATGGCACATCAAATCCTGATGACATCCAGAACAGCCAGATCCTGAGCTTCTTCTGATCATTGAGAATCAGCACGTAACAATCTCCCCCAATTTATACTTAATGTAATGAAGCATAAATTCCATTATTAATGATGCCAAAACCAAGTTACAAAATATACAAGGAATAAGGTTTACTTAAGTATCCTAAGATAACTGACAGTTATTTCCAAAAATTTGTTTAACCTTTCTTCCACCTTATCTTGAAGGACTTTGACAAGCTTTTTCTTCAACTCTTTCTTTTCTTCAGTATCTTCCCCAAGCTGATAAATGGCTGATAATTTAGAAATTAAACTCTTAGTTATTTCAAGATCACCAATTAACATAAAGCTTCAACTGACATCTTCATGATCAGGACTGAAAGATAACTGAGGATTGTTGAGAAAAACTTTCAAAACCGCAGCTCCCTTTTTCATCTTCATTTCTTGAATAGTGTAAGTTCTATATATAGGAACATAATCACTATTGTATTTGTCTTCTCTGGTCATGACTCTTCTTCTGATACTCTCAAGTATCATAGAAGACCAGTTTCTCGTGACATTGTCCTCAACTCTAAGAAGATAGTGAATATATTTCAACTCTATCACAGTCTTCATCAAGAGTTACTATAGAGTAAAGCTATTCACTTTACCATCTCTCAAGAAGTACAGAATATCATCTATGACATCATCATCATTTATCTTTCTGTAGACAATCTTTACAGCTTCAACTTTCTCAAGATGTGAAGAAGTAATCTTCTCACCAAGATTGTCAGTCAGAGTATCTGTGTCAAGTAACTCAAACCTCAGTGTTTCCATTCCAGAATGACCAATACCTCATCTCGTACGAGTTTTGATAAGCTTTAGTTTTTCATTATGTTCCACCCAAGAAAGTTTCTTGATGGACTTATCAACATTCTTATGTTCTGGAGTAGGATCCCCTAGCCCTGCTTACACAAAATTAATATGCTTGAATCCTTTAGGATAACTGAATGAGTAGATATATTTCCATCTTTTATCCTTCTTGTGGAGAGAAGCATAGCTTGTAGAAAAATCATGAATCTTTCCTTTTAATTTCTGCCATAGCTCTCTCTTTAAATTTAGAATTCTTTGCACATATTCATTACAAGCTTGATCAGCTTTCCTTCTGTCAATTCTTTCCTATGCATCAAGAATTGACTCATCCAATACTTTGATCACCTTTTCATCAGTATCAAAATCAGCTTTCAGATTCACAACATCAGGATTTGCCTTTTTCTCAGGATTTGTGTCTACTTCAAGAGATATATTTGTATTTGTTATATCAACTTGAGCAATGTCAGCGGTTAATTTCTTCTTCCCGGGAATGATCATTTTTCAACATTCTCAGCTTCTTCCTTTATATCATTTCCTTGTACATGAACAAAACCTTCTGTTAGGAATATATGTGCATTAGTTTGATGATATGTTTAACAAAACACTTAAGTAGAAGTTTAGTGTTTGCAGCCTCAACGGATAAGACCACTTTGGCTATCCGTTGATGGTGCAGCTTTACTTAGAAATAAGTCTAGTGTTGTAGCACATTTCAGTCTCTGTATTTAAGATATAATTCTTAGAAGTTGAGAGAAAATATAAGTCATGTTGACTACTAGAAGATATGCAAATAGGAAGGCCAATTGTAAATATTTCATGCCTTGTAATTTTGTATAAATGAAGTGGTATCAACGGATATCTTAAAGACCTTCAACGGATGAGAAACAAAGCTTCAACGGATGTCTCTAAAGCTTCAACAGATAGAGCTTCAACTGCTAACACATCAACGGATAAAGCCATCAATGGATGAAGGCTTCAACGGATGTTCTGTTAAATAGCAGTTGATAAGTGGTAGTTGTAACAGCAGACAGAGGCACATGGGTTGACAGAGATAACTGAAATGTGGAAGCCTAATTTCAGGAACATCAGAAAAAGCAGCCGTTCTACTCTAGTACAAAGAGGCAATAGTCAACAAAGTACTTGAGTGATACGGAGAAGAAACAAGTGGAGAACTTATTTTATTATTGTATTTTTATCTTTGTCTTCACTTGTACACTTGGTGATATATAAACCAAGTAGCAGCTAGTAATTAGATAAGAATTTTTTCCAGTGCTGTTTAGAAAAATCTTGAGAGAAAAATTATCTAGTTTGTACTATGACGCAGCTGTGATCAACATCTAGAATCACAGATTTTCTGAAATACCATCTCTGGTGGAACAACAATCCACCAGAAAAGTTTTTAAGGTCTGTTGTGTTCTTTACATTAGTGCTTGAATATATATCTGTTTGTATTAGCTTAAAGCAATTCACACACTTGTTTATCTTGAACACACAGCCTTTAAAACTGCTCAAAACTTGAAAAAGTTTTGAGATTTACATTCAACCCCCCTTCTGTAAATCTCATTGTTAGTCCACTAGGAATAACAATTGGTATCAGAGCAAGCTCTTGACACACAAAGAGTTTAAAGATCTTGGAAACTAACAAAGATGAGTAAGAAGGATATTGGAGTAAAAATCCCAGTTCTTGACAAAGACAGTTATCACCATTGGAAGGTGAAAATGCACCTTCATCTACTCTCCCAAGATGAAGGTTATGTAAACTGCATTGAGAATGGTCCTCAAATTCCCCACAAAGTAGCCACAGTTGCTACGGCCACAATTGCTGTTGGTCAATCCATTCCAAAACCTAGAGCAGAATGGACAATGGAAGACACAGAAGAAGTCCACAAGGATAAGAAGGCTATGAACATTTTGTTTAATGGTCTTGACAAGGATATGTTTGATAATGTGATAAATTGCACAACTGCCAAAGAGGTTTGGGACACAGTTCAACTACTGTGTGAAGGTACAGAACAAGTAAAAGAAAACAAAATGCAGCTTCTCATTCAACAGTATGAGTATTTTCATTTTGAAGAAAATGAATCTTTAAATGACACATTCAATAGATTCCAAAAGCTGTTGAATGGACTGAAGCTGTATGGTAGAGTGTACCAGGTGAAGGATTCAAATCTTAAATTTTTAAGATCCTTGCCAAAGGAATGGAAACCCATGACTGTCTCCTTGAGAAACTCTCAAGATTATAAGGACTTCACTCTTGAAAGATTATATGGAATCTTGAAGACTTATGAACTAGAGCTGGAACAGGATGAGGTATTGGAGAAGGGAAGAAAGAAAGGAGGTTCAGTTGCCTTGGTAGCTGAAAATGAGAAAGAATGCAGACAAGAAACTGTGAGATCTACATAAACTCCAAAGATGGCACAAGCAAATCAGAATCAAGCAAGGGTAAGGAGCAAGTTGCTGAGAATGAAGACAACTCCAGCCAATATGACTCTGATGGTATTGATGAGCATCTTGCATTTCTGTCCAGGAGATTTGCAAAGATGAAATTTAGGAAAAACACTAGAGCCACTAAACCTCATAAGAACATGGTGGACAAATCCAAGTTCAAGTGTTTCAATTGTGGTATAAGTGGACACTTTGCAAGTGAGTGCAGAAAGCCAACTTCTGAAAAGAAGAAATTAGACCAAGTAGATTACAAAAAGAAATATTTTGATCTGCTCAAGCAAAAGGAGAGGGCTTTCATTACTCAAGAAAAAGACTGGCAGCTGATGGAGAAGAAGAGGATGAAGATGTGGAATATGTCAACTTGGCTCTCATGGCTGATTCTGAGGAAAATGAAGTTAGTTCATCAAGCAACCAGGTAATCACTACTGATTTAACACAGCTTACTAAAGAAGAGTGCAATGATGCTTTTAATGACATATCTACTG